>NC_044035.1:352256794-352964601 GCF_901765095.1 Microcaecilia unicolor | reverse complement strand
AATGTGCACTGCTCTATGCCATCCAGCCTTTACGTTCCTTCTGCCCTTTCTAAGCGTGGCAGGACTCGGTGGAAACTAGTTTCAAGGCAGCCTCTGTTACGGGCCATAGGGCAGGAGGGTGTAATGCAAATGACAAAAAAGATTTGCCTCAATTTTTCCAGCTGATCACCCTTGGCAGAAGGGAATTACCAAAAACCTTGAAAACGACGTACGACACTTCAGGAAATCACTAAAAACTCACCTGTTTAAAAAGGCATACCCTACCGATCCAACATAAGTGCCTGATCTCCGCTACACAACAACACTAAAGTTCGTAATAAACATTACACAACTCTTCGGTTGCAAGATTCCTTAATTAATTTGTTGTATTTGTATCCCACATTTTCCCACCTATTTGCAGGCTCAGTGTGGCTTACATTGTTCCGTCATGGCGATCGCCACTTCTGGAGTGAGAGATACAAGTGGTATTACACTAAAGATCATGATTGACGTAGTGGATTAAGCAGTCAAGTATAAAGAGTTCATATTCGGAATGAGGGATAAAGTGGTATTGCGTTAGAGTTCATTCGTGGTAGTGTAGACCTTGGTAGTCGAGTATAGAGAATTAGGTTTTATCCAGTTCTGGCTTGAGGTTCGTTGTCTGGTATTAGGATGGATCAGCGTGGTGTGCCTTGTTGAACAGGCTGGTCTTCGGTGATCTCCGCAAGTTAGTTAGATCGTGCATTTTTTTCACCGCGAGTGGTCCTACCACATGAACCTTAACCTACTACAACATCACCTTGTGTTTGTTTATTCCGGAGTCTGCAAACACCTCTCCGGCACTATGCAAGCCACATTGAGCCTGCAAATAGGTGGGAAAATGTGGAATACAAATGTAACAAATAAATAAACAGCTACTCACCCAAGAAAAATGGGCTTTTATAGCACAGCTGCAATATGTGTGGGTAAAGTATGTACAAAATGCCATTTTTGGGACTTCTGTTACTCGCTGTAGGGGGAGGTTTTTCTGGGGGTGGGGTTTTGAACTGTCTGCCTGCATAAATTAGCCTGTGCAAACATGTCTTGGCACTTTTCCTGGGATTAATTTTCAAAGTGAAAGTTTTATACAGGGACTCGTGCAATAGAACAGAAACTTCTGCTTTCAGTGTGACTCTGTTCCCTGGGCCCAGTATTCAGACCGCAGGAAGTAAGTGCCGCGATCGCCGCTGACCCTGGATATTCAATGCCGTGACCTGTGAAACTTTATACGTCTAACGGGCCCTTTTACTACGCCGCGGTAGGCTCTACGCACGTGCAGCATGCGCCAACATGAAACTACCGCCAGACCAGCACACCCTCCTGGTGGTAATTTCAGGTTTGGCGCCCAATGACTTACTTATTTATTTCCTCCTATGCGCCAACCGGTCACCACATGTGTAGCGCATGAGCCTTTACTGCTAGATCAATGGGTGACGTTAAGGGCTCAGGTCGGTTTTAGGCGCGTACTGGTTGAATTTTTACTGCAGGCCCTTTTCCCATCCCATTTTTAAAAAACCCATTTTTTTTGTAGATGCGGTAAAAACTGGCCCAGCTCGCGCCCAATCTACACGCCTACACTACTGCATGCCACTTTTTACCGCGGCTTAGTAAAAGGACCCCTTAGTGCTTCGAAAAGGAGCCCCGATAGTCACATATCTGCCTTTTTAAAATAGCTTCACAGTAGGCATCTATTTGGACTTCCAACCTACAGTAGGTGACCTGCCAGGAAGTTACCCTCTTTCAGTAGTTCTGAAGCAGTGGCGTAGCTACGTGGGGCCAGGGGGGCCTGGGCCCCCGTAGATTTGGCCCTGGACCCCCCTGCCAATGACCCGCCCGACCCCCCCCCCCCCCCCCCCCCGCCGCCAACCCACCATCACCGTCACCTACCTTTGCTGGCGGGGGACCCCAATCCCCGCCAGCCGAGGTCCTCTTCTTCTCGCAAAAGGCTTCCTTCTGTTTCTGACGTCCTGCAAGGCTTCGTTCTGTGAGTCTGACATCCTGCACATAGAACGTGCAGGACGTCAGAAACAGAAGGAAGCCTTTTGCGAGAAGAAGACGACCTCGGCTGGTGGGGATTGGGGTCCCCCGCCAGCCAAGGTAGGCGACGGCGGGTTGGCGGTGGGAGGAGGGGTCAAGAGGGTCGGCGGAAGGGAGGGGCAAAGTCGGCAATGGTGGGGGGGTCGGCGGTGCCAGGGGGCTAAAATGTACCCCCTCACCTTGGGCTTTGGACCCCCCTCCCGCCGAAGTCTGGCTACGCCGCTGAAGAACTGAAAGATGCTTCCAGCATCTTCTTTGTCTGTGCTCATGTAACCCTTGGTTAGACTGGGAATTATTAAAAGAGACCCTGGCTGGAAGGAGGCCTAGTCCAGTGAGGGGGGTTGTGACGTTAATGCAGAGAGAGGCGTGCCCTGATTTGCCGAGTTACAGATTGGGGAGAGCTTGGTAGGTAATAGAGGTGAAGAATTACAGCAGGAAAGTGTTCCTGGTTGCCTAGGTCTTGAATTATCCACAGGCCTCCTGCCAAGTGACCCTCAGAAGATTAAGAGGGACCCTGAAATGCCAACTCCAGTTTGGCTAACAGAACAGGACGATTGCTGTCAAATTCTTAGAAGCCGGTGCAGAGCCAGAACTTCAGGGAGTCTGGGCTCAGGATAGGATTTGCTCTGCCGACGGCTGAGTGTTAACCTTATGGTGATACCCAAGAATGAAGATAGTTGTGTAAAGGCCCAGATCTGGTGGTGATAAATATTGCCAGGCAAAGAAATTAGCCCTGGTGTTTCATAGGCATAACAAGGTTGTGCCCATGAGTATAACTTTGTAGAGGAATTGCTCCTTACCAACCGCAAGTGGGGGTAAGAAAAAAGAAGCTGCCCACGGATGACTGAACTTGGTCGGAGTTATATGATCAATGACTTTACTGACTGTGTTGAAAGAGATCATTGAAACAGAGGTTGTTATTTGCTGAAGTTGCAAATAAAGTTCGAGTCATTATTGAGCTCTCTGGAGTCCGTGTGGTTCCTGTGATGACAGAGTGAGTGGATTCTGGAAATCCGGAACGGAAGGGAAAGAGAGATGCCAGACCAAGGGAATAAAGGAAGAGGGGATCAAATACTGAACTCACATGAGGAGGTAGGAAGGATGGGCAGGCAAGCAAGCAAGCCAGATGCTGGAAGGTGGGGGGGGGGGGGGGGGAGAAGCTGGATGGGGTGGGGTCAGAGAGGAGAGACACACATTGGCATGGGGGAGAAGGAGAGGGGAGATGCTGGGCAGGGAAATATAGGGACACAGAGAAAGGGAGATGCTGAACAAAAAGGAAGATAGACACAGAGATGGAAGAAGATGGATAGTGGACATGGAGAGAGAAGAAATACCAAATGGACAGGAGACCTTGGTGAGCGCGTTAAGAGAAGACAGAGAGAAGCAGAAGCTAGAGCCTGGGATCAACATGATTTGAAAAATAAAATGACCAGACAACAAAAGGTAGAAAAAAATCATTTTATGTTTCTATTTTGTGATTCGAATAAGTCAGATTTGAAATGGGCATCCTGCCAGAGTTGGTGTTAGACATGGCTGGGGCCCAGGGCAGAAATTTGGGCAGGGACACCAAAGCCCACTACCAGGTTGCATGTTCTTCAGCTTATGGCAGGCTTGGGGTTCTCTCTGGCCATGAGGCCAAGAGCAGTTACCCTAGTTTTACACCCCCCCCCCCCCCCCCCAAACACCATCCCTGGTATGTACTATGTTTATATTTTGCACAGGGTAGGAAGAAATACATCTCTTTCTATTTCTCTGGTTTTGTACTATATGCAAGATCTGGCTTCTTGGGGTTTTCATCTAATTTATGTTTATGGTTATTTATTCTGTATTTGGATAGGAGCAGCCAAGGGATTTCAGTGAGAGTTTGTAGCTCCCAAAAGGGATTTCGATGTCAGGAGCTCAGTTTTACTTAGGTTCAAACAAAGTTTGTACTTTGAGCCCATTCTTGAGTTGCTGTTAGACAGGTAGTCAGTTTATTCGGGAGTGTGGGTAAGTCTGGTTGGATGGATATCAGTAGCTGCACGTCATCTGAGTAGATGTAGAACTGAGAGTCCATCAACCAAATCAACTCGGCTAGTTGCTTGAGGTAAATCTTTAACAAAAGAGGTGACATTATCGATCCTTGTGGCGCCCATAGTGGTGATGAGGTGCTGCCAAACCATATGAACAGTTGCCTGTCTGAGAGGTAGGAGCCGAACCAGGTAAGTACTGTGCCATTGATACTTGTTCGTGCTAGTCGTTTGGCCACCGTGTCAAAAACAGCAGATCAATCCAGCAGGGCTAACACTGAGGCAAATCCCCTGTCTCCGTTTCTGTCAAGATCGTCTAGTAGGAATACAAGGATTGTCTCCAGTCTATAAACTTGGTCTGAATTCAGATTGGCATGGATGTAGTCAGTTTCTCTCTTCTAGCCAACCGTTGAGTTGAACACACACAGCGGCCAACATTCAGCCTGTGGGAGGCAGGCCAGCTAAATGCCGCGATCGATGCTGAGCCAGGACTTTCAATGCCAGTCTGTTTCCATTGACCGGGAGGGGGGAGTTGGTTGGTATAAACGTAACCGGCCAAGTTAATATTCAGCCCTGGCTGGTAAGTTTATAGTAGGCATAGATAGGGCTGCTATTTATGCAGGCTGATTTGACCTCTAAACTTAGCCAGCAAAATGCTAAATTTTCACGGCTAGCCAATTATATTGCGTGACGGCCGGTTAGCCGCTATGCACTAAGTGCTAATATTAAGCAGAGATAACCGCCTATCTCACGCCATTCCTGGCTAGTTAAACAGCGCTGAATATCGGGGGGGGGGGCACTTTGTTCTAAGTTTTCCTTGAAACGGGAAAACTTTCAAACTTGTCCTCCTGGTCAAGGTAGTTCTTCTCTATCAAAGGACACACCGCTGCCATTTTTAACGCTGTTGCTGGTTGTCCATTAGATAGCGCGGCATTCAGGATTTTTGTGGCCCCTCTTCTATGAGGGCTCTGTTTGCCTTCCACACTGTCCTTGATGACAACCAAAAGCAATATCCAGACTAACAGGATACAACATTCAAAGCCAAAAATAACCAAATGTTCTGCCTGAGAAAAAGGAAGGACAATAGGAGAAAGTCTCATAGCCAATCAATACAACACCATACTGATCGCTCATTGATATAGAGAAGCAATTAAAAGGCAGCCTAAGAGGTGACAATGGCTTTAATCTAATCACAGACACTTTCCTCCTTCCAATTATATATAAAACCATTCTGAAGGTGTCTCATCAAATGTGCTTTAGAACTGCATTTTCACACTAGCTTATGTGTGTCTGTTCCAAAAATCCGTGCACTGCAAAAACCTAGACAAACTGCCTTCATCGACGATAGCGGTCAATTTCATAAGGCTGCAGCACGGTCAGATTTCACGCATTATATAAACTTAGACCAGCATAATCAACAGCGTCTGCAAAAATGTGTTGCTACTTAGCTCAACAGCATTGAGTCCGAAGAGTCTCATGGAGCCTGACTTTGCACGAAGTTTCATTTCGATGAACTGCCTGAAGGGCTGAAGACTGCCAGGTGCACTGCGCCAAATTGCTGGCTATGACGCACTGAGACTCCTTTCTATTTTTCTTCAATATTTTCAGACACTAGCATGCTCCAGTGGCGTAGCTATAGGAGACCTGCCCCCCCAAAATTGGCTCTGGGGCCCCTGGTTTGGCTGGCCCCCTTGTCAGCTGAAGCGTTTTTTCAGCACTAGTCTCCGGCTCTCCGCCGAATTACCTGCCCTGCTCTTCCCCTCAAGTCGAACGCGCATGCTCAGTTTCACTAAAACCACCATGCAGGTGATGTGAGGGGAAGAGAAGGGCAGGCAATGCGGCAGAGACCAGAACTGGGATAGGGACCCCTGCCAGCCAAGGTATGTGAGATGGCAGGAGTGGTGGGCAGTGGCGTAGCCACAGGTGGGCCCTCTTAGGGCTCAGGCCCACCCAACTGTAGCACGTGTTTAGCGGTAGCTGGTGGGGATCCCAAGCTCCGCCGGCTGAAGACTTCCCCCTGATGGTAACGACAACGCTACTCTTCACGATACCGGCACCTGCACATGCTCAGTTTTTAGCACATGCCTGCTACAGACTGCCGAGGTAGAAAGAAGCATTTTCCTGCCAGCTGAGATATTTTTTTGGTGGGGGGGGGGGGGACACTTGGTGCCCACCCACTTCTTGCCTAGGCCCACCCAAGATCTGTTGTCTGGCTATGCCCCTGGTGGTGGGGAGGTGGGCTAAAATCTGCCCCCCCCCCATGTCAAGGTCTTGCTAAGCCACTGGCATGTACTGATGTGATCGCAGGTATTTTTGATGAGTAGGGGTCGAGGGAGCAGGTATGAACACACATAGAATGAGGGCAATACCTAAAATAGTTAACTGTTCAGGACTTCCTGTAGCTGCTCGTGCCACCCCTCTGAAGCTGCCAACTCTGCTACTGCAGTTTGCCTAGTGCTTAAGTCAGCCCTGCTGGTAGTTTCCATTTCAGTAACCCCAGCAGCTGACAGTAAAACGCAGGGTTTTTTCTCAATGCAGAGTTATGTTGCTGGCATGTGACACCTTGAAGGCATACCCGAGGCTGTAAAACTGAGTTGGAATTTTAAATTAATTTTTATTCAATTTATTTATTAGGATTTATTTACCACCTTTTTTGAAGGAATTCACTCAAGGCGGTGTACAGTAAGAATAGATCAAACATGAGCAATAGGCAATTACAAGAGTAAAAATATTCAACTAACAATACAAAGTATGGCATGGTATACTACTTGCAATGTCAACACAATACGTAATAGAACATTTTGATTCACAGTGTAGGTTGTAAGCAAAGATGGAACATACAGATAGGCTTTAATTGGCTTTTAAGTGGAAAATTCTGCCATGTGCTAGTGGCCTGAATTGGCTATTTTCAGAGGCAGGAAGCTGGACGATAAACTCAGTATGGCTTAAAAATTGTTTGCACAAGTTCCTGGAGAAAAGTCCATAAACTATTATTAAATTTGGGGAAAGGCTGCTTGTCTCTGGAAGTAAGCAACAAGAAAAGAGAAACCTCAAAAAAACAACAGCAGAAAAAGCCCATTCATCTATCCAGCTACCAATCTCCACTATCCCTTGCTCTCCCCAGAGATCCTACGTACTTATCCCAAGCTTTCTTGAATTCAGATACAATCTGTCTCCACCATGACTGTTCCATGACTTCACCAGCCTTTCCGAAAACAAGCATTTCCTTAGTTTACTCCCAAGTCAGTCCTTTACCCCCCAGCCCAGCACTCAGGGAGGCTTGCAGTTCTGACCCTGGTCAGCAGGGACGCTGTGTCTCTACCCCTAGGTTAAAGGAGCATGCTGTTGCAAATGGTGCTCAACTCCAGCTTTATCCTTTAAGCCAATGCCTTCCTGGAGGTCTGGATCTACTCTTTAGGATCATGTCGGTTATTTATTACTTGGATTGGCCACTGTGAAGAGTCAATGCTGGGCTTCATGGTCCTTTGGTCTGCTCTATCATGGCGTTATCTTGTGTTCTTAACGAGAGAAAGGTGTGTGTCCTACTTTGCCTCTGGAAATGGGAAAGAATCAAGTCCTCACTCCAAAGAGCTTACTGGGGGGAGTGTTTGACATGCAAATGTGCAAAAGCCTTGGAGTGTGGGACTGACCCAAGTTCACCTTCGAAGTGTACATGTTCTAAGTCTGTGACTAGAAATGTGTCTCAGAGCTTTGAATGGCCAGCACAGGAACAGAGAAGGGCAACGAAAATGATAAAGGGAATGGGACGACTTCCCTATGAGGAAAGGCTAAAGCGGCTAGGGCTCTTCAGCTTGGAGAAAAGGCGGCTGAGGGGAGATATGATAGAGGTCTATAAAATAATGAGTGGAGTTGAACGGGTAGATGTGAAGCGTCTGTTCACGCTTTCCAAAAATACTAGGACTAGGGGGCATGCGATGAAGCTACAAAGTAGTACATTTAAAACAAATTGGAGAAAATCTTTCTTCACTCAACGTGTAATTAAACTCTGGAATTCGTTGCCAGAGAATGTGGTAAAGGCAGTTAGCTTAGCGGGGTTTTAAAAAGGTATGGACAGCTTCAAAGTCGTTATGCACATATCAGCCCTCTCCTGAAGTCACTTCACTGGCTCCCTATCCGTTGCCGTATAAAATTCAAGCTCCTCTTATTGACTTATAAGTGCATTCATTCTGCAGCCCCTCTCTACCTCTCCACCCTCATCTTTCCCTACACTCCCTCCCAGGAACTCCGTTCACTAGGCAAATCTCTCCTAATTGCACCCTTCTCCTCCATCGCTAACTCCAGACTCCGTTCCTTTTGTCTCACTGCACCTTATGCCAGGAATGGGCTTCCTGAGCCGTTACGACTAGCTCCATCCCTGGCCGCCTTCAAATCCGGGCTAAAGGCCTACCTGTTTGATGCTGCTTTTGACTCCTAACTTGTCACTTACTCGTAACCTTTATCTTGTCCTCCTCTCTTCAATAGTCCCTTTCCCTGTGTGTCCTTCTGTCTGTCTTACCCTTATTCTTATTGGTTCTGTCTGTCCTGATTTAGATTGTAAGCTCTTTTGAGCAGGGAGTGTCTTTTCTTCATGTTCATTTGTGAAGTGCTGCGTACGACTGGTAGCGCTATAGAAATGATTTATAGTAGTAGTAGTAGTGTACTTTTTTGGGACCTTGCCAGGTATTTGTAACCTGGATTGGCCACTGTTGGAAACAGGATGCTGGGCTTGAGGGACCTTCGGTCTGTCCCAGTATGGCAATGCTTATGTACTTATGTGCTTGGGATTCTGAATGGAATGTTGCTACTCTTTGGGGTTCTACATGGAATGTTGCTACACTTTGAAATTCTGCGTGGAATCTTGTTATTCTTTAGAATTCTAGAATCTTGCTACTCTTTGGGTTTCTAAATGGAATGTTGCTACAGTTTGAAATTCTGCATGGAATCTTGTTATTCTTTAGAATTCTAGAATCTTGCTACTCTTTGGGGTTCTACATGGAATGTTGCTACTCTTTGGGTTTCTGCCAGGTACTTGTGACCTGGATTGGCCACTGTTGGAAACAGGATGCTGGGCTTGATGGACCGTCGGTCTGTCCCAGTGTGGCAATACTTATGCACTTAGTTGTTTTCACCAGCAGGTTTTTAAACATTTTTGTACCAACTCTGGAGTCCTTCAAGATCTCATCAGGTTCAATCCACCGACGATAGAAAGATTCTGGGAAGAGTGACTGTTTTTGCTAGAATTACACCTTTTCACTTGCTGTCAGAATTTTACAAACATGCAGTTTCCTCGTTCCAAGACTGGAGGTAACCCAGCACTGGCCAGGAGCAGTTTTCCATTAATTCACGTAATTGTGTCTCGTGCTTATTTCAGGGAGAAAAATAAGTGAACAGATGCTTCCCACAAGTAGAGAACCATATGCTAAGTGTTCGCACAGGATGATGTACTGAATGCTTTCTGGAGCATCCCCATCCTTTCTGGAGCATCTCCATCCGCTGTTGTACAAGGACACAGGTGGGCTGTAGAGGCTCCCGTTTCAATGAAGCACCAACTCACTTCCACTTTCGAGATACTGTCATGGCAATGTTCCTTTGATTGTTTTTCCAAACGTCTGACCTAGAGACTCATTCCACAAACGGAAAAACAACCATATTTCACCACTTCATGACGGAAACTAAGAGGCGGCTCAGGCAACAAGCCAGGGAATGTCTGAAAATACGTCTCATTCACCTAATCACATGGTTTGGATCTTCTGTCCCTTCCTGTGACAGCTCTAATGACAGTTTATAAATAGTCTAACACAATGACTCTCAAACTTGTCCTGGGGAACCACCAGCCAGACAGGTTTACAAGATATCCTTAATGAATATGCACAATACACATTAAATTCCTTTATTCATTCAATTAAATATTACCTGAAATACTACATCAAATATATCACATAAAATCCAATCAACTCTTCCCAAACATACACTCACATCCTATTTTCTCATCCATACCTATAAACCACATATACACCAGAACTAATATCTGAGTGAGTATCAATACGTAAAAACCAACACTGTTACAATAATGTTTTTCCGATATTTCCTGGCAACCTGATTGGCTGGTGGTCCCCCCCAGGATAGGTTTGAGAACCATTGCGCTGACACAATTATCGATCCAGGCGTCCACACCAAATTGTCAGGTGCTCACATTCCGCCACTGCTAGGCTGCCATCTGGGTCTGCCTGCACTGTCCCCCTAAGCTGGGCGGAAGCAGGACCTTTATTTTACCATTACAGGTCTTTCTGCTTATTTCACAGATGTCCTTCCCTGAGAAAAAGG
The DNA here is from genome assembly GCF_901765095.1 of Microcaecilia unicolor. Lineage (NCBI taxonomy): Eukaryota > Metazoa > Chordata > Amphibia > Gymnophiona > Siphonopidae > Microcaecilia > Microcaecilia unicolor. The sequence goes on along the minus strand of NC_044035.1, from coordinate 352,954,213 downwards.
TTAAGATCACGGTGAAGCATGAGGAAAAAATCTCAGCATTAAGTTCCAACACAGTGCTCACATTGTTTTGGGATCCCCTTGCTGACCTGAGGGCTGGAAAGATGTACCAGGGGGAACATGCTCAGTGCCACAGAGGCTTTTCTCAGAAGTATCAGCATTCATTCTTTCCTCCCTCCCACAAGCCTGGATCTACCATCTCTGCAGTGAGTCAGGCCCAATTAGACCTGGTGCGTGGAAAGACCAAGGATGTCAAATGCCTCAGGACTACAGCATGATTTACATAAGAACATAAGCGTTGCCATACTGGGACGGACCAAAGGTCCATGGAGCCCAGCATCCTGTTTCCAACAGTGGCCAATCCAGGTTACAAGTACCTGGCAAGATCCCCAAAACAGTACAATACATTTTTTTATGCTGCTTATCCTAGAAATAAGCAGTGGATTTTCCCCAAGTCCATTTTAGTAATGGCTTATAGATTTTTCTTTTAGGAAGCCATCCAAACCTTCTTTTAAACCCCGCCAAGCTAACTGCTTTTACCACATTCTCTGGCAAAGAATTCCACAGTTTAATCACACATTGAGTGAAGAATTATTTTCTCAGATTTCTTTTAAATTTACTACTTTGTAGCTTCATTGCGTGCCCCCCTAGTCCTAGTATTTTTGGAAAGCGTAAGCAAGCGATTCACATCTACCCATTCCATTCCACTCATTATTTTATAGACCTTTATGATGTCTCTCCTCAGCCGTCTCTTCTCCAAGCTGAAGAGCCCTAGCCACTTTAGCCTTTCCTCACAGAGAAGTCATCCCATCCCCTTTTACCATCTCTATATCTTAATACTATTAAAAATAAAATTTTAAATTGTGTGCACATCTTACACTATGACTAGATACTTTCAAAATGTCTCTTTGATTCTCCTCATCAGCCATCTGTGCTGTATCCACACTTTCCTTACATGCATCCTTGAGAAGGCTGCATTTGGATCTGCTGTTCAGCTGTCCATGTATTCATGTGTCAGTGAGATGCCTTTATGAAGATCTGCCCTTCAGCTGTTTGGGCTGGATTCCTGCTTTCCAAGTACCAGTGTGATATCTGCATACAGTTCTGATGAAGATCCACCTTTCAGCAGTCTGTGCTTCATCCATGCTTTACAGCTATCAGCCTGCTCCCTGCCTGAGGCTTATCGTCTTTCCACCAAAACCCACTTTTCCTCTTCCTCCGCTCTCGATCTCAGTTGATAACACCCTCATCCTCCCCGTCTCATCTGCCCGCAACCTCGGAGTCATCTTTGACTCCTCCCTCTCCTTCTCTGCTCATATCCAGCAGATAGCCAAGACCTGTCACTTCTTTCTCTTTAACATCAACAAAATCCGCCCTTTCCTCTCTGAGCACACCACCCAAACTCTTGTCCACGCTGTCATTACCTCTCGCCTTGACTACTGCAACTTACTCCTCACCGGACTCCCACTTAGCCATCTATCCCCCCCTTCAATCAGTTCAGAACTCCGCTGCACGCCTTATATTCCGCTTGAACCGATATACTCATATCACCCCTCTCCTCAAGTCACTTCACTGGCTTCCGATCAGATACCGCATACAGTTCAAGCTTCTCCTTCTTACCTACAAATGCACTCGATCTGCAGCCCCTCACTACCTCTCTACCCTCATCTCCCCCTATGTTCCCACCCGAAACCTCCGCTCACAGGACAAATCCCTCCTCTCAACACCCTTCTCCACCACCGCCAATTCCAGGCTCCGTCCATTCTGCCTCGCATCACCTTACGCATGGAATAAACTTCCTGAACCACTACGCCAAGCCCCCTCCTTACCCATCTTCAAATCATTGCTCAAAGCCCACCTCTTCAATATTGCTTTCAGCACCTAACCTTTATACCTTTGTACCTTTCATGTAATCGTGAATGCCCCAAATTGACTACCCCTACTTGACTGACTCTACACTTGTCCATTAGATTGTAAGCTCTTTGAGCAGGGATTGTCCTTCTGTGTTAAAATTGTACAGCGCTGTGTAACCCTGGTAGTGCTTTAGAAATGTTAAGTAGTAGTAGTAGTGATTAAGATCAGCTATCTGTGCTGTATCTGTATGACACCTGCATAACGCTCTAATGGTGATCAGCACAGCAGCACCCTCTTCAGATTACTTTGACCTGTGCACACGTGTGTGCTGGAAATATTAGACCTTATTCACACATTTTACAGAGTAGGAGGACAAGTGTAATTCTCGCCCTTGCTTCCCCTCTAACCTAAGCTCCAGGTTTAATTAATACACCGCCCTTCAGTCGAGCCCTCAAGGTGGTTTACACAAGAAATACTAAAATGTAGATGCACAGCTAGTGACAAAGAAATAGAAATGGCTGGAGGGGGACACAAAGTAAAGATTACAATTCAAGGCTGCTCCCGTTGCCCCCGAGGTCAACTCTCCCCCCCCCCCCCCCCTCCACCTGCACCCCTCTGTCCGCCACCGGGCCGGGCCCCCTGCATTGAAATCACAGCGCCTGTGCTGCCCTGCTGCCTACAGCGTTTTCACATAGAGGTGAGAGGGGCTGTGATTTCAATGCAGGGGACCCAGCCCGGTGGCAGTCGACGACAGAAGGCAGGTGGGACTGCGGCGCTGGGTCCAGAGAATTTTGTCCCCCCTGCCCCCCCTCTCGGCGGCCCTGGTCTGAAGCACCAAGAGATGCTCTAACCTAATATGAGCAGCTAAGAAATAAAGAGAGAATCCTACGTGTCAAAAGCTTGCTTAAAAGATACGTTTTGAGGGAGGTTTTAAATTGCTGTTGTGATGATACCATGCGCAGATAGGAAGGAGGAGCATTCCAAAGGGTAGGATATAGAAGGGTCGATCTTCAAAGTGATGTAAACGGCCAATGGCTCCTGGGCATATTCAGCACTTCACTGGACAGCACCGCTGAAAATGCCAAGTTATAGTGCCCAAGCCGAAGCTGGCTATTTTGTGGGCGTTCCAGGGTGGAGTCAGCACTTAACCGATTAACATAAGACAGCTGAGAGGAGATATGATAGAGGTCTATAAAATAATGAGTGGAGTGGAACCAGTAGACATGAGTCATTTGTTCATCCTTTCCAAAAATACTAGGACTAGGGGGGCACGCAATGAAGCTACAAAGTAGTCAATTTAAAATGAATCAGAGAAATTTTTTCTTCACTCAATGTGTAATTAAACTCTGGAATTCATTGCCAGAGAATGTTGTAAAGGTGGTTAGCTTAGCAGGGTTTTAAAAAGGTTTGGCTGGCTTCCTAAAGGAAAAGTCCTTAGACCATTATTAAAATGGACTTGGGGAAAATCCACTGCTTATTTCTAGAATAAGCAGCATAAAATGTATTGCACTGTTTGGGGATCTTGTCAGGTACTTGTGACCTGGATTGGCCACTGCTGGAAACAGGATGCTGGGCATGATGGGCCTTCGGTCTGTCCCAGTATGGCAATACTTATGTACTTACTAGTAAAACATGCCCGTTTCTGGAGCAAATGAAACGGGCGCTAGCAAGGTTTTCCTCCCGAACCCCCCCCCCCCTACCCACCCCTTCGGCGTTGTGAAGCCACTGACCGCCATTGCTCCGCACCTCGTCAATGCACGCCACCTTCATCTCCTGAGTCGTGAAGCCACTGACGCCATTGCTCCGCCCTCGCTCTGTGATGCCATTGCTCCGCCCTCAACGTCATCACGTTTGACGTGAGGGCGGGGCCCAGAGACAGTGATTTCGGTGGCTTCACCACCACGAACCCTTCGAACCCGAAGGAAGTGACACTGACGTCAGTGTCCTCAGAACGTTGAGGGTGAGTTTTATTATATAGGATAACTGCATAATTCAGGACCTCATAAAACACAGTCCTGTCTTTAAGTGGTTCTTCTTAGCCAGCTAAGTGCTGAATTTCATACTTAAGTGGCTAAATTTTAGCCCTCTGCATATAACCGGAAATTCAGTGCTAGAGCCCGGCTCTGAACATCCAGTCAGCAAAACGCTGAGCACTCCTGGATGAACATCAACCCCCAGAATCTCTAGACATATCCAGAAAGGTTCTGTTGTAAAGAATGAAGGGTTCCTAAAAAATCAATAGTAATATATCCCAACAAGGAAAAGACAGTATTATAGATAATGTTACACAAAAATCTCCCTAATACAATGGCAAATTAGTACTTTAAGAAGACTAAAATTCTGTGAAGTGCATCAAGCTTTAAAAATAGAAAAGGGAAAAAGCCTCTGAAATCAACCCAACCTCCAACCCAGATGATTGTCTTTAATGACAAGGGTTGGAAAAAATGCATGGGTTCCTTATCATCACTGGCATTAAAAACCCTTCCATTTTATACTGCAAAAATGCTAAACCTTCACAGAACTGACTATGGATCCAAACAAAAGGTGAACAGATTTCCTCTCCTGCATACCTTTTAAAGAGCAGATTTTCACTGGCAGCAAGCAGCAACTAATACATAGTGAAGGCGGTTAGCTTGGCAGAGTTTAAAAAGGGGTTGGACGGTTTCCTAAAGGACAAGTCCATAGACCGCTACTAAATGGGCTTGGGAAAAATCCACAATTTGGGGAATAACATGTATAGAATGTTTGTATGTTTCGGTAGCTTGCCAGGTGCCCTTGACCTGGATTGGCCGCTGTCGGGGACAGGATGCTGGGCTCGATGGACCTTTGGTCTTTTCCCAGTATGGCATTACATATGTACTTATGCTCATGTTGGCCCCACAGCCTTCCCTCTGATGCAACTTCCTGTTTCCGCATAGGCGGGAATACATCAGAGGGAAGGCAGTGGGGCTGCTGCGAGGTCATAGGAGCCAACTTTTCAAAATGATTGGGGGTGCTGAAATTTTTTTTTTTACAGGCACCCCCGCCCCCTCTCCTCCCCCTCCCTCTGCATTGCAGCCCCCCTCCCTCCCAGTTCCAGGCTCCCTCCTGAGAAAGCACTGCGATTTCCAGCCTCACCAGCACCACAGGGATATGGGTTCTATGAAATTATTGGGTTCAAATGCTCATACAGCTAACTAGACCAGGGGGCCCTTCTACTGAACTACATTAAGCTTTAGGCTTAACACACTGTAATGCAGATTTATATGTCTACACACCTAAATAAATAACCTTACCTACGTCGTCTGGGGCTGGGCTGGCACCTTTCCCTGTACCTCGTCCTCTCTGGCTCGCTCTCAGTCTCTGCCCTTCAATCCGGACCGCTGATAAGCACACCACTGACCACACAGCAGCTGCCTTTGCGCTCCCGAGCTCTCCCTCTGCAGGCTGCAGCATCCCGCGATTCCCGCCTATGCGGGACAGGAAACTGCTGCACATGGGCCCGGAAGTTGAACAATGAAACTGTGCAGGGCCGGGACTCGGGAGGGACAGGACTGAGGACATGATCACGCCGTCACGCGCGGTGCCACCGATCCACCCCACCACTGCCTAAGTTCGGGCTTCCTCGGCATCGCGATGGCGGCTCCGCTCTGGGACCGGAAGCTCCTCTGTGCTCTGCCTCTCTGTTGCAGCATGGTGATGATTGATTGATCATCCCGCCTATGCGGGACCAGAAACAGAGCAGAGCAGAGCCAGAGGGAAAGCTTCCGACGGCAAACGAAGGCAGTGTCTGCACACCGAGAGTCAGTCCGGAGCATTGAAGGAAGGAGCCAGGTAGGAGGCGGAGCGAGTGGGCTGATGGACAGCACAGACAGCGGTGCAGCCAGCAGGGCAAGGAGTTGGGAGTCAGGACGGATGGTGCAGGGAGGGAGCGGTCACGCCGCTGCCGTCATGTGCCACTGCCAAATTATTGGGGGTGCTTGAGCACCCACAGCACCCACGGAGTCGGCGCCTATGCTGCGAGCAGTATGTATCAGTCGCTGCTCGCTGCAGGCGAAGATCTGCTATTTACAAGGTGTGCAGGAAGGACAGTTGTCAGGAGTTTTTGGCTGGTGGGGCTTGGGAATCCCTGCCAGCCACATCATAGGTGTGCTGCTACTGGGTGGGCCTGAGCCCACCTGAGCCCACCCTTGGCTACACCACTGGACTAAAGGGTTGATGCACAGCAAGGGGCTTGCTGCCTGCCAATCTGGAAGTGCCGCCAGGCTACTGCAAGAGCCTGACGCTAGTTCCCACCCCCAGAGTGCACCATTTCTGGTGCTACAGGAATTTTTTTCAATTTTTGTAGCACCAGAACTTAACCGTGGTGGTAATGGCTTCCCACCGAAATGGCCACACAGGAAGTGATTCACTTACCGGGCAGCCATTTCTTTTCGGCAAACCTGGACAGCTTTTTACCCGCCATGGTAAAAGGGGGGGGGCCTGAGCTTGCATGAAAAACATGCACTGATGCTAGCATAGGTCGTCTTTTACCACAGCTTAGTAAAAGGGCCCCCGGGAAAGAAGGAATGGTTGGCCAGAATGGTGGCTTTTGTGTACTAATGTCAGAATCTTATGGATGATACGGAATTGAACTGGTAACCAGCGCTCTGCCTTCAGCAGTGGAATAACATGGTCAAACTTATGTCCTCCAGTGATAACTTTCACAGTGATATTCTGCATAAGTTGTAAACGTTGAAGTTCTTTCTGGTGAATTCCTTTAAAGAGTGTGTTGCAGTAGTCTAGATGAATAATTACTAAGGCAGAGATAAGGATCTGAAGAGCTTTAGCTTCTGAAAAATGCTTTGGTCTTAGTGTCTCTCTTCTGCTTTTTTCAACATTTCTTCTCTATGTCCACCATCCATCTTTCCTATTTGTCTCTATCCGTCCTGTCCAGCATATCTCCTCTATGTTCCTATCGGTCCTATCCAGCATATCCCCTCTGTGTCCCTATCCCTCCCCTGGTGACCAGTATTGTCCCTCTGTGTCCATGTCCCTATGCCCGAACCACAGCCAGCATCTCTTGAGTCCCTGTCCCTCCACATCTCAAGATTCTGTCCACTCTTTCCTTCCTCCTGTAATCCCATCCCCGATCCTCCTACCATCTCTGTCTGGCATCTCTTTCCCTCCCTTTGTTGGTCCAGAGTCTCTCTCTCTCTTCCTTCCACTCTCTCCCAGTCTAGCATCTGCCCCCTTTCTCCCTCCTTCCCTTTGCTTCCCCAATGTCTAGTATCTCTCCTCTTCTCTTCCCCTTTCACTTTGCTCCAGGTCCGCACCTGAGTCCAGCATCTGTGTAGCCCCTGCCCGCCAGTCCTCCAAACCCTGCAACACGTCACCGGCAGAGGGCGCAGTAAAACCGTCCTCTCTGTCTGGCATCTCTTTCTCTCCAGAGTCTCTCTCTCTCTTCCTTCCACTCTCTCCCAGTCTAGCATCTGCCCCCTTTCTCCCTCCTTCTCTTTGCTTCCCCAATGTCTAGTATCTCTCCTCTTCTCTTCCCCTTTCACTTTGCTCCAGGTCCGCACCTGAGTCCAGCATCTGTGTAGCCCCTACCCGCCAGTCCTCCAAACCCTGCAACACATCACCAGCAGAGGGAGCAGTAAAACCGTCCTCTCTGTCTGGCATCTCTTTCTCTCCAGAGTCTCTCTCTCTCTTCCTTCCACTCTCTCCCAGTCTAGCATCTGCCCCCTTTCTCCCTCCTTCCCTTTGCTTCCCCAATGTCTAGTATCTCTCCTCTTCTCTTCCCCTTTCACTTTGCTCCAGGTCCGCACCTGAGTCCAGCATCTGTATAGCCCCTGCCCTCCAGTCCTCCAAACTGCAACACATCACCGGCAGAGGGAGCAGTAAAACCTTCCTCTCTGGCTGGCAAAGCTTTTCCTCTGTGCTTCCTGCCTCAAGGATGAGCCTCCAGATTAAAAATAAGAACTGGATATTCAACGCCAAAGCCCAGACAGAGCTTGGCATTAAATATTCAGGAACAACACCAGCAGCGGTCAGCAAAACGCTCACCGCCGCCACCTGAATATTGACCCCCTAGTTTCCATTGCAAACGGTCTCCTGGTGACGCCGTGGTAAGGCGAAACATGCCAGCATATAGAGAACGAAGCAGAGAGAGAGAACGGAGAGAAGATTGGGGATGAGCACAAACACATTCACACGGATTTATTAGGTAGAATCACCACAGAGAGACCATCGGAATCATGGAGAGTATTAACAACTTGGACTTTACACTACTGGATATCTAAGTCTACAGATAAGTCGCATTTTTGATGGTATATCATCTAGATGATTGAATTAGAGATTTTTCAACAGATATACTGGTAGGGAGGTGGACGCTAGTGCAATGATGGTGGAATACAGTGCAGTATAGAGGAGATGGTTCCTAATCTGTGATATCACCTCAATCTGAGCACTATTCACTATATTTATTAAAATTTAAAACTACTAATATATTGAAAGGTTTCTGGAGGTGTTGTACATTCAATTTTAACTTCCAGACCCTTGACCATTTTTCTAACGTTTGGAGATCCCTTCTCGTGGTTTTTAGTCCCTCCAGGGTATCTCGTCTATTGGCTATCTCCGTGTCATCCGCAAAAAGGCAAACCTTTCCTTCTAACCCTTCAGCGATGTCTCGCACAAATATATTGAACAGAATCGGCCCCGGCACCGACCCCTGAGGCGCTTCACTAATCACTTTCCTTTCCTCCAAGCGGATTCCGTTTACCACCACCCTCTGTGGCCTGTCAGTCAGCCATTACACTAGTGGTCCCACTGGCTCCCTCTCCCCAAGGTCCCTGCAGAACCCAGCGTCCTCCTTCCTGTGACTAGAAGCCTTTCCATTGGCTGGATCCTACCACAGTCTCCATACTGGAAGAGGAAAGGACTGGAGAGCTATCAGGTGCTAAACTTTGTAAACTATTCCAGACACTTTAGCTCTCTTTCTGGTTTCAAGCCAGTTAGTTTACAAACCTCTAGAATGCTGAAAAAAAATCCAGCCAGTCGGCAATCCTAGCCCCTAGTCCTGAGCACATTTGACAGCCCCCCCCCTAAACCTTTGTTCCCCAGGCACCTGACTAATTTACTTTTTAATTCAGCCCTGGTATGATACCCTTCCTGCAAGAGGAGAGGCTAACTGTTTTACATGCAAATAAACAGTCAGGCAGCTCTGTAAATTGTGGGGTTTGATATATATCTTTTCACTGAAATGATATAAAAGTTAAATCCGCAAGCCATTATAAAGCAGGGGCTGAGGCTGTTTCCAGCTAATTATATGTATAAGCGAATTACTGTTCTCTGATTAAAAGGAACCCAGAATGAGAGGCTTGTGTGTGGAGCACTACATGTGCATCACTTTCCAGACTGTTTCTGCAGAAAAGAAATGGACAAACGGAGCTGTTGAGACAACCTTCAGAGCTTCGGAAAAAACATCCCTAGTTGCAGATAGCTGAATATTTGATAAGCTTCAGGTGGAACATAAGGTGGTTTCATGAATCTCGTTAGGAGCCACGATTTGCAGTGTTGCATAGTAAGTCAGTAAATGTAACAAGTTACTGTACTCAAGTATAGGCTAAAGCAGCTAGGGCTCTTCAGCTTGGAGAAAAGGCAGCTGAGAGGTCTATAAAATAATGAGTGGAGATGAACGGGTAGATGTGAAGCGTCTGTTCACGCTTTCCAAAAATACTAGGACTAGGGGGCATGCGATGAAGCTACAATGTAGTCAATTTAATACGAATCAGAGAAACATTTTCTTCACCCAACTTGTAATTAAACTCTGGAATTCGTTGCCAGAGAATGTGGTAAAGGCGGTTAGCTTAGCGGAGTTCAAAAAAAGTTTGGACGGCTTCCTAAAGGAAAAGTCCATAGACCGTTATTAAATGGATCTTGCCGGGTATTTGTGACCTGGATTGGCCACTGTTGGAAACAGGATGCTGGGCTCAATGGACCTTTGGTCTTTCCCAGTATGGCAATACTTATGTACTTAACTACACCCTAAAATATACAGTGGTTTCGTGAATCTCATTAGGAGCCATGGTTTGCAGTGTTGCATAGTAAGTCAATAAATGTAACAAGTTAGAGTACTCAAGTAAATGTTTTGTCACTTTTACTTTTAAAGGAAACATTTGTTGCTTTTACTGAAGTAATCATTTCACCAATTTTTAATCAGTTACATTTGATGCTTGTAGTTAAAAGTAAAAAGTAAAGGCAGAAGTGAGGTGTAAGTGATGATTCCTCAGTAAAGCAAATGAAACAGCCAAACCTGGAACAGGATTTTGCTATTGCAAACCTTGTTGTGCAAACAGTGAATCAGCTCATCTTAAATACTGCAGTTCAGTGAATATATCCTATAAGAACAGTGGGGTTGCCTGCGTTTGTTGAATGCCAACTGGAGTTGTTGGAAACAGGATGCTGGGCTTGATGGACCTTCGGTCTGTCCCAGTATGGCAATACTTATGTGCTTATGTACTTAGCATTCTGAATGGAATCTTGCTTCTCTTTGGGGTTCCACGTGGAATGTTGCTACACTTTGAAATTCTGCATGGAATCTTGTTATTCTTTAGAATTCTAGAATCTTGCTACTCTTTGGGGTTCTACATGGAATGTTGCTACTCTTTGGGTTTCTGCCAGGTATTTGTGACCGGGATTGGCCACTGTTGGAAACAGGATGCTGGGCTTGGTGGACCTTCGGTCTGTCCCAGTGTGGCAACACTTATGTACTTATAAAATGTATTTTTTTAGCACTGGGGGCAGCGAGTGGCTGTGTTCTGCCCTAATCGGTTAGCACAGCTGTACTGTTACACGCTAACTGCTTAGCGTGTGCTTAGCACATGAGCCCTTACTGGCTATATGGGTGGCAGGAGGGGTTCATTGCCTAAAGGCCACACGCTAATGGGGAAATTAGTGCATGGTCATTAAGAAAAATAGAACAATTGGCCATTTGACCCCAGCAGTTAAAAACACCTCAGCGTAAGAATTCGCTAAGGCCACTTTTTAGCAATGTTCAGTAAAAGAGCCCCTTAAATTGTGAGCCCTCCAGGGACAGGGAAATACCTAGAGGCCCTTTTCCTAAGCAGCGGTAAAAAGTGGCCTGCGGTAGTGTAGGCGCGTGTATAGGGCGTGCGCCAGGCCAGTTTTTAACGCGTCTACAAAAAAGGGATTTTTTTTTCAATGGAACAGGAAAAGGGCCTGCGGTAAAAATGAAACCAGCGTGTGCCCAAAACTGGCCTTAGCTCTTAAAATCCACCCATTGATTTAGCGGTAAAGGCTCACGCATAGTGAGCGGTCGAAGTGCACCAAGTGCCGATTAACGCCAAAACTGGCGCACGTAGGAGGAAATAAATAAATAATTCATCCACGCATTATAGACGCGCGCTGCCAAATTTGAAATTACTACTACTACTACTCATCATTTCTAGAGTGCTACTAGACGTACGCAGCGCTGTACACCTGAACATGAAGACACAGTCCCTGCTCAACAGAGCTTACAATCTAATTAGGACAGACAAACAGGACAAACAAGAGATAAGGGAATATTAACGTGAGGATGATAAAATAAGGGTTCTGAACAAGTGAATAAAGGTTAGGAGTTAAAAGCAGCATCAAAAAGGTGGGCTTTTAGCTTAGATTTGAAGACAGCCAGAGATGGAACTTGACGTACCGGCTCAGGAAGTCTATTCCAGGCATATTGTGCAGCAGGATAAAAGGAACGGAGTCTGGAGTTAGCAGTGGAGGAGAAGGGTGCAGATAAGAGAGATTTCCCCAGGAGGGCGTGCTAGCCTGGCGGTATTCTCATTTGGGCCAACCGCGGATTAGTAAAAGGGCCCCTAGTGTGCCTGAATGGTGTGAGCTAACTCCCAAATCCCCAGAGAAGTACCTGTTAATACTGACCCCAGAAAATACTTTTATTCCTTTATGCCTGTGTTGTTTGATCACTTTACTGAAGGAAGTGCGTCCGAACAGGAAGGATCTCCATGATGGTAAATGCCTTTTTTTCTTAAGGACCTGCTGGTCTTCCCTGGTCAGAGCTTCTAAGTGGGCTTCGGAGGTTACTACTTCAATTTCTCAGGCTTGAACAACAATTCTGGAGTGCAAAACCTTCCTGACTAATGATTTAAATCAAATTCCGTTAAATCGAACCCCTCGTGGCCCGGACTGTGAAGGGTGCATTATAGACAATACAGAGTGCAAAGTAACTCTGAAACGCTTTTACTGATGAATGGATCAGACGGGCCTTTTTCATCAGCTTATTGAAAACAGAACTGTCTTTAGATTTAGGTCATTTCATTGGACCAGATTAATAGAAAGATGATGTAGTAACATGAGTGATGGGCATGAGCTGTTTGGCCTGTATGGGTGCTTTTATGTCATAAGAACATAAGCTATTTCAAGCTGGGCCAGACCAATAATTCACTGAGCCCAACTAGTCTGCAGGCAGTCTGGATCACGAGAAGTTCATTCCATATTCCTCATTCTCAGGCATCCAGAGCTAGCAAGCTGTGTTTCCCAAGGCCGGTCCAGGAGTACCCGCTTGCCAGTCAGGTTTTCAGGATATCTGCAATAAATGTGCATGAAAGAGATTTTGGGATCTTGCCAGGTACTTGTGACCTGGATTGGCCACTGTTGGAAACAGGATGCTGGGCTTGATGGACCTTTGATCTGTCCCAGTGTGGCAATACTTATGTACTTATGAGATTTGCATACAATGGAGGCAGTGTATGCAAATCAATCTCATGCATATTTCTTGTGATATCCTGAAAACCTGGCAAGGGGGTGGGTACTACAGGCCTCCCGCACTTGGGAAACACTGAGTTAGAGAAATGCTCTGCACAAAACAGCAGAGATTAGAAACAAAAGCAAGTAATTAAAAGGACACAATGCGAAGGTTTTTTTTTTTTTTTTGACAATTAAAATTATTTTGCAGTGAAATGTTTGATGCTCACAGAGAGAATCTGTCGCCATGAGCTCTAACAAACATTTTTACAAATTTTTAAAATATTTTCAAAAGAAGTCACATCAGTCCTGACTGGCTATAGGGACATTAATTGCAGGGAAATGATTAAATGAATCAACCGCAATATGGAGGGGGGCCGGGTTCTCTGAAACCAAGAAAGGAAAAAATAAACAATGACATCAACAAAAGCAGAATTTGCAGCCAGTCATACGGGGGGTGGGAGGGGGTGGGAGGGGGGAATTCTGTATAGGTCGACCAAAGTTAGATGCTAGGATAATCCACACTAAACTACTGTTCTGCACAAAACAGCCTTTATAGAATATGGTTCATTTAAAACTTTTTATACCGCTCAATCTGATATTCAGATCTGGGTGGTGAACAATACTAGCTTAACACTCATTTTAATGCCCAACTAATTGTATCAAGGCACAGAAATGACAATATTCCATCAAGATGCTTCACCACATTTATTCCTCGTTGAGTATTACAGCTGCATTGAGATTCTGGTCATCTCCTTGTCTCTGAGGTAACTAGATCCAGTCTCCGTTTGCAGAAGGCAACAATTCTTTGCAAGCAACTGAACTGTAAGTTGACTTTTCTGTTTGTTATGATTACTACATTAAAGGACAGTTGGATTAAGAATTGAAAGTTTTTACTTGGGAATGGGTTTTGTTGGCTGTTGAAGCTTTGTGACCACACTTTGCCTAGAACAGCATAATGTCCACCCCCTCATTTGGCCACACTCCCTTTGGAGTTGCGCGCTAGATGCATCAGGCACGCAGGTTATACGATAGGAGCGTACAGCAGATCTGTGCATAACTACCCATGACTGCCAATTAGTTTACACACAGATCTATGACCCATGCTCAAATCTGGGCAACCTATACAAACTCTGGTGGACAGTGTTTCCAATTACCTGTGAGAAGCCACGTACTAAGGAAAAATCCCTTCCCTTGCCTTCAAAAGCTAAGTCAACATGGACGCTGGAAATCCTTGCCTCCTGTTTACTGCTCAGCTCCTGCCCCCTGCCATCTTCCCCTGATAACTGCTAGTCTACCATCTCCCAGGCTGATGTGCAGACCAAAAGATATATAAAGTCCTGCTGGACAACCGTCTTCATTTCTGGTCTAGAAGGTTAGAAGGCTAAAACCTGTTGTTAAACAGAAATTGCTCTCCATATGCAGACAGGTACTCATGACAGTAGACTGAAAATGGGGACCAGGTTCAAACACTACTGCCTAAATATCAAGCAGAACGTCTGTAGCCAAAAGAAGCTCCGAGCATCTCAGGGTCTCGGCGTTTGTGCTGGTTGTCCAAAGCCCCTAACTTTGCTGTATCTTCAGACAGAGGTCTTGCAACTAGTTATGAGGGAGCTAAACACTTCTTTTGACTATCGTATATAATGGAACCCAGAAACCTGGTTCTTCAAGTGAGGGATGCTACCCCTCTTCCCTCCTTCCTGCCCCTCCCACCGCACTGCTAGTTCTAACCCATACCTTGAACAAACACTGGAGTGGCCTAGTGGTTAAGGTGGTGGACTTTGGTCCTAGGGAACTGAGGAACTGAGTTGGATTCCCACTTCAGGCACAGGCAGCTCCTTGTGACTCTGGGCAAGACACTTAACCCTCCATTGCCCCATGTAAGCCGCATTGAGCCTGCCATGAGTGGGAAAGCGCGGGATACAAATGTAACAAAAAAAAATAAAATCACTGCTATTTCTCTATGGTTATTTAACTCATTTATGAAAATAGGATATCCCACCACTCCAAATAAAAACCCACAGCAGATATCAAATAACAAAACAGTAATCATTTGGCTAAGATTGCCAAAACTCAAATCAACCCCCTGCCCCTAGTTTCCACTCAGACTGACTACATAGCTATCTCTTAGCCCCTTTCCAAAAACTAAGAAACCCCCTTTCACATTCAGCTCCAGAGTAATAAGTTTCATAAGGTGGGGCCAAAAGAAGGGTTTTGTTTGTTTGTTTTGCGAGCGGTAGGTTATGTTTGCTTATGTTTGTTGGTTCCCGATATTTCGCCTTTCAGAGCCTACCAATCAAAGTGGTCATCTGGCTATGGATAAAGAGGACATAGCTAACAAAGTCTCACACAGTTGATGTGGTCATAGTAACTCTCTCAAATAGACAGGTCCCTCAAAATTCAAGCCTTTAACAACTAACATTAGAGCCTTAACTGAATTCCGTTTTTAATAGTGGTCAATGGTTTCTGGGGTCTTCGCTTACCTAGTTGTGGAAAGAAAGCAAAGCCAGAGGGAGCCAAAGAAGAGACAGTTGGTCCCGGAGATAAGAAGGCGGTAGAACTAGAGGACATGAATTGAGGTTGAAGGGGGGTCAGACTCAGGAGTAATGTCAGGAAGTATTTTTTCACGGAAAGGGTGGTAGATGCGTGGAATGCCCTCCTGCTGGAGGTGGTGGAGATGAAAACGGTATTGGAAATCAACTATGCGTGGGATAAACACAAAGGAATCCTGTTTAGAAGAAATGGATCTACGGAATCTTAGCAGAGACTGGTGACGCCAGTAATTGGGAAGCAAAACCGGTGCTGGGCAGACTTCTATGGGCTACGCCCTGAGAATGGCAAGGACAAATCAAACTGGGGTATAAAGTATCACATACCATGTAAAATGAGTTTATCTTGTTGGGCAGACTGGATGGACCGAACAGGTCTTCTTTGTCTGCCGTCATTTACTATGTTACTCTTTGGGGTTCTACATGGAATGTTGCTACTAATTGGGATTCCAGAATCTTTTAACTCTTTAGGATTCCAGAATCTTCAGAACTTTTAGTACAAGAACAGTCCTGGGCAGACTTCTATGGCCTGTGCGCTGAGAATGGCAAGGACAAATCAAACTCGGGTATAAAGTATCGCATACCATGTAAAATGAATTTATCTTGTTGGGCAGACTGGATGGACTGTTAAGGTCTTTATCTGCCGTCATTTACTATGTTACTATGTTAAGAAATCAAATCAAGCATGTCTAGATTACGTGCGTGGTTGGGAAGGGGTAGGAATCACAGCTGTTCTCATGTCACACCTGCATTTTTGATGGGTCAGATTTTCACTGAAAGATGTACTGGGATTCATAACTGGATTGTCCTCCTTGTTAAGGGAAAAGACAGGAAAAAATGTTTCTGAGACAGGAAGAAGAGAGGAGAGGGGAAAATGGCAGCAGAAGGAAGGAAAAAGCGATGACAGGGGGCAAATGAGGATGAGAGGAAGGAGTGAACTTTAAGAGGAGAAAAGCTCAGAACTGCGAGAGTGTGATGGGCACAGAAACTTTGCTTCCCACAAAACCCATTCAGTGCACCTACCATAGTCCAAACAGGACCTCCGACTGCGCACTTTACTGAGTCAGCAGTTATTTTATGGAGAAGAAACTCCAGGTCTAGTCCAAGCTGGGAACAATTAAACAAACATTTGATTCCAACTGGTAAGGAAATTCCTCTTCTGTACCATGCAGTAAACCTCAGTGGAAAGAATGTCCACGCCGGTCTCAGTTAGAAAACAAACTCCTCGCTCTGCTTTTTAAACGCCTGCAAATCTAGATTTACAGACAAGGGAAGAGACACATGTGGGGAGAAGATCGAGCTAAGCTTCTTTGAAGAGCGTCCAGTACTTCACCCAAACAAAGAGATTCGTCCCCTGCAAGAGATATTTAGCCTGAGCAGCCTCAAACCACAGTAGGGGTTCACATTTGCAGGTGAACTGTAGATACCAGGAAAGCAATAGTATTTCAGTACGATGCACTGGCCCTGGAACTCATTTAAGAAAGAAAGGAAGAGTTGTCCCCACCTACAGCCACCATGTAGTAGAAGGCCCTGAATGGACCCTGACCCTGGGCTTCTTCATGGTTTCTGTTATTGACAGCATTATAATTTGCACAACACACGGAAGACATACACAACACCATACAACACAAAGGCCAGTGGAAGACTGACCATTCGGGCAACCGGGCAGTGGCCGAGCGCCCAGAGGCTCTGCTTGGATGTCCGGCGTGCCACTGGTGATCTAGTGGCCTCTGCAGGGGGGGAGGGGGAACATCTTCTTTCCTGCCCGGGCTGCTGGGCTGCCGCTATCCCCTCGCCAGGCACCACCGTATTTTAAAAATGGTGGCCGAGACTCCCTGTGGGAAGTCTCAGCCGCAATTTTGAAAATACGGCAGCACCGGCAGGCAGGAAAATAGAGGCAGCATAGCAGGCAGGAAGGAAGAGAACATGCCTCTCCTCAGAGGCCACCAGACCACCAGGACCCCTCAGGTAGGACCAGGGCAGTGGGGGTGTTGGGCCCAGACCACCCTCAGTCCGCCCCTGACAAAGTCCCTCATTTTACAAGTCCTATTCACATTGGATGTATGCATAAACCAGCACCTAAATGTTTATTTTTTATTTTATTTATCACAAAACTTATATTCCACTTAATCCATAGTTCTTAGCGGATGATAGCCGCCGAGAGGGGGGGCAGGGGGGACAAAATTCCCCGGGCCCGGGCCTCCAAGGGGAGGCCCAGCGCCGCAGTCCCACCTGCCCTCCGTTGTCAACCGTCTGCCACCTGGCCGGGCCCCTTGCATTGAAATCACAGCACCTCTCACCTCCGTGTGAAAGCACTGCAGGCAGCAGGGCAGCAGATCGCCTCCCTTCGGGCCTCCTTCCCTCCCTGTGTCCCACCCTCGTCTGACGTAACTTCCTTGTCCCGGGCCAGGCCCAGTCTCTCGGCGGCCCTGTAGCGGACCACAAGGTTACACTTACAACATAACATAACACCATTACAAATAAAATCAATTACGTTTTTAAAACAGACACAGGATCCTTACTCATTCCCCCAGCTGTATGCGTCCATAAACAACAGTCTTTCAAGTTCCTTTGTACATTTTATAAAATCTGTAGTTTTAAAGGTAGCCTATTCCAGAAATCTTCCCCCGGATACTATATAGAGATTCTGTAGTAACGCGCGTAACCTAACAAAGCTAGTAAGCGCTGATAGCACCACTTAACAAGCAATGATGAACATTAATTGGACCGATTAGAATTTTATTTTATTTATTTATTTTCTTTGTTACATTTGTACGCCACATTTTCCCACCTATTTGCAGGTTCAATGTGGCTTACATAGTACAGTAGAGGCGATCGCCAATACCGGTATGAACAAATACAAAGTGAGGTTATGGCAGGATAATGATCAGTGTGATAGGCACATGGGGGAAGCAACAAGCGGGGAGGAGAATCCTCACGCAAAACGAAAACAATAAAAGCAAAAGAGTGAGGACAAATATGGAGGAAATCCAAGAACCTTTATTGGTAATCAACTAACGACCCAACACGGCCGTGTTTCGGCATCAAAGCCTGCATCAGGGGTCAAACAAATCTTCTATGGTTGTCACTCGGTTAAAATCCAAAAGAAAAGATGGTTGTCGGACTTCCTTAAAATGAAGAAATTGAGAAATCGGCTATAAAGCGCCTCGACGGCAATACACAGAAATGACGTCAATGGCACATGGGGGAGTCATAAGTAGGGAGAGTTGGGTTATGACCAGTACAAACTTTTATATTGTTGTGTTGTGGGGTTAAGGCATTTAGGTTGGATCGTTAGGCTATACCTTTTAGAACAGGTTAGTCTTTGGGAGTTTCCGGAAGTTCAGGTGGTCGTATGTTGTTTTCACAGCGATTGGTAATGCGTTCCATAGTTGCTAAGCGTATTCTGTAACGATGTGCGCCAAATCTCTAACGTGCATAGGCAAAAATGGGCGGGGAAAAAGGGAATTCTGTGGGCGTTCTGAAATTTAGGTGCCTAGTTACAGAATATGGCCCAGTGTGCCTAAGTCTACATGCTGGGATTTACGCCACTTTTTCGTTGGTGTCAATAGATGCGTGTAGATTTAGGCACTGAGGGCCCCTTTTACCAAGCTGTGGCAAAAAGGGGCCAGTGCTGCCGTTGGCGTCTGTTTTACACGCGCGCCAAGGCCCCCTTTTTACCACAGCTGGTAAAAGGGAAGTCTCGCTTTCCTACAGGAAATGGCTGGGCCGCAAATAAAGCACTTACCATGTGGCCATTTCAGGGGGGGTGCTCTTACCGCCACACATTGAGGTGGCGATAAAGGCTCCTGTGTTAACCCAGCGGTAATTGGGCAGATTACCACTGGGTACACTCTGGCGCTACAAAAATAAATAAATTTCTGTAGCGCCGGAAATGACGGCACGCTAGAGGTGGGGAGCACCGCTGGGCTGCTGTACTTCCTGTATAGCGAGTGGTAAGCCCGCATTGAGCTCACTGTCGCTTGGTAAAAGGAGCCTGAAATATCAACTAAGCGTATTCTATCATGGGTGCCCGATTATAGAATACGCTTAGTCAGCACTGATTTCAGCCCCCTTTTAGGTGCCATATATAGAATCTCCCCCCCTTATGTGTACAATCATCAGACCAAATAATATGACAAGATGCAATATCAAACACATTTTTAGTTCCGATCTCAACAATCAATTCAGTTGGTAAATATGCAACCTGGCTGCCAATATCTCTGAGACTTGTTGTTTTCAAATACTACAGCACTACCCAATGCTGTACACAATATATGCAGGTACTTTCTCTGTCCCTAGA
This sequence comes from Microcaecilia unicolor, assembly GCF_901765095.1. NCBI lineage: Eukaryota > Metazoa > Chordata > Amphibia > Gymnophiona > Siphonopidae > Microcaecilia > Microcaecilia unicolor. The sequence continues at coordinate 352,934,788 of NC_044035.1, read as the reverse complement.
GGGCTCACAATCTAAGATTACATACCTGGGGCAACGGAGGGTTAAGTGACTTGCCCAGAGTCACAAGGAGCTGCAGTGGGAATCGGACCCAGTTCCCCAGGATCAAAGTCCACTGCACTAACCACTAGGCTACTCCTCCACTAGCAACATTCCATGTAGAAGCCTGCCCTTGCAGATCAGCAATGCGGCCGCGCAGACTCACAGAAACAGAAGCCTGCGTGGCCACGTTGCTGATCTACAAGGGCAGGCTTCTACATGGAATGTTGCTAGTGGAATAGCAACATTAACATTCCATGTAGAATCTCAACAGTAGCAACAGAATCTCCAATAGTAGCAACATTCTATGTAGAATCTCCAATAGGGAAAGGGAAATGGGACTTGATATACCGCCTTTCTGAGGTTTTTGCAACTACATTCAAAGTGGGTTTACATATATTCAGGTACTTATTTTGTACCAGGGGCAATGGAGGGTTAAGTGACTTGCCCAGAATCACAAGGAGCTGCAGTGGGAACTGAACCCAGGTCCCCAGAATCAGAGTCCCCTGCACTAACCACTAGGCTACTCCTCCACTCATTCCACCAATAAGAGCCAACCTCATCAGTGATGTCACAATGGCTTGATTGCCCGATACTTGGCTCACTTCTGATATTGTGATGTCATAAGGGAAAGGGAAATGGGACTTGATACACTGCCTTTCTGAGGTTTTTGCAACTACATTCAAAGTGGTTTACATATATTCAGGTACTTATTTGTACCTGGGGCAATGGAGGGTTAAGTGACTTGCCCAGAGTCACAAGGAGCTGCAGTGGGAATTGAACCCAGGTTGCTAGGATCAAAGTCCACTGCACTAACCATTAGGCTACTTCTCCACTCTTAAACTTAAAGAAACGTCAGACCGCTCAAAACACAGCAGCCAGGCTTATATTTGGAAAAACGCGATTTGAAAGCGCAAAAGCCCTCCGCGAAAAATTACACTGGCTCCCAATCAAAGAACGCATTGCCTTCAAAATCTGCACACTGGTTCACAAAATTATCTACAGCGAAGCCCCTGGATACGTGACAGACCTAATCGACTCACCAACCAGAAATACATCCGAATCAACAGGAACACATCTAAATCTACACAACCCAAGCTGTAAAGGACTTAAATACAAATCTACCTACACATCCAGTTTTTCCTACATAAGCACACAACTGGGGAACGCACTACCAAAAGCCTTGAAAACCACGTACGACCTCCTAAACTTCCGGAAAACACTAAAAACCAACCTGTTTAAAAAGGCATACCCTACCCATCCAACTTAAATGCCTGACCTCGGCCACACAACAAAACTAAAGCATGTCATGGACATAACACAACTCTACCGCTCTACGATTCCTAATGTGGCTGTACCACATGAACTGTATCTTACCACAACATCACGTTGTATTTGTTCACACCGGAGTCTGCAAAGGCCTCTCCGGTACTATGTAAGCCACATTGTGCCTGCAAGTAGGTGGAATAATGTGGGATACAAATGTAACAAATAAATAAATAAATAAACTCCAGACAAAGAATTTTAAATTGGATCCTTTGCTCAACAGGCAACCCATCAAACTCTTTAAAACAGGAGTAACGTTCTAAAATGACTGGTCCCTGATGATACCTTGGCAACCGTGTTCTCTGCTACTTGCAGCGCTTTTATCTGGGTTCTCTGGAGTTCTAATAACAATGCATTAACGTAATCAAAACATGGAGAGATTAGACTCTGTACAACAGTTCCGAAATAATGCGTCTTCGATAAATTCCTCGATCTCCTCACTAACCGCAGTTTAAAATAAACATCTCTGATCGTTTTGTGTACCTGCACTTTCGTTGTCAATCCTTCGTCGAGCCTCCCCCAGATTTCGCACAATAGGTATTACATTGTTCTCAAATTGAAACTCTGACAGAATATCGTCAGAGTGGCCAACAATAAAGCCTGTGTCTTATTAATATTCAATTTCAGGCCATTTGCAGACATCCAACAATTAATAGACCACAAAATTAACTTCAGTCTATAAATATGTCATAAACACTCTTCTCAAAAGGAACAAGAAACTGTATATCATCTGCAAATAGCCTAAACTGAATTCCAAAACAGTTTAACAATTGACAAACGGGTACTAAAAAAAACCCATTAAAAAGAACCACGGACAAGCATGAACCTTGTGGAACGCCTGTTAATAATAACTGAGATTCCGATGCATCAGTCCCTTGTACAACCCTAAGGGATCCTTTTACTAAGCTGCGGTAGCAGTGGGGGCCATTTTACCGCAGTCAGTGAATCCCCCCCACCCCCCAAAATGGCCATGTGGTGAGATAACTCTTACCATGTGACCAAGCAGCAGGGAGCCCTTACCACCACCCATTCCTCCCCGGGAACTCCGTTCACTGGGTAAATCTCTCTTATTACTACTACTACTACTACTATTTAGCATTTCTATAGCGCTACAAGGCATACGCAGCGCTGCACAAACATAGAAGAAAGACAGTCCCTGCTCAAAAGAGCTTACAATCTAATAGACAAAAAATAAATAAAGTAAGCAAATCAAATCAATTAATGTGAACGGGAAGGAAGAGAGGAGGGTAGGTGGAGGTGAGTGGTTACAAGTGGTTACGAGTCAAAAGCAATGTTAAAGAGGTGGGCTTTCAGTCTAGGTTTAAAGGTGGCCAAGGATGGGGCAAGACGTAGGGGCTCAGGAAGTTTATTCCAGGCGTAGGGTGCAGCGAGACAGAAGGCGCGAAGTCTGGAGTTGGCAGTAGTGGAGAAGGGAACAGATAAGAAGGATTTATCCATGGAGCAGAGTGCACGGGAAGGGGTATAGGGAAGGACGAGTGTGGAGAGATACTGGGGAGCAGCAGAGTGAATACATTTATAGGTTAGTAGAAGAAGTTTGAACAGGATGCGAAAATGGATAGGGAGCCAGTGAAGGGTCTTGAGGAGAGGGGTAGTATGAGTAAAGCGACCCTGGCGGAAGATGAGACGGGCAGCAGAGTTTTGAACCGACTGGAGAGGGGAGAGGTGACTAAGTGGGAGGCCAGCAAGAAGCAGATTGCAGTAGTCTAAACGAGAGGTGACAAGGGTGTGGGTGAGGGTTTTGGTAGAGTGCTCGGAAAGAAAGGGGTGGATTTTACGGATGTTGTAAAGAAAGAAACGACAGGTCTTGGCGGTCTGCTGGATATGAGCAGAGAAGGAGAGAGAAGAGTCAAAGATGACCCCAAGGTTTCGAGCTGAGGAGACAGGGAGAATGAGAGAGCCATCAACAGAAATAGAAAACGGGGGGAGCGGGGAGGTGGGTTTGGGGGGGGGGGGGGAAATGAGAAGCTCGGTTTTGGTCATATTTAATTTCAGGTGGCGTTGAGACATCCAGGCAGCAATGTCAGACAAGCACGCTGAAACTTTGGTTTGGATGCAAGGTGAGATATCAGGGGTAGAAAGGTAGATTTGGGAGTCATCAGCATAGAGATGGTAGGAAAAGCCATGGGATGAGATTAATGAACCAAGGGAAGAAGTGTAGATAGAAAAGAGGAGGGGACCAAGAACAGAACCCTGAGGTACGCCGACAGGCAGAGGGATAGAAGTAGAAGAGGATCCACCAGAGTGAACACTAAAGGTGCGGAGGGAGAGGTAGGAAGAGAACCAGGAAAGGACAGAGCCCTGGAATCCAAGTGAGGACAGGGTATCGAGAAGTATGCTGTGATCGACAGTGTCAAAAGCAGCGGAAAGATCAAGAAGAATGAGGATGGAATATTGACCTCTGGATTTAGCCAGTAATAGGTCTTATCTGCACCCTTCTCCTCCACCGCTAACTCCAGACTCCGTTCCTTTTATCTCGCTGCACCATATGCCTGGAATAGACTTCCTGAGCCGGTACGTCAAGCTCCATCTCTGGTCGTCTTCAAATCTAGACTGAAAGGCCACCTTTTTGATGCTGCTTTTAACTCCTAACCCTTATTCACTTGTTCAGAACCCTTATTTTATCATCCTCACTTTAATATTCCCTTATCTCTTATTTGTCCTGTTTGTCTGTCCTAATTAGATTGTAAGCTCTGTTGAGCAGGGACTGTCTCTTCATGTTCAGGTGTACAGCGCTGCGTACGTCTAGTAGCGCTATAGAAATGATAAGTTGTAGTAGTCTTTGGGATTCCGGAATCTTGCTACTGTTGGAAGTCTGCACGGAATCTTGCTACTCTTAGGGAATTCCGGAATCTTGCTACTCTTTGTCCTTATCCCTTATGTGTGCTGTTTGTCTGTCCTGATTAGATTGTAAGTTCTGTCGATCAGGGACTGTCTCTTCATCTTAAAGTGTAAAGCGCTGCGTACGTCTAGTAGCGCTTTAGAAAGGATAAGTAGTAGTAGTAGAGATGATGGTAAAGGCTCCCATGGTAACCCGGCGATATCCGGACAAAACGCAGTGATACCTAATTACCACCATACTAACCATTCCCGGGGGTTTTTTCCCTCCGGAAATGGCGCACATTCGACTCAGAATTACCACCAGCAGCCACGCTGGGCCGGCGGTAGTCACGGAAAAGCGAGCGGTAAGCCGACGTTGCTGCTCTGTAAAAGGGCCACTAAAACTCCTTCCTTCTAAAAAAAAAAACATAAGAGTTAAACCACTTTAAAACTGCGCCACTTAATCCAACCGATTGTAATCTGTTTATTAACATTTAGAGTATCAAATGCAGCTGAAACATCAAAAATCACCAGTAAAAAACGTCGTCCGTTACTGAAACCAGTACATATCACATCAAACAATGATAACAATGACGTCTTAGTCTCATGGTGTGAGTGAAAACCGAACTGATTCGCATCCAATAGTTTATTAAAGTCCAAAAAAAAATGCACCAATTGATCATAGACCAATCCCTCCATCACCCTTGACATCAGGGACACCGAGAGGGAGGGCAAAATTCCCCAGGCTCAGGCCTCCAAGGGGGGCCCAGCGCCTGGATCTCGCTCTCTCTCTCTCTCTCTCTCTCTCTCTAGGCTGCTCCTGACAGGACCCGGGTGATCGCTTCCCAACAGGAGCAGGAGAGAGAAAAATCGGGCCCCCCCTTGGAGGTTGGGGAGGACCCGGAGGAGCAGCAGATACAACAGGCAGAAGAGATCTTCTTCACGGTCGACTGCCACATTGCCTTTCACGTGGCTGTTTTTCCCCTCAGGCGCGCATGCTCGGTTTTGAAACCGAGAATGCGCGACCTGAGATAAAAAGCAGCCACAGGGGCAGGACAGGCAGTGAAGTGGAGTGAAGAACAGTGCTGGAGAATGACTTCTGCTGGCAGGGCCTGGATAGGGTTACCATATGTACAGATTTACCCGGACATGTCCTCTTTTTGAGGACATGTTCGGGCAACCGGGCGGGTTTTGCCAATCTGCCCATTTGTCCAGATTTCTGGACAAATAGGCAGGCTAGCGGGCGGGCCGTCCTATAGGACGGCCCGCCTGCCCGTTTGTCCAGAAATCCGGACAAACGGGCAGATTGCTAGCCTCCAATCCCCTTACTTACTACAGCCCTGGTGGTCTAGTGACCTCTTCCGCCTTCGGGGCAGGAAAGATACCCCTCTTTCCTGCCCGGAGCGCTGCCCTGCATGCATCCTTCCTGTTTGTGATCTCGGTGCCGATTCAAAATGGCCGCCGAGAGTTGAAGTGACATCGCGGCGGCCATTTTGGAGGAAGGATACATGCAGGGCAGCGCTCCGGGCAGGAAAGAGGGGGCTCTTTCCTGCCCCGAAGAGATCACTAGACCACCAGGGCAGTAGTAAGGTAAGGGGAGGGGGTGACGGGGAGGGAGAGTGATGAGGTGTGTGACAGGGGGGAGGGGAAAATGTGACAGGGGGCGGAGTGAGGGTGTGAAAGGGGGCAGGGCATGAAAGGGGCAGGGCATGTGTCCTCCTTTTTGGGGGACAAAATATGGTAACCCTAGGCCTGGAGAACCCCGCCAGCCAAGGTATTTCCAGTTGCACCAGGCGGCAGTGATCCTGGTGGGCTGCAGCGATCCGGGGGGCAACAGCAATCTGGAGGGCATGGCAGCGATCTGTTGGGGGGGGCTCGGTGGTGATGGCCCTGCCCTGGGCCCGGCTCGTCTCTCAGCGACCCTGTTTGACATAAAAGGCAGTGAAGAGATAGGCCTATATCTCTCTTCAGAGTTCAAATCAGCTTTCACATTCTTCAATAATGGTCTAACAACAGCCTGGGTGAAAACATCAGGCACGTTATCCTCTTTAAGACATCTATCAATGATTTGACTAAACACTGCTTCAGAACCTTAATTACAGATGGTTGACAAGAGTCTTTTTTTACAAAAACTATTATTTACCTTAGAAAATGTATGTTTAATCATTTCTTGAGAGACTCTTGCAAAAGAAACCCATTGCTCATTATCCTGCACAGGACAATCACTCTCAATTGGTAATTTTGTCTGATTAAATTGGTCAGTAATCTATTTTACAAAGCCAGGATGTGCACATATCATAAGAACATAAGAATAGCCATACTTAGGGTTACCATATGTCCGGATTTACCCGGACATGTCCTTTTTTTGAGGACCTGTCCGGGCGTCCGGACGGGTTTTGCCAGTCCGCCCGTTTGTCCAGATTTCTGGACAAACAGGCGGGCGGCCGGTGGGCCTAACCTAGCCTCCCCTTCCCTTACTTACTATCTACTGCCTTGGTGGTGTAGTGACCTCTTTGGGGCAGGAAAGAGCCCCCACTTTCCTGCCCGGAGGAGCTCTGTCCTTGCCCTGCATCCTGTTGCTGTGACAGTCTCGGGATTCAAAATGGCCGCTGAGACTTCAACTCTTGGCAGCCATTTTGAATCCTGAGACTGTCACAGCAACAGGATGCAGGGTAAGGACAGAGCTCTGGGCAGGAAAGAGGGGGCTCTTTCCTGCCCCGAAGAGGCACTACACTACCAGGGTAGTAGATAGTAAGTAAGGGGAGGGGAGGTAACCTGGGGAGTGGAAGTGACAGGGGGCAGGGGAGGGGAATATGTGACAGGGGGCGGGGAGAGGATGCAAAAGGGGCAGGGCGGGGGCGGGACATGTGTCCTCTTTTTGAAAGGACAAAATATGGTAATCCTAGCCATACTGAGTCTGACCAATGGTCCATTTAGCCCAGTATCCTGCCAATCCAGGTCACAAGTACCTGACAGAAACCCAATTAGTTGCGCCATTCCATGCTACCAATCCCAGGGCAAGCAATGGCTTTCCCCATATCCATCTCAATAACAGACTATGGACTTTTCCTCCAGGAACTTGTCAAACCTTTTTTAAACCCAGATACGCTAACCGCCATTACTACATTTTTTTTTGTTGTTACATTTGTACCCCACGCTTTCCCACTCATGGCAGGCTCAATGCGGCTTACATAGGGCAATGGAGGGTTAAGTGACTTGCCCAGAGTCACAAGGAGCTGCCTGTGCCTGAAGTGGGAATCGAACTCAGTTCCTCAGTTCCCCAGGACCAAAGTCCACCACCCTAACCACTAGGCCACTCCTCCACTGTTGCTACTATTGGAGATTCTACATGGAATGTTGCTAGTGGAATAGCAACATTCCATGTAGAATCTCCAAGAGTAGCAACATTCCATGTAGAATCTCCAATAGTATCTATTTTATTTTTGTTACATTTGTACCCTGCGCTTTCCCACTCATGGCAGGCTCAATGCGGCTTACATGGGGCAATGGAGGTTTAAGTGACTTGGCCAGAGCCTGTGCCTGAAGTGGGAATCAAACTTAGTTCCTCAGGACCAAAGTCCACCACCCTAACCACTAGGCCACTCCTCCACATCCTCCAGCACCGAGTCCCAGAGTTTAACTATTCTTTCAATGAAAAAATATTTCTTCCTATTTGTTTTAAAAGTCTTCCCCTGCAATTTCATTGAGTGTCCCCCTGGTCTTTGTACTTTTTGAATGAATGAAAACTCAAATCCACCCGCTCCACACCACTCAGGATTTGGAAATCAGTCATATCCCTCCCTCATCCGTCTCTTTTCCAAGCTGAAGAGCCCTAATCTCTTTAGCCTTTGCTCACATGCGAGCAGTTCTAGCCCCTCTGTCATACTGGTCGGTCTTCTTTGAACATTTTCTAATTCCACTATATATTTGTTTGAGATATGGCAACCAGAATTGAACACGATACTCAAGGTGAGGTTGAACCATGGAGGAAAACAGAGCCGTTATAACATTTTTGGTCTTATTTTGCATCCCTCTCCTAATAATTCCTAGCATCCTGTTTGCTTTTTTGGCCGCTGCACACTGGGCAGATTTCAGTGTATTGTCCACAATGACACCTAGGTCTTTTTCATGAGTGCTGACTCCTAAAGTGGACACTAGCATCAGCTGTGATGCGGATTATTCTTCCCAATGTACATCACTTTGCATCTGTCTACATTAAATTCCCTTTGCCATTTGGATGCCCAGTCTTCCCGTTTCCTAAGGCCTTACTGCCAAGACGTATGAAGAGAGACTTGCCGACCTGAACATGTATACCCTGGAGGAAAGGAGGAACAGGGGTGATATGATACAGACGTTCAAATATTTGAAAGGTATTAATCCGCAAACGAATCTTTTCCGGATATAGGAAGGCGGTAGAACGAGAGGACATGAAATGAGAGTGAAGGGGGGCAGCCTCAGGAAAGATGCCAGGAAGTATTTTTTCACAGAGAGGGTGGTGGATGCTTGGAATGCCCTCCCGCGGGAGGTGGTGGAGATGAAAACGGTAACGGAATTCAAACATGCGTGGGATATGCCTAAAGGAGTCCTGTGCAGCAGGAATGGATCCTCAGAAGCTTAGCCGAAATTGGGTGGCGGAGCAGGTGGGGGAAAGAGGGGTTGGTGGTTGGGAGGCGAGACGTACTGCTGGGCAGATTTGTACGGTCTGTGCCCTGAATAAGGCAGGTACAAATCAAGGTAAGGTTTACACATATGTTTGTCTTGTTGGGCAGACTGGATGGACCGTGCAGGTCTTTTTCTGCCGTCATCTACTATGTTACTATGTTACTATGTAACTTTTCACAATCCGCATGTGTTTTGACAACTCTCAATAGTTTTGTGTCATCTGCAAATTTAATCACCTCACTCGTTATTCCATTTTCCAGATCATTTATAAGTATGTTAAACAGCACCAGCAATCCACTATTCACCCTCCTCCATTGAGAAAAATGGCCATTTAACCGTACCCTCAGTTTTCAGTCCAATAACCAATTCCTAATCCACAACAGAACATTGTCTCCTATCCCATGACTCTTTAATTTTCTCAGGAGTTTCTCATGAGGAACTTTATCAAAAGCTTTCTGAAAATCTAGATACACTACATCAACCGGCCCACCTTTATCCACATGTTTATTCACACCTTCAAAGAAAGGAAGCAAATTGGTGAGGCAAGACTTCCTTTGGTTGAACCCATGTTGACTCTGTCACATTAAACCATGTTTGTCTACATGTTTCATAATTTTATTCTTTATAATAGTTTCCACTATTTTCCCCGGCACTGAAGTCAGGCTAACCGATCTGTAATTTCCTTGATCACCTCTTGAACATGTTTTAAAAATCAGTATCACACTGGCCACCCTCCAATCTTCAGGTACTACGGATGATTTTAACAACAGGTTACAGATCACTAACAGATCAGCGATTTCTTATTTGAGTTCTTTCAGTGTTCTGGGTTGTATACCCTCTTGTCCAGGTGAGTTAACTTGTCAGTTTGGCTCAGTACGTCTTCCAGGTTCACCAAGATTGCTTTGGTCACCCTTGAAAACCTGTAGATCTCTTACATCTTCTGTAAAGACCGAAGTAAAGAACTCATTCAAATCTCTCCCCTATAATGTTGTCCTCCCTGAGTGCCCCTTTTGCTCCTTCATGATCTAACAGTCCCACGGATTCTCTCACAGGTTTTCTGCTTCTGATGTACCTGAAAAAGGTGTTACTATGAGTTTTTGCCTCTGCAGCAAGTTTCTCTTCATATTCTCATTTAGCCTTTTTTATCAATCCTTTGTATCTAACTTGCCAAAGCTTATGTTGCTTCTTATTTTCTTCATTCGGATCCTTTTTCCATTCTTTGAAGGATGCTCTTTTCGCTCTAACAGCTTCTTTGTCACCTTTCAGGGTGAGTGAGCCCTTGGACTGCCGTGGATCAGTACTGCCTACCAGCCTAGCAGGGCCGGTCAAACCCGGTAAGCAGGGTAAGCGCCGCAGGGGGGCGCCTGCCTTCAAGGTCGCCGCTGCGACGCTGCGCTGCCATACCGCGCCGCCCTTGGTACTTTAAATCTTTACCTCCATTCCAGCAGCCGCGTCATTTGAAAGCCCTGCCCCGTCTCTAGCCTTCCCTCCCTTCGTGAGTTAGTTCCGCAGTCCCGCCTTCTGACGTCATTTCCTCAAGGGCGGGACTGCAGAACGAACTCACGGAGGGAAGGCTAGAGACGGGGCAAGGCTTTCAAATGGCGCGGCTGCTGGAACGGAGGTAAATTAAAGATTTAAAGCACCAAGGGCGGCGGGGGATGGGGGCGAAGGACAATCGCTGGACAGGGACAGGGTGGGAGAAGAGAGAAAAGAGATGCTGGGGAGGGGCGAGGGCGCGCGGGTGCCGGAGGGGTGGCACGCGGGCGCCAACTCATAGTCTACAGGGGGGCGCCAGAGACCCTAGGACCCCCCCCCTGCTGCCTAGGGGACAGACGGACTATAGCAAGCAGTAGGTGAGTCTCTGCTTATTGGATTACTCCAATAGAGGCATCAAAGGAAGGAGGAAGTTGGAACCAGAACTGGCAGCTGAAGCTGAGCTGGATGCAGAAGCTGTGCTAGAGCTGGAACTAGGACTGGAAGCAGGAGCTGTGCTGGAGCTGGAACCAGGGCTAGATGGAGCCAGGGCTAGAAGATGAAGCTGAGCTGGATGCAGAAGCTGTGCTGGAGCTGGAACCAGGGCTAGATGGAGCCAGGGCTAGAAGATGAAGCTGAGCTGGATGCAGAAGCTGTGCTGGAGCTGGAACCAGGGCTAGATGGAGCCAGGGCTAGAAGATGAAGCTGAGCTGGATGCAGAAGCCGTGCTGGAGCTGGAACCAGGGCTAGATGGAGCCAGGGCTAGAAGATGAAGCTGAGCTGGATGCAGAAGCTGTGCTGGAGCTGGAACCAGGGCTAGATGGAGCCAGGGCTAGAAGATGAAGCTGAGCTGGATGCAGAAGCCGTGCTGGAATCAGGGCTGGAGCCTGAAGCTGTGCAGGACGCTGGAACCAGGGCTAGATGGAGCCAGGGCTAGAAGATGAAGCTGAGCTGGATGCAGAAGCTGTGCTGGAGCTGGAACCAGGGCTAGATGGAGCCAGGGCTAGAAGATGAAGCTGAGCTGGATGCAGAAGCTGTGCTGGAGCTGGAACCAGGGCTAGATGGAGCCAGGGCTAGAAGATGAAGCTGAGCTGGATGCAGAAGCTGTGCTGGAGCTGGAACCAGGGCTAGATGGAGCCAGGGCTAGAAGATGAAGCTGAGCTGGATGCAGAAGCCGTGCTGGAGCTGGAACCAGGGCTAGATGGAGCCAGGGCTAGAAGATGAAGCTGAGCTGGATGCAGAAGCCGTGCTGGAGCTGGAACCAGGGCTAGATGGAGCCAGGGCTAGAAGATGAAGCTGAGCTGGATGCAGAAGCCGTGCTGGAGCTGGAACCAGGGCTAGATGGAGCCAGGGCTAGAAGATGAAGCTGAGCTGGATGCAGAAGCCGTGCTGGAGCTGGAACCAGGGCTAGATGGAGCCAGGGCTAGAAAATGAAGCTGAGCTGGATGCAGAAGCTGTGCTGGAGCTGGAACCAGGGCTAGATGGAGCCAGGGCTAGAAGATGAAGCTGAGCTGGATGCAGAAGCTGTGCTGGAGCTGGAACCAGGGCTAGATGGAGCCAGGGCTAGAAGATGAAGCTGAGCTGGAAGCAGAAGCTGTGCTGGAGCTGGAACCAGGGCTAGATGGAGCCATGGCTAGAAGATGAAACTGAGCTGGAAGCAGAAGCCGTGCTGGAATCAGGGCTGGAACCTGAAGCTGTGCAGGACGCTGGAACCAGGGCTAGATGGAGCCAGGGCTAGAAGATGAAGCTGAGCTGGATGCAGAAGCCGTGCTGGAGCTGGAACCAGGGCTAGATGGAGCCAGGGCTAGAAGATGAAGCTGAGCTGGATGCAGAAGCTGTGCTGGAGCTGGAACCAGGGCTAGATGGAGCCAGGGCTAGAAGATGAAGCTGAGCTGGAAGCAGAAGCTGTGCTGGAGCTGGAACCAGGGCTAGATGGAGCCAGGGCTAGAAGATGAAACTGAGCTGGAAGCAGAAGCCGTGCTGGAATCAGGGCTGGAACCTGAAGCTGTGCAGGATGCTGGAACCAGGGCTAGATGGAGCCAGGGCTAGAAGATGAAGCTGAGCTGGATGCAGAAGCTGTGCAGGATGCTGGAACCAGGGCTAGATGGAGCCAGGGCTAGAAGATGAAGCTGAGCTGGATGCAGAAGCTGTGCTGGAGCTGGAACCAGGGCTAGATGGAGCCAGGGCTAGAAGATGAAGCTGAGCTGGATGCAGAAGCTGTGCTGGAGCTGGAACCAGGGCTAGATGGAGCCAGGGCTAGAAGATGAAGCTGAGCTGGATGCAGAAGCTGTGCTGGAGCTGGAACCAGGGCTAGATGGAGCCAGGGCTAGAAGATGAAGCTGAGCTGGAAGCAGAAGCCGTGCTGGAATCAGGGCTGGAAGCTGAAGCTGTGCAGGACGCTGGAACCAGGACGACCTGTTGCAAGGCAAAGAGGCAGAGAGCAGCGTCTGCAGAAGGCAGCCCAGAATGATGACATCAGTGGGGAGCGGGCCTGAGCAGCGTCTACCCAAATCCAGGTCCCCCAAATGAACACACGTAGCTGTTGGAAAGAGCAGTGTGGAAGGCAGCAGAGTGAGTCACACGGGACCGCGACGTGGAGGAAAGGGAGCGCGGGGGGTGACTGTGACACTCTTTCACTTCGCCTTTTAACCGTGTTGGCTGTCATTTGCTCTTCTTTCCGCCTTTGTTAATATGTGGAATATAACTGGTCTGGGCTTCCACGATGGCAGTTTTAAACAACGTCCATGCCAGATTTAAAGTCCTAATCTTTGCAGCCAATGAAGATCTTCTTGGAGGCTTATATTTCTCGGACAGAAAAATGGCAAGATTCGACACATAACCTGGAGCACATCCATGACTAATAAGATAAATCAAAATGCATAATTTGAAAATGATCTGTGCTTTTACTGGAAGCCAATGTAATTTTATAAACAAACTTAGAAGATTTATAAACGAGGCGTGCCATCATATTTCTGTGCTGTACAAATATTGGCACAGTAACAAAGATCGCCTAGAGTCACGGACGTGAGAAGAATACGGTGTTTACAACTCAGGACACTAGGCAACGTTTTTATAACTTAGGGCAGGCCTCTGTAGAGACGGCCACTACTTAATGTATTCTACACACGTCTATGCGGTCATTACAATTTATAATGCAAGATATGTTGAGCCACTTAATAGCCTGGATCACATCACATGCAAAAAAGCAATGAAAAGCTAAAACAATGTCCATGGTGGTGGTCAGTACAATACAGTCAAGCGATCACAAGTAGCCGATCACATTAGAGCTGGTGCTTTCCAGCCTAGAATCCTTACAAGAGAAGCCACCGTCATAAGCCTTACAATGAGTAAGTATCATGTGATTACATAAGTATAATCTTCCATTTCAAGCTAATGCCATAACAAGGCAGCACACAACATGCAAAATACATAAAAACAGTTATAAGTTAAAAATTAATTAAAACACACTCATCATCCCCCCTCTGAATTACTACTACTACTACTACGGACAAGTACATAGGATCTCTAAGGGAGTGATTGGGAGAGTAGATGGCATGGATGGGTAGACTAGAGATAGGCCATATGGGCTTTATCTGCCTATATTTTTCTGTTTCCTTCAGAATACCTTTTCAAGAGGAATCAACTTGGAGACAGTACAGTCCTCTACATTCCAACTGGTGACATCAAGAGAGGACAACCGCAAAGAAATGAAAAGTCATGGGATAGGGCACGGTATCTTATTGTGGATTGGTGATGACTGGTTAAGAGACAGAAAACAGAGATTAGGGCTAACTGGTCAATGTTCACAATGGAGAAAGGTGGATTGTGGAGTGTTTATTAATATATTGATAAATGATCTTGAAAAAGAGACAAGCGAGTTGACCAAATCTGCAGAAGACCAAAATTCTTCAAAGCTGTCCATCACAAGCAGATTGTGAGGAGCTGCAGGAAGACCCTGAGAGACTCGGAGACCAAATGACAGATGAAATTCGGGGGTGGGGGGAAGAGTTATCAGTTTGGGATACTGTTAAGTTGAGTTACTTTACTACTACTACTACTACTTATCATTACTATAGCGCTACTAGACGTACGCAGCGCTGTACACTTGAACATGAAGAGATAGTCCTTGCTCGACAGAGCTTACAATCTAATTAGAACAGACAAATCAGAGGTAAGGGAATATTAAAGTGAGGATGATAAAGTAAGGGTTCTGAACAAGTGAGTAAGGGTTAGAACTTAAAAGCAGCATCAAAAAGGTGGGGTTTTAGCTTAGTTTTGAAGACGGCCAGAGATGGAGCTTGACGTACCGGCTCAGGAAGTCTATTCCAGGCATATGGTGCAGCAAGATAAAAGGAGCGGAGTCTGGAGTTAGCAGTGGAGGAGAAGGGTGCAGATAAGAGAGATTTACCCAGTGAACGGAGTTCCCGGGGAGGAATGTAGGGAGAGATGAGAGTGGAGAGGTACGTGACCACAAGTTGGGTTATTGTAACACAGGATCTTGATGCATAAAGGACTAGACTCTATTTATGGCGCCTGAAAAATTGGCGAGGAAAATATTTCCACCTAAGCGTATTCTCTTACATTTAAGTACAGTTTATAGAATATGCCTAGTGGGTTTATAGAATACAGTAAGCGCTAGTGCACTAGTGTAAAACATTCAAACAATGCTGATCTATTTTTTTGTATATTGGAGAAAAGCCCTCAGAAACCAAAGGACTTCAACCCTTGGTAGAACACGGTTTCATTTCTAAACCAGTGCTTTGTTTCTATCATGGGGCTCTTCCAGGAAATGTATTAAGCTATGTCCAATAAAAAAAGGTATCATCTTATTTTCTTTTCCATGTTTTATTTTGTTTGATTTCTATTGATAACCTTTAAGAGTGGACTAACACGGCTACCACACCTCTCTACTTAAGAAACAAAGCACTAGTTTAGAAATGAAACCGTGTTCTACCAAGGGTTGAAGTCCTTTGGTTTCTGAGGGCTTTTCTCCAATATACAAAAAAATAGATCAGCATTGTTTGAATGTTTTACACTAGTGCGTTTTGTTGTTAGGTTTAGAGAATACGCCTAGCAGCCATGCCTGCGCTAACCCTAGGCATCTTCATTTATGCCAAGTAAAACTTGGTGTAAATACCAGCATCTAAGTTAGGCACAGAGCAGGTGCATTCTATAACCATAAGCACATAAGCACCGCCATACTGGGAAAAGACCAAGGGTCCATCAAGCCCAGTATCCTGTCTCCAACAGTGGCCAATCCAGGCTTCAAGAACCCAGCAAAACCCATAAACAAAACAAGTAATAATAATAATTTTTAATAATGTTCAATGGACTTTTCCTTCAGGAATCTGTCCAAACCCCCCTTAAACTCCGTAAGGCCAGCCGCTGCCACCACATTCTCCGGCAATGAGTTCCAGAGTCCAATTACACGCTGAGTAAAGAAAACCTTTCTCCTATTTGTTTTAAATCTACCATATTCTAGCTTCATCTTGTGTCCCCTGGTTTTGTTGTTGTCTGAAAGTGTAAACAAACACTTCACATCTGTCCGCCCTATTCCGCTCATTATCTTGTAGACTTCTATCATATCACCCCTCAGCCACCTTTTCTCCAAGCTGAAGAGCCCTAACCTTCTCAGCCTTTCCTCATAGGGAAGTCGTTCCATCCCTTTTATCATTTTCACGTAGATTTTCAGAACTCCCATTCCAAACCCATGGCGATGCCCCCTTTTTGACAGCGTGCATTAGAATTTACACACACCACTTTACAGAATATGCCTAGCAAGTTGTGCATTTAAATTCTAATTAGTCAATTAGTATGAATAATTGCTTGTTATCGGCACTGATTGGCTGGTCAAGTAAATACATTGCATGCACAAATCCAGAATAGGACCAGATTTACGCTCGCAATTTCGGTCACGCTATATATTATCCGGGGGATAATGGGAACATGACTTAACTATAGCCCACACTGATATCTCTTCCTCCCCTCCTTTAATGTGCACAAGTGCTAAGTGTTGCAAATGGAGAAGAATAACTTTTAACTACACAATCCTAGACTCCTCAGTAGGTGTCACCAGCCTGGAAAAGGATCGGAGCAGCATTGGAGACAATCTGCTGAAGTCTTCTGTTCAGTGTGTGGAAGCAGCAGCCAAAAAAAGCAAACAGAATGATAGGAATTATTAGAAAGGAATAGAGAAAATAACAGAATATCTTAATGCCTCTATATTACTTTGTGGTACAACTGTATCTCAAAATGTTGTGGAATTAGAAAAGGTACAGCGAAGGGCAATCGAAACGATAAAAAGGATAGAATTACTCTCAGATGAGGAAAGGCTAAAGAGGTTAGGGAAGGGAAGGGAAATGGGACTTGATATATCACCTTTCTGAGGTTTTTGCAACTACATTCAAAGCGGTTTACATATATTCAGGTACTTATTTTGTACCGGGGCAATGGAGGGTTAAGTGACTTGCCCAGAGTCACAAGGAGCTGCAGTGGGAATCGAACTCAGTTCCCCAGGATCAAAGTCCACTGCACTAACCACTAGGCTACTCCTCCACTGGAGCTGAGTCTGTGATGTCATAATGCCTCATTCCACCAATGCCTGAGCCAACCTCATCAGTGATGTCACAATGGCTTGATTGCCCGATACTTGGCTCACTTCTGTTATTGTGATGTCATAAGGGAAAGGGGGAAATGGGACTTGATATACCGCCTTTCTGAGGTTTTTGCAACTACATTCAAGTTTACATATATTCAGGTACTTATTTTGTACCAGGGGCAATGGAGGGTTAAGTGACTTGCCCAGAGTCACAAGGAGCAGCAGTGGGAATTGAACTCAGTTCCCCAGGATCAAAGTCCACTGCACTAACCACTAGGCTACTCCTCCACTAGCAACATTCCATGTAGAAGCCTGCCCTTGCAGATCAGCAACGCGGCCATGCAGGCTTCTGTTTCTGTGAGTCTGAATTTCAATAGGAGTGGCCTAGTGGTTAGGGTGGTGGACTTTGGTCCTGGGGAACTGAGGAACTGAGTTTGATTCCCACTTCAGGCAGAGGCAGCTCCTTGTGACTCTGGGTAAGTCACTTAACCCTCCATTGCCCCATGTAAGCCGCATTGAGCCTGCCATGAGTGGGAAAGCGCAGGGTACAAATGTAACAAAAATAAAATAGGTACTATTGGAAATTCTACAAGGAATGTTGCTATTCCACTAGCAACATTCCATGTAGAAGGCTGCGCAGGCTTCTGTTTCTGTGAGTATGACGTCAGACTCACAGAAGCAGAAGCTTGCGCGGCCACATTGGTGATCTGCAAGGGCCGACTTCTACATGGAATGTTGCTAGTGGAATAGCAACATTCCATGTAGAATCTCAAATAGTAGCAACAGTGGAGGAGTGGCCTAGTGGTTAGGGTGGTGGACTTTGGTCCTGAGGAACTGAGTTCCATTCCCACTTCAGGCACAGGCAGCTCCTTGTGACTCTGGGCAAGTCACTTAACCCTCCATTGCCCCATGTAAGCCGCATTGAGCCTGCCATGAGTGGGAAAGCGCAGGGTACAAATGTAACAAAAATAAATAAATAATAGTAGTAGAACCTCAAATGACTAAAACCTTTCTTCCCAAGAGAAACCTTTCGAAACCTAATACAATCAATGGTACTAATTCATGCAGACTATTGCAATGGAATCTACGCGGGATGCAAAGAACAACTCACAAAAAAACTCCAGACCGCCCAAACTACAGCAGCCAGATTGATATTCAGCAAAACACGATTTGAAAGTGCCAAACCCCTTCAAGAAAAGTTGCATTGGCTCCCTATCAAAGAACGGATCGTCTTCAAAATCTGCACTCTAGTCCACAAAATTATATACGGCGTAGTCCCAGGATACATGATAGACCTTATAGATCTACCAGTAAGAAACAGAGTCGGATCATCAAGATCATACCTAAACCTTCACTACCCAAATTGCAAAGGACTGAAATACAAAACAACTCACGCATCTGGCTTCTCCTACACAAGCGCACAACTATGGAATGGCCTCCCAAAGGCGGTAAAAACAATCTATGATCACCTGAACTTCAGGAAATCACTAAAAAAACAACCTACCCCAACGACCCAACGTAAACCTCTTCACCCAGGAACATATTACTAATGATCGTACTGGACATCACACAATCTTCATCCCTTCCGATCCTCCACATATACCTCATTCGATCACTATACAACCTTGTATTTGTTATCAACCAACTGGGCAAGCGCCTTTGACGGTACTACGTAAGCCACATTGAGCCTGCAAAAAGGTGGGAAAATGTGGGATACAAATGCAACAAATAAATTCCATCTAGTATCTCCAATAGTAGCAACATTCCATGTAGAATCTCAAATAGGGAAAGGGAAATGGGACTTGATATACTGCCTTTCTGAGGTTTTTGCAACTACATTCAAAGCGGTTTACATATATATTCAGGTACTTATTTTGTACCTGGGACAATGGAGGATTAGGTGACTTGCCCAGAGTCACAAGGAGCTGCAGTGGGAATCAAACTCAGTTCCCCAAGATCAAAGTCCACTGCACCAACCACTAGGCTACTCCTCCACTCCTAGGGCTCTTCAGCTCTGAGAGGATATCGCAAAGGGGAGATATGATCGAGGTCCCTAAAATCCTGAGTGGAATGGAACGGGTAAACGCGAATCGATTGTTTACTCTATCAAAAAGCACAAAGACAACAGGACACATCATGAAATCAGTATGTAGCACATTTAAAACAAACCAGAGAAAATATTTTGTTTTCACTCAACACACAATTAAGGCTCTGGAATTTGTTGCCAGAGGATGAGATAAAAATAGTGCAACTGTGTTTTAAAAAGGTTTGGACAAGTTCCTGCAGAACGAGTCTATAAACTGTTATTAAGGTAGATCTGGAGAAGGCCATTGCTTATCCCTGGGCTTTATCTACGTTTGAGGATTTTGCCAGAGACGTATGAGCTGCATTGGCCACTGTTGGAAACAAGAAACTGAGCCTAATGGACCTTTGGTCTGACACAGTATGGCAGTTTTTATGTTCCTCAACTTCCTGGGTTATCAATCTGACATATTGTCCGAGCAATAATTCTGTTCTGAAAAAACAGAGAGTACAAATATTTTCACTGTCAAACAACAAAATAAGGAAAGGGAGAAATGTGTCCATAGCAACACTGGAGAGATGTTATCTTTCCAGAAGTTAATATTTTCTCTTGGTACTCTGATCTCATTCCATGGTTTTCAGTATCATCTTTACGCTGATGACTCCCAGATCTACCTCTCCACACCAGAAATCTCAGCCAAAATCCAGGCCAAAGTATCAGCCTGCCTGTCTGACATTGCTGCCTGGATGTCTCAGCGCCATCTGAAACTAAACATGACCACAACTGAGCTTCTTATCTTTCCCCCTAAACCAACCTCTCTTCCTCCCCCATTCTCTATTTCTGTGGATAACACTCATCCTTCCTGTCTCATCAGCTCATAACCTTGGGGTCATCTTTGACTCCTCCCTCTCCTTCTCTGCACGTATTCAGCAGACTGCTAAAACCTGTCGTTTCTTTCTCTATAATAACACCAAAATTCGCCCTTTCCTTTCTGAGCTCACTACCAGAACCCTCATCCACACTCTTATCACCTCTCGCTTAGACTATTGCAACTTGCTTCTCACAGGTCTCCCACTTAGCCATCTCTCTCCTCTTCAATCTGTTCAAAATTCTGCTGCACGACTAATATTCCGCCAGTGTCGTTATGCTCATATTAGCCCTCTCCTCAAGTCACTTCACTGGCTTCCTATCCGTTTCCGCATACAGTTCAAATTCCTCTTATTGACCTATAAGTGCATTCACTCTGCAGCTCCTCAGTACCTCTCCACTCTCATCTCTCCCTACATTCCTCCCCGGGAACTCCGTTCACTGGGTAAATCTCTCTTATCTGAGCCCTTCTACTACTACTACTACTAAACATTTCTAGAGCGCTACTAGGGTTATGCAGCGCTATACAGTTTAACAAAGAAGGACAGTCCCTGCTCGAAGTAGCTTACAATCTAAAGGACGAAATGTCAAGTTGGGGCAGTCAAGATTTCCTGAATAGAGGTATAGTGGTTAGGTTCTCCTCCACTGCTAACTCCAGACTCCGTTCCTTTTATCTTGCTGCACCATATGCCTGGAATAGACTTCCTGAGCCAGTACGTCAAGTTCCATCTCTGACCGTCTTCAAATGTAAGCTAAAAGCCCACCTTTTTGATGCTGCTTTTAACTCCTAACCCTTATTCACTTGTTCAGAACCCTTATTTTATCATCCTCACTTTAATATTCCTTTATCTCTTGTTTGTCCTGTTTGTCTGTCCTAATTAGATTGTAAGCTCTGTCAAGCAGGGACTGTCTCTTCGTGTTCAAGTGTACAGCGCTGCGTATGTCTAGTAGCGCTATAGAAATGATAAGTAGTAGTAAGTAGTAAGGTAAAGAGGCAGGATTTTTCAAAGGATGTCCAAGTCAGAATGTCAGATATGGACATCCATATCTCCTATATTTTAGAACAGGATCTACTGATGTACAGCCTGTTCAACAATGCATAAGAAATGGGTATCCAAGCGCTGCTTACGTCCAGCATGAACATCCATTTTACAAACTGAGGGGTCCTTATACAAAGGCGCGCTGAAAAATAGCCTGTGGTAGTGTAGGCACGAGTTTTGGGCACGCGCTGATCCATTTTTTAGCGCTCCTGTAAAAAAGGCCTTTTTTCCCTGAAAATGGATGTGTGGCAAAATCAAAATTGCCGCGTGCGTCCATTTTGGGTCTGAGACCTTACCGCCAGCCATTGACCTAGAGGTAAGTGGTGATGACCTTACGTGCGTCAAATGCCACTTGACGCTCGTCCATTACGTACGCCTGAAAAGAAAAAATATTTTTCAGACACATGTATCGGACACGCGCCAAAAATGAAATTACCGCAAAAGCCACGCAGTAGTCGGGCGGTAACTCCATTTTGGCACGCATTGGGCACATGTAGATGCTTATGCGGCTTAGTAAAAAGGCCCCTGAAACGTCCAAACTACGAATGGAGCGAAACAAGGGACATGGCGTCTGTGTGGCAGTACAAGAACTTCCATATTACAAAATGGCAGACAGATATGCCTAACGGTTAGAGCAACTGGTATATTTGGCAGTAAATTTAGGTATATCGTACTAGGAACGCTAAATATACAAAACTTCAAGCTAAATGGATCCTAGATATATATGATTCTGCCCCTTGTTATTACCGATAAAGTTTTATCTTTATAGATAGTTAGTCAGGCTGGGGGTTCAAAGTTGTCCGACAGCTAGGCTGTGTCAAAGACTTCCCCCTTTGCCGTTTTCAGTGCCAGCCTTGCAATATTATTCTCGGGATTACCCCTGCAACTTTGAACCTCCAGCCTAACTATCTATAAAGATAAGTACTTAAATGGAAACTTAATGAAATTGATCATATGAAAAGCCGATGAAGAATCTGGTGCTAGATACATTTCCAACAAAAAATAATGGTTGGCTATGAGCACTGCTGAGGCAAAAAATTGAGAGGAGATAAAAAAAAAACCTATAACTGTATTGGAACGTTTACGTAAATAACTCTTCGGTTGTCTCTTCTGAAATTTTGTAGCGCTAAAATTCACTCAAAATAGTGTAGAATGGAGATGCTCAGATCAGCATCTCCATTCTACACTGTTTACCCATCAGGGTTTCTGCATAACAATACATAAAATCATTCGATGTATAAATAAAGTAAGAAACCACTATATGGTGAGAAGACTCCTGACGCAGGCCTGACTGGCCGAAACACAGCTGTGTCGAGTCCTGTTCTCCCTATTTTTGTATTATTTTTTCATGGTTAATAAATTATATATTTTTACATTTTCATATTATATACATTTTTTATTTTTTTTACTACTACTACTACTTAACATTTCTAGAGCGCTACTAGGGTTACGCAGCGCTGTACAAGTTAACAAAGAAGGACGGTCCCTGCTCAAAGGAGCTTACAATCTAAAGGATGAAATGTCAATTTGGGGCAGTCTAGATTTCCTGAGTAGAGGTGTAGTGGTTAGGTGCCGAAGACGACATTGAAGAGGTGGGCTTTCAGCAATGATTTGAAGATGGGCAGGGAGGGGGTCTGGCGTATTTTATTTATTATTTATTTATTATTTATTTGTTTATTTTTATGTTTTTATTTTTATTTTCTTTTTTATTTTTGTAAATCTAATTTTGCTAC
The DNA here is from genome assembly GCF_901765095.1 of Microcaecilia unicolor. Taxonomy (NCBI): domain Eukaryota; kingdom Metazoa; phylum Chordata; class Amphibia; order Gymnophiona; family Siphonopidae; genus Microcaecilia; species Microcaecilia unicolor. Next base: position 352,912,192 of record NC_044035.1, on the reverse strand, counting down.
ATGTCCATTGTTGGCAAAAATGTTAAAAAGGCATTTTTTGCAGGCACATTGAAAAATGGATCTGCGCATGCCCAAAACACGTGCCTGCACTACAACAGGCCATAAATTCCTATGGGTATCTCTAGCATTAGCACACGCTAATTTTTACGTGCACTAAAAACACTAGCGCAGCTTAGCAAACAGGGCCTAAATAGATTATTTGCTTCAGGTTTTACTGACCAACAGAAAAATGATGTCAACCCAAAAAGAGAGTGGAGCAACTAAGACAAGACATGCTCCAGTTAGGATAGGTCAAGAAGAAAATCCCCTTGATCGAACTGATTTTGAACCTGCAAAGGAAGCACAGTATTACCCTCCAGATTATAGTTTATCCCAATGAACGACCCCTGATGCAGGCAAGTTGGTCAAAACACAGCCCGTGTTGGGTCTTCTAAGTTGCTTCAATAAAGCCACCTCCTTTATCCCACCTTTCGGCTGACATAATTTTTCTGTTGGACTGTTCTACGTTGTGTTCTTTATTTAGTACATAAGTACATAAGTACATAAGTAGTGCCATACTGGGAAAGACTAAAGGTCCATCTAGCCCAGCATCCTGTCACCGACAGTGGCCAATCCAGGTCAAGGGCACCTGACACGCTCCCCAAACGTAAAAACATTCCAGACAAGTTATACCTCAAAATGCGGAATTTTTCCAAGTCCATTTAATAGCGGTCTATGGACTTGTCCTTTAGGAATCTATCTAACCCCTTTTTAAACTCCGTCAAGCTAACCACCCGTACCACGTTCTCCGGCAACGAATTCCAGAGTCTAATTACACGTTGGGTGAAGAAAAATTTTCTCCGATTCGTTTTAAATTTACCACACTGTAGCTTCAACTCATGCCCTCTAGTCCTAGTATTTTTGGATAGCGTGAACAGTCGCTTCACATCCACCCGATCCATTCCACTCATTATTTTATACACTTCTATCATATCTCCCCTCAGCCATCTCTTCTCCAAGCTGAAAAGCCCTAGCCTTCTCAGCCTCTCTTCATAGGAAAGTCGTCCCATCCCCACTATCATTTTCGTCGCCCTTCGCTGTACCTTTTCCAATTCTACTATATCTTTTTTGAGATACGGAGACCAGTACTGAACACAATACTCCAGGTGCGGTCGCACCATGGAGCGATACAACGGCATTATAACATCCGCATTTCCTCTGCCTCAGTTTTTACTGAGGAAAATATCAAGGAAACACCCACACCTATAAACATTCTTTGTTAGTGATGGTTCAAAGAAATGGAAGTAAATCAGTGAACCTTGAATATCTAAGCGAGTAAACTGATAAAATAAAGAATAACAAATCACCAGGATCAGATGGTGTACACCCAGAGTTCTGAAAGTACTCAAAAGATAAATTATAACCTATTATTAAAATCCCAGCTAAGCAACGTAACTGGGATTCAGGATTGGATGTCCAGGAATCAATTAGCAATAAATCTAAGTCAGGCGGCGATTGTAATAAATCTCATTTGCCTGAACTTCCAAAGTCTCTTGCTGTTGAACAAGCTAATATTCCCTTGCAGTCACAGGTGAGAAGTCTTAGTGTGACCTTAGGGGCCTCTCGTACTGTGAATCCACATAAAAAGGAAATGGTGAAGACATCGGGCCCGATATGCAAAGCAACGGAAGCAGGCAGGAGAGGCTCCATGAGGTGGGCTACTACTACTACTACTATTTAGCATTTCTATAGCGCTACAAGGCGTATGCAGCGCTGCACAAACATAGAAGAAAGACAGTCCCTGCTCAAAGAGCTTACAATCTAATAGACAAAAAATAAATAAAGTAAGCAAATCAAATCAATTAATGTGAACGGGAAGGAAGAGAGGAGGGTAGGTGGAGGTGAGTGGTTACAAGTGGTTACGAGTCAAAAGCAATGTTAAAGAGGTGGGCTTTCAGTCTAGATTTAAAGGTGGCCAAGGATGGGGCAAGACGTAGGGGCTCAGGAAGTTTATTCCAGGCGTAGGGTGCAGCGAGACAAAAGGCGCGGAGTCTGGAGTTGGCAGTAGTGGAGAAGGGAACAGATAAGAAGGATTTATCCATGGAGCGGAGTGCACGGGAAGGGGTGTAGGGAAGGACGAGTGTGGAGAGATACTGGGGAGCAGCAGAGTGAGTACATTTATAGGTTAGTAGAAGAAGTTTGAAGAGGATGCGAAAACGGATAGGGAGCCAGTGAAGGGACTTGAGGAGAGGGGTAGTATGAGTAAAGCGACCCTGGCGGAAGACGAGACGGGCAGCAGAGTTTTGAACCGACTGGAGAGGGGAGAGGTGAGTAAGTGGGAAGCCAGCAAGAAGCAGATTGCAGTAGTCTAAACGAGAGGTGACAAGGGTGTGGATGAGGGTTTTGGTAGAGTGCTCGGAAAGAAAGGGGCGGATTTTACAGATGTTGTAAAGAAAGAAACGACAGGTCTTGGCAATCTGCTGGATATGAGCAGAGAAGGAGAGAGAAGAGTCAAAGATGACCCCAAGGTTTCGAGCTGAGGATACAGGGAGAATGAGAGAACCATCAACAGAAATAGAAAACGGGGGGAGCGGGGAGGTGGGTTTGGGGGGGGGAAATGAGAAGCTCGGTTTTGGTCATATTTAATTTCAGGTGGCGTTGAGACATCCAGACAGCAATGTCAGACAAGCACGCTGAAACTTTGGTTTGGATGCAAGGTGAGATATCAGGGGTAGAAAGGTAGATTTGGGAGTCATCAGCATAGAGATGGTAGGAAAAGCCATGGGATGAGATTAATGAACCAAGGGAAGAAGTGTAGATAGAAAAGAGGAGGGGACCAAGAACAGAACCCTGAGGTATGCCGACAGGCAGAGGGATAGAAGTAGAAGAGGATCCACCAGAGTGAACACTAAAGGTGCGGAGGGAGAGGTAGGAAGAGAACCAGGAAAGGACAGAGCTCTGGAATCCAAGTGAGGACAGGGTATCGAGAAGTATGCTGTGATCGACAGTGTCAAAAGCTGCGGAAAGATCAAGAAGAATGAGGATGGAATATTGACCTCTGGATTTAGCCAGTAATAGGTCATTGGAGACTTTAGTAAGCGCAGTTTCGGTTGAGTGGAGAGGGCAAAAACCAGATTGTAGTGGGTCAAGAATAGCATGTGAGGAGAGAAAATCAAGGCAGCGGCGGTGAACAGCACGCTCAAGTAATTTGGAGAGAAAAGGAAGGAGGGAGATGGGTCGGTAATTAGAGGGACAAGTAGGGTCGAGTGAAGGCTTCTTAAGGAGAGGTGTGACCACAGCATGTTTAAAGGCAGCAGGGACAGTCGCAGTGGAAAGTGAGAGGTTGAGAATGTGACAGATAAAAGGAATAAGAGCAGGAGAGATGGCATTAAGAAGGTGGGTGGGAATGGGATCAGAGGAGCAGGTGGTACATTTTGAGGAAGAAAGGAGAAGTGTAGTTTCCTCAATAGTAACTTCAGGAAAGGAGGAAAGGGAATGAGGGGAAGGAGAGAGAGGGGAACGGACTAGTGGAGGGAGAGCTGGTGAGGTAGAGAAAGCAAGGTTTATCTTTTGAACCTTGTTGTGAAAGAATTCAGCAAGGGTCCGAGGAGATAATGAAGGGGGAGTTGGGGCTACTATTTAGTGGCAGTTACAAGGGCTGTATAATCAGCACTAAAGCAGGCAACTCTAATCTGGGCAGGAGTGGAACATTCCAGAGGCAGGCATGGGGGAGGAGCCAGGAGTTATGTGGGTGCTGCCAATATTCCGACCTAAGCAACAGACAGAACCGCTTTTTGTGTGATCCTAACTCTTTCCACTGAATATTGACCTGTAGCTGTATAGCTTCTGGATCCTGGCCTGTCACTGTCCATAGGCCCCCCTCAACATAACCTGATCCATCCTCCTGTTCCCCCCACAACATATCTGGACCCTCCCCTTGGCCTCTCACCCCAAAAATAGACAACCTTCCCCAAGGTGTCCTGAGCCTAATTAACTTTGTTGGTGGTCCAGTGGCTAAGCAGGGCAGCAGTGAACCTCAATCGCTCCTGCCCTGGTGGTTTCTGCACAAAAATAGCAGCCACAGCCTCTAGTGGTAGTCTCATGTTACTACCGCTAGGGATTTACACTGTTTTTGTGTCTTCCCCACTTGTTTTTCCTTGTTTGCTGATCCAGTTCTTCAAAGAACATTTTCTTATGCTTTGCATATTCTGTTGGTTCCATTCCTCTGTGTATAGGTGGATTCTCATTCATTCCTTCTGCTTATCCAATGCCTGTCCAAGTTTAATCATAGACCTGGATTCTCACTTCAGCACTTTTTGCGTGCTTGGATCCATTGATGCTGTTAAATAGGCCTGGAGGCCCATGACGGTAGCTCTGTAAGTATAATTTATTTCTAGAAGCCGCATTCCTCCTTCGGCTCTAGGGATGTACAGCCTTGGCATACGCTGGAGGTGTTTTCTTGTTCGTATATCCAGTTTTTCAAGGTATTTAAGGTCAATCGACAATTCCCAAATTACAGGAGAGTATAGAAATTGCAAGCTGTTGATAGCTGGTATCTTTATCCTTTGATGTTAGAGCACTTTTCAGTGTAAATTTAATCTCTTGTAATACTCTCTGCTGATCTTTTCTCTCAGTGCTTTACGCTGGATTGTTGCTCCTTCCTTGATTCCTAGATATTTATTAACACCTGACGCAATCATCAGTCCGAGTGATGTTTTCAGTTTTGGTCAATTTTCCTTCTAGGAAGTTTGGATTAACACGTTTTTTCAGACCAAAAGTCCCGATGTCATCTGAAAAGCTTTTTGCTAAATGGAATTCTGCCAGATGTCGATCGCTGGGACTGTAGAGTTTCAAGTCAGCTACAAACAGCAGGTGTGATGTTATCTCTCTGGGTGTTTGCCAGTTCTAGCATTAAGGCTAAATCCATAACCCAAAAAGAGCTAAGAAGTAGTCAACAGACTAAGTGCTATATAAAAAAAAAAAAAACCAAGAGTGGTGAGAAGGAGTCTCCCTGAAGTATTCCTCGGTAGAGCTCGATGTTAGGAATCCCGTCTTTCTTCACACTGTAAATGGAGTGTACTTTGCCACATTTTCACGGTGAATTTCATGTACTCAATCAATGTTGGTTTTATTTTGTATATCTCAAAGCAACTTATTATCCAGGAGAGTGAGACACTATCAAAGGCCTTTCTTTAATAATTGATCCATGCTATACTGAGACTGCTTCTGCTATAGTGCCATGATGCTAGAGTCAATATGAATATATATTCTATCAGCATCTGTTGTAGTGAGTATCTTGTAGATCAGTAGTTCTCAAACCTGTCCTGAGGGCTCCTCAGCCAGTAGGTTTTCAGGATATCTACAATGAATATTCATGAGAGATTCACCACGATTAAATAGTCCAGCAAACCTATATGCATAGTGGGGGTAACATAAATCATTCAAAAAAATCAACCCTGCGCTCTTAAATCTCTTCAGTAACCCTTACAACTTCTCCGTTATAGGTAGCCAACTTTGGAACGCCATGCCAAGATTCATCCGAACAACAAACGAACATCTACGCTTCCGAAAGCTGCTGAAAACATACCTCTTCAAACAAGCCTATCCAAATGACCCAACTTAACTTACGATCCTAATCCACACCACTAACATTAAACATGCCTCAACTCTTCCCCCACATCTCTTCCTCTTGTCCTTCTCTATACAATTGTATTATCTTTGTGATACTTTTTACCCATACATTGTATTACCTCTATGATACTTTGTACCCATACATTGTGTTATCTCTGTGATACTTTGTACCCATACCTTGTAAGCCACACTGAACCTGCTATTGAGCGGGAAAGAGCGGGGTATAAATGCTATAAATAAATAAATAAATTATAAGAAGTGGGTAAATCCAATTATATAGGAGCCCTGACCCAGTGTGGCCAATCATGGCCCATGTTGGCACGGATTTGAGTATGATTGTTTGAATTTTAAAAAAATGATACGTTTTAAAGTTTCTAAAATTTACTGTATTGATAAAGTGCAAAGAGATTAAGAAATTATCCATATGGAAGCCAATGACGATGCAGGCAAGTCACAGGACTACTTCCTGTGTGAAACGAGTTGCTGCTGAGCAGTGCATTTTTTTCTAGCAAAAAAGGTGCCTTCAAGGGCGGGGTGATCACTAAGGGACCCACCCCACAATAGCCAGCCTCCCCCCCCCCCCCCCGCAACCAGTCACAGAATCTATGACAAGGCAGAATTGGTGTATAGAGCCTGAGCTCTTTCAGTAAAACTTGGGAACCATGGGTCAATTTTAGCCGACAATGGAAAAGGTACCAGTACTCAGTACCCCCCAAATACCCCCTCAAAAAAAGCCCTGCTGCTGAGGCTCCTATATAATTGAATTTACCCACTTCTTATAAGGGTGGCTGAAGAGGTTTAAGAGTGCAGGGGTGTTTTTTTGAGCGAGGTATTCATGAGAGATTTGCATGCACTGCCTCCACCGCAAGCAAATCTCTCTCACGCATGTTCATTGTGGATATCCGGAAAGCCTGACTGTAGTTATCGGTCTGTAATTTTTGTAAATTGGGACGTCTACTTGCATCTCCCTTTGGAAGAAGAAGAAGCATTTTACCCATTCTTAGTCACTGTGGTGGTAAGTCTGACTGTCTGATGCATTGATTTTTGCAGATTGCCATGTCTTGGTGAAGGGATGTTAACTGCTTGAGCCAAAAGCTGGTCACTGCATTTGGGCCACGGCTCCTCAATCCTATTTCCAACTCTTTTGCTGTTACTTCAGGCCATTTCCATAGCTTTTTTTTTTCCATTTCCCTGCCCATCTTCAAATCCTTGCTCAAAGCCCACCAATGTCGCCTTCGGCACCTAGCCACTACACCTCTCTATTCAGGAAATGTTGACTGCCCCAACTTGACATTTCGTCCTTTAGATTGTAAGCTCCTTTGAGCAGGGACCGTCCTTCTTTGTTAATTTGTACAGCGCTGCGTAACCCTAGTAGCGCTCTAGAAATGTTAAGTAGTAGTAGTAGTATTACATATAGCAGTGATTTAACCAGAGCTGAGATTGTGATGTCATAATGCCTCATTCCACCAATGCCTAAGAGCCAACCTCATCAGTGATGTCACAATGGCTTGATTGTCCTATATTTGTCTCACTCTTATCTATTAGATTGTAAGCTCTTTGAGCAGGGACTGTCTCTGTTTGTTAAATTGTACAGCGCTGCGTAACCCTAGTAGCGCTCTAGAAATGTTAAGTAGTAGTAGTAGCTTTGATGTTAGACTATTGCAATGTCTCCTGTTTGCAAGGTAGCCATTCTGACCTGGATTGGCCCCTGTTGGAAACATGATAATGGACTTGATGAATCTTTGGTCTGACCCAGCATAGCACATATTATGCTTTCTATGAAATGTTTTTTTTTGCTTGGCTAGACAGAGCCCTTTTGTTTCATGGAGTCTGATTCTCCCATTCTCTGGGCAATTTTCGAAGCCATTTTCTTGGATACATTAATTGCAGAAACAGGCTTTTGAAAATTACCACCCTATATATTGGTAAAAGTGAGAGAGTGATACTATGTTTGCAGTTTTACCCACAGTAGGCAAAGGTGGTCTTGGGGATGGGTTTGGAGTGTGGTTTTCAAACGTTCACGTCTTATTTAAGTTAGAAAATGTACCTATAAAGAAAAGGAATTGCAGAGTGAAAGCACACCACTGGCACACATTAACTATTAAATTAAATTGGGGGGGGGCAAGGGTTAGGGGTGTCATATTGGTTGGCTGGAAAAGGGGTGCAAAATGTTTCCCCTAATTCTTACTGGCAATCTCATGACCCCAGCGCTCCTCTTTCCTTCACCCCTTGGCCTTTAACAACCACCTGTCTGGTTTTCGCCCCTCTCCCCACTCTGCAAGCTCCACTTTACCTTCTCCTTTCTCCCCGCCTCCTGCTTTGCAAAATCTCCCTCCTCTCTCTCCAACTGCCCCACCGTCTATCACATTTCCCCCAACTCTCTCTCTCTCTAACCCCTCCCCACCACCCTGCCGCCTGCCTGTGACACGTTGCCTGGACCCGGTCTACTCTTGTCTGCTGCCTGCCTGTGACACGTTGCCTGGACCTGGTCTACTCTCTCGTCTGCTGCCTGCCTGTGACACGTTGCCTGGACCTGGTCTACTCTCGTCTGCTACCTGCTCGTGGTCCATGGCCTGCACCTGGATCCGTGCCCTCTGCTTTCTGTCAGCAGGCCTTCTTGGCACCCTGCCTCTGGTCTCTCAGTGTAAATCCTGTCGGCCGCCCGCACCTGGGGGCTCAACCCCCAAGGAACAGCGGTCACCACAGGTGAACATCGGGGTTGCTCGGCCGCCACACAGAATCCGGGGCCGAATCCCTCACCCAGGATCACTGCTAGGCATAGGGACTCACAAAGCAGACACCACCCTCTGCAATCTCTCTCTCTCTCTTTCTAGACCCCCTTTCCTGCTCTGTAATATATCCCTCCTCTGTCTAATCCTCCACCCCCTACACTGTTTTCCCTCTCCTCCCCCCCCCCCCCACAGAGTTATCTCCTCCTCTTCTGTGCTACAAGTTGCACAAACTCTCTCATCCCCTGCCCTCCAGCCCTTTTTCTCTACTCCCTCTGCTTTTTATAGTACTACCAGTAGGATGCAGCGTTGTACTCAAGACCAGTTCCACATTATAGTTACACCCTGTCTGGCTCCTCCCTCCCCCTAACACTTCAGCACCGCCAATGAGAGAAGACAGTGGACTGGAAGCAAGTTCTGTGTTTCTCTATATTTGTACCCTGTGTGGCTGCAGCAGCTGTTCATCCATATCGACACCCTATTCGAGCCCCGAGTCCTAGCAGTGCACTTGGGAGTAGAGACATTTTCCTTCACGGCCTCCCAAACTCCACCCAAGAAATATGCCCTTACTTTCACTTGAAAATTAGATTGACTCTTCGTACAGAAAAAAAAAACAAGTTCAGTGAATCAGGCCCTTGGAGTTGCTATAACTTTTCCAAGAAGTTTTGGCAAGTTAATTCTATAAGCCCAAGAGCATTCCACGTTCGGGAACCCCTGGGCATGCATCAGTGCCCATGAGCTTGGTTGCCCTGTAGCTGAAGGTCAGTAGCACCAGTCTGAAAAAATGTAAAAAAAAAATACACCCCAGTACCTGGCAACAGTTCTGGTGTGACTGGAAACCTTAAGTCACCCAAACAAATTACAGTTTTTAGGCAAGCAGATCTGCTAAGTGATATCACGTGTATTGTGTTTTCTATAATTAGTTCCCACAGCCTCCCAAACACTCCCAGACTATTGCTTCTTCCAGAGGACTTACCTTTGCCAATAATAAGCAATAGATTACAGCTGCAAAACTAAAAGCCATCAGTAATACAATAAGCAGAGTGCCGTTCCATAAACAGCGATATATAATATAATATAACAAAGCTCTTTGCCTATGATAAATGGGTTCTTTGGAACACATTGCATTAAAAGGGTTAGCGTCCCTTTTGAAGCTTCATTAGAGCTGATCGTGCAGCTCCGTGTCCAGAAGCAGAAGCTGTGCCAGTCCTGGCTTTTCCCCACGGCATGCAGGGAGATGTAATTCTGATTTGCCAACGGAGGGGTCCTTTTACAAAGGCGCGCTGAAAAATGGCCTGCGGGTTTTCGGCGCGCGCAGAATCATTTTTCAGCGCACCTGTAAAAAAGGCCTCTTTTGGGTGGGGGGGCCGAAAATGGACATGCGGCAAAATCAAAATTGCCGCGCGTCCATTTTGGGTCTGAGCCTTCCCGTCAGCCTGGTGGTAAAGAATTTGGGCGGTAATGACCTGCGCGCGTAGAAAAAAAAATCATTTTCAGACGCACGTATCGGACACACGCCAAAAATGAAATTACCACAAGAGCCACACGGTAGTCAGGCAGTAACTCTGTTTTGGCACACTTTGCGCTCGCGTAGGCGCCTAGGCGGCTTAGTAAAAGGATCCCTGAGTTTCATAAAAGAAGCAGGACAACAGCTAACGCACTCACCGTATGATACATCAAAACCAAAACTCCCTCAGACTTTAGCAAAGAGTTGCCAATTCTTTATGTACCATGAGTTGGCATGAAAAGCCCCTGGCAAACAAAAGGTGTCTGCTACCATGCCTACTGGATCAAGATTCACGCGACAAGGCTGATCCAGTTCTGGTTTTACCTCATTGCATGCAGGGACTTGTAGTCATGCTCATAGGCGCTGACTCCGTGGGTGCTGTGGGTGCTCGAGCACCCCCAATATTTTAACCCGCAGGAAGTTTACAACTCATCTTTCTTTCCTCGGGTCCCGGCAGCAGTGAAAGGCGAGCAGGCTCGGCGCTTCAGCCTTCCTTTCTCGCTAAGTTCTGGTCCCGCCCTTGTGGAAACAGGAAATGAGGGCTGGACCAGAGCTGAGACGAGAGAAGGGAAGGCTGAAGCACCGCGCCTGCTCGCCGTTCACTGCTGCCGGGACCCGAGGTAAGAAAGATGAGTTTTACATTCTGGGCGGCAGGAAGGCCAGGAGTGGACAGAGGGCTGTTGTGGGAGAAGAGGTCGGGCTGGGGTTGGGCCTGGAACCCGGAGGAGAAGGAGGGGGCCTGGAACTCGGAGGAGAGGGAGGGGGCCTGGAACTCAGAGAGGGAGGGGGGCTGGAACTCAGAGGAGAGGGAGAGGGGCCTGGAACTCAGAGGAGATGGGGGAGAGGGGAAATGCACCACCTGTAAAAAAAAAAAATTTTCAGCACCCCCAATCATTTTGAAAAGTTGACTCCTATGGTCATGCTTTTCTAAGGAAATGCAATGGGGAAATCAGAACTGTCGAGAGAATCCGGATATGGGAAGGTGGTAGAACGAGAGGACATGAAATGAGATTGAAGGGGGGCAGACTCAAGAAAAATGTCAGGAAGTATTTTTTCACGGAGAGAGTAGTGGATGCTTGGAATGCCCTCCCGCGGGAGGTGGTGGAAATGAAAACGGTAACGGAATTCAAACATGCGTGGGATAAGCATAAAGGAATCCTTTGCCGAAGAAATGGATCCTCAGGAGCTTAGTCAAGATCGGGAGGCGGGGCTGGTGGTTGGGAGGCGGGGATAGGACTGGGCAAACTTATACGGTCTGTACCAGAGCCGGTGGTGGGAAGCGGGACTGGTGGTTGGGAGGCGGGGATAGTGCTGGACAGACTTGTACGGTCTGTGCCAGAGCCGGTGGTTGGGAGGCAGGGCTGGTGGTGGGGAGGTGAGGATAGTGCTGGGCAGACTTATACGGTCTGTGCCTGTGCCAGAGCCGGTGGTTGGGAGGCAGGGCTAGAGGCTATTATCAAAAACAAAATTACAGAGCACATCCGAGGACATGGATTACTGACCAATTTACTTCAATTGTTTGAAGGAGTGAACAAACATGTGGACAAAGGGGAGTCGGTTGATATTGTGTATCTGGATTTTCAAAAGGCGTTTGACAAGGTACCTCATGAAAGGCTACAGAGGAAATTGGAGGGTCATGGGATAGGAGGAAATGTCCTATTGTGGATTAAAAACTGGTTGAAGGATAGGAAACAGAGAGTGGGGTTAAATGGGCAGTATTCACAATGGAGAAGGGTAGTTAGTGGGGTTCCTCAGGGGTCTGTGCTAGGACCGCTGCTTTTTAATATATTTATAAATGATTTAGAGATGGGAGTAACTAGCGAGGTCATTAAATTTGCTGATGACACAAAGTTATTCAAAGTCGTTAACTCGCGACAGGATTGTGAAAAATTACAGAAGGACCTTACGAGACTGGGAGACTGGGCGGCTAGATGGCAGATGACGTTTAATGTGAGCAAGTGCAAGGTGATGCATGTGGGAAAAAAGAACCCGAATTATAGCTACGTCATGCAAGGTTCCACGTTAGGCGTTACGGACCAAGAAAGGGATCTGGGTGTCGTCGTTGATAATACACTGAAACCTTCTGCTCAGTGTGCTGCTGCGGCTCGGAAAGCGAATAGAATGTTGGGTATTATCAGGAAAGGTATGGAAAACAGGTGTGAGGATGTTATAATGCCGTTGTATCGCTCCATGGTGCGACCGCACCTTGAGTATTGTGTTCAATTCTGGTCGCCGCATCTCAAGAAAGATATAGTAGAATTGGAAAAGTTGCAGCGAAGGGCGACTAAAATGATAGTGGGGATGGGACGACTTCCCTATGAAGAAAGACTAAGGAGGCTAGGGCTATTCAGCTTGGAGAAGAGACGGCTGAGGGGAGACATGATAGAGGTATATAAAATAATGAGTGGAGTGGAACAGGTGGATGTGAAGCGTCTGTTCATGCTTTCCAAAAATACTAGGACTAGGGGGCATGCGATGAAACTACAGTGTAGTAAATTTAAAACAAATCGTAGAAAATGTTTCTTCACCCAACGTGTAATTAAACTCTGGAATTCGTTGCCGGAGAAAGTGGTGAAGGCGGTTAGCTTAGCAGAGTTTAAAAAGGGGTTGGACGGTTTCCTAAAGGACAAGTCCATAAACCGCTACTAAACGGACTTGGAAAACTCCAAAATTCCAGGAATAACATGTATAGAACGTTTGTACGTTTGGGAAGCTTGCCAGGTGCCCTTGGCCTGGATTGGCCGCTGTCGTGGACAGGATGCTGGGCTCGATGGATCCTTGGTCTTTTCCCAGTATGGCATTACTTATGTACTTATGTACTTATGTAACAAATCAGAAACCAGGGAATCAAAACATGTAGATACGAATTGCAAATAAATAAATAATAATGTAGTAAATATAAGAAGACACAGATCTATGTGCAAAAAACAAAAAACCAGTAAAATGTGTAAAACACTTTTCCATGTATATGTGTGCATGATGAATGAAAATATGTAAATGAAGGCACATACAATGTATAAAAAATAATTATAAAAAAAATATATATAGAGAGAGAGAGAGACAAGGTGAAACAGGGTATGTGACTTAAGAACAATTTTCCATAATAGCGTCCCAGCCTGCAAACTGTGTTGATATAAAAGGAAAGAGCAGAGCACATGCTGACGCAATAATAAACCGCCAGAATGTTGTTCTCATCACAACCAGCGCACGTCAGGTGCGTAGCACCATCTTGGATCTCTCCTCTGGTAATATGCTAGTTTTTAAATTACAAATAAAATTATTTTTTCTACCTGTGTGGTCTGGTCATTTAATGTTTCTAATCGTGTTGATTCCAGTCTCTGGTTTCTGCTCTCTTGCGAAGGTTTCCTTTTCCATTTGTCATTTTTCCCTCTCCTCCTGTCTTCTTCACTTCCTTCATTACATTACATCCATATCCAGCATTGATCTTTTCCTTCCAGTTTCTTCCATTTATTTTTCTGCTGCTTTGTCCAGATTTCATTATTACTAACCAGTTCAATTTCCCTCTTTTTACTGCATCTACCTACAAGTTTCCATCTTTTTCCCTCACCCTGGCCCATGGGCGTAGTTTGACTGTTTCATTTGGGGGGGGGGGGGGGCAAAGGATGGGGCGGAGCATATTAGCATATTCATTTGCATATATATATATATATATGCAAATGAATATGCTAATATGGAGGAAGGAAGGGAAAAAGAGCTGGCTTTTTTGGGGAATAACCATAATGAATATGTATGAAGGCAAAATGCTGAACTGGAAAGTTAACTCAAGATGTTAGGGTGGATAGTGTTCATAATGAGCTCCTTTTATTAACGACCATATGTAGTGTGTCATGATTTAGGCTCTAAAACCCTTTCTGATGTTTTGGTGCCACCTCAGTAAGGTCAAAACACAATCTCTCCACTGCAAAACACTATACACAAACTCAGTGCCGTAGCGAGGGCAGCTGACACTCGGGGCGGGTCGCCGCTGCGCACCCCCCCCCCCCCCGGGTGCAGCACGGCGCACCCTCCCCCCTCCGGAGCGCACCCCCCCCCTGGAGCACGTACTTACATGGGAAAGCGGTAAGGAACGGCGGGAGGGCCGAACCGCCCCGAGTGCATGTCGCTGGGAGCTGCATCAGCTCTGCTGGTTCCCTGCTCTCTCTGCCCCAGAACAGGAAGTAGGCAGAGGGAGCAGGGAACCAGCGGAGCCGCCACCCCCCCCCCCTCAGCGGCGTGCACCTGGGGCGGACCACCCAACACCCCCTTCCTACGCCACTGCACAAACTTGTGCAAAAACCCACTCATAACCATAGCCAGGATTCACCTTTTTTTCTTTTTATTTATAATTTAAGCAATTTTCAACAAGCATTAACACTTGATATAGAAAACAGTCTAACATCCTTCTTAGACCACAAAAATTGAGGAGGGAGAATGAAAATGAAGCAGTACCAAAATTAAAGGAAACTAACAATTAAGGCATGACTTAATGTGAAACCACTGAAATTATTTCATTATTACACTGCACAACCTAAAAGTGTTATCATTTCTCCTCTTACCTCTGCTCTTGAGGAAGTGATGCATCGTTTGCTTGCAATTTTAAAGAACGACAACGTGGATGCAGCAGCTCACAGGTTTGCTTGCTGTGTTTTGAGTGAACGATGACGGCTGCGTGGGGGAGTGGAAACAGAGATGTACCAAATGGCTTCCTTCCTTACAGCGGACTAATCAGGAGCCAGCACTTCCAGTCCAGCGGCGAACGGGCGGTCGAGCGAGCGGGGGTTGTAAAAGCAACAAGCAGACACGCTCGTCTCCATCCGCCTCCCTGCCCTCCCTGCGTCCCGCCTTCCTCTGATGTCATTTCCTTTTGGGCGGGTGGGAAGCTGAGAGGGCAGGGAAGCGGATGGAGACGAGCATGCGTGCTTGTTTCTTTTACTACTGGCGTCCCGGGTAAGTCGTCGTTGTCGCGCGCCCTCCCCCCCAGTCTACGCCCATGCCCTGGCTCCCTACCTCATATTCCCCAGACTTTCACTAACTCTGCCCTACTACTACTACTACTTATCATTTCTATAGCGCTCACCCTCCCCACAAACTACACCCATGTATCAAAGGCAAAGAGGCAAACCTTACCAGCCAGCCCTTCAGCAATATCGCTTATAAAAATGTTTAAAAAGAACCGGCCCAAGAACCGAACCTTGCAGCACACCACTTGTAACATCCTTTTCCGCACAATGAGCTCCACTTACCACTAACCTCTTTCGCCTCCACTCAGCCAGTCCACTGGACCCGCATAAAAGAGTCAAAGGCTGGGAAAGGCGTAGGAAGTAACCAAACTTTGACCATCTCCTTGAATTTGCAAAGAAAACGTTCCTTCTGGACATTGATAGGGAGAGAATTCCATAAGGACGAAGCTGAATGCAGTGGTCTCGAGGCTGATTTGTGAATGAGGTGATACAACTATAAGATTGGCCTGGGAGGATCTTAGTGTATGCTGAGAGCAATGGGGAATCACTAGGGACTCCAGAATAAAAGGTCGAATGGCTTAGGACCAAAAGATAATATTGAATTCTACACGATACCAGGAGCCAAAGCTGCTCCTTAAACATAGGGGTAATGCGGTTGAAACATTCTGTGTTGTACAATGGTCTCATAGCTGAAGGCGCTTCTGGTTGTAAAAAGGAAGACCCGCAAGCAAAAGGTTACAGTAATCAAGGCAACTGAATAATGCCTGGCTGCAAGAGAGTTTTGGGTGCTCTGGTGTCAAGAAAGGGTTGAATAGACTTAATCACCCAGAGAATTGTGGGGTGGGTGGGGGAGGGGGGAGGACAAAAGAAAGCGGGCTGTGCATTATCACATCATTAAAGCTACAGTAGCAAGGTCCAAGGATTCTTCCAGGAAGGATAAAGCTCAGAGTTGTGCGAGTGTCCTCTGTCAGAAGGCCACTCTCCAGGCTCAGGACTTGGAGTTCTGCTGGCAGCTCATCTCATTTCCCGCCACAGTCGATTCTAAAGTGCAAAGTGTCTTGTGTCACCCCTTATAATTTGATATTTTCTGTCAAATGAAGATTGACCGATGTGAGGTTCGACATATGGATAGTATACCCGGTTCTAGGGTTAGAGATAAATGGGAAGCCCTATGGGTTACCCTTCCAATGAAGGGGCGAAGTTATATTCTAAATTGTTAACCCAGCCATGTATATGAGAGGGCTGGAAGGATTATAAACATACCGCAAGGATCAAACCATATAAATCCCACATACATCACAACAATGCCTCAAGACATTACTTCACGTACTCCACTTCCCCGTACTCTCTCCCTTCCAACAATCTACCCATAGATAAATACTGTTTACCCCATCGCTCTCTTGCTATTATTCGATCACCGTAGCAATTCCCCAACGTCATATCCTATAGTTTCTACGCCCCAAAGGTGATTAACCTGACTCTATCTTCTTAACTATTCACAATGTAACCATAATCGTAATGTAACAAACTGTATTTCCATTATTTACAATGTATTGTAAGCCACACTGAGCCCGCAAATAGGTGGGAAAATGTGGGATACAAATGCAATTAAATAAATTAGGAGGGGGGTTGGAAAGGGAAGGGAGGGGTGGGTGGGGAAGAGGGGGGGGGAGAATAACGTTAACACGATGACATTGGCATTACTTGAATAGATGTGACTGTTACAACAGGGAAACTTGTTTTCTTTCTGTTTACTGAATGTTGTATGTTTTGAATGTTCATCAATAAAATTGTTGAAACATATAATTTGAAATTTTCTTTAAAATGATTAATCTTTTTCTTTGGTGAAAATCTGTGCATTGGTTTCAGATGATGTCCAGGCATTTAATCTATGAATGAAGTGGACAATCTCCTTAGACAATAGAAGGGGGTGGACCACCGGGGCCATGACCTCACCAGTATTTTGTCCAACACAGGCTCAGAATCTATAGAGTTTAGGGACAAGGACAAAGATTGGTCTGTTTGGTTCCCTCCAACCAAAAAGCTGTTCCACTGTCCCTGCTTTGCAGCAAAACCTCCCCTGTAAACGTCTAGTGAAATTAAAATGATATGTTTAAAGTCCTGCTTCCCTACTAACAATATCCTTCGACATGCTCCGTGCACTCAAACAGCACAAAGGAGAAATTGGCATCGGCCAAGGTTTCTCTTGGAAGTGGAAGGCTCTGATCCCTCCAGCTTCTCGGCCTTTAAAAATTCGGTTTCCAGCACATAAAAAGCAAAGCAGTTCCAGGTTACTTTTCAGCAACATAAGGAAAACACTTTGGTTTTGATGTACTGCACAGTCTGGTTCTCATCCATTATGGTGACACAAAAGAAAAGTTAAGTAATAATTTGCAAAAGCATGGCTGTGTTTCTAGCCTGTCAATCACTTTCCTGTGGTCAGGCCAGCAGAAGGTCCTGGGGTTCTGAACACAGAGCTGGAAAGCTTGCAGGCTGTGTTTCCAGCCTCCAGGTCTTTGCATCATTGCAGGGACGTCACCAGGATCAGGTTTCCCATTACATGCCCCTCTAAGTAGAGGGAATGGGACTTGATATACTGCCTTTCTGAGGTTTTTGCAACTACATTCAAAGCGGTTTACATATATTCAGGTACTTATTTTGTACCAGGGGCAATGGAGGGTTAAGTGACTTGCCCAGAGTCAGAAGGAGCTGCAGTGGGAATCGAACCCAGTTCCCCAGGATCAAAGTCCAATGCACTAACCACTAGGCTACTCCTCCACTAGCAACATTCCATGTAGAATCTGAAATAGTAGCAACCACTAGGCTACTCTTCCACTCCTTGGGATTCCGGAATCTTGCTATTCTTTGGGGTTCTACATGGAATGTTGCTACTCTTTGAGATTGTGTATGGAATCTTGTTAATGGCACTTGATATACTGCCTTTCTGTGGTTTTTGCGACTACATTCAAAGTGGTTTACATAGTATATACAGGTACTTATTTGTTCCTGGGGCAATGGAGGGTTAAGTGACTTGCTCAGAGTCACAAAGAGCTGTAGTGGGAATTGAACTCAGTTCCCCAGGATCAAAATCTGCTGCACTAACCACTAGGCTACTCTTCCACTCCTTGGGATTCCGGAATCTTGCTATTCTTTGGGGTTCTACATGGAATGTTGCTACTCTTTGAGATTGTGCCTGGAATCTTGTTAATGGGACTTGATATACTGCTTTTCTGTGGTTTTTGCAACTACATTCAAAGCAGTTTACATAGTATATACAGGTACTTATTTTGTACCAGGGGCAATGGAGGGTTAGTGACTTGCCCAGAATCAAAGGAGCTGTAGTGGGAATCAGTTCCCCAGGATCAAAGTCCACTGTACTAACCACTAGGCTACTCCTCCACTAGCAACATTCCCTGTAGAATCTCAAATAGTAGCAACCACTAGGCTACTCTTCCACTCCTTGGGATTCCGGAATCTTGCTATTCTTTGGGGTTCTACATGGAATGTTGCTACTCTTTGAGATTGTGCATGAAATCTTGTTAATGGCACTTGATATACTGCCTTTCTGTGGTTTTTGCAGCTACACGGGAGGTGGTGGAAATGAAAACGGTAACAGAATTCAAGCACGCGTGGGATAAACATAAAGGAATCCTGTTCAGAAGGAATGGATCCTAAGGAGCTTAGCCGAGATTGAGTGGCACAGCCGGTGGCGGGAGGTGGGGCTAGTGCTGGGCAGACTTCTACGGTCTGTGCCCTTAAAATGACAGATACAAATCAAGGTCAGGTATACACAAAAAGTAGCACATATGAGTTTATCTTGTTGGGCAGACTGGATGGACCGTGCAGGTCTTTTTTTGCCGTCATCTACTATGTTACATTCAAAGTGGTTTACATAGTATATACAGGTACTTATTTGTACCTGGGGCAATGGAGGGTTAAGTGACTTGCCCAGAGTCACAAGGAGCTGCAGTGGGAATTGAACCCAGTTCCCCAGGATCAAAGTCCGCTGCATTAACCACTAGGCTACTCCTCCACTAGCAACATTGCATGTAGAATCTGAAATAGTAGCAACCACTAGGCTACTCTTCCACTCCTTGGGATTCCGGAATCTTGCTATTCTTTGGGGTTCTACATGGAATGTTGCTACTCTTTGAGATTGTGCATGAAATCTTGTTAATGGCACTTGATATACTGCCTTTCTGTGGTTTTTGCAGCTACACGGGAGGTGGTGGAAATGAAAACGGTAACAGAATTCAAGCACGCGTGGGATAAACATAAAGGAATCCTGTTCAGAAGGAATGGATCCTAAGGAGCTTAGCCGAGATTGAGTGGCACAGCCGGTGGCGGGAGGTGGGGCTAGTGCTGGGCAGACTTCTACGGTCTGTGCCCTTAAAATGACAGATACAAATCAAGGTCAGGTATACACAAAAAGTAGCACATATGAGTTTATCTTGTTGGGCAGACTGGATGGACTGTGCAGGTCTTTTTTTGCCGTCATCTACTATGTTACTATGTTACATTCAAAGTGGTTTACATAGTATATACAGGTACTTATTTGTACCTGGGGCAATGGAGGGTTAAGTGACTTGCCCAGAGTCACAAGGAGCTGCAGTGGGAATTGAACCCAGTTCCCCAGGATCAAAGTCTGCTGCGCTGACCACTAGGCTAGAGTGGGGGGGGGGGGGGGGGGAAGGAGAAACTGTCTCTTGGGTTGAGCAGGGCTTGTGAGAATTACCACCCTTAGGTACCTGCCTGATTTGCTTGGTGGAAAATCTGGTATTGAAAACTATAGTCATGGCCACCTGATATTTGAGTAGAATGATGTGGTAGCCGTGTTAGTCCACTTTTAAGGTAATAAATAGAAATAAAGAAAACATAGAAAAGAAAATAAGATTGTACACCTGATATTTAAAACCATTTAACCGCAAATTCTGGCCAGTTAAGTGGCACTTGACCAGCTGTCCAGCAATATTCAGCAGGAGATAGCCAGCCGGTTAGCCCCCTTTGAATATTGCTGGCTAGTGCCAAAATACAACTGGAAATGGCCCGAACACAGTCCCGGCTACCTCTCATGATGTGAATATCAGCCTCATTGAATTTATTTTGCATTGACTTGACAGCGTTATACGAATAACATCTATTGGTATTCTGTGTTGTTATGCTCTTATTAGCCCTCTCCTCAAGTCACTTCACTGGCTTCCTATCCGTTTCCGCATACAGTTCAAACTCCTCTTATTGACCTATAACTGCATTCACTCTGCAGCTCCTCAGTACCTCTCCATTCTCATCTCTCCCTACACTCCTCCCCAGGAACTCCATTCATTGGGTAAATCTCTCTCTGTACCCTTCTCCTCCACTGCTAACTCCAGACTCTGTTCCTTTTATCTTGCTGCACCACATGCCTGGAATAGACTTCCTGAGCCGGTACGTCAAGTTCCATCTCTGGCCGTCTTCAAATCTAAGCTAAAAGCCCACCTTTTTGATGCTGCTTTTAACTCCTAACCTTTATTCACTTGTTCAGAACCCTTATTTTATCATCCTCACCTTAATATTCCCTTATCTCTTGTTTGTCCTGTTTGTCTGTCCTATGGAGCAGGGACTGTCTCTTCATGTTCAAGTGTACAGCGCTGCGTACGTCTAGTAGCGCTTTAGAAATGATAAGTAGTAGTAGTAGTGACGTCTTTATGTCACAGAACATCCTGGTGAGGTGCCCACACTGCCTGCCCTCTTTAGCGCCACTCGGTCTGCTGACTTGTTTCACGCTCACAGCCTGTTTTTGGAGCTCAAGTTCACAGCTGGTACTACAGTGTTGGAGAACAGCTCAGAAAAGGTACCCTATCGGAGCATCAAACGATCAGTGGGCTGCATGCTCTTCGTTAATTAAATTCATTTACGCAGAAACTACCCAGAAGCAAACCACGCACTCCCCGGTCCCTGAGCTATTGGAAACCCGTTTCACACCCACCATCTACCCAAACAGCGAGACTCTACCAAAAATCTAAAACCAGAAACAAATATACAAAAAAGAAAAGGGTCAGACATGCAAAGGAGGGAGGTCATGGACTATGGAAGCAAATGCAGCACCTACTGGGGATTAAAGCAGCAAAGAGATCAACCTCTGTTATACAAGGTCAGAAGAGCCAGGGAGAGCCCAGAGCAGGAACTGTTGTCATGCTTCAAGGATGAGTAACAGGGTCTTTGAAGGATCCCCATCTCCAGGGTTCTGGCACAGCCCAGGTCCAAAGCCAATCGGCACCAGGCTGAAGATGCTGAAATGGCTATTCTCATACGTTCAATCATAGGCGCCGTTTCAAAATTATTGGGGGTGCTAAGCCCAGTGGAAATAACCCCTCCCTGGACACAATCAATGAATATTCTCTATATTGGGGGTGCTCAAGCACCCACAGCACCCACAGAGTCGGCTCCTACAATATGTGCAATGTAGGGGGGGAGTTTTGCTTGGGTCTTACAGTATGAAATTGAGGTATAACTGCAGGACAGTCACTGTACTTGGGCTGGCTGTAACCTACCTATATCATTGGGCAGACCCAAGAGAAGTTCCCTACCCACAGGGTGCGGTCTATAAACTCACAGCACCAGGCTCTGAGACTTGGAATGGTATGAGCAAGAGACAAGCTCCCTTCCTCTGAGATGTGCACAGGGCCGCCGAGAGACTGGGTGGGGCCCGGGGCAAGGCTGCCCCCCAAGCCCCCCCTGAGGTCGCCACCGCTCCCCCCCCCCCTCTGTCCGCCACTGGGCCGGCCCCCCTGCATTGAAATCACAGCGCCTCTCACCTCCGTGTGAAAGCGCTGCAGGCAGCAGGGCAGCAGATCACCTCCCTTCTGCCCTCCTTTCCTCCTTGTATCCCGCCCTCGCAGAAGTTACGTCAAATGAGGGCGGGACACAGGGAGGGAAGGAGGCCTGAAGGGAGGCAATCTGCTGCCCTACTGCCTGCAGTGCTTTCACACGGAGGTGAGAGGCGCTGTGATTTCAATGCAGGGGGCCCAGCCCGGTGGCAGACTGTCAACGACAGAGGGCAGGTGAGACTGCGGCACCGGGCTCCCCTTGGAGGCCCGGGCCCAGGCAATTTTGTCCCCCCCCCCCTGCCCCCCCCTCTCAGTGGCTATGGAATGGTGTATATGAGACAGACTAATCCAGGTGTATATGAGAGAGAAGCTCCCTGCCTCTGAGGTGTGCAGACAAAACAGGGCTCTGATCCAGGAATGGAGTGTGTGTGAGAGAGGCCAGCTCTGTACTGAATTCAAACAAACTCGGGACAGATACAGATGCCTGCGGTTGGAAGAGGGGGTTGAGAGCAGTGGCGCTCCTAGCCGGCATGACACCCGGGGTGGATCGCCGATGCGCCCCCCCCCCTGGGAGCAGCGTGCCCCCCCCCCGGTGAAATGACACCCCCCCCCCAGGTGCACACTGCTGGGGGGTGGGTGCCGCGGCACGCACGCCTGTCAGCTGAGTTCGCTGACCGCTAACTTCGCTGCAGCTCCCTCTGCCCAGGCCGGAACAGGAAGTAACCTGTTCCGGGGCAGAGGGAGCTGCAGCGAAGTCAGCAAACTCAGCTGACAGGTGCACGCTGTGGCACCCCCTCAGCGGCGTGCACCCGGGGCCGACCGCCCCCCCCCCTTGGTACGCCACTGGTTGAGAGGTTGCGTAAAAGGCCCGGGTGGGGGAGAACCAGTGCCGATTTAGTATCGGAAGTTCTGGGTTCATCTGTCCAAAGTGCTAGAGAACCAGAGAGGAAGTGACCTCTGGGCAGACTGATTTGGCTCATTGGTTAATTCATGCACCTGGTTGTAACTCACCTTGAACTCAGGCCTAGCAAAAGTCCAAAATATTGCTTGCACTACAGGGTTAAAACAGCAAACTGAATATTGCAGTGTTAAAAGGTTCTTCTGGATTCAAGGCCACGAGACTAAAGGGAAACACTTCTTTTTCTGTCTTCATCTCTACGCTCTATAATCTGCTGTCTAGGACTTAGATGAGCCACTGTGAAGTGTGACCTCTCTCGTTCTGAGCCCTCCACTCCGACCTTAAAGAGTTACGTTTTATAACCTGCATATTTCTGCCACACTAATGGGATGATAACCATGTGGACCTGATGCCCAGCAGCATTAGCTGTGCAGAACCAGGAGAGGCAGCAGCTTGGAGTGCAGACGGGCCAGTACCAAGCTGAGGGAAGGAACCAGAGGAGACATTGGCAAGGACCAAAGGAAATGCATCCAAGCTTAGATTGAAAAGTGCTATTTATTCCTTCCCAGGTAGCCACAAATAATAGAGGAACTATCTTATTTAAACAGGAAAGAGACACAGCTCATGATATCAGCTCCTGGCATGGTCTCTAAGGTTTGGGAGAGCGCAGCACGAGAAGCAGCCTCCACAACCAAAGATTCATGGAAATCAAAGCAAAAATATGCAAATTACTGACTACATCCTCATACAAACAGGAGCGTTCTCTGTTTCTGAATGAGAATTCTGTCAACTCAACCTTTTGCTTTCTACCTATCTCATGCTGAGAGGGAGAAGTTCTCCCCATGGTTCAGACCTCTGGCCTGGGACTGCTCATACCTGGAGGGGAGACAGTCATAAGTACATAAGTATTGCCAGACTGGGACAGACCAAAGGTCCCTCAAGCCCAGAATCCTGTTTACAACAGTGGCCAATCCAGGTCACAAATACCTGGCAAGATTCTGAAAAAGTTCAATACATTTTATGGTGCTTACCGCAGAAATAGCAGTGGATTTTCCCCAAGTCAATTTAATAATGGTCTATGGACTTTTCCTTTAGGAAGTCGGCCAGACCTTTTTTTTTAAACCCTGCTAAGCTAACTGCCTTTACCACATTCTCTGGCAATGAATTCCAGGGTGTACTTTTTTCAGAAGCAGTGCTGGTTAGACAGTTCAGATTTTCCTCTTGCCTGTACCTTGGTAGTTTCGGTTCAATTCCTGGATTTTCTGCCCCTTTTCCTCCATTATATTTTGGTTCTAATTTTTGTATTTTGCTAGGAGTATAGGTGTCCACATTTAATTGCAGTGAAATTATGGTGCAGACATTTATTTGAAGAACTTCTCTCTTCAATTCTGTTTCTCCATTCATAGCACGTTCACATTTTTTTTCAGACCTCAGGGCGAAACAGTTAGGAGGGCTGATAATGGTCAGAAGGTTCATAATGCTGGGAGAGCTGCCTAGGAAAGGCTTTGATAAACTGGAAACATTTATTAATCCAGAAAGAAAAAATGGAATTTAGCAGTATGCTGGCACAGGGCCAGTGCTAGGGTCTCTGATGCCCCCCTGCAAGCTATCAGTTGGTGCCCCCTCCCCATCCAGCATCTCCTTTCTCTCTTCTCCCTCCCCCCTTCACCCCCTTTTTTAGCCCAGTGCCTTCAAAGATGAAGAACAAAAGTTGTTGTTGTTTTTTTACTCAACAGCTTTTTAATTTATTTGAAATCTTACCTTATCCTATATAATAAAAGGCACCTCCAACATTCTGAAGCTGACTGCATGGCTAAGGCATTCCTGCTCTCTGTATCCATCTCCTGAATTGACATCACGTACTTCCGGGTTCGTCACAAGCAGAAGTGACCAACCACACGAGGTTTCTCGGCTTCAGAATGTTGGAGGTGCATTCTATTAAATAGGATTGGTCAGTTCTTCGAAGCACAGCCAGAGCTCAGCGTCCTGCACAGTAAGGCTCAGACACCAGAGAGAGGGGGGGGGGGGCCTGACACCAGAGAGGAGGGGGGGGAGGTATCTCTGTCACACAGTGGCGTAGCCAGACTGCCAATTTTGGATGGGCCTGAACCTAAAGTGGGTGGGCACAAAATTTTCTCTCTATTCCCCCTTCCCCAGCAAAATTTAGTCACACTAATCAGATGCATTTGTCACATAGGGGTAAAGTGCTGCTTTTCAGTGCATCAGGTTTCAGAAAATGTATTTAAAAGCCTAACACCCTTTTCAATGAGCTTTCAGAGGCCAAAACCTCCTGCCTCAGGTCAGTATAATGCTGTTATGGTATCCTCTCCTGACCTAAGGAAGGAAGTATTGGTTTCTGAAACTTTATTAACACAGGTACCATATTACTTTATCCTAAATTAAAATAAAATTATTTTCTTTACCTTTGTTGTATGGCCATTTACTTTTTCTCATTGTGTTGCTCCCAGTCTCTAGATTCTAATTTCCTTCGTCTTTCTCTTGCCAGGGTTTCCTGTCCATTCACCACCTATGGCTTTTCATCTTTTCCTCACCCTTGTTCTCCACATGCCCCTTCCTCTTATTCTCCAGTCTTTCCCTACTCTGTCCTCTCCCTCTTTCCATCCAGCAGCTCCCCTCTTTCTTTTGCATCCAGCGTCTCCTTTTTCTCCCTACCCTTCCATCCAGTGTCTTCCCTCTTTCTCTCCTCATCCTTCCACCCATCTACCCTCTCTCCTGATCCTTCCATCTAGTGTCTCTGTCTCTCTACCCTTTTCTGTTCAGTCTCCCCTCTCTCTCCACATCCTTCCAGTCTCTCCCCTTTCTCTCTGCATCCTTCCATCCATCTCCCCTCTTTCTCTCCCTATCCTCCCATGTCCAGCGGCTCTCTCCCTTCCCTCCTGTCCCTTCTTCCTCTCCCTCCCATGTCCCAGCGGCTCTCTCCCTTCCCTCCAGTCCCTTCTTCCTCTCCCTCCCATGTCCCAGCGGCTCTCTCCCTTCCCTCCAGTCCCTTCTTCCTCTCCCTCCCATGTCCCAGTGGCTCTCTCCCTTCCCTCCAGTCCCTTCTTCCTCTCCCTCCCATGTCCCAGAGGCTCTCTCCCTTCCCTCCAGTCCCTTCTTCCTCTCCCTCCCATGTCCCAGAAGCTCTCTCCCTTCCCTCCAGTCCCTTCTTCCTCTCCCTCCCATGTCCCAGCAGCTCTCTCCCTTCCCTCCAGTCCCTTCTTCCTCTCCCTCCCATATCCAGCAGCTCTCTCCCTTCCCTCCAGTCCCTTCTTCCTCTCCCTCCTATATCCAGTAGCTCTCTCCCTTCCTTCCAGTCCCTTCTTCCTCTCCCTCCCATATCCAGTAGCTCTCTCCCTTCCCTCCAGTCCCTTCTTCCTCTCCCTCCCATATCCAGTAGCTCTCTCCCTTCCTTCCAGTCCCTTCTTCCTCTCCCTCCCATGTCCCAGCAACTCTCTCCCTTCCCTCCAGCCCCTTCCTCCTCTCCCTCCCATGTCCCAGCAGCTGAGCCATTTTCCCTCCAGGCCCGCCCATCCGCATTGCTGTCTCTACCCCTTTTGTCCCACGGAAGCAGCGCTTCCTTCCTGCCCTGTCTTCTCCCGAAGCTCCGCTGCATCGGTCCCTCCCTGCAAGTAGAATCCTCCTTCGCCGGTTGCGCTGCGCTGCCATGCACATGGAGCTTCGCTCCTCCCCCTGCCGCGTTCATCCGGCCCTAAACAGGAAGTGCATCACAGAGGGCCAGATAGACGCGGCAGGGGGAGGAGCGTAGCTGCGTGTGCAATTGCATGGCAGCGCAGCGCGACCGGCGAAGGAGGATTCTACTTGCAGGGAGGGACCGATGCAGCGGAGCTTCGGGAGAAGACAGGGCAGGAAGGAAGCGCTGCCTCCGTGGGACAAAAGGGAGACAGCAATGCGGATGGGCGGGCCTGGAGGGAAAATGGGTGGGCCTGGGCCCGTCCAGGCCCACCCGTGGCTACGCCCCTGCTGTCACACACACACACTCTCTCTCTCTCTCACACACACTCTCTCTCACAGTCAATGTCTTTCTCTCTCTCACTCTCACACTCTGTCTCTCACACACTCTATGTCTCACACTGTATCACATTCACTCTCTATATGTCACACAGTCACTTACACACTCTCTTGGTCTCATACACTCAGTCTCACAGAGAGTCTGTGTCTCACACACACTCTCTCGCACACACTGTATCTGTGTGAAACACACTCTCACTCTCACACTGTGTCTCACATACGCACTTGCACACACTCTCATTCTCACACACACACACTCTCTCAGACACACTCACACCCAGACTCTCTCTCTCACACACACACACTCGCACATTCACTCTCTCTCTCACATACACTCTCTCAAACATACACACTCCGAGGAAAACCTTGCTAGCGCCCATTTCATTTGTGTCAGAAACGGGCCTTTTTTACTAGTGTAGATATAAATATCATGAAAAAAATTAATATCACTAAAGCTGCTTCAAAACTTATTGTAGCTGGTGGAAACAGCACTAATAAAGGCTGTATTTTGTGCTCCTTTTTCTACACTGTTCTATACAATACAGAAAATACCTGGCCAACTTTCAGTGACGATGCAAGACTGCTGCTGGAAGCCTCAGCAGCCATTTTTAAAACACAGTGGCGTTGCCCGTGGTGCAGAAGAGCAAAGCAGAGACAGAGTAACTGCAGAGGCCCCTACACCACCAGGGCGGACCCTGGCCTTCAAGGTAGGTCTTGGGAAGGCTGTGATGTGCGGTGCCAGTGGCCAATGGAGTGCAGAGCAACGGGTAAGCATGGCAGTTTCTGGTGCCCCCCCCCCCCCCCTGCCGTGCATACCCTGCTTACCACGTTCCTCCGGCCCTGTATGCTGGTTTAACTACCGGCTGGTCCCAACTGTTAAAGTGTGGTTTCTGGGGGAGCTCAGGACAGGCACAGCGGTGGCCCTTGTTTGGCAGCTGGTACAATGAGCCCCACCAGGTTCCCCTTTCCTGTGCTGGAAGTATTTGTGTGGCCACCGAGTTTTGAAAATTCTCCCCTCTCGCTGCAGTTTTGAGCGGCAGGAAAATCAGGAGCAGCAAATCTGCTGCAGCTGGCTGAAAGGTTCTGGGTTCGCGATCTGGCTGAAAGGTGCCGGGGCGGTCATGCGATCATTTGCACACAGGAGAGGCAGGCTGACTCACTAAGGCCTTGGATTGGTGCCACCCCACATGTGCTTCTGATACGCACCACGGTACTCTGTGTCCTAATGACTGCCCCGACGCCAGGCGATCAGCAGTCTTGTAGCACTCACCACATTTCCAAGCAATATATGGGAGACTGTTTTCCCAAACAGGGTAATAAAACAGTGGAAAAAATAATATGCCAACAGCAATATAATATGACTGCTTTTTGCTGGTTGTTTTCCAGGAATATTTCTGTTGACTTGTTGAAGCACAACAGATTTTTGAAGGTGGATGTTGGTTGTTCCTGGCAGTGACATGCAAGAGAATCCCTTAAGTGTAGCTGTTACACAATACTCGCAACCATATAGACCTTCCACTGATGGGCCTCTTTTCGAAAGAATATCTGTCCATGAAGGATGTGCTCAAATCCTACATCAGCTCCTTTAAAGGCAGCAAAACAGAACATAAAATGATTTCCAAAAACAGTAAAATTGAATTAAAACTTCATGACCATGTACTCCCCAGCAGCCTGAAATTTTAATCCACACCTGGGATTACCCAAATCCCATCCCAATTCATCTTTCGGCTCCACCAAGGTCCACTCAGTGTCTCTGGAACTCCCCGTCCTCAGGGGGGCTTTAGTCGGTTCCTGATTTGTAAATCTAAGTGTCACTCAATATTCATTTGAAAGCTCTCACTCACAAGGAGTGTCACACTCAGTCGAAGGCTGTCTCACTCTGAACCCCTTCTCTCACTCACTAGGACTGTGTCACACTCTATTGAAGGCTCTCTCACTCTCACACTCTCCAATCCCCTTCTCTCACTCATTAGGAGTATGTCATAGTCATTTCAATGCTCTCTCATTCTCACACTCTCTGAGCCCCTTACATAAGAACATGAGTGTTGCCATCCTGGAACAGACCGAAGGTCCATCAAGTCCAGTATCCTGTTTCCAACAGTGGCCAATTCAGGTCACAAGTACCTGGCAAGATCCCAGAACAGTAAAATAGATTTTATGTTGGTTATCCTAGAAATAAGCAGTGGATTTCCACAAGTCCATATTAATAATGGCTTATGGACTTTTCTTTTAGGAAGCTATTCATACCTTTATTAAACCCTGCTAAGCTAACTGCTTTTACCACATTGTCTGGTAATGAATTCCAGAGTTTTATTACCTGTTGAGTGAAAAAATATACTTAATAGTTTCATTGCATGTCCCATTGTGCTAGTATTTTTGGAAAGAGCGAACGAGCGATTCACATCTACCCGTTCCACTCCACTCATTATTTTATAGACCTCTATCATATCTCCCCTCAGCCATCTCTTCTCCAAGCTGAGGAGCCCTAGCCGCTTTAGCCATTCCTCATAGGGAAGTCGTCCCATCCCTTTATCATGTTCATTGCCCTTCTCTGTACCTTTTCTAATTCCACTATATCTTTTTTTAGATGCAGTGACTAGAATTGCATACAGTATTCAAGGTGTGGTGGTACCATGGAGCAATACAAAGGCATTCATTTGAAGATTCTCTCACTCTCATACCCTGTGAGTCCCTTCTCTTACATACCTAAATCTCCATCACCCAAGCTGCAAAGGACTCAAATACAAATCAACCTATTCAACCAGCTTTTCCTATATAAGCACACAACTATGGAACGCATTACCAAGCACCGTGAAAACAACAAACCACCACCTAACCTTCCGGAAACTACTAAAAACCAACCTATTCAAAAAGGCATACCCTAACGATCCAACTTAAATGCCTTAACCCTGCAACACAACGAAACTAAAGCTCGTACTGGACATAACTTAACTCTTCCCCTTACGATTCCCTAACGTATCTGTAACACATGAACTGTACTCTACTACAACATCACTCTGTTATTTGCTCATACCGGTATTGGCGATCGCCTGTACGGTACTCACATAAGCCACATTGAGCCTGCAAATAGGTGGGAAAATGTGGGATACAAATGCAACAAATTTATTTATTTGTTACATTTGTGTCCCACATTTTCCCACCTTTTTGCAGGCTCAATGTGGCTTACATTATGCTGTAATGATAATCATTTCCAGCATGAGAAATACAAAACAGTTTAACATTAAAGTTCATAGACGCACCATAAACACACCAAATTTGACTCTCCCTATCTCGGACACCCTAAAAATTCTTGGAGTGACTATCGATCGTCATCTTACACTTGAGAGTCATATGAAAAACACAACCAAAAAGATGTTCCACTCAATGTGGAAATTAAAAAGAGTAAAACATTTCTTCCCAATGACTGTCTTCCATAACCTGGTACAATCAATGGTGCTCAGTCACCTAGACTACTGTAATGCACTCTACGCTGGATGTAAAGAGCAGACAATCAAGAAACTTCAGACAGCCCAGAACACCGCAGCCAGACTTATATTCGGAAAAGCAAAATATGAAAGTGCCAAACCACTACGATAAAAGTTACACTGGCTCCCACTCAAAGAAAGCATCACGTTCAAGATTTGTACTCTAGTTCACAAAATCATCCATGGAGATGCCCCAGCCTATATGTCAGACCTGATAGACTTACCGACTAGGAATGCCAAAAGATCAGCCCGCACATTCCTTAATCTCCGTCTCCCAAGCTGCAAAGGTCTAAAATACAAACTTACGCATGCAGCAAACTTTACCTACCTGAGTGCCAAGCTATGGAATGCACTGCCGCACAACCTGAGAAAGATCTACAAACTAACAAACTTCCGAATATCACTGAAGACCCATCTTTTTAATAGGGCATACCACACAGAACAACAAATATAAATGCATGTATCTCCTTTACCTTACACAGACCTATTTTTATAATATCTGTTTGTTCTAAACTTCTACCATGTTACTCAAAATTTCTATGTAATAATAATTGATTATGTTCTAATCCATTACCACCAAATACGATACATTGTAAGCCACATTGAGCCTGCAAAAAGGTGGGATAATGTGGGATACAAAAGAAATAAATAAATAAATAAACAAACAACAGATGATGAAGTAACTTGTTGAGTACGTTGGGTAGAAAGATCAATTGAAGCATGAGAGGTAAAGGGCTGATGCGTTAATGTTCACTGGTGAAAATTGATTGAAGCAGTTAGGTGTATCGAATTCGATTTTATCTGGTTGTGGTAGAGTTATGATGTTCGGTCATTTATGTTGGCTCATTAAGGTATATTTTTTCAAACAGGTTGGTCTTTAGTAATTTCCGGAAGGCTGTTAGGTCATGCATAGTTTTTAAGGCTTTCGGTAGTGCATTCCATAGTTGCGTGCTGAAGTAGGAGAAGCTAGATGAATATATTGATTTATATTTTAAGAAATCTGTGCCCCCCCCCCCCCCACCCCCAAATCACTCCTTGTCCCTGCACATAGAAGTGCCGGTACTTGTGATCTGAATCCCGTGCACCTACTTTCTGCAAGTCAGTGCAGGGCGATTTCCATTTCTAGCACAGTTACCCCCTCTCGGCTGAAAGAAAAGCAAATATCATTTTATCTGCTTTTTTTTTGTCATTTGCAAAGCAATATGGCACTCAAATGGTTTCTAGATTTATATCCTAGCTGCACTGTCTGAAAAAAATGTTCACTTTTTGGCCTTCAATCTCACTCTTTGGGACAGTAAATCTCACTCTTTAGGACAGTTCACATTTGGCATCGCTGGAGTTCTGCAGAGCCTGCCAAGATACTCAGTTCCAGGAGGGCGATTTTTAGCCAGCCCTGGTTTTAAACTTAATGTCAAGGCAGTGTGCGGTTTGTAGTCGCTGAGCCTACTCACTGCATTCAGTCCTGCAGGTCCTGTCAGAAATGTACCTCATGGAACCGGGCAACTTGGCAGCTCTGATTCTGGCCTCTCACTACTCAGTTTCCAAACCGTGACAGGGTCACTGGCATGACGGTTACACTGGTCATCTCAATGTGGACACAGTGAACTGCATTTGGTGTTAGTTTACAACTCCCCACCTATCTGCCAGCTAATGTACCTGCCATAAATCGAAAGACCACTGGTAACCTAAAGTATCCCCAGTTTTGTTTATAGACAGGGCATCAATGTGTAACAAATATACCCCAAGCTGTAACCCTTCAACTCCTCATGCAATATTGCCAAATCTTATATCTACTTCTAACAAACCATGAATGCCTAATATCACACAATTCTAAAACCACTGATGAGGTCCCCTATCGGTGATAGTGAGGAGAGCTGGGACTCAGCCTCAGCCAGAGAGCAAGGAATTGTAACAGGAAGTTGGAGAGGACAGGAGTCGTACCATATTAGTTGATCTTAAGAGCACACCTCGCTACTCAGTGAGTGTCTCAGCTCTTGAAACCAAGCAAAGCTAGGGGACACTTGAGGAACTTACTTTTACAACAAATAGGAGTAAATATTTTTTCACTCAACGAATAGTTCAGCTCTGGAACTGTTTGCCAGAGGATGGGGTCACAGCGTTTAGCATATCTGGTTTTAAAAAAAGGTTTGGACAACTTCCCGGAGGAAAAGTCAAGAGACAGACATGGGAAGCAACTGCTTGCCCTGGGATTTGTAGTTTGTTGCCATGATTTGGGTTTCTGACAGGGACATGTGACCTGGCTTGGCCATCGTTTGGAAATCAGGATACTAGGCTAGATGGATCATTGGTCTGACCCAGTATGGCTACTCTTATGTTCTTATGTTCTTAAAGCTTCAATGAGTGCACCAAGATGAGAGAGATTTACCCTGGGCAGTGCTTCAACAGGTCATGAGGGATACAAAGTAATACCACCCAGAAAGAAGAGTGTCCCAGCCTCTTTTGTCAAAAGGGGGAAGGAGCAATTCTAGGATGAAGTAGAATATCATTGTATTGTGATTTCCGACAGATCGTGCAATGCTCTTGGGAGAGGTGTTACCTAATAGGGTGGATGATAGATGGTAGAGGGAGGCAGTGGAGGACTAATGTCTCATTATTACAGAAGACCTTGGCAAGTCTGCTGAATAGATAGTTGAAGAAATTAGAACCTAAGCATTGGGGAGGATTCGATTTTATATTAAAAGAAGAAGAAGAAGTTGTAGAAGATTCAGCGCCAGTGGAAGTTTAAGAATCAGGCGCTATGATAGATGCACAACAGATTGCACTGATTTGTCTAGATTGCACTGAAAAAAAAGAGACTTCACTTGTAAGGAGTCACTTTGCTGTATGAGGGTTTACAAGTTTGTTGAAGACCATTTTAAGTAGAGGAGTGTGGTAGCCGTGTTAGTCCACTCTTAAGGTTATCAATAGAAATCAAACGAAATAAAACATGGAAAAGAAAATAAGATGATACCTTTTTTATTGGACATAACTTAATACATTTCTTGATTAGCTTCCGAAGGTTGCCCTTCTTCGTCAGATCGGAAATAAGCAAATGTGATAGCAGATAGTATATATAAGAGAAACATCAAAGCATTACTATGACAGTCTGACAGGGTGGGAGGATGGGGGTGGGTCGGAGGTATGCATGGGGACATCAAAGCATATCATTGATATTCTAACAGGATGGGTGAGGGGTGGGGTGATCAACAGAGACATACAGCTTTATGGTTTATAATGGGCTAGGAACCCCAGATCCTTGTTAAGTCCTTTCTGTTGGGTGTTAAAATATTCAATCATTCTGACTTCAAAGGTCTTACGTTCTTGTATGGTTTTAAAGTTACCTTTCAGGATTCTCACTGTGAAATCACTGGTACAGTGTCCTGGTCCTGTAAAATGCTGACCAACGGGGTTTCCTAGCCCATTATAAACCATAAAGCTGTAATCAATGATATGCTTTGATGTCCCCATGCATACCTCCTACCCACCCCCATCCTCCCACCCTGTCAGACTGTCATAGTAATGCTTGAATGTTTTCACTTATATACACTGTCAGCTAGCACATTTGCTTATTTCCGATCTGAGGAAGAAGGGCAACCTTCGAAAGCTAATCAAGAAATGTATTAAGTTATGTCCAATAAAAAAGGTATCATCTTATTTTCTTTTCCATGTTTTATTTTGTTTGATTTCTATTGATAACCTTGAAGACCATTGAAACTAAGCATTGAAGGGGATTTAGTTCCCTCATAAGAGAAGAGTCTTTGAAAGTTTTAGCGCTATTGGAAGCTATAATTGTGAGTACAATTGAGAAGTGATCAAGCTGTGAAGAAGTTATAAAAAAAAAAGGCTACACAGTGAAAGAACTCTGTTTCCTGCACGGGAACTTTTGCCCATAGGCCATTCATTGTCATGCTGGAAGGTTTGCAGCAGCCCACAATACGCTGAAGCATTAGCTCAGAGAAGAAAGAGCTTGTAATACTGGACTTTGCTTCGGTATTTGGGGAAGTGGTTTGGTAGTGTGGGTAATAAAATTAAAGTTAGTACTAATATCAACAAGCTGAAAGAAAATTCTCCAATGTTTAGTTTGAATCAATCAACGTTTGCAATGATTTGGGTTGAGGATATAACATTTTACTGTACATTATGTATATTATAGATGGAGAGATGGGAATAAGGTTGATTGAGATTGTATGGTGTGAATGAGGAGTGAGAGAGAGAGGGATGAGAGATATTGGTTTTAAACTAATGGTTTTGGATATTTGATAGTTGCACTATATGATCGGATTTGATATCAGCTTTGAAGTAAGTATACATAGGAAATCAAATACGTTAGCGTTTAACTTTAAAAAAGGAGACTGATAAAATGAGAAGGACGGTGAAAAAAAAAAAACTTTGAGGGGCGACTGCGAGGGTCAAAAATTTACGTCAGGCGTGGGTGCTGTTCAAAAACACCATCCTGGAAGCCCAGGCCAAATATATTCCGCTTATTAAACAAGGAGGACGGAAGACCAAACGACAGCCGGCGTGGTTAAAGAGTGAGGTGAAGGAAGCTATTAGAGCTAAAAGAAAATCTTTCAGAAAATGGAAGAAGGAACCGACTGAAAATAATAAGAAACAGCATAAGGAATGTCAAGTCAAATGCAAAGTGCTGATAAGGAAGGCCAAGACGGACTTCGAAAAAAAGATTGCGATGGTGGCAAAAACACATAGTAAAAATGTTTTTTAGGTATATTAAAAGCAGGAAGCCGAGGAGTTAAAGGGGCGATCAGGGAAGACAAAGCCATAGCAGAGAGATTAAATGAATTCTTTGCTTCGGTCTTCCCTGAAGAAGATTTGGGTGGGATAACGGTACCGGAAATGGTATTCGAAGCAGACGAGTCGGAGCTTAATGAATACTCTTTAAACCTGGAGGATGTAATGGGGCAGTTCTACAAACTGACGAGTAGCAAATCTCCTGGACTGGATGGTATTCATCCCAGAGTACTGAACTAAAAAATGAGCTTGCGGAGCTATTGTTAGAAATATGTAATTTATCCTTAAAATTGAGCATGGTACTGGAAGATCGGACGGTGGCCAATGTAACGTCGATTTTTAAAAAAGGTTCCAGAGGAGATCCAGGAAATTATAGAACAGTGAGTCTGACGCCGGTTGCTGGCAAAATGGTAGAGACTATTATTAAGAACAAAATTACAGAACATATTCAAAAGCATGGATTAATGAGACAAAAACAACATGGATTTAGTGAAGGGAAATCTTGCCTCACCAATCTACTACATTTCTTTGAAGGGGTGAACAAACATGTGGATAAAGGTGAGCCAGTTGATATTGTGTATCTGGATTTTCAGAAGGCGTTTGACAAAGTACCTCATGAAAGACTCCAGAGGAAATTGGAGAATCATGGGGTAGAAGGTAGTGTTCTATTGTGGATTAAAAACTGGTTAAAAGAAAACAGAGAGTAGGGTTAAATGGTCAGTATTCTCAATGGAGAAGGATAGTTAGTGGGGTTCCCCAGGGGTCTGTGCTGGGACCGCTGCTTTTTAACATATTTATAAATGACCTAGAGATAGAAGTAACTAGTGAGGTAATTAAATTTGCTAATGACACAAAGTTATTCAAAGTCGTTAAATCGTGGGAGGATTGTGAAAAATTACAAGAGGACCTTACGAGACTGGGCATCTACAGTAAATGGCAGATGATGTTTAATGTGAGCAAGTGCAAAGTGATGCATGTGGGAAAGAGGAACCCAAATTATAGCTATGTCATGCAAGGTTCCACGTTAGGCGTCATGGACCAAGAAAGGGATCTAGATGTCGTCATTGATGATACATTGAAACCTTCTGCTCAGTGTGCTGCTGCGGCTAAGAAAGCAAATAGAATGTTAGGTATTATTAGGAAAGAAATTGAAAACAAAAATGAGGATGCTATAATGCCTTTGTATCGCTCCATGGTGCGACCGCACCTCAAATATTGTGTTCAATTCTGGTCACCGCATCTCAAAAAAGATATAGTGGAATTAGAAAAGGTGCAGAAAAGGGCGACGAAAATGATAAAGGGGATGGGACGACTTCCCTATGAGGAAAGGCTAAAGCGGCAAGGGCTCTTCAGCTTGGAGAAAAGGCGGCTGAGGGGAGATATGATAGAGGTCTATAAAATAATGAGTGGAGTTGAACGGGTAGATGTGAAGCGTCTGTTTACGCTTTCCAAAAACACTAGGACTAGGGGGCATGCGATGAAGCTACAATATAGTAAATTTAAAACGAATCAGAGAAAATTTTTTCTTCACTCAACGTGTAATTAAACTCCGGAATTCGTTACCAGAGAATGTGGTAAAGGCGGTTAGCTTAGCGGAGTTTCAAAAAGGTTTGGACGGCTTCCTAAAGGAAAAGTCCATAGAGCGTTATTAAATGGACTTGGGGAAAATCCACTATTTCTGGGATAAGCAGTATAAAATGTTTTGTACTTTTTTGGGATCTTGCCAAGGTATTTGTGACCTGGATTGGCCACTGTTGGAAACAGGATGCTGGGCTTGATGGACCTTCGGTCTGTCCCAGTATGGCAATACTTATGTACTTATGCACTGTATTGTAATAAATAAAGAATTGTGAAATAATTATTAAATAAGGCTTGGCAGTTACTTGAAGTATAGGAATACTGTTGTTTGTAACTAGATAGAATATTGATTCTCACAGTATAGGAAATCATTACAGAGGGGAGAAATACAAGAAAGCTTGAGAAGAATATTTGGAGGTAAATATGGAAGAAACTCCTTCACTTGTTCTGTCAGATGCAGGTAAAACGTTTATGAAGGTAACCCTTGTCCAAAGTAAAGATACTTTACACTGAACTTTCTAGATTGCAGGGTGCCCATAAGCTGTCTGGCAGCCAGAAAATGGTAGAGTCAGGAACAAGATTGCTGTCCTGGAAATTGAAGGGACAATCTCGACTGTGTCTTTTGAAATAAAACTTTATGGAATATGATAACATGGCCAGAAAATTAAGCTTGGCAACTGTGAACAAAACAGAAATGGACTGTGGGGGAGGGAAGTTGCCATGGCAAATGCGGAAACAGCTAAAGGGTTTCATAAGTTCTATCAAAATCTATAAAACCTCTGAGTGCCACTGGCATAGAGAAGAATTAAGAAAATCTGTGGATCCCTTTTTCACATGTGGTGGAATTATGAGAAGATACAATTTTGGACTAAAAGTACATTTATTCCCAGATGTTTCGAAAGAGACTCAAAAGAGAAGAAGACAATTTCTTTTCTTAAAATCAGCAGAGGTGGACTCTGGTCCTGGGGAACTGAGGAACTGAGTTCGATTCCCACTTCAGGCACAGGCAGCTCCTTGTGACTCTGGGCAAGTCACTTAACCCTCCATTGCCCCATGTAAACCGCATTGAGCCTGCCATGAGTGGGAAAGCGCAGGGTACAAATGTAACAAAAATAAAATAGATACTATTGGAGATTCTACATGGAATGTTGCTACTATTGGAGATTCTACATGGAATGTTGCTACTATTTGAGATTCTACAAGGAATGTTGCTATTCCACTAGCAACATTCCATGTAGAAGCCTGCGCGGCCACATTGGTGATCTGCAAGGGCTGACTTCTACATGGAATGTTGCTAGTGGAATAGCAACATTCCTTGTAGAATCTCAAATAGTAGCAACAGTGGAGGAGTGGCCTAGTGGTTAGGGTGGTGGACTTTGGTCCTGAGGAACTGAGTTCGATTCCCACTTCAGGCACAGGCAGTTCCTTGTGACTCTGGGCAAGTCACTTAACCCTCCATTGCCCCATGTAAGCCGCATTGAGCCTGCCATGAGTGGGAAAGCGCAGGATACAAATGTAACAAAAATAAAATAGATACTATTGGAGATTCTACATGGAATGTTTCTATTCCACTAGTAACATTCCATGTAGAAGGCTGCGCAGGCTTCTGTTTCTGTGAGTCTGACGTCCTGCAGTCAGGTATAGAGAATTCGGTTTTGTCTAGTTCTGGAAGAATTTTGTTGTCTGGTAGTTAGGATGGATCACTGTGGTATGACTTTTTGAACAGGTTGGTTTTTAGTAATTTTCAGAAGATTGTTAGGTTGTGCGTTGTTTTTTAAGGCATTTATCATAACATCAGGGCCGCCGAGAGACTGGGCCAGGCCCGGGACAAGGCCGCCCCACCACCGGGCCCTCTCTCCACCCCGGGCCCTCTGCACTGACCTTAAGCTCCTCACCTTCGAAAGCGCAGCAAGCAGCGGCAGACCACTCCTTCCTTCTGTGTCCCGCCCTCGCGGAAGTTACATCAGGCGAGGGCGGGACACGGAAGGAAGGAGTGGTCTGCCGCTGCTTGCTGTGCTTTCGAAGGTGAGGCACTTAAATTCAATGCCAGGGAGCGATGGAGGGCGGATGGGCCGGACTGTGACGGTGGCACCGGGCCCCCCTCCCCCCGGAGGCCCCGGCCCGGGGAATTTTGTCCCTCCTGTCCCCACCTCTCGGCCGCCCTGCATAACATAGCATAACAATTTATTTTTATAGCCCACAAAACCTTGCAGTTCAATGAGGATCACATACAAAGAGACTGGACACCCCAGGAAATACAATAACACAAGGATTAAATAAAAAAGCCTAATACATTCACCTCCTTCTACAGATCATATCCCCTCCACCTCTGGTATACCAGGGTACACACATTTATACGTTTTATGACAAAAAACACTGCCCATTTTATTAACTGCTGTTTGGACGGACATCATCTGTTTTATATTCTTTTTGAAGGTGCGGTCACCAGGATTGTATACCGAGCTCCAAATTTAAAGCCAGACTTAAATTTAAATTGTGTGTGTCCATAGACAGTGAAGGGAAGACCCACCAAATGTTACTGAAGGGATCACTCCTGCCCAAACCCCCTTCATTCCTAGTGTTCCTCCTCATTTCCGGACTTATCTTGTTGTGGAGCACCAGCAGAAATTCCTAATTTAAAAAACAAACAAAATTCAGCCTCTCCGGCCCCGACCGGCCCAGAGGCACGCCACGCCTACGGTGGCAGAAAGATTGTGCCAACGCATATCCAGGAGACAACGACAATGACCTAGACTACTTCTCCCACCTACATTCTCTATGCTTATCCCGTATCCCATCCCCCTCCCGCCTCCTCTACCCCTCCTCCAACGCTCACCTACTCCCTTTACCCATGCCCTTCTCTACCTACTTATCTCTTTGGTTATTCTGCTATACTTAACTTATATTTTCTCTATCAATACTCTGTAATCCCTATTACTATGTAAGCCGCATTGAACCTGCTTTGAGTGGGAAAGCGAGGGGGACAAATGTAATAATAAATAAATAAATAAATAAATAAAAGGGAGTTGCCTTTCATTCAATCAGTTTCTAACCCTGTCAGTCACTTTGGGCCTGCGCCAAAGGTGCTCAGTTCCTGTAGAAGTCGCTTCTGTAGACCCACGTATCTGAGGTCTTAGGAGTCCTTTTCCTAAGGTGCACCAAAAAGTGGCCTGCGCTGGCGTAGACTCGTGTATTGGGTGCATGCAGGTCCATTTTTCAGTGCACCTGCAAAAGAGGCCTTTTTTGGGGGCAGAAAATGGACGTGCGGCAAAATTAAAATTGGCGCGTGTTCATTTTGGGACCGAGATCTTACTGCCACCCACTGACTTAGCGGTAAGGTCTCACTCACCGGGCGGTAATCGTCAGCGCACATATACTGCCGATTACTGCCCGGTTAGCGCCACGCAGTCGAAAATAAAATGATTTTCTGCCGCGTGAATTGGACGCATGTAAAAAATGGAATTATCACCCGGGGCTCACAGTAGGCGAGCGATAGTTCCAAATTGGACGCGCTTAGGCACCTACAAACCTTAGTAAAAGGGCCCGTTAATGAAGTCCAAGAACATCACATCTGGTGCTCTCTACCCTGATCTAAAACTCTGGTCACCCAGTCAAAGAAATTGATTAGATTTCTCTGATAATACCTACCTCTGCCTCAGACCCTTGAATCCATAGTATTTTTTGTATTGTTTTAACATTGTGTATGTTTTACTGTAACCCACTTAGATTGGATAATGCAGAATATAGATTTGATAAATAAAGTACATTGATTTGCAGGCACAAAGTTGTACATGTGGTCAGATATGCATTAGTTTTACAATGAGAGGTCAAACCCTTGGAGGTTCTAATCCGTTTGTGGAGACCACACAGAGTACAGCAGCCAGACTGATCTTCGTAAAATCAAAATATGAAAGTGCCAAACCCCTTCATGAAAAATTGCATTGGCTTCCTTCCCACCAAGGAATGTATTGCCTTCAAGCAGTGGTATTCCTAGGCTGGCCGACACCCGGGGCGGATCGCTGATGTGCCCCCCCCCCCGGGTGCAGCGCGCCCCCCCTGGCGAAATTACACCCCCCCCCGGGTGCAGCGTGACCCCCCCCGGGTGCATTTTTACCTGCTTGGGGGGGTGCCGCGCGCCTGTCGGCTCCGAGTCCACTCGTTCCCTGCTGCTCCCTCTGCCCCGGAACAGGAAGTAACCTGCTCCGTGCATAGGGAGCAGCAGGGAGGGAATGAGCGCACTCGGCCAACAGGTGCGCGGCACCCCCCCCCCCCAGCAGCGTGCACCCGGGGTGGACCGCCCCCACTGCCCCCCCCCCTTGGTATGCCACTGCCTTCAAGGTTTGCACCCTGGTCCACAGGATTATTTACGGCGAAGTTCCTGGATACATAATAATATAGTAACATAGTAGATGCCGGCAGAAAAATACCTGCACGGTCCATCCAGTCTGCCCAACAAGATAAATTCATATGTGCTACTTTTTATTTGTACCTGTCCTCTTCAAGGCACAGACCGTATAAGTCTGCCCAGCACTATCCCCGCCTCCCAACCACCAGCCCCGCCTCCCACCACCGGCTCTGGCACAGACATTATAAGTCTGCCCAGCACTATCCCCGCCTCCCACCACCGGCTCTGCCACCTAAACTCAGCTAAGCTCCCAAGGATACATTCCTTCCAAACAGGATTCCTTTATGTTTATCCCACGCATGTTTGAATTCTGTTACCGTTTTCATCTCCACCACCTGGAGCCTTCAGCATTCTCAGCTAAGCCAAGAAATCTAATATTATTTCTTCGTGCTCGATTGTCGCCGTCTTCGAGATCACGTTCAAGTTGTGCAATGCGCTTGCACTGCTTCCGAAGAGTTTTAATATTGTCTTCCGCCACAGATTGCTTGGTTTCCAAAGTTTCTGTTCTATTTTTAAAATGTGCCATCTCATTTTTGATCAAGGTAAAATCTTCCTTAATCTCCCCAATCTCTTCTTTAGTTTCAGAAAAGATCTCTTTCAGTCAGAGCATAGATCTCACCAAGTATGACTGTCGAGCCACCATCCTCGGCCTTGGATGCCGAGTCCTTCTGTAGAAAGTTGGGCTCAGTCCTCCGTCTTTTTCCATGTTTTCCCCATAGCCATTGCAATAGGAGACAAAATACAGTAGAAATTTTGGGGAAAAGCCATGGATTGAAGTGGATATCTTCTTATATAAAAAGGAGTCGGTCCAGAGGAAGGCTACAAAATTAGTAAGCGGTCTTGAACGCAAAAATTATAGGGACAGGCTTATGAACCTCATCATGTATACGCTGGAAGAGAGGAGGGAGAGAGGAGACATGATAGAGACATTTAAATATCTCAAGGGCATTTATGTACAGGAAGAGAGCCTTTTTCAAATGAAGGAGAGCTCTGGAATGAGGGGGCAGATGACAAAGTTAAGAGGGAATAGGCTTAGGAGTAAAGGCTGGTGGAAACTAATCAAGTGCCTGAGTCGGACGAGTTGGATTCTGCGGAGAAACGAGCACTGTGGAATGCCCTCCCGCGGGAGGTGGTGGAGATGAAAACGGTAACGGAATTCAAACATGCGTGGGATAAACATAAAGGAATCCTGTTCAGAAGGAAGGGATCCTCAGGAGCTTAACCGAGATTGGATAGCAGAGCTGGTAGTGGGAGGCGGGGCTGGAGGTTGGGAGGCAGGGATAGTGCGGGGCAGACTTATACGGTCTGTGCCAGAGCCAGTGGTGGGAGGCGGGACTGGAGGTTGGGAGGCAGGGATAGTGCTGGCCAGACTTATACGGTCTGTGCCAGAGCCGGTGGTGGGAGGCGGGGATAGTGCTGGGCAGACTTATACGGTCTGTGCCAGAGCCGGTGGTGGGAGGCGGGGATAGTGCTGGGCAGACTTATACGGTCTGTGCCAGAGCCAGTGGTGGGAGACAGGGATAGTGCTGGGCAGACTTATACGGTCTGTGCCAGAGCCGGTGGTTGGGAGGTGGGGCTGATGGTTGGGAGGCAGGGATAGTGCTGGGCAGACTTATACGGTCTGTGCCCTGAAGAACACAGGTACAAATCAAAGTAGGGTATACACAAAAAGTAGCACACATGAGTTGTCTTGTTGGGTAGACTGGATGGACCGTGCAGGTCTTTTTCTGCCGTCATCTACTATGTTACTATGTTTGAGGATGGACGTCTGGGTGAAGATGTCCTGCAGATAGTAGTGCCAGGTACCTTGAAGGAAGAGATATTAAGGACGTATCATGATCAGCGGGGTCATTTTGCGCTGGATACCACATTCAAGAATTTGAGAAAGACTTATTTTTGGGTTCAGATGAAAAGAGATGTAGAAGACTGGATACGGAAGTGTGAGCGGTGCTGCTATTCCAAAGACCTATTTCCTAGAGAAAGAGAAAAGAGAAAGGGTGGTGGAGGCGTGGAATGGCCTCCCGGTGGAGGTGGTGGAGTCGAGGACTGTTCCAGAATGTAAAAAGGCATGGGATAAGCATGTGGGATCGCTTAGGAACAGGAAGAATTAGGGGTTACAGAGGATGGGCAGACTGGATGGCTCATATGGCCTTTATCTTCCGTCATGTTTCTATGTTTCTATTCCACCAATGCCTAAGAGCCAACCTCATCAGTGATGTCACAATGGCTCAATTGTCCTATTCTTGGCTTACTTTCCCCCCTTAGTGTGAAGAGTTTCAGTCTCTGGTAACCAGAGCTCATATTGTGATGTCATAATGGGAATAGGTTTAGGAGTAACCTAAGGAAGTATTATTTCACAGAAAGGGTGGTGGAGGCGTGGAATGGCCTCCCGGTGGAGGTGGTGGAGTTGAGGACTGTTGCAGAATTTAAAAAGGCATGGGATAAGCACGTGGGATCGCTTAGGAACAGGTAGAATTGGGGGTTACAGAGGATGGGCAGACTGGATGGGTCATATGGCCTTTATCTGCTGTCATGTTTCTATGAATCAGCAGGTGTTCTGTTTCAGTGCTGCTGTCTCACATGGTGCTCAACAGCGCCCCCTCCATTTAAAAAAATCCGTTTACCCCCTGTGGCAAACCCAAGCGCCGATGCCACCGCACGAGTCCTTTTACTGCAGCATGGTAAAAGGAGCTCAAGTGTTTTGTTTTACTTTCACCCCCCTGAGTGACTGTATCTGTAGAAGCTCCGTGCGAAACCCTTGCTCACGATACCACCGTCCCATAGACAGAGAATGAGAGGAGATCCCTAGTAAATGAGGCCCCCCAGTTTACAGTGGGTGGGGGGGAGGGGGATGAAAGTTAACAAAAACAACGACAGAGGATATACATAGGTTAGATAGACAACAATCAGATATGTTGCATTGAAGAACTGCCATTTCCATGGGCCACAGCATAAGAGCTCATCCCACGCCTCCAAATCTTCTTTGCAAAACAAATCCGTTAACCTTTTTTAACAAGAAATACAGAATTGGACAGCAAGTGGCCCAATTGTATAGGACAGCTTGCCAAAATATGGAGTTCTTGATGACTTCAGATAAAGATGGGAGTCTGTTAATATCTTTTAGTAGTATAAAGAGATAAACCCATGGGAATCGACGGGGGGGGGGGGGGGGGGGGGGGAAGGAAGAGAGCAAGAGAGAGAGAGCGAGGTGGGAGGGAAGAGGAAATGATTTTTGGGTCAACAAAGTTGACGAAATCCTTTGAAATAACAGCAGGGAAATTATATCTGGCAAGTTTTCTCAGTTGGGACCATGGCTGCCCTTGAAGGGTTTGACCTCTACATATAATTCCATGTTACAGTGAGCTGCCTTACAACTCTGAGTTTTGCTCTGAATGTTTTATGAACTCAGTTTTCCTCATCTTCAATTGACTTGTATTTTGAGGAAGAGAATTTACAATGGCAGATGCTGAAAACAGAGATCTACTGATTGATTATTCATGGTAGTAAAGAGCTCCCAACACACGGACTTTGTCAAAACAATGCGGCAGATTGCAACCATCAGCTCTGGACGCTCTCATCCTATCCTGGCAGATTCCCCATATTTTACTTCAAAGAGCGAGATTGGGAAATACCCAAGAAAGGGTCAGGTCTGTTATTCTGAGAAACAATACCGTCTTCTTACTCTGCACATTGAATGTAGCATTTTGAACTGTCCTTTAAAGACACATCAGCCGGTTTAAAATTTCA
This sequence comes from Microcaecilia unicolor, assembly GCF_901765095.1. Taxonomy (NCBI): domain Eukaryota; kingdom Metazoa; phylum Chordata; class Amphibia; order Gymnophiona; family Siphonopidae; genus Microcaecilia; species Microcaecilia unicolor. Next base: position 352,867,688 of record NC_044035.1, on the reverse strand, counting down.
CTGGTCAGGTTACAAAGCTAATCAAGTCAGGAGTTCATCCTTGGTGTACAGGGTGTTTTTCTCGCAGAATGAAAAACACATTGTGGAAAGGGAAATTCTTCAGCATATCTGTCATTTACTCTTTCGTAAAGTTTTATAAATGTGTCAACATTTCTACCTGTTCTTTTAAAAGGAACATATCCTGCAAGGTTAGGCCCTGTTTATAGCAAATCAATTCAACCCCCTCAGTGCTACTCATCCTGAGGCCAAGGAATCACACACACTGGGTCAGACCCAAGGTCCATCAATTCCTGTATCCTGTCTCTTAACAGTGACCATTCCAGATCACAAGTACCTGGCAGGATCCCCGAAAATAGCAAGATTCCATATCACCTACCCCCCCCCCCCCCCCCCCCAGGGATAAGCAGTGACTTTCCTTCAAGCCTACCTTAATAATGATTTATGGATTTCACCTCCAGAAACTTTTGAAAACCCAGTTTCACTATCAGCTTCTACCATGTCCATACTAATCAATAAGACTGAAGTTTAATATTCCTGATTGTCCAAGTTAATCTATTCACGATTGAAGTTAATCCAACACCTTTATTTCTGTCTCCTTCACCTTAAATATGTATTTCTCTTCCAGAATTGGTGATCACCATTACGGAACAATGTAAGCCACATTGAGCCTGCAAATAAGTGGGAAAATGTGGGATACAAATGCTACAAATAAATAAATAAATATCCTTGGGAAAACAAATTGCAGAGCTTAATTATTCATCGAGTGCAAAATAGTTTCTACGATTTTGTTTTAAATGTGCTACTACATAACCTCATGGAGTGTCCCCTAGTCTTTGTACTTTTTGAAAGAGTAAATAATCCATTTGCATGCACCTATTCCATTCAGGATTTTATTCAGGGGTGTGCTGGTAAATTGTTAACAGGGGGCTCTCTCTCGCCAGCAAAGTAAAAGAGAATTCAGGAGGGGCCCAAGCCCACATTTTGGGATCCATTTGTTAAAGTAGCCATGGAGAACCGGCTCCCAAAATTCTTAAAAACTTAACAAAGGGCTCTCGAGAGCCTGTGAGAGCCTGCTCCAGCACACCACTGGCTGGTAAATTGTTAACAGGGGGCTCTCTCTCGCCAGCAAAGTAAAAGAGAATTCAGGAGGGGCCCAAGCCCACATTTTGGGATCCATTTGTTAAAGTAGCCATGGAGAACCGGCTCCCAAAATTCTTAAAAACTTAACAAACGGCTCTCGAGAGCCTGCTCCAGCACACCACTGATTTTATTGACCTGTATCATATCCCCCCCTTAGCTGTCTCTTCTCCAAGCTGAAGAGCCCTAACCTCTTTAGCCTTTCCTCACGTGACAGTCGTTCCATCTCCTCTATCATTTTGGTTGCCATTCTCTGCACCTTTTCCAATTCTGTTTGGTTTTCTTTTAAATGCAGCAACCAGAATTGCACACAATACTCAAGGTGCGGTTGTACCCTGGAGCGATACAGAGGCATTGTTATTCTTTGATTTATTCTCTATTTCGTTCCTAATAATTCCTAACATTCTGTTTGCTTTTCACGGCTGTCACCACACACTGAACAAAAGATCGTCTGTCCACGCTGACACCTTAGATACTTTTCCTGGGTGGCGATTCCGAATGTGAAGCTCGCTGAGGTGCTCAGGGTAACTGCTCTTCTAAAAATACGGCAGCACAGAAGAAAATTGGAGCAAATCCTACACTGTGCGAGTGAAAGAAAAAAATGAGAAACTGGATCTTTGAGACCTGGCTGATTGCTAAACCTGCCTTTTAGACTTTAGTCTGGCAGGGGGTTGGGCTGCATAGGTCTTCTTCGCCCTGTTATAGCCACATTTCTGCCGCCACAAGGTAGAAATGGACAGGAGACAGGACTTTTTAATTAGAAGGAAGTTCTGGAACAAGGGGGTCATAGGATGAGGCTGAAAGTGGATGATTCAGGAGTAATCTAAGAAAATACTCCTTTACAGAAAGGGTGGTGGAGGTGGTGAAGACAAGAACTGTATATGAATTCAAGAAAGCATGAGCACACACAGAGAATCTCCGAGGGAGAGGAATGCAATTGTACAGCTGAGAAGGTGGTATGAATGGGCAGACTATACAGATCACATGGGTATTTATCCATAGTCATTTTTCCGTCTTTCAAGACATCTACAAATGTCCTTCCCAGGTTCAAGGTGACTAAATAACTAACTGATTGGGGGAAGTGGGACTTTCCTCCACTTTTGCCTAATAGCCACCCCACAGTAGGCTGGAATTTCTAACTGCCTTGCTCAAGATTTATAGCAAGCGCTGGTGTGTTTGGTTCAGTTCCTTGCATCAAAAGGTTAAAAGCAAATATTAGCTGTACAATTACAATTCGATCTGCTCTGGATGCAGTCAGAGCTTCTGTTTTATTCCAAAAGCAGCTGAAACTGGGTCAGTACCTTGCCAGGGGAATGAATTGCAGGAGCAGTGATACATAAGAAGCAGATTCAGAGCCCCCCTGCAGAGAGAGTGCTTTAAAAGTTATTTTTAACAGTTATTCGGATCCTGCCAAGCTTTCAGATCCTGGCATCATAGGAAGCCACAGCGCTGTGTGATATCAACGATTCCCTTTGCATTTGGAACGTCTCATCTGAGCCAAGAAAACAGACTTTTTTCTGACATTGAAGTTCAGATATTTTTGCTTCTTTAAATTGGAGCAAGACGTTACTTATCTTTCCTGCTCTGAAACAGGCAAACCAGCTTCTAAGCTTTCCAATGTTGGCCATATGCATGTCAAAGATCAGGTCACCTGAAGCAGCAGGCAACACCGTTTTCCTAGAAGGAAGTGTCTTCTTGCCCACCCTGACCATTAAATACTGCAGTAGTTTCTATCTAGCCTAGACGTCTGGTTACTGAAGTACCTAAAAGTAGAGCACAACATAACTGGAGGAGTGGCCTAGTGGTTAGGGTGGTGGACTTTGGTCCTGGGTAACTGGGTTCGATTCCCACTGCAGGCACAGGCAGCTCCTTGTGACTCTGGGCAAGTCACTTAACCCTCTATTGCCCCATGTAAGACGCATTGAGCCTGCCATGAGTGGGAAAGTGCAGGGTACAAATGTAACAAAAATAAAATAGATACTATTGGAGATTCTACATGGAATGTTGCTATTCCACTAGCAACATTCCATGTAGAAGGCTGCGCAGGCTTCTGTTTCTGTGAGTCTGACGTCCTGCGCGGCCACATTGGTGATCTGCAAGGGCCGACTTCTACATGGAATGTTGCTAGTGGAATAGCAACATTCCATGTAGAATCTCAAATAGTAGCAACAGTGGAGGAGTGGCCTAGTGGTTAGGGTGGTGGACTTTGGTCCTGAGGAACTGAGTTCGATTCCCACTTCAGGCACAGGCAGCTCCTTGTGACTCTGGACAAGTCACTTAACCCTCCATTGGCCGCATTGAGCCTGCCATGAGTGGGAAAGCGCGGGGTAAAAAAACAAAAACAAAGGGCAGATTTAGGGCCTGATTCATCCAGATCTTTATTAATAGATACATAATGAGAGAAACAACAAATCTAAGGGCCCAATATTCAAACTGTTTTAACCAGGAAGAGAGGCCTCCTGAGCAGATCAGAACAGTGGCATAGCCAAGGGTGGGCCCAGGCCCACCTAGTAGCAGCACACCTATGATGTGGCTGGCAGGGATCCCCAAGCCCCACCAGCCAAAAACTCCCAACAACTGTCCCTCCTGCATACTTTTTAAATAGCAGATCTTCCCCTGCAGCGAGCAGCAACTGATACATACTGTTCGCACCAGCCCCACAGCCTTCCCTCTGATGTATTCCCTCCTACGCGGAAACAGGAAGTTGCATCAGAGGGAAGGCTGTGAGGCCAACATGAGCAGTGTGTATTCACAGCCAGATTTTTGTGAAAATCTGCTATTTAAAAAGTATGCAGGGGAGGGGGTATGTTTGAGAACCATGTGGCATGAAGGTGAGAGAGGGAGAGACCAAATCACTTGGGGGACAAGGTGGAGTTCTTCTGCCCACCCATCTTGGGCCCAGGCCCACCCAAATTTGGGTTTCTGGCTACGCCCCTGGATCAGAAGAGGATAATCAGCAGAACTTAACTGGAAAGGGTCATTGAATATCCCCCTCTGACTGCCACAGCACTTTCCGGGCTGCCGGAGCAGAGTCTGGTCAGTCTTATCTTTGCCTGGTTAGCTTATGCAAGTCAACCATAGTCAGATAACTTCTGGGTCCTGCCATAAACCCACCAATTCAGTGCCAGTGCATAGATATGGCTCAGCACTAATGTTCGGGTCTAAATTAGCCAGAGGTGATCAGTGTTTAGCAAAACACCGACCATCACCACCTCACTATTGACCCATTAGCTCTAAATCTAACCAGCAAAATGATTTATTTGAAAAGACCCTCACAAGTGGGCAAGTGTGTGACCTAACACCATCACAGAAAAGTTTTGTTTTTCTGTGGAGGGTGGCACCTACTTAAGTAACTTGGAGGGGGGGGGGGGTCTTTCGAACTGAGCATGAACATGAACACAAAGCGTTCGGTTCTGCCCTACAGCAGTCCTGAAAGCTCCACCGGCCGGAGCAGGCTCAGGAGCATGTGTTTGGCATGGCTCCTACCCGAGGGCCTGATGCCTTATCAAGAATGGCAGCCAAGTGCCATGAATACTGCTGGGACTGTATGAGTCTCCAAGAGCCTCAGAGGAAAGCTGCCAACGGGAAGAGGAGAACATCAAGAGAAACCGCTGGCAACGTGGACAGCAACCGGATACAGGCTAGGATGCACAAGAAAGCTTCAATATTTGTTCATCACAAGGAATGCTGAGAGCAGGTTGCTAATAACAGCTTATTTACCTGCCTCTGAAGTCAGTTTAAGCAATGTATGTGTTCCTCAGGAGAGGAAGGGGCTCAGCTTAAACACAAGCACACAACAGGCCCAAGAGGTTCACCTGGTACTTTCCCCACAAGTCTGCAGTAGACTGTAACCATATTGTAGGATTATTTAACATGGGTTTACTTTGCAGGTACGTCTTCACAGATGTTAGAAGGTCATAGGACCTCATGTGACCATCTCCATGGTCAAATTCAACTATTTCATTTTATTATAGCATCGAGAAAAATAAGAAATGCTGTATGTGCTGAATGCACGACACTACCAGGGAGAAGGTGACCATTAGTATCCAGGAGGAGCACATTCCCCTCTTGGAGCATTTTAACATTGGAGTAACCCTTTCCTGGAGTTTATTAACTGTAGTGATTTGTGATTTATTCAGCAAGAAGATACTGGCCAACCCAACAGCTGATCAACATGCAAGGTCACACAAATCAGAAGCACGAGCAGGAGCTTTCACCACCCTCCAGTTTCCCATTAAGTGCATACTTGTCGAGCAATAGTTTTGACTCTCCTAAATAAAATGAAAATGCTATAAACATGGCAGGTACAGCAAGCTTATTCCCCTCCTGAACCTATCCAAGACAACAGTCCAGATGAGAATGGAACTTGATATACTGCCTTTCCGTGGTTTTTGCAACTACATTCAAAGCGGTTTACATATATTTGGGTACTTATTTTGTACCAGGGGCAATGGAGGGTTAAGTGACTTGCCCAGAATCACAAGGAGCTGAAGTGGGAACTGAACCCAGTGCCCCAGGATCAAAGTCCACTACACTAACCACTAGGCTACTCCTCCACTAGCAACATTCCATGTAGAATCTCAAATAGTAGCAACAGAATCTCAATAGTAGCAACCACTAGGCTACTCTTCCACTCCTTGCGATTCCGGAATCTTGCTATTCTTTGGGGTTCTACATGGAATGTTGCTACTCTTTGAGATTGTGCCTGGAATCTTGTTAATGGGACTTGATATACCACCTTTTTACATTCAAAGCAGTTTACATAGTATATACAGGTACTTATTTGTACCTGGGCAATGGAGGGTTAAGTGACTTGCCCTGTGTCACAAGAAGTTGCAGTGGGAACTGAACCCAGTTCCCCAGGATCAAAGTCCACTACACTAACCCACTAGGCCACTCCTCTTCCCCACACTACAGCGGTGCTTCTCAACACACACACCCAAGCCAGTTGGGTTTTCAGTTTATCCACAATGAATATGCATGAGATCTGTCTGCATACCAGGGAGGTAGTACATGCAAATCTATCTCATGCATATTCATTGTGGATAAACTGAAAATCTAACTAGCTGGGTGTTAAAGCCAGGGGTGTGCTGGTAAATTTTTAACAACAGGCTCTTTCTCTGGACGTAGCCAGCTCTGCAGTTGGAAGAGCCAGGGGTGGCCGGGGTGGGGGTGGGGGGATGGGGGGGAGCAACACTTGCCTCTCTCTCCTCCCTTCCTTCTTGCGGGCACGCTAGGCATACCTTTGCTGGCAGCCAATAAATGGACTGCCACCACTCCCAATGTCTTGCTATGAGCAACATGCTGGAACTTCTTTCACATGCTCGAGAAGTCCCAGCCTGCTTCCCAGAGCTGGAAACAAGGAGCGGGGAGCAGCAGTATTCTATTTACTTCGCTGGCAGGGCTCAGCATCCCCACCAGCAAAGTAAAAGAGAATTCAGCAGGGGGCCCAAGCCCACATTTTGGGAGCCAGTTGTTAAAGTAGCCATGGAGGGCCCTACTTTAACAACCGGCTCCCAAAATTCTTAAAAACTTAACAACCGGCTCTTGCGAGCCTGTGAGAGCCTGTTCCAGCACACCACTGGTTAAAGCCCAGCACTACAGCATAAGATTAGATGTGCCAGTGAAGGCTGATGAGGAACTTCAGCTCTCCAGCAGTTTACATGAATTACAGATTGATTGATTGATTGATTGATTGATTGATTGATTGATTGATCATACCCGGCTTAAACCAAGCAGTTTAACAGCAGAACATACATAATAGTAAAACAAAACATACAAATCACAATTTCTTCAAAACCAAACACACTCCCCCACAACCCCCCCCCCCCCCCCCCCCCCCCCCCCCACAGTGGCTTCTGAACTCTGCATCATTCTAAAAAGCCAGTAGAAAGAAACAAATTTTCAAAAGCTTCTCAAAATGTCCTACGTTCTCACAGAAGGGCAGATAGCTACGCAAAAACGTTTCATAATACTAGACCTGCAACTGAAAAGAGCATTATTTAATTATTCCAATTTATTTACTGTCTTTTTGAAGGAATTCACTCAAGGTGGTGTATAGTAACGGGGAGTCAGTCGCTAATTTTTTCAGAGAGTCACATCTCAAACCCCAAGCGGAGACAAACCACCACCACCACAGACTGAAAGTACCAGGGAACTTCCCGTACGCAGTCTGATGAAGCAAATATAGAACTTGGAACTGAATCCTACATTACACAGGTAACCTAATAGAACTACCACCCAGAAACGCAAAACAATCTTCTCGCACATTCCTCAACCTTCATCCTCCCAAGTGCAAAGGCTTGAAATACAAATCAATGCATGCATCAACCTTTTCTTATACAAGCACATAAGCTCTGGAACGCGCTGCCACGCAACCTGAAAACAGTCGATGAATTGACCAGCTTCCGCAAACTACTGAAAACTTATCTCTTTGACAAAATATATCATAAAGATCAACAAGTGTAACTGCACTATCTCTAATATATCCAGAAATGTTCTTTAATGTCTTTTGCTTTAAAACCATCATGTATTTCACCACCATGTAACCCAAAACCCTCTGTAAAACCAATTGTATGTTGTCTTCTACCTCCAGCCTCCATGATGAATTGTAACCCACATTGAGCCTGCAAAGAGGTGGAATAATGTGGGATACAAATGCAATAAATAAATAAATAAATAAAACCAGTGTAGCTGCTTCAGGGCCAGAATAACATGGTCCCATCTTGAGAGACCCCCAACCACCCGTACCACAGCATTCTGTACCCCTCTAGCACTAGATACCCCTAAGCATTGGAGCCGACTCTGTGGGTTCTGTGGGTGCTTGAGCACCCCCAATATTGAGAAAATTCCTTGTATGTGTCCAGGGAGGGGTTATTTCCATTGGGCTTAGCACCCCCAATAATTTTGAAAAGTTGGCTCCTATGCCCCTAAGTACAGTGAATTACATTACTCCACCTTTGTGAACACCATACTCCGAACGACCGCACAATAATCAAAAAAGGGTAGCATTGGCTTTAAACGATACAACAGGCGTAATTGAGCAAAAGATGCTTGAATTGCGTGAGCAATCTGAGTTTGAATAGTAAGGTGTGCATCCAATATCATCCCCAATAACCTCATTTCACTTTTAACCAGTGCATCTTTTCTAGCAAAAAAGGTGCCGATACTCAAATGCTAGGCCACCCTTCGAGGGTGGGGTGATCACTGACGGATCCACCCCACAAAAGCCAAGCCCCCTGCAACCAGTCACAAAACCTATGACAAGGCAGAATTGGTGTGTAGAGCCTGAGCTCTTTCATTAAAACTTGGGGTACTTGGGTCAATGTTAGTAGACAATGGAAAAGGTGCCGGTACCCAGTACCCCCAAGTACCCCCACAAAAAAAGCCCTGCTTGTAACAGACTTTTCGACTCCACACAGTTACTGTCTGAGGCCATCAATCATCCTTCACTCTACCAACAATCATAATCTCATTCTTCTCCAAGTTCAGAACAAGCCTATCTGTCCCATCCATTCATCTATGACCCTCATATATGTCGATATCTGATCTGACAGACCCAACCCCCATGACATGACTGGAAAATCAGCTGTAATTGGCTCAAAGACTTCCAGGTCTCTCACCTGAGTGAAGCACGGCCAAAAAGGAAGTTTTTATTATTTGGCCAAAATGGAAGGCTATTTTTGTGATGCACGCTTTCAACTGCACTCTCCAATATCAGCTGATTGAAAAATGGGGAGGGAGCGGCACGGCGTCTTTGGGCGGCGTATATGACATACGTTTTTGACAATGTTTCGATCTAGTGCAGCCCCAACGAGAGGTACAACCTCTCGTTAAATTTTCCGGCGATTTCCACCGTTAAGGCAATGGGAAAAGGTTAGTGCATCTCATTACAATAGGGTTTCTGCACAATTTGCTCATCTGCATTCCGTTTTCGTTAGCTGCTACCGCCGTCGGAAAATGGCCTTTAGTGCATGCCACAGTTTAAAACTTGTTCGTTAAAGGCTCGTTTAGTTTAGTGCATCTTGCCCATAATTGGCTCTGCTAATACTCTGGGCTTATAAATGAGTGGGTTGGAACAGACTGCAAACTGTGGCAGTTACTTCATTCAAAAAAGGTCCAGAGACTCTAGGGACTTTACATCATTCCTCAAACAAATGAGCAGCACAAAGGATTTGCAAGGCATCTATCTGTCCCGACTACAGCTGCTAAACTTTCAAACAGGACTCCTAATTACTTCAAGCAGTTCCTATTATGGAGTTCAAGTACCAGAAGCACCTTCCTGACAACTACTCTCCAGCTACAGATAATTTAGAGGAAAGCAGTGAAGCCGTCCCGCAGCTGGGCGGCCCTGCGAACCCTCTCACTTATAAAGGTGTAAGCTCTGAATGCAACAGACAAACAAACGGCGGTCTTTGCATATTGATATCACAAGACTGATATTCCAGTGATCAAAGGCTGAGAAGGATCTGGATGTCATTACACAGAGCGTTCTGGTAAGTGAGGTCACACTGCGTGTGTGTAATCTGCTACACACATGTTCCAGCACAGAAAAGGTCAAGGGCTTCGTGAAGCAAATGGAGAAGGGCATTGCTATGGCTGAAAGACAAATCTACTCTGCTCCTGCAGTAAAAGTGTCAACACAAAATGTGAAATGTAAGAAAGTTGTAACAGTCAATCAGAACATAATTTGTAAGTCACTTTGAACCGAAACCCTTTTTGGATAACAGTGGGATACAAGAATTTCTAAATAAATAAATTACACTGTGATAACACAGGCTTGTCAAAGATCAGTCCCCGAAGGGCCGCAAACAGACCAGAGTTTCAGGATCTGCCTAATGAATATGCATGAGAGAGATTTGCATATAGTGGATGTAGCAGGCATGCAAATCCCTCTCATGCATATCCAGTAGCAACGCCATGGTCTGTTGACTGCCCTTGAGGACTGACCTTGGTCGAGCCTCGTAGCAGTGGCAACATTGCACATACACTGCCTGTGGCCTGATCCGAAGCTTCTCCTCTGACCACCTGTCGTGCCCATCTCTCTAAAATATGGGGAGCATTCACTGAAGCTCAGTCTGGTGCCTCTGATTTTTTAGGCATCTTTCCTATCTAACTGAAATAGACTTGGATAAACACAAAGGAATACGGTTTAGAAGGAATGGTTCCGTGGAATCTTAGCGGAGATTGGGTGGCGACGCCGGTAATTGGAAAACAAAACGGGAGCTGGGCAGACTTCTACGGTCTACGTCCTGATCGTGACTGAATAGATAGGGATGGGCTGGAGTGTAAATTTTAAGGGGCTTCGATGTTAGCTTCAGAACTTAGTACAAGAACAGTACTAGGCAGACTTCTACGGTCTGTGCCCTGAGAAAGGCAGGGACAAATTAAATAAAGTATCACATACCATGTAAAATGAGTTTATCTTGTTGGGCAGATTGGATGGACCAAACAGGTCTTTATCTGCCGTCATTTACTATGTTACTATGTTACTCTTTGGGGTTCTACGTGGAATGTTGCTACTAACTGGGATTCCAGAATCTTGTAACTCTTTAGGATTCCAGAATCTTCAGAACTTTTAGTACAAGAACAGTGCTGGGCAAACTTCTACGGTCTATACCCTGATCGTGACTGAATAGATAGGGATGGGCTGGAGTGTATAAGGGGTTTCGACATTAGCTTTAGAACTTAGTACAAGAACAGTGCTGGGCAGACCTACGGTCTGTGCCCTGAGAATGGCAAGGACAAATCAAACTCGGGTATAAAGTATCACATACCATGTAAAATGAGTTTATCTTGTTGGGCAGACTGGATGGACCATACAGGTCTTTATCTGCCGTCATTTACTGTGTTACTATAAACAATGCTACCCAACCTAAAGTAAAATATGTCCAGTTTGTCTGTCTGGGCATTTGTCACTAGACACCTACACCACTGATATTCACCGATGGACCTCAAGTGCTGCACCTAGGACGTGTATACTGTACGGTCCTAAAGCATATGGAAGAGAAGTTTTACATGCATTCTACCGAATGCAAATCTACCACATGCATATTCATTAGGGAATAGCTTGAAAACATGACCTGTCGACAACCCCCAAGGACTGGAAGTGAATACCTCCGATTTACACCTATCGCTGTGCCAAATGAGCAGTCTGCGCCGGTACGAACCTGCTCCCCTCAGCTTCATTCAGAACTCACCCAAGTGTGTCATCTGTGGCCCATTCATGTCATGTGCCAAACCCCTTCGTGAAAACCTGCAGTGGCTTCCCACCAAGGAACGTATTGCCTTTAAGGTTTGCACTCTCGTCCACAGGATTATTTACGGTGAAGTTCCTGGATACATGTTGGACCTCATAAAATTACCACCCAGAAACAGTACCAGCCTATCCTGAACTTATTTAAATCTGCATTATCCAGACTGCAGTGGACTTAGATACAAATCGACTTATGCATCCAGCTTTTCTTACATAAGTACACAACTGTGGAACACTTTGCCCAAAACCGTGAGATCTAATCGTAACCATCTTAACTTCAGGAAACTACTGAAAACCAACTTGTTTAAGAAGGCCTACCTCCCTGATCCAAATTAACTTCCTACTTCATGCGACACAACAAAATATGAACCGTATTAGATTTCTATAACTACCCTCTCTTTATTTCCTTGTTGTTTTATACTGATGTTTATCAGTGGCCTAGTGGTTAGGGTGGTGGACTCTGGTCCTGGGGAACTAAGGAACTGAGTTCGATTCCCACTTCAGGCACAGGCAGCTCCTTGTGACTCTGGGCAAGTCACTTAACACTCCATTGCCCCATGTAAGCCGCATTGAGCCTGCCATGAATGGGAAAGCGCAGGGTACAAATGTAACAAAAATAAAATAGATACTATTGGAGATTCTACATGGAATGTTGCTATTCCACTAGCAACATTCCATGTAGAAGCCTGTGCGGCCACATTGGTGATCTGCAAGGGAGGGCCGACTTCTACATGGAATGTTGCTAGTGGAATAGCAACATTCCATGTAGAATCTCAAAAAGTAGCAACAGTGGAGGAGTGGCCTAGTGGTTAGGGTGGTGGACTTTGGTCCTGGGGAACTGAGTTCAATTCCCACTTCAGGCACAGGCAGCTCCTTGTGACTCTGGGCAAGTCACTTACATAAGTACATAAGTAGTGCCATACTGGGAAAGACCAAAGGTCCATCTAGCCCAGCATCCTGTCACCGACAGTGGCCAATCCAGGTCAAGGGCACCTGGCACGCTCCCCAAACGTAAAAACATTCCAGACAAGTTATACCTAAAAATGCGGAATTTTTCCAAGTCCATTTAATAGCGGTCTATGGACTTGTCCTTTAGGAATCTATCTAACCCCTTTTTAAACTCCGTCAAGCTAACCGCCCGTACCACGTTCTCCGGCAACGAATTCCAGAGTCTAATTACACGTTGGGTGAAGAAAAATTTTCTCCGATTCGTTTTAAATTTACCACACTGTAGCTTCAACTCATGCCCTCTAGTCCTAGTATTTTGGATAGCGTGAACAGTCGCTTCACATCCACCCGATCCATTCCACTCATTATTTTATACACTTCTATCATATCTCCCCTCAGCCGTCTCTTCTCCAAGCTGAAAAGCCCTAGCCTTCTCAGCCTCTCTTCATAGGAAAGTCGTCCCATCCCCACTATCATTTTCGTCGCCCTTCGCTGTACCTTTTCCAATTCTACTATATCTTTTTTGAGATACGGAGACCAGTACTGAACACAATACTCCAGGTGCGGTCGCACCATGGAGCGATACAACGGCATTATAACATCCGCACACCTGGACTCCATACCCTTCCTAATAACACCCAACATTCTATTCGCTTTCCTAGCCGCAGCAGCACACTGAGCAGAAGGTTTCAGCGTATCATCGACGACGACACCCAGATCCCTTTCTTGATCCGTAACTCCTAACGCGGAACCTTGCAAGACGTAGCTATAATTCGGGTTCCTCTTACCCACATGCATCACTTTGCACTTGTCAACATTGAACTTCATCTGCCACTTGCACGCCCATTCTCCCAGTCTCGCAAGGTCCTCCTGTAATCGTTCACATTCCTCCATTGCCCCATGTAAGCCGCATTGAGCCTGCCATGAGTGGGAAAGCGCGGGGTACAAATGTAACAAAAAAAACCATGCTTTCTATTGTACTATGTATTTGTATTATTGAACCGGAGTCTACCTCTACGGTATTGTGAGCCTGCAACTAAGTGGGATATAAATGTGTTAAATAAATAAATGTTATATATGTTGCTCTTTCCTAAAATATATGCATGGTTTTGGTTGTTTGCCAGAAGGGGGGGGGTGATTAGCTCTCAGAGGCCCCCTTTTGAATGTGGACTCAAGAGCGTCTGCTGGCCTTGAGTTGGTTCAGCAGCACAATGGACAAGAGAGGGAGCTGACCAGCCACGGAGTACAGGTTGTAATGATACAGCTCTGCTAGACAGAGGGGAAGCGACTGGATTCTTCAAGGACCAGGAATCCACCAAGTGAAATCCACAGAACATATAAATGCTACGAACTGCTATTCCCACTTTCTAGGAGTGGGTCATATGACGGGCCCTGTACACATTCCTCAGGGTTGGACTTTCCTTCCTCAGACACTTGCCTCAGACAGAACTCCGAATACGCTCAACCCAGGCCCTGCAAAGCAGCTGCACCGGCAGGAGACACAGAGTCCATACATCAGACAATTTCATACATCAGAAAGAGCAGAATTACAGAAAGAAAACAGATTAAAACATGTTCACACTGCACACTGGCGTTTTACAGAACCCAAATAAAGCTCTAATAAAAAAAAAAAAGCAATTAACTTCCTGCCACACACTACCCCAGGCATGAAAGCAAGTTTGTCAATGGGGGACACAGCCTATTGCAGTTAATTGTAGACATGGTGGTCCTTGTGTTTCTCATCAACAGCTGTAGTTTTGGTGCGGGGGGGGGGAGGGGGGGAAGAGATCTGGATACCACATTCCCTCTCCCATACTAGGACTGTTCCAGTGTGAGTTAGAAATCACGGCTTGAAGTCTTGTGCAAAAGTGGAATGAACTACAGCTGCCGGGAAACTGCCACATGTAAATCACGAACTAGATTAAGCTAAAACTAGTAAACCTGCAGCCCTCTGTCATGCCAGCGTGATAACATAAGTACATAAGTAATGCCACACTGGGAAAAGACCAAGGGTCCACCGAGCCCAGCATCCTGTCCACGACAGCGGCCAATCCAGGCCAAGGGCACCTGGTGAGCTTCCCAAACGTACAAACATTCTATACAATCAAGCCATTGTGACATCACTAATGAGGTTGGCTCTTATTGGTGGAATGAGCCACTATGACATCACAATAGGTTAAATCACTGCTCTATGTAATAAAAGTGAGCCAAGTAGAGGACATAAGTACATAAGTAATGCCACACTGGGAAAAGACCAAGGGTCCATCGAGCCCAGCATCCTGTCCACGACAGCGGCCAATCCAGGCCAAGGGCACCTGGCGAGCTTCCCAAACGTACAAACATTCTATACAATCAAGCCATTGTGACATCACTAATGAGGTTGGCTCTTATTGGTGGAATGAGCCACTATGACATCACAATAGGTTAAATCACTGCTCTATGTAATAAAAGTGAGACATAAGTACATAAGTAATGCCACACTGGGAAAAGACCAAGGGTCCATCGAGCCCAGCATCCTGTCCACGACAGCGGCCAATCCAGGCCAAGGGCACCTGGCGAGCTTCCCAAACGTACAAACATTCTATACAATCAAGCCATTGTGACATCACTAATGAGGTTGGCTCTTATTGGTGGAATGAGCCACTATGACATCACAATAGGTTAAATCACTGCTCTATGTAATAAAAGTGAGACAAGTAGAGAACATAAGTACATAAGTAATGCCACACTGGGAAAAGACCAAGGGTCCATCGAGCCCAGCATCCTGTCCACGACAGCGGCCAATCCAGGCCAAGGGCACCTGGCGAGCTTCCCAAACGTACAAACATTCTATACATGTTATTCCTGGAATTGTGGATTTTTCCCAGGTCTATTTAGTAGTGATTTATGGACTTGTCCTTTAGGAAACTGTCTAACCCCTTTTTAACAGATATGGATGCAGATATTTCTCAAGCATATTCATTATATTTATGGATATCCTGAGTGGTCAAGCAGGTTTATGAACAACCATTGCCAAAATCTCAGAACATGATCGAAAAGCAGAACCTGCGATCAGTGGTGTGCTGGTAAATGTTTAACTACAGGCTCTCTCCCCGGTCCACCTCTGCGCGCCCCAAATTGCAGAGCTGGCTATAGCCGGGGAGAGAGCCTGGGGAGGGGGGGGGGGATGCATTACTTCAGGAAAAAAAAATTAAATGATCCCAGGTTCCAATCTAATTCATGTTTAATGTGGTATAAAATGCCATAAATAAGTAAATAAATATAAACTTTTAATGTTGAGCACCTGATTCTCAAACTGGACATGTTCCAATCATTATAATGAAAACAAAATGATCTTTTCTACCTTTGTTGTCTGGTGACTTTGTTTTTCTGATCATGCTGGCCCAGTATCTGATTCTGCTGCTATCTGTCCTCTTAACTCCGTTTCCAGGGCTTCCTTTCCATTTATTTCTTTACTTTCCTCCTTTCTTCTTCATTTCTTACCCAACATCCGTAAGTAAAAGCTGGGTCCTCCGCAGACTTGACTGTCCAGTGGATCCAGCTTCTGCCTATTTTCTTCATCCATGTGCAGTTTTCTACTCTCTTCCTTTTCCCTCATCTCATCTCCTTCCTCACTCCTCCCTCTCCCTCCATCCATGTCCAGCATTTCTTCTCTCTCCCTTCCCTCTCCTCCATTCATGTCCAGCAACTCTCTTCTCTCCCCTGCCCCCCCCTCCAGCCATCCATACCCACCCAGCGATTCCCTTGGCTCCCCTGCCCCCCTCCAGCCATCCATACCCACCCAGCGATTCCCTTGGCTCCTCTGCCCCCCTCCAGCCATCCATACCCACCCAGCGATTCTCTCCTCTCCCCTGCCCCCCTCCAGCCATCCACACCCACCCAGCGATTCTCCTCTCTCCCCTGCCCCCGTCCGGCCATCCACACCCACCCAACAATTCTCCTCGCTCCCCTGCCTCCGTCGCAGCAGCCGCAGTGAAAGCCCGTCTCTAGCCTTCCCTTTGTTTCCTGTCAGTGTCCCGACCTCGCGGAAAGAGGAAATGACGTCAGAAGACGGTGGGACACTGATGGGAATGAAGGGAAAACTAGAGATGGGCTTTAACTGCGGCTGCTGCGATGGAGGTATCAACAATTTAAACCCCCCCAGAGCGGCGGGGGATGAGGTAAGCATGGCTTGTGGTGCCCTCCTGCCATGCTTACCTCACTTACCGCCAGGTTGCGCTGCCCCTGGGAGCCAGTTCGCCTGCCACAACAACCGGCTCGCAAGAACTTTAAAAATTTATCAACCGGCTCTTGTGAGCCGGCTCCAGCACACCACTGCCTGCGATGTCCCTGAAACTTTGTGGGTTCCACCTGCACCTCCATCATCTTACTCTGTACGAAGCCAGTCAGTGTGGTGGACAGTGGCAGAGCTGCCTGGCCCCCCCCCCCAAATTTCCTCTGGGCCCCTGGTTTTGCTGGCGGGGTCCTCAACCCCCATCAGCTGAAGCCTTGTCCAGCGCCAGTCTCTGGCGCCGCTGCATTGCCTGCCCTGCTCTGTCTTCCCCTCACGTCCGGCACACTTCTTTTAGTGAAACTGAGCATGCTCAATGTCACTAAAAGGAGTGTGCAGGATGTGAGGGGAAGAAAGAGCAGGGAAGGCAATGCGGCGGCGGCGCTGGAAACCAGCACTGGACAAAGTTTCAGCTGGCAGGGGTTGGGCACCCTCGCCAGCCAAGATATTTGCTGCATCAGTAGGTGGGGGGCAGCGGGGCAGCAGACCATGTGCCCCCCCCCCCCCACCTTGGGCTCTGGCCCCCTCCCACCGTGATGTCTGGCTACGCCCCTGGTGGTGGGCACATGGTAATGGAGAAGCACTGGTACTGTTTGAAAGCCCTAAAGTCATAGAGCCTCATCGATAACTTTCTGAGTCAACAGAAAAAGAAAAAAGTGGATGTGAAGCGTCTGTTCACGCTTTCCAAAAATACTAGGACTAGGGGGCATGCGATGAAACTACAGTGTAGTAAATTTAAAACAAATCGGAGAAAATTTTTCTTCACCTAACGTATAATTAAACTCTGGAATTCGTTGCCGGAGAACGTGGTGAAGGCGGTTAGCTTAGCAGAGTTTAAAAAGGGGTTAGACGGTTTCCTAAAGGACAAGTCCATAAACCACTACTAAATGGACTTGGGAAAAATCCACAATTCCAGGAATAACATGTATAGAATGTTTGTACGTTTGGGAAGCTTGCCAGGTGCCCTTGGCCTGGATTGGCTGCTGTCATGGACAGGATGCTGGGCTTGATGGATCCTTGGTCTTTTTTTTTTTTTTACATTTGTACACCGTGCTTTCCCACTCATGGCAGGCTCAATGCGGCTTACATGGGGCAATGGAGGGTTAAGTGACTTGCCCAGAATCACAAGGAGCTGCCTGTGCCGGGAATCGAACTCAGTTCCTCAGGACCAAAGTCCACCACCCTAACCACTAGGCCACTCCTCCACTCCAGTATGGCATTACTTATGTACTTATGATAAGGCTGGAGTCCGTGAAAGAAAAAGTGTTGGGAGACAGATCTAACTCCAGGGTATTTCACTCACTCTTATCAGCTGCATGCAAAACACTGCAGTCGAACCAACCTCATTTGCAATCTGATGTATTCACAGTAGAATGGGGACCATTTGAGAAGGTGAAAAATATTTGTGAAAGCTGTTGTAGTCGATGTATCAGAAAGGTTACCATCCTCTCTTCGCTGGCCATTCCCAATCTAGATTTTGGTGTTTGTGAATCATTCGCATACCCCCCCCCCCACTTCTGTATCCAAGACATAGGTCATTGTAAGTTTGAGGAAACATTTTACAAGCTCTCAGATAACTAAAAAAATACCCATAATCAGTTTCCTTGCAAAGCTGCCTAGAATATTAAAAAAAAGTGTGTTTGTTTCTAGGTAGTGTTGAAAAGAGACACAAAATAAAGCTGTTGTGAATTGCCTCTTGATCGGTTACTAAGCGTAGACTGACAAGGTACTGCTTAGCCCTTCAATCACTGCCTATGACAGTTTTCCAGCCCTAATGCCATTGGCAGAAATCATATAACGGAAAAGCAGAAATGCTGACCTCCTACGACATTTACTCAATCCTGATTTTGCAATGCCAGTCTTACTGGATTTTGGCTCTTGTTGCCTTCTTCAGGTTCCCTTCCTCTCATCTACATCATGCTGCTATAAAGGTTATTGAATATCTAAAAATTCAGGGATTTACTCTAGAGCGGATGAGTAGCCTAGTGGTTAGTGCAGTGGGCTTTGATCCTGGGGAACTGAGTTCAATTCCCACTGCAGCTCCTTGTGATTCTGGGCAAGTTACTTAACCCTCCATTGCTCCTGGTACAAGATAAGTACCTGAATATATGTAAACCACTTTGAATGTAGTTGCAAAAAAACCTCAGAAAAGTGGTATATCAAGTCGTATTTCCCTATTTGAGATTCTACATGGAATGTTGCTACTATTTAAGATTCTAGATGGAATGGTGCTATTCCACTAGCAACATTCCATGTAGAAGCCTGTCCTTGCAGATCAGCAATGCGGCCATGCAGGCTTCTGTTGTTGTGAGTCTGACGTGCAGGACGTCAGACTCACAGAAACATAAGCCTGCACGGCCGCATTGCTGATCTGCAAGGGCAGACTTCTACATGGAATGTTGCTAGTGTAGCCTAGTGGTTAATGCAGTGGACTTTGATCCTGGGGAACTGAGTTCAATTCCCACTGCAGCTCCTTGTGACTCTGGGCAAGTCAAGTCACCTAAACCTCCACTGCCCCAGGTACAAATAAGTACCTGTATATACCATGGAAACCCTTTTGAATGTGGTTGCAAAAACCTCAGAAAGGCGGTATATCAAGTCCCATTTCCCTTTATGACATCACAATATCAGAAGTGAGCCAAGTATCGGGCAATCAAGCCATTGTGACATCACTGATGAGGTTGGCTCTTATTGGTGGAATGAGTGGAGGAGTAGCCTAGTGGTTAGTGCAGTGGACTTTGATCCTGGGGAACTGAGTTCAATTCCCACTGCAGCTCCTTGTGACTCTGGGCAAATCACTTAACCCTCCATTGCCCCTGGTACAAAATAAGTACCTGAATATATGTAAACCACTTTGAATGTAGTTGCAGAAACCTCAGAAAGGCAGTATATCAAGTCCCATTTCCCTAGACTACCTTTTCCGGCTCACAAGGAAGCAGGAAGTCAATGCATTATGGGATTTTTCTCAATATGACTAACCTTGAAGCAGGCGTTGGAAGATCAGACTTAGGGGGTCTTTTACTAAGGCACGTTCATGTTTTTAGTAAAAGGAGGTCTTAGTTTACCAGTTCATTGGGACCTGAAGATGTCCGACGCCTTGACTGCTCCTACTTCCCAGGACACCAGAGCTTCCCAAACCCTTCCTGATAATTCTAAAGAACAAACAAACAGAGGGAAGTAGACCTGGCGCTCCAGAAACAGAGGAGATAACATTTGGATCCCATCCCAAAACACGGACTGTAGTTCTGATCAAACCTGGCCCCGGTAAAAGAGAAATAAAGGCAAGTATCAAAGTCTAACGTGGAATCACTTAGAATTTATTTATTTCATTTCTTATATACTGCCTGAAAGCTATCAAAGACATATGCATTAGGTATTTTTTTTATCCTTGGAGGGCTCACAATCTGACTCCGTACCTGAGGAAACGGAGGGTTAAGCGACTTGGCCAAGATCATAAGGAACAGCAGTGGGATTTGAGCTGGGTTCCCCTGGTCCTCAGCCCTACTCTAGCCATCAGGCTACGCCAATGTTTTTCCTGTTCAGCTCTTGGTCAAACAAATGCACACGTTAAGTTGAAAATGGCGGTTTTTCTCTTCTCCTCTGTACAGAAAATGCAATTCAGCCTAATGCATGTTCATTAAAGTTTTCTGTTGCCATCCTCTGGCCTCCTTTCCCTTACATCCACAGCCCCAAATCTTTCTTAGAACAGAGTAATGTTTGCAGATCCTGTCGTCGTCCTGGACAGGATGAGCCAGTCCTCTTACACCAAGTCCAATAACGGACTCATTTGCTACAGATTTGTTCATGCAAAGCAGGTGACGTGTGTAAAAGTACATGAGGTGAAAGATGGTGTGTACTTTTACGTAACCCGCACGTAGGACTGTTCAGCGGCAGAGCAGCGTCTTGATTTTCATGCATAAACATTTAAACCCCAGCAGATGTAAATGTCCAGGGCCTCAGTCTAGGCACATAATTCTGCTGCTTTGTCCTGGTATCTTATAAAAAAACACAGAGGGGCGCTTTTGAAAGAACGTCCGAGTCAAATTGGGACGTCCTGATCATAGCGTCCAAAAAAAAAAAGAAGTCCATCTCACAGCAATTTTTGAACAGGAAAAATTATCCAGATTTCCTGTTCGAAAATACATGAGAAGGACGTCATTATGCAGGATATGTCCATCCTGAACAACCACTTTACAAACGGAAACATTTAAATTATATAAACAAGGGAATACAAGACACAGGGGATGTCTGTCTGGAAGCATTTCTTATGAAAATGACCACAGAGAGGTCCCTGCAGAACAGAGGAGTAGCCTAGTGGTTAGTGCAGTGGATTTGAAACTAAAAGGACACAGGTTCAAATCCCACTGAAACTGTTTTTCTTATAAACGCGATCCCTCCAGGTACAGAAAATAGTATAATACATTTGGACAAGGGGGCATGCAATGAAGCTACAAAGTAATACATTTAAAACAAATCGGAGAAAATATTTCTTCACTCAACGTGTAATTAAACTCTGGAATTCATTGCCAGAGAATGTGGTAAAAGCAATTAGATTAGCGAGATTTAAAAAAGGATTGGCTAGCTTCCTAAAAGAAAAGTCCCTAAGCCATTATTAAAATGGACTTGGGAAAATCCACTGCTTATTTCTGAGATAAGCAGCATAAAACATATTGTACTGTTTTGGGATCTTGCCAGGTATTTGCGACCTGGATTAGCCACTGTTGGAAACAGGATGCTGGACTTGATGGACCTTTGGTCTGTCCCAGTATGGCAACATTTTCCTAAGAAGAATCCCTAACTGTACCTTCTCCAAAGAAAATCATGTGATATGACACCCGCCAGCAAGCCTTCTCCAGAGTAGACTCTGCACTCTAGAACGAACTCCAAAAAAGGCTTTGCTTAATGCAAGATTATCTCTACTGTCGGAAGCAGGTGCAAGCTTGGCTTTTCTCCCAAGCCTTTAATAGAAGATGCAACTGGAGCTTCTGAGCTCTGAGAATCTCAGAGTAGTAACATTCCATGTAGAACCCCAAAGAATAGCAAGATTCTGGAATCCTAAAGAGTGACAAGATTCCATGCAGAATCTCAAAGAGTAGCAACATTCCATGCAGAACACCAAAGAATAGCAAGATTCTGGAATCCTAAAGAATAACAAGATTCCATGCAGAATCTCAAAGAGTAGCAACATTCCATGTAGAACCCCAAAGAATAGCAAGATTCTGGAATCCTAAAGAGTGACAAGATTCCATGCAGAATCTCAAAGAGTAGCAACATTCCATGTAGAACCCCAAAGAATAGCAAGATTCTGGAATCCTAAAGAGTAACAAGACTCCATGCAGAATATCAAAGAGCGGCAACATTCCATGTAGAACCCCAAAGAACTGCAAGATTCTGGAATCCTAAAGAGTGACAAGATTCCATGCAGAATCTCAAAGAGTAGCAACATTCCATGCTACCAATCCCAGGGCAAGCAGTGGCTTCCCAATGTCTGTCTCAATAGCAGACTATAGACTTCCTCCATGACTGACTAATCACGCACACAAGGATTAACACCAGCTACACATACTGCAGCATGGCTTGCTCATTTCTCCACTCCCGCTCTAGCACAGATCATTTTTCTGACTTCTTATGCAATGTTTCTTTTAAGTTAGAAAATAAGGGTGACTCCTGTTAATTTATCTGTCTATATGTCCCATCTATGTTGACATTGTAAGTAGCATACTATGCCATAATGTGTGCTGTTACTTGAATATTTTATGCTGTAATTGTTTATTGTCTATGTCCAGATTATTCTTGCAGGACGTTGCCTTGAGTGAATTTCTTCAAATAGACAGTAAATCAATCCCAATAAATAAATAAATAGCCCGCCTCCTCTATGTAATATAATCATTACAGAGACCACAATGCAACAGGTGGGCGTTGTCAAACAGCTAAAGTTTCCCTCCAGGAACCGGGTTGCTTGCCAGCACTGCAAAGACCTAAGTGCATTGGGAGAGAAAAGGGGAAACGCGCTTCCTGATTTATGAAATCTCATCTCTGAAAACTGTCACACTGATAAAAACATTATCCAGTGTCAGTTAATCCTGGGCTGGTTTGTCCAGAGGCCACATTCTCTGGGCAGTGAGCGAGGAGTTTGGATTGTACGAATGCCTCCACCTTCCCCAGAAAGCAACGTGTTCACCAGTTTGAAACACTACATTT
The DNA here is from genome assembly GCF_901765095.1 of Microcaecilia unicolor. Lineage (NCBI taxonomy): Eukaryota > Metazoa > Chordata > Amphibia > Gymnophiona > Siphonopidae > Microcaecilia > Microcaecilia unicolor. The sequence continues at coordinate 352,844,877 of NC_044035.1, read as the reverse complement.
GTTCCCACTGATATGGATGTGAATGCGGCTGGATTATCCTTTCTTATCCCTACAGACAGCAGATCACTTTTCAGTTTAGGAATTATCACAGTTATCCTGATGACTCAAACACAGCAGAAGATGGTCAATAAAATACACAGCGTCGGGCAAGGGAAAGGGCCTGCCCTGCACCGCTTACAACGCAAAGATATTAAATGAGGAGGGATTGGAACTTGGGTTCACCCATTTGCCAGTTCAGTGTTGTATGCTTGAAGTTAGTTAACACACTGTAATTACAAGGAGATATGATGAAAGGTTTCAAGGTCACAGGCAACCCGAGGTTCTTTACTGTATGGTTATGCATGCTGTACTCGGCTTAGATTTATTTTAACCCCCGATGGACTAAAGCTTCAACCTGGTTTCAATTTCTAGGTAGCCCATGCCATGGCTCTTCTGGGGCTTGCTCTTGTGATGAAAAGAAGAAATAATGTCCTCTCTTTGCACGTTGTAGGACATCCATCAAAACTGCCATTTGTATACATTGTGGAATGTAAAAGGGTTCAATAAAATATTGATTTAGAAAGAAAACTGCTTGGCGTTTATAGGATGTTGAAGAAGAAAACCCATAAATGCATATTTGTTAAGCAAACATGCATACTCGTCAGGAGAGGAAAGGTTAGCCATGAGCACAATCCCTGAGTACAAGACGTGAGCAAACATCAAACCCTACCACATCATTCATTCACTGTTGATTTTCAACAACTTGTGTAACCTCCCTGTCTTTCTCTGTATCTTCTTCCCTTCTGTTCTTTTTGGCCCGGTATCAAACCATTTACAACCCATGTTGCATTCAATCCTGTGCTTCCCAGTTTAGAATGCGGAATCCCTCACCTCTCACTATTTTCCTTGCCTCTACTACTACTAATAGCATTTATATAGCGCTACCAGACGCACGCAGCGCTGAACACTTGACATAGAGAGACAGTCCCTGCTCAAAGAGCTTACAATCGAGGTAAAACGGACAGACAAGACATTACGGGCAAGGGAATTACAGGGTAAAGAGGAACAGGGAGGAGGAGGGCAAATGAGTAGCGGTTAGGAGCCAAAGGCAGTAGTGAAAAGGTGAGCTTTCAGCATAGATTTAAAAGCAGGTAGAGATGGAGCTAGACATATGGGTTCAGGAAGACAGTTCCAGGCATAAACAAAATGAACGAAGTCTGGAGTTAGCGGTGGAGGAGAAGGGGGACGACAAGAGAGATTTGTTCAGAGAGCGGAGTTCACGGGGAGGAATGTAGGCAGAGATGAGAGAGGAGAGGTAGTGAGGGGTCATAGAGTGGATACATTTAAAGGTCAGTTTGAACTGTATACGGAAGCAGACAGGGAGCCAGTGAAGTGACTTGAGGAGAGGGCTAGTGTGGGCAAAACGATTCTGGCGGAAAATAAGTCGAGCTGCAGAATTCTGGACAGATTGGAGAGGAGAAAGATGATTGAGCGGAAGACCAGTGAGAAGTAAATTGCAATAGTCCAAGCGAGAAGTAACAAGGGTGTGAATAAGGGTTTTGGTGGCGTGTTCAGAAAGGAAGGGGCGAATTTTGCTAATGTTGAAGATAAAAAAGCGACAGGTTTTGGCGATTTGTTGAATATGAGCAGAGAAGGAGAGAGAGCAGTCGAAGATGACTCCAAAATTACGAGCCGAGGGGACAGGGAGGATATGAGAGCCATTAATAGAGATAGAGAATGTGGGAAGAGAGGAGGAGGTTTTAGGGGGAAAAATGAGAAGTTCAGTTTTAGCCATGTTTAATTTGAGATGGCATTGGGACATCCAGGCAGCAATGTCAGACAAGCAGGCAGAGATTTTGCCCTGGATTAAGGTAGAGATTTCAGGGGTGGAGATGTAGATCTGAGAGTCATCAGCATAAAGATGGTAATGAAAACCATGGGATGAGATCAGGGCACCAAGTGAGGAGGTATAGATGGAGAAAAGGAGTGGTCCAAGGACAGAACCCTGAGGCACACCTACTGAAAGTGGGAGGGAAGTTGAAGAGGATCCACCAGAGTGAACACTGAAGGTATGGAGTGAGAGGTAGGAAGAGAACCAGGAAAGAACAGGGCCCTGGAATCCAAGCAAGGATAGCGTATCGAGGAGTAAGGTGTGGTCAACAGTGAGGAAAGCAGCAGATAGGTCAAGAAGGATGAGGATGGAATAGAGACCTCTGGATTTAGCCAGAAGCAGATCATTAGAGACATTAGTAAGTGCAGTTTCAGTAGAGTGAAGAGGGCGAAATCTGGATTGAAGTGGGTCAAGAATAGGTTGAGAAGAGAGAAAGTCAAGGCAACGGCGGTGAACAATGCGGTCCAGTAATTTGGAGAGGAAAGGGAGATGGGAGATGAGGCGATAGTTGGAGGGACAGGTAGGGTCAAGTGAAGGTTTTTTAAGGAGTGGAGTGGCAATAGCATGTTTGAAGGTCCTAGGAACAGTTGCAGTGGAGAGTAAAAGATTAAGGATGTGACAGAAGACAGGGATGATAGTAGGAGAGATAGTGTTAAGTAGGTACGTGGGGATGGGATCAGGGGAACAGGTAGTACATTTAGAGGAGGAAAGAAGAAGGGCAGTTTCTTCAGTAGAAACTTCTGAGAAGGAGGAGAAAGAAGGAGAGGAAGGAGAGTATCTTCTCCTTGTCTCACCTTACATCTTTGTCTCTCGAGGTGCGGTCGCTCCATGGTGTGACCGCACCTTGAATATTGTGTTCAATTCTGATCACCACATCTCAAAAAATATATAGTGGAATTAGAAAAGGTGCAGAGAAGAACGACGAAAATGATAAAGGGGATGGGACAGTTTCCCTATGAGGAAAAGCTAAAGCAGCTAGGGCTCTTCAGCTTGGAGAAAAGGCGGCTGAGGGGAGATATGATAGAGGTCTATAAAATGAGTGCAGTTGAACAGGTAGATGTGAAGCATCTGTATACGCTTTCCAAAAATACTAGGACTAGGGGGCTTGCGATGAAGCTACAAAGTAGTAAATTTAATATGAATCGGAGAAAATGTTTCTTCACTCAACATGTAATTAAACTCTGGAATGCGTTGCCAGAGAATGTGATAAAGTTGGTTACCTTAGCAGGGTTTAAAAAGGGTCTGGACAGCTTCCTAAAGGAAAAGTCCATAGACCATTATTAAAATGGACTTGGGGAAGGTTCACTTCTTTTTTCTAGGATAAGCAGCATAAAATGCTTTGTACATTTTTGGGATCTTGCCAGGTACTTGTGACCTGGATTGGCCACTGTTGGAAACAGGATGCTGAGCTTGATGGACCTTTGGTCTGTCCCAGTATGGCAATACTTATATGCTTATCTTTTCCTTTCTTCCCCTTGTCTCACCTCTCCTCTCCTCTCCTTGTCTTTCCTTTTCCCCCCTTCCTGTCTCCAGTCTCCATGATCACTGCAAGTCAAATTTCTGATATTTCTTGCAGCGTCTGAACTCTTATGTATGGATTCACTCTGCCAGCCAAGCCCCCAACCTGTCTGTTCCCTTCTCTATGCAGTGCTATATATAAACCGTCTGGGACCAATCAGATGAGGAGTAACTTTATTCGGTGTGCTTCCAGATGCTGAATTTACCCTGTTTAATCAATGTAGCCTGTATAGCATGTACCAAGCCAAGTACACTAATGATTTAGGACCATTAAAAGTACAGAGGAGGGAGCTGAATGCCTACCACTGACAGCCCAGCCATGGAGACAGCATCCTGCTTGATTTAGAGGCATTGCCTTCTAATGTACCATGTGCAGAGCATCTTACCCTGTTTAATTCCAGTCTAAGGGAGGTACGAAGGGTCTAGCATTCTCCTCTGGCTCCTGTAGGATATGACAGTATGTTGGCTCTCCAACGCTAGCCTCTGGGACACCTTTGCTGGAATGGATCTCAATGTGCCCCTATATAAGATTACCTACAAACTTGGCTAACCAGTGCCAGATTTAACCCCCTGCTGTTAGAAAAATTGGAACAGCAAGTTCATAGTTGGAATGGGGCCGACACTAGGATTGACTCAAGGCTAGTTTATTTATATTTTTTAACATGTTGTAATAATTAAATCCTGCATATTTCTATATAGTGGGCAGACATTAGCAAATATACATTATTCAAATTCACAGGGCGAGCAATGTCCCACCCTAGGAGGAAATGAACTTATCCTTATCACAAAGAACCTGTGTGCAGCCCAATCGCCATGTGTCCTGTCCGAGACTGTCTCATTCATTCCACAGAAGAACGTAAAGAAACCTATTTACTAAAGTGTGCTACGAGTTTGCACCTGAAGTATGATAACAGATCGGCACGCACATTCCTAAATCTCCATTTCCCCAGCTGCAAAGGACTAAAACACAAATTAACACATGCATCCAGCTTTTCCTACATAATCACGCAGCTATGGAATGCACTACCACTTGACGTGAAAAAAATGCGCGACTTAACCAACTTTCGGAAATCACTGAAGACCTGCCTCTTCAACAGGGCATACCGCAACGACCCATCATATGAACTTTAACGCAATACTACTTTCTCTTATCCCGAATTGTGATCTCTTTATACTTGATTGATTAATCTACTATCAGGCTTATTTTCGAAAGTGATCACCGGGCATCTTCCCACATAAATCAGGAGATGGCTGGCGATCTCTCAAAAGCAGTGAAATCGGTATAATCGAAAGCTGCTTTTTTTGACACCATCGCCGAGCCGGCGAAAGTTCAAGGGGGCATGTCAGCAGCGTAGCAAAGGTGGGACATGGGCGGGCATGGGCGTGGCTACCAGATGGCCAGCTTTCATGGATAATGGGGAAAAAAAAGCGGCATTAGTATTTTGCCGGGTTTACTTGGTCCTTTTATTTTCACGACCAAGCCTCAAAAAGGTGCCCCAACTGACCAGATGACCACCGGAGGGAATGGGGGATGACCTCCCCGTACTCCCCCAGTGGTCACCAACCCCCTCCCACACTAAAAAAATAAAAATAAAAACCTTTTTTGCCAGCCTGTATGCCAGCCGCAAATGTCATACCCAGCTCCCTGACAGCAGTATGCAAGTCCCTGGAACAGTTTTTGTTGGTTGCAGTGGACTTCAGGCAGGCGGACCCAACCCATCCCCCCCTACCTGTTACACTTGTGGTGGTAAGTTTTGAGCCCTCCAAACCCCTCCCCCAAACCCACTGTACCCACATGTAGGTGCCCCCCTTCACCCATAAGGACTATGCCCCCAAAACCCACTGTACCCACATGTAGGTGCCCCCCTTCACCCATAAGAACTATGCCCCCAAAACCCACTGTACCCACATGTAGGTGCCCCCCTTCACCCATAAGGACTATGGTAGTGGTGTAGAGTTGTGGGGAGTGGGTTTTGGGAGGGATTTGGGAGGCTCAGCACCCAAAGTAAGGGAGCTATGCACCTGGGTGGTATTTATATATATATTTTTTAATTTTTAGAAGTGCCCCCTAGGGTGCCCGGTTGGTGTCCTGGCATGTCAGAGGGACCAGTGCACTACAAATGCTGGCTCCTCCCACGACCAAATGCCTTGGATTTCACCGGGTTTGAGATCGCCGGCATTTTTTTCCCATTATTGCTGAAAAACAAAAGCGGCCATCTCAAACCCGGCGAACACTGGCATTTGGCTGGGCCAAACTGTATTATCAAAAGAAAAGATGGCCGGCCATCTTTTTCGATAATACGGTTATGGCCAGCTGTTGCGCCACCGCCAAAATAGATCGCCGGTGATCTATTTCGCCGGCGCCATTCGATTATGCCCCTCCACGCCACTCATGATCTTTATGTAATACCACTTGTATCTCTCACTCTGGAATGGCGATTGCCATGACGGAACAATGTAAGCCACATTGAGCCTGCAAATAGGTGGGAAAATGTGGGATACAAATGCAGCAAATAAATAAATAAATAAATAACAGGGTAAGTTAAGGAATGTCAGCTGAAGAATTGTTCATTAACTGTTAGGGGTGACCCCAGCACTTTGTGGAAAGCAGCAGTTGAGTGATCGCTAAGTGAACTGCGTGAACTGCTGTGTTAACTAACATGGAAAGTGCCATTGGGGGAACGGAATGGATCTGGACTGTACTTCGTAAACATTTAACATACCGCATTCAATTCAAGCTTCTCCTTCTTACCTACAAATACACTCAGTCTGCTGCCCCTCACTATCTTTCTACCCTCATCTCCCCTTACGTTCCCGCCCGTAACCTCCGTTCACAGGACAAATCCCTCCTCTCAGTACCCTTCTCCACCACCGCCAACTCCAGGCTCCGCTCATTCTGCCTCGCCTCACCCTATGCTTGGAACAACCTTCCTGAGCCCTTACGCCAAGCCCCCTCCCTGCCCATCTTCAAGTCTTTGCATTCGGCACCTAACTCTTACCGTTCAGTAAATCCAGACTGCCCCATTTTGACCGCCCCTATCGGACTAACCGTTCATTTGTCTCTTAGATTGTAAGCTCTTTGAGCAGGGACCGTCCCTCTATGTTAAATTGTACAGCGCTGCGTAACTCTAGTAGCGCTTTAGAAATGTTAAGTAGTAGTAGTAGCAATTAGCATGTGATAACAGTTAACGTGGCACTGAACTGCGCGTAAACAGGCCTCCTCGATACGTAGCAAAGAAACAAGGGGTGACTGCAACGTGCATGACTTTCTAAGACCTCGTCTTCCACATGCAACCAATCAGCAACAATATTTTCTGATCAAGGTTCCTGGCCATGCACTCAGGCTGATCAGTCACTGCTGGCTGTGATATGGTGAAACTGTTCAAGCAGGAGAAGAGTTTCTGTCCTCAGGGTGTCTTAGCACGCTCTTCCCTGGGTGTTTCTGGCCATGGTTCCAGAGAAGCTTTGACACATTTTCTGGATTCTCATGGCTTATTATTAATGGTACTTAGTGCACTGCAGCCGAGGCAGTGGCACTCTTTCCGTCACAGCTGCCTTGGATTAGCTCTGAATTTTGAACACATTTTTATTTAACATTTAGGGCCAACTGATAACTCCCCTCCACAAAGCACTGATCTCATCTCTTGCAACAAAAGAAAGCAATGATGTTTCTGAGTAGGAAGTGATTTATCATCTGCTTCCTGCCAAGAGATGCAAATTCTGGCGCTTTCTTTGCAAGCTCTCCATTGTGCTGGTTTAGAGACAGAGAAGCTGTCACAAGAATACACTGCACCTCCAGCTGTCATAAGATCTGCTGCTTGCATGATATCCATGTAAGCAGTAAAATAAGTTAAGTTTGAATGCGAGAGGGCTTCTGAGCCATGGTCACTTCAAAAACAGGGAAAGTCACATGCAGAATAATCACTAGTTACTAAACTGTATTTTTTTTATGCCAGCAAAGAGGCAAAAGGCCAGCCACCATCCTTGCCCAACTGCAAAGCTCCTGCTCTAATGAGTGCAAGGAAACCAGGCTTTCAGTAAGCGTGCGGCCGAATGCAGCTGAAGAAGATGTAAGCGATCTACCAGTACCAGAGACGGTTTTCAAAGGTGACGATGCAGAGGAACTGAAAGAAATCTCAGTGAACCTGGAAGATATACTGAGCCAAATTGACAAATTGAAGAGTAGAAAGTCACCTGGACCAGATGGTATACAGCAAATATGAAATTGCAGATCTGCTGTTAGTGATCTTTAACCTGCTGTTAAAATCATCTGTAGTACCTGAAGATTGGAGGGTGGCAATATACACCTATTTTAAAAAAAGGTATCGAGGAGTGATCCAGGAAATTAGAGACTAGTAAGCCCGACATCCATGTCGGGCAGAACAGTGGAAACTATTATAAAGAATAAAATCACTGAATACAGAAAAACATAGTTTAAGGGGACAGAGTGAACATGGATTCAGCCAAGGAAAGTCTTGCCTCACCAATTTGCTTCATATCAGTGGCGTAACCAGACCTGACCTTTTGGGTGGGCCCAGAGCTAATATGGGTGGGCATTATGTATATAGGTATGAGTAGTGTTTCTCGGGATACTACAAAATAATGCCTTAGAATGCTGCCCAACAGCTGCCCTACATCAACATAAATATACATACATAAAAAAACAATATTTGTAAATATAGTTACATTATACCATATCAAACTTGACCAGACATAAGTCTACTAAAATAGCAAACATCTCAACGCACATGACAGGATCCTGCATTATAATTACAGCAGACATATAACAATGTATTCAAATTCTGGTAGCACCTCAATAATAGCAATAAAATCCCATCACTGCCAGGTATTTTGTGAAGTAACACTAAATCCTGCAGAGCCTATATTGCAAACCATAACACCAGTTCCAATAACAGTACCTTAAAAAAGGCAGCAGTGAATATACACAACAGCAGTACGCATCCCATTGGAAAAGCCAGACAAGTCAGACCCATAGATCCCTATACAAACCACATGCCAGCAGAAACTCTCCCCTGCTCAGTCACACGCAGACCACAGACCAACCCTCATCAATTACAGAATACAGAACCAAAAATGTATTGAGTTGATTTCTAAGCCACACTATCGCTGCAGATCACAATTCAATACACATAATTTTAAAACATATTACAAAAGCATAAAGACCTTCCCTTCCCTACCTCCCCCCCCCCCATTCATCCCAGAAGCCCCTGGCATCAGCTTTTCCCTTCCCTACGCCCTTCCCTCCTCTCTCCCTCCCCCCAATCCATCCCAGTTACCTGGCATCAGCTTTTCACTTCCCTATTCCCAATCCGTCCCCATAGCTCAGCATCAGCCCTTCCCTTCTCTACCTTACCCCCACCCATCCATCCCTGTAGTCCAGTATCTTCCCTTCCCCACCATCCATCCCATAGCTAAGCATAAGCCGCATCCTACCACCCCACCCCTCCCTGTAGCCTAGCTCAGCCCTGTCCTAATCCCTACCCACCCAACCCCCGTGGCATTAAATATAAAATACTTTTCTTTAATGTCCTGGGCAATGCTGAGCCCACCTCCGCACTGGTCCACCCAGAGAAAACTGCCTACATATTTTTTTTAAACCTAGGCACTGCAGAGACCATCCCCACCCAAAAACCTACCAAAAATGAGAGATCTAGACACCTTTTTAAAAATGAACCTGGGTAATCAAAATGCTGGCTGGTGGTGGGCTTCTGGGTGGGGGGGGGGGACTCTTCACTGACTAGGGCAAAAAAGAAAGGTATATTTAATCATTAAATATACCTTTTTTCCATCCTAGGCAGTGAAGTGCTTATCCCACCCAGAAGCCCACCACCACCAGCCAGTATTTTGAGTACAAATACAATTACTACCTGGCTCCTGCAGTTGTACGACTGCGATCAATTGACTCCCCAAGAGAACCGACTTCAAATCATAGACCTGGCCGGCAGGGCAGGGCAAGCACAGTGTGGACTTGAAGCTGCACCCGCGACCTTTCCCATGCGGCACTGTGTGCACTAGCACGACGCCATTGTGCCATGCGCAACTGTGCACTGCGGGCCCTGGACGGGCCTGGGGGGAGAGAGACAACAGTGTGGTGGCGTGGTGGCACACGCATGGCGCGTGCAGCTGAGGTTGCTTGCTGTAAATTAAGAATAACAGTGCCCGCAACTCCACGAGACTGTGTTTAGCGCAAGATTACATGAGGCCCGGGGTCGCGCCCTGGCTGAGGAGAAGGAGCTGCCAGTGACTGCCGACTGATGAGAAAAGCATGTGGGAGGTGGCTGAGCGGGCCGCCGCCGTGAGGGAAGAAACTACGGCTGTGACAACAGTATGGCTGCTCAGCTGCTGTAAAACTGGGTGGGCCTGGGCCCACCCGTAGCTATGCCTCTGCTTCATATCTTTGAATTTGTGAATAAACATGTGGATAAAAGTGAGCTGGTTGAAGCGGTGTATCTAGATTTCAGCAAAGCATTTGATAAAGTCCCTCCTGATAAAATGAAAAACTCATGGGATAGGAGGCAATTAGCAATCCAAAGAAGAGCAGAACACACGTCTAATATGATTTTTAAAAAAGGTCTTTATTTGTGCCACCCTGTAAAATGTCCCAACGTGGCCATATTTCACCTCACTAGAGGGTGCATCAGGGGCTAAAACCGCTATTGCAGTCCCAAAGGGCGCATGCGGGAGGTGGTGGAGATGAAAACGGTAACGGAATTCAAACATGCCTGGGATCTGCATAAAGGAATCCTGTGCAGTAGGAATGGATCCTCAGAAGCTTAGCCAAAATTGGGTGGCGGAGCAGGTGGGGGAAGAAAGGTTGGTAGTTGGGAGGCGAGGATAGTGGAGGGCAGACTTATACGGTCTGTGCCAGAGCCAGTGATGGGAGGCGGGGCTGGTGGTTGGGAGGTGGGGATAGTGCTGGGCAGACTTGTACGGTCTGTGCCCTGAAAAAGACAGGTACAAATCAAGGTAAGGTATACACATATGAGTTTATCTTGTTGGGCAGACTGGATGGACCATGCAGGTCTTTTTCTGCCGTCATCTACTATGTTACTATGTTACTATGTATGCAACAGAGCTAAAATCCACTAAAAGCAGCAACAAACAGCCTTGCAGCTTGCAGGGTTGATAGAAACACAGCAACTGTCTCTCTCATTCAAGAGAATTTAATAGCTGTTTTATCCCCTGACACAGCCTCTAGTGAGGTGAAACATGGCCCCGTTGGGACATTTTACAGAGTAACATAAATTAAGCCTTTTTATTATTATTATTATTATTATTATTATTATTATTAGCATTTGTATAGCGCTACCAGATGCATGCAGCGCTGAACAACTGACACAGAGAGACAGTCCCTGCTCAAAAGAGCTTACAATCTAAATATACAGACAAGACAATTAAGGGCGAGGGAAGTACTGGGTGAGAAGGAACAAGGATAGGGGAATTGAGTAGTGGCTAGGAGCCAAAAGCAGTGGTGAAAAGGTGGGTTTTCAGCATAGATTTGAAAACAGTTGGAGATGGAGCTAGGCGTACAGGCTCAGGAAGTCCATTCCAGGCATAAGGTGCCGCGAGGGAAAAGGAACGAAGCCTGGAGTTAGCAGTGGAGGAGAAGGGGGACGACAAGAGAGTTTTGTCCAGTGAGCGGAGATTACGGGGAGGAATGTAGGGAGAGATGAAAGTGGAGAGGTAATGAGGGGCTGCAGTGTGGATGCATTTAAAGGTCAGTACGAGAAGTTTAAACTGAATACGGAGGCGGACAGGAAGCCAGTGAAGTGACTTGAGGAGTGGGCTAGTGTGGGTATAACAATTTTGGCGGAAAATAAGTCGTGCTGCAGAATTTTGGACAGACTGGAGAGGAGAGAGATGGCTGAGTGGAAGACCAGTGAGAAGTAAATTGCAATAGTCCAAGCAACGTGACAAGGGTGTGGATAAGGGTTTTGGCAGCGTATTCAGAAAGGAAGGGGCGGATTTTGCTAATGTTGTAGATAAAGAAACGACAGGTTTTGGCGATCTGTTGAATATGCGCAGAGAAGGAGAGAGAGGAATCAAAGATGACTCCAAGGTTACATTTTAGATGTGTCTTCTTCTCTTCTTTGGACTGCTTTCTGCGCTGCTGGACATTTCGTTCCACTTCTGGCGTTTCCTGTTGTAGATTAGGAATTGGATGATGGATAGAAAACAGAGGATAGAGTTAAATGGCCAATTTTCTCAGTGGAGGAGGGTGAATAGTGGAGTGCCACAAGGACTGGTGCTATTTAACATATTTATAAATGATTTGGAAATCAGAATGACAAGTCAGGTGATTAAATTTGCAGATGACACAAAAACGATTCAAGGCTGTTAAAACACACACAGATTGTGGAAAAATTGTAGAAAACTGGAAACCTGAGCATCCAAACGGCAGATGGAATTTAATGTGGACAATTACAAAATGATGCACATTGGGAAGAATAATCCGATGCTAGGGTCCACCTTGGGGGTCAGCACCCAAGAAAAATATTTAGGTGTCGTCATAGACAATACGCTGAAATATTCTCCCCAGTGTGAGGCAGCAGACAAAAAAGGAAAACGGGAAGCTAGAAGTTATTAGGAAAGGGATTGTAAATAAGACCGAGAATACTATAATGCCTTTGTATCGCTCCATGGTTCGACCTCACCTTGAGTACTGCGTTCAGTTCTAAACGCCATATCTCAAAAAAGATATCGTGGAATTAGAAAAGGTTCAAAGAGTAACCAAAATGATGAAGGGGATGGAACTTCTCTCACATGAAGAACGGCTAAAGAGGTTAGGGCTCTTCAGTTTGGAAAAGAGAAGGCTGAGGGGAGATATGATTAAGGTCTACAATATCCTGAGTGGTGTAGAACAAGTAGAAGTGAATTGATTTTTGACTCTTTCCAAAAGTACAAAGACTAGGGGACACTCAATGAAGTTACATGGAAATACTTTTAAAAGAAATAGGAAGAAATATTTTTTTTCGCTCAACAAATAGTTAAGCTCTGGAACTCTTTGCTAGAGGATGTGGTAACAGCAGTAAGCACATCTGGGTTTTAAAAAAAAAGTTTAGATAAGTTCCTGGAGGAAAAAAAGACACGGGGAACCCACTGTTTGCTCTGGGATTGGTAGCATGGAATGTTGCTACTCATTGAGACTCTGCATGGAATCTTGTCACTCTTTAGGATTCCAGAATCTTGCTATTCTTTGGGGTTCTACATGGAATGTTGCTACTCTTTGAGACTCTGCATGGAATCTTGTCACTCTTTAGGATTCCAGAATCTTGCTATTCTTTGGGGTTCTACATGGAATGTTGCTACTATTTGGGTTTCTGCCAGGCATTGTGACCTGGATTAGCCACTGTTGGAAACAGGATACTGGGCTAGATGGACCATTGATCTGACCCAGTATGGCTATTCTTATGTTCTTTATGATGCACGTTGGGGAGAATAATCCAAATCCCAGTTTTTGATGCTAGGTTCCACCCTACAAGTCAGCACCCAAGAAACAAATCTAGGTGTTGTCATAGACAATATGCTGAAGTCTTCTTCCTGTTGTGCGGGTGGTGGCCAAAATGGCAAAAAGAATGTTAGGAATTATTGGGAAAGAGATAGAAAATAAGACAGAGACTATTATAATGCCTCTGTATTGCTCTATGGTGCGACCAAGCGTTGAATACTGGGGACCAAAATGATTAAGAGGATGGAACTCCTCTCATATGAGGATAGGCTGAAGAGGTTAGGATTCTTCAGCTTGGAAAAGAGAAGACTAGGGGACAGTCAAGGAAGTTACATGGTACTACTTTTAAAACAAACAGGACCAAATGTTTATTCACTCAATGAATAGTTAAGCTCTGGAGCTCATTGCCAAAGGATGTGGTAACAGCAGTCAGCATATCTGGGTTTAAAAAAGGTTTGGACAAGTTCCTGGAGGAAAAGTCTATAGTCTGCAAATGAGATAGACATGGGGAAAGTCACTGCTTGTCCCTGGTATCAGTAGCATGAATCTTGCTACTATTTGGGATTCTTTCAGATACTTGTGACCTGAACTAGCCACTGTTGAAAGCAGGGTACTGGGCTAGATGGACCACTGTTGTGACCCAGTACCACTATTCTTACATTCTAGTCTTTTAAAACTAGACTGTGACACATTTAACAACAGAATCAGTCCTAGTGGTTCAGATTAACAGACCAACCAAATCTAGTGTAAGCCATGTACACACCCAATTCTCACCCTAAATCAGTGCTCACCAAATCATGCAGACCCAGAAAGCAAGCGGCTCCCTGGCAGTGCAGGACAGTGACATCCTATGAGGAGCCTGCCCATGTCGCAACCACAAACTCAAGTTTCGGACCCCTTTTGACGTCTTCTCCCATCATTTTCGCTAAATCCAGACAGCTAAAGTTCAGAGAGTCATGGAAAAATAAGGGCGCTTTCTACAGTCCTGCAGTGGTGTGGGAGATTGAACTGGATCTTGAGTTTTGAGATGGGAATCAAGGCAGCATTTCTTAATTTTTGAATAATGGAGGGTCTGGTAACCTTTCCCAGTAGTGTGATACCCTCCAAATGTCCTTTTGCATGGCCACTCCCAAGAGTAGCTGCATCCTCATTTTCTACCCAAAATCAAAACAGCCCCGTCCAAGGCCCCAAGCCAGGAAGCAAGAGTTAGCATGGGAGCTGGGCAGCACTACACTCTTATCGAAGCAAGTAAGCAAAGACACCTAGTGAATGGTGACTCTACCCATTGCTAAGAACCCAGAGGTGGCAAACAAAACAAAATATTTTGTACTTTTTAACGCTCTAAGCAGACAGAGATCTTGAACATTGCACAGTATTGCAACAGGGCATCAATAACGAAGAGCGCCAACTGATCAGTCTGGAATGGAAGCAACATGGATGTTTCAGTAACATCCAGTGTAGGGCAAACATAGAAACAGGCTTATTTCCCACTGTACAACTGCTAACAATTTGTTCTGTAAACGTTATGAAAATGGGATTGCGAAGGGGAAGACACCATTCCTGCCTTCATGTTCCACGAAAGTACTCATTATGGCAGGGTAACAGCCTTCTAATTTCAGGCCTCTCTCCGAATGATTTATGGCAGGTATCGCCAACATTCCCTGGGAAGCTGGGTAGGTACAGCTCAAGCACATGGAGAAAGATGGCCACTCCTGCATGAAAACTTGCAGATATGAAAGATCTTTACTTCCTACTGTCCTTGCCTGAGGGAAGATTCACATTTCTCCTGTCCTGTGTTAAAAGCAAGGGGCGTTCTGCTCCACCCCTGCACAAAACTGAAACAAGAAATGCCCCCCATGCCTATCATTTTCATGTTACCTTGCCTTAGCTTTTGTTTTCCCTTTAATGCAGTCCTTCTCGGACAGACAAAAATCCCCAAGGATTTTCTCCCATATCTAAAAAGAATCACCGTACACTCCAAAGCCGAGTGACGTCTGAGCGGGCTGAAGGAAGGAGACGCCAAAAAATCTCAATAAGAGCCAAGACAAGAAGGCTGAGACAACAGCAGTCACAAACTTTTTAAAGTCCTAAATGAATCCAGAGACACACACAACAGAAGCAAAGCTCCAAAATGGACGGGCAGGTGAAAGGGGACTTGTAATTCTATATAACTAGAGTCAGGTTTTACTGCTTTCTTTCTTTCTTGTCTTCAACTTTGTGCTTTTGTTCCAAAAACATGGGAAAGCAATTGTGAAATTCTCACTTCTGAGGGTGGCAACAATTAATGGAACTACCTGGAATACAAATATTCCCGGAGCAATGCCGAGCAGTGAACCAGCTGCATTTTCTGCCATCAGTTTCATCAAGTACTCGAAAGCCAAGACAGGCAAGCTCCCTTTTGAAAAATGGTAAATGTGCCAGAGCTTCAGGGCCAAAATCCCATCACACCCTGCAATTTGTATACTTATTATTTACTGTCTCCAGGCAGCCAGTTTGCATGTGATGCCAGGACACAATGCTGCATGCTACATGCAGACGGCCGCTGACACAAGCCAGCAGTGGAGGGACGCTAGACCCCTGCACCCTGAGGCACATGAGAGGGGAGTGGGGGATGAGCAGTGCGGTGAAGGTGACCATGGTTCTGGCTTGCCCAGGAAAGGCTCGTGTTTTTCCATTATTTTGTTAAGGGCTCTTTCAGCTAGTGGCGAAATTAAATACTTCCAGGCTTCCCACAGGTGAGCAGATGACACTAGGCAAACTCATCTCTGCCAAAAGGTTGATATTGGTATCTAAGCCATCCTGTTTTCACTATGGCTTCTGGAATTCAAAAATTGCACTTATAATGACAGTGATGACCTGCACTTAATACATCAAAATAATGTCTCCGAGTGACCCATAGGAGCCAACTTTTCAAAATTATTGGGGGCACTAAGCCCAGTGGAAATAACCCTTCCTTGAACACATACAAGGAATTTTCTCAATATTGGGGGTGCTCAAGCACCCACAGAGTCGGCTCCTATGGAGTGACCAGATGGGCTTGTTAATTAATTTACAACTATGAGATGCCGGAAGCCAAGAGTCATTGAAAGGCGTTCGAAAGGATGCAAAATTGAACAATGTCCTAGAGGGAAAGTCCAGAATAAATTATTACCCAAGTAGACTTTGGAGATCCATTACTCATACCAGGAAATTAGCTATGAGAAACAGATCTACTTTTGGGGATCTGCTAAGTACTTTTGACCCACACTGGGCAGTGTCACAGAGAAGATGCTGGGCTTGATGGACCTTGGTCTGACCCCAAATGGCTTTTCTTATGTTCTTAGAAAGTTAATGAGTCGGTTTGTCCTGAGCATGCTCAGAGAGAGCTGGGGCTATAATCACACAGTGGGGAGAGGATGATTCCTAACTGGGACTGGCTCTGGTGTAGGTGACACCTGGGTAGGAACGTTGATAATCCTGTCTTCCATTGGCCATTACCCCTGGAGGTCAAGGGCCTTCCTGCATTTCATTCTCCACTCTGAGTGTAAGCAGTACTGGTGGTCCGGGCGGATTGGAAACAGATAATGATAAAGGCAGGAGAGGCTGTGGCCTATTTTGAGGTAAACATTTATCCCATGCTGAGAAAACTAGAAAAAAGAATTTCCTATTTCTCTTGCTCTCACGTCAAATAGAGAAGTAAAGCTGGCAGACAAAAAATCCATTTGAAGGTATGGGCTCATTTGAACGTGAAGGAAGAAAGTGACTGGAGATGAACGGTCATGATCTCATCTCCTATCTCGAGGGGTTCAGACTTGGGAACTCAAAATGTTAGAAAAGGTACAGAAAGAGCCGCTAAACTAATAAAGATCGAAGAGATTTTCACAATGTGACTACTCACAACAAATATAAGAACATAACATAAGAGTAGCCATATTGGGTCAGACCAATGGTCCATCCAGCCCAGTATCCTGTCCTCCACACAGAGGCCAAGCCAGGTCACAAGTACCAGGCAGAAACCCAAATCGTGGCAACAATCCATACAACAAATCCCAGGGCAAACAGTTTCTTCCTATGTCTGTCTCAATAGCAGACTATGGACTTTTCCTCCAGGAATTTCATTAGTACATAAGTATTGCCAAAGGTCCATCAAGCCCAGCATCCTGTTTCCAACAGTGGCCAATCCAGGTCACAAATACCTTTTTTAAACCCAGATACGCTAACCGCTGTTACCACATCCTCCGGCAAAGAGTTCCACAGCTTAACTATTCATTGAGTGAAAAAATATTTCCTCCTATTTGTAGTAAAAGTATTTCCATGTAACTTCCTCGAGTGTCCCCTAGTTTTTGTGCTTTTGGAACGATTCACTTCTACTCATTCTACACTCAGGATTTTGTAGACCTCAATCATATTTCCCCTCATCCATCTCTTTTCCAAGCTGAAGAGTCCTAACCTCTGTAGCCTTTCCTCCCTTTATCATTTTGGTCACCCTTCTTTGAACCTTTTCTAATTCCGCTATATCTTTTTTTGAGATACGGCGACCAGAACTGAACACAATACTCAAGGATCAGTTTGCAGACGGCATATTTTGTTTTCTTCATTTGTTAGTGAAATTCTAGATGTGACGGTGTGACCGCCTCAACCTGTAGCTCCTGCCATTTGCCCAAACTGCCTTTGGTGGTTTACCTATCCTGTTTACTGCCACCTGTTCTGCAGATCCATTAGGACAGGATTCCGTGATCTTTTCTGCCTTTTTCTTAACTTAACAGAACATTGTCTTTAATTCTGTGGTGCTTTACACTTTCTAAATAATGCGTAGAGAGGTGTGGTAGCCGTGTTAGTCCACTCTTAAAAGTTATCAATAGAAATCAAACCAAATAAAACATGGAAAAGAAAATAAGATGATACCTTTTTTATTGGACATAACTTAATACATTTCTTGATGAGCTTTCGAAGGTCGCCCTTCTTCCTCAGATCGGAAATAAGCAAATGTTGGTAGCAGATAGTATATATGAGAGAAACATCAAAGCATTACTTTGACAGTCTGACAGGGTGGGAGGGTGGGGGTATGCATGGGGACATCTGGGTTAATAAGGATCTGGGGTTCCTAGCCCATTATAAACCATAAAGCTGTAATCAATGATATGCTTTGATGTCCCCATGCATACCTCCGACCCACCCCCATCCTCCCACCCTGTCAGACTATCATAGTAATGCTTGAATGTTATCACTTATATACACTGTCAGCTAGCACATTTGCTTATTTCCGATCTGACGAAGAAGGGCAACCTTCGAAAGCTAATCAAGAAATGTATTAAGTTATGTCCAATAAAAAAGGTATCATCTTATTTTCTTTTCCATGTTTTATTTTGTTTGATTTCTATTGATAACCTTTAAGAGTGGACTAACACGGCTACCACACCTCTCTACATGTAGAACCCCAAAGAATAGCAAGATTCTGGAACCCTAAAGAGTAACAAGATTCCAGGCAGAATCTCAAAGAGTAGCAACGTTCCACGCAGAACCCCAAAGAACAGCAAGATTCCGGAATGCTAAAGAGTGACAAGATTCCACAGCAGAATCTCAAAGAGTAGCAACATTCCATGTAGAACCCGATCTGACGAAGAAGGGCAACCTTCGAAAGCTCATCAAGAAATGTATTAAGTTATGTCCAATAAAAAAGGTATCATCTTATTTTCTTTTCCATGTTTTATTTGGTTTGATTTCTATTGATAAATAATGCGTATAAACAGATTCTATAGATAAAGCTTTGCTATCTTATTATGTTGGAATGGTTCCACCATAGAGAAGTGGTACATGAAATCCACACTTCTTGACCCTTAAAACAGTCCCCCCCCCCCCAGAAGATAGTACTACAGATCACAGTGGATTGTCAATCTACGCATTTTGCTACTGTAACTTGAACCTTGCATGGGATGGAAGGCAGAAGGAAGGAGAGAACACAGTCAAGATGTGACGCTGGTGGGGGTAGGGGTGAATGGAGCTATTGGTTTTAGCATTCTATCTCAATAAAATCCGAGGCCACCATGAATTTATGTTGATGTGGATTATCGTTCGTGGCTTCCAGGTATTTAGCACTTTATCTCCATATAATAGACAGGGAAATGCAACAGCAGTTCTCCTGTCAGTGATAATTTTCTAGAAAAGAAGATAAAAAGTACTAGATCCAGAACAGCAGAGGGAACCCCCCCCCCCCTGATCCAGAACAGCGGAGGGAACATCCCCCCCCCCCCCCCGATCCAGAACAGCAGAGGGACCCCCCCCCCCCCCCCCCCACTTCCACTCCAGCTGCAACTGGGGAAAGGCAGCAAGTTCTAAAAGATTTCAGAGCAGTGACAAAACGTTCCAGGTCAACGACCTGGCATGACCCAGCAGAAATTCATCACTGTCCCCAGAGCAATGTTCTACACCAATACTCCTGAAAGTGTGTCAGTGCAAATGTGCTCTTTCCATTTATTCCTGAGCTGGATGTTATGAGTGTTGCCATATAAATGCTACCTGTAAAAAATATATAGGAATGTCTGTAAGAAGAGAATAAAACTGATATACAGTAATGGAATTCAAAAATGCGTGGGATAAACATAAAGGAATCCTGCTCAGAAGGAATGGATCCTCAGAAGCTTAGCGGAGATTGGGTGGCACAGCCGGTGGGGGGAGGCGGGGCTAGTGCTGGGAAGACTTCTACGGTCTGTGCCCTGAAAATGGCGGATGCAAATCAAGCGCAGATAACAAAAGAGGTCAGGTATACACATAAAGTAGCACATATGAGTTTATCTTGTTGGGCACAGACTGGATGGACCGTACAGGTCTTTCTCTGCCGTCATCTACTATGTTACAGCTCCAAATACTTTTTGCTTAGTTAGTGTATCGCTTCATGAAACACAAAATCACAATATGTTTACAACAATACCGTACACCAGCATTTTCCAAACCGTGTGCCGCAGCACATCCCGATCTCCCTCCCACCCGAACCGCTACTGCAGACAGCAGCGGCAGAAAAACAGGAACAAAAAAAGCATGCGCAGGGCTGCAGCAGCCTTCAAGCAGGTGCTGTCAGTTCTGCTGGTCTTCTGCCCCCCCCCCCCCGGAAGTTGACATCAGCAGGGGCAGAGGAACAGCAGAGCCG
Organism: Microcaecilia unicolor; assembly: GCF_901765095.1. NCBI lineage: Eukaryota > Metazoa > Chordata > Amphibia > Gymnophiona > Siphonopidae > Microcaecilia > Microcaecilia unicolor. Next base: position 352,824,897 of record NC_044035.1, on the reverse strand, counting down.
ACAGCGCATGCCTGAAGGCTGCTGTGACCCCAAGCTTTTTTTTTTTTTTCGTCACAGCCACTGGGGACAGGGAGCAGACTGCCAAGGAGGTTGGATGAAATCAGGAGACGGGATGAAGTCAAAACTAAGCAAGCAAACCTATGAGCTGCTGCATCCACGTTGTCATTCTTTTTTTTTTTTGTTACATTTGTACTCCGCGCTTTCCCAGTCATGGCAGGCTCAATGCGGCTTACATGGGGCAATGGAGGGTTAAGTGACTTGCCCAGAGTCACAAGGAGCTGCCTGTGCCTGAAGTGGGAATCGAACTCAGTTCCTCAGGACCAAAGTCCACCACCCTAACCACTAGGCCACTCCTCCACTGTTGCTACTATTTGAGATTCTACATGGAATGTTGCTATTCCACTAGCAACATTCGGCCCTTGCAGATCACCAATGTGGCCGCGCAGGCTTCTGCTTCTGTGAGTCTGATGTCCTGCACATACGTGCAGGACGTCAGACTCACAGAAACAGATGCCTGCGCTGCCTTCTACATGGAATGTTGCTAGTGGAATAGCAACATTCCATGTAGAATCTCCAATAGTAGCAACATTCCATGTAGAATCTCCAATAGTATCTATTTTATTTTTGTTACATTTGTACCCTGCGCTTTTCCACTCATGGCAGGCTCAATGTGGCTTACATGGGGCAATGGAGGGTTAAGTGACTTGCCCAGAGTCACAAGGAGCTGCCTGTGCCTGAAGTGAGAATCGAACTCAGTTCTGTCCAGATGTGCAAAGAGGAAGTATAATAATGGAATAACTTTTCATAGGTAGAATAGTCATCATTTATTATAAATCGTAATCAGTGTGTCATTTGAAAGGGCTGGTTATAGGGACACCCTAGCACTGTTATATTTGTGCAGAGAAAAAGATGGAGACCTGTGTGGCTGGGGAGGGGGTGGGGTGAAGATTGGTGTGGCTGGGAGGGGAGGGGGGCTGCAAAAAACTGCTCAGACACAAAGTGTGCCGTGAACTGAAAAAAGTTTTGGAACCTCTATAATGAATATAGATATCAAGGTAATGGTGAAAAGAAATCAGTCAGTGTGTCACCATGCACACAAGCAATACGTCGCAAACGCGGAACAGAGCTATCAGCTACTTCCGCTAACAACGGTGACTGTGTTCACACATCACCGTGATCTCTTATGGGAACAATTATGGGTTCATGTGGAGTTTTGTGTCCATAAAGAAATACAACAGTACTGAACTTAATGTGCCTAAAATACAGTCACATAAATTTTCAAAAAGCTCTTTAAATCATTCTGTAACTTAGCTGTGGCATTTGTCTCCATGGACTGCAGCTCTACCAGGTGCCCTGTTTCGTATTCCTTCAAGTGCAGTCAACATATTGAGTAATAACATCACACCATCTATAGTGACTTGAATAGGACTCCAAGCGTTTGTCGCTCCATGGTGCGACTGCACCTCGTGTGCGGTTCTGGTCACCGCACCTAGAGAAAGATATAGTGGAGTTGAAGGGGGTGCAGAGAAGGGTGATGGGGATGGTGGGGGAGGTGATCTGACTTCCCTGTTGGGGGGGGAGGCTAGGGCGGCTGGGGCTCTTCGGCTTGGGAAGGAGATGGCTGAGGGGAGATATGATAGAGGTCTATAAAATAATGAACAGACTGGAATGGGTAGACTTGAATCACTCGTTTACTCTTTCCAAAAATACTAGGACTAGGGGGCATGCAACGAAGCTACAAAGTAGTACATTTAAAATGAATCAGAGAAAATATTTCTTCACTCAACATGTAATTAAACTCTGGAATTCATTGCCAGAGAATGTAGTAAAAGCAGTTATGCTTAGCAGGGTTTAAAAAAAGTTTTGGCCAACTTCCTAAAAGAAAAGTCCGTAAGTCATTATTAAAATGAACTTGGGGAAAATCCACTGCTTATATATTGGATAAGCAGCATAAAATATATTGTACTATTTTGGGATCTTGCCAGGTACTTGGGACTTGGATTGGCCACTGTTAGAAACAGGATGCTGGGCTTGACGGACCTTCGGTCTGTCCAAGTATGAAAATGTTGATGTTCTTATGTTTATTATTTACTTACTATTATTTATTTATTATTAATATTGTTTATTTATTATTTTACAATTTATTAATTGTTCACATAAGAGATCACGGTGATGTGTGAACACAGTCACCGTTGTTAGCGGAAGTAGCTCTGTTCCGCATTTGCGATGCATTGCTTGTGTGCATGGTGACACACTGACTGATTTCTTTTCACCATTACATTGATATTTATATTCATTATAGTGTACGGTATTGTGGTAAACATATTTCGGTTTTGTGCTCCATGAAGCGATACACTAAGTGAAGAGTATTTGGAGCTACAAGAATGCTACCAGCAGATTTTATGTTTTTAAAGCTATTTAATTGTAAGGGTTTATTGAGTTATTTTGTACAGTGCTGTTTATGTACGACAGCCTGTAATCCAGTGAAGATGGTCTTTTATTTATTTATTTAACAACATTTATTGCACATCGTAACATCTGAGCGGGTTACAATAAAACAAACATAATCATCATTACAAACATCATTAAAACAAATAAGACTTTAGAACTATATACAATTCTTAAAATAATAAAAAGATAAAAATTAAAATGCAAACTAGTTCTACAAATGAAAAATGCAATCGTTGCTGTAGCTGCATTTAGCTAGTGCAAGACAATTCCTTCTTTTGGTCTGTAGGATTATCTGTTTATGTATATTGTGATTGACATTGCTGTCTGGATGTCTCAACGCCACCTGAAATTAAACATGACCAAAACCGAGCTCCTCATTTTTTCCCCCCCAAACCCACCTCCCCGCTCCCCCCGTTTTCTATTTCTGTTGATGGCTCTCTCATTCTCCCTGTCCCCTCAGCTCGTAACCTTAGGGTCATCTTTGACTGTTCTCTCTCCTTCTCTGCTCATATCCAGCAGATCGCCAAGACCTGTCGTTTCTTTCTTTACAGTCACAAAAGAGAGGGAAAAGAGCATACAAATACAACAAGGCAAACAAAAAAAAGCAAACACTGGGCCTTCAGGATTGAGAAAAATGTAATCCTTTAATATCACAAATACCCGACACGGGCCGTGTTTCGGCGTACAACCACCTGCATCAGGGGTCTTGTAAATACCAGATGCCTGCAGTGAGCAGCGACTGATACATACTGCTCGCACCAGCCCCACAGCCTTCCCGCTGATGTCACAGGAGAAAAGCAGGAAGCTAAGCAGGTGCAACCCTGGTCAGCCACTGGATGGGAGACATCAGCGGGAAGGCTGTGGGGCTGGTGCGAGCAGTATGTATCAGTCGCTGCTCACTGCAGGCATCTGGTATTTACAAGACCCCTGATGCAGGCGGTTGTACGCCGAAACACGGCCCGTGTCGGGTATTTGTGATATTAAAGGATTACATTTTTTTCAATCCTGAAGGCCCAGTGTTTCTTTCTTTACAACATCCGTAAATCTGCCCCTTTCTTTCCGAGCACTCTACCAAAACCCTCATCCACACCCTTGTCACCTCTCGGTTAGACTACTGCTATCTGCTTCTTGCTGGCCTCCCACTTAACCTCTCCCCTCTCCAGTCGGTTCAAAACTCTGCTGCCCGTCTCGTCTTCCGCCAGGGTCGTTTTACTCATACTACCCCTCTCCTCAAGTCCCTTCACTGGCTCCCTATCCGTTTTCGCATCCTGTTCAAACTTCTTCTACTAACCTATAAATGTACTCACTCTGCTGCTCCCCAGTATCTCTCCACACTCGTCCTTCCCTACACCCCTTCCCGTGCACTCCGCTCCATGGATAAATCCTTCTTATCTGTTCCCTTCTCCACTACTGCCAACTCCAGACTTCGCGCCTTCTGTCTCGCTGCACCCTACGCCTGGCATAAACTTCCTGAGCCCCTACGTCTTGCCCCATCCTTGGTCACCTTTAAATCTAGACTGAAAGCCCACCTCTTTAACATTGCTTTTGACTCGTAACCACTCGTCTCCACCTACCCTCCTCTCCTTATTCCTGTACACACTAATTGATTTGCTTACTTTATTTTTTTGTCTATTAGATTGTAAGCTCTTTGAGCAGGGACTGTCTTTCTTCTATGTTTGTGCAGCGCTGCATATGCCTTGTAGCGCTATAGAAATGCTAAATAGTAGTAATCAAACATATAAACGGCAAGTGACCATACTCACTCGCAAATGCGCAGTAGAGACTTCCCTGTCTGTCCCGCCCCCACGTCAGTACGAGATGATGGGGGGGGCAGGACAGAGAGGGAAACTGCGCGAAGGGGAGGGAACCACCGAGGTCGCCACCGCTACCCCCCCCCCCGGAGTCGCCGCTGCCGCCACCCCTCCACCTGGCCGTCTCTTTGCTATTCAACTTACATCTCCGCAGCAGGCAGATCAGCTGAGCTGCCGTTGGCCTTCCTTCCCTGCCTGTGTCCTGCCCTCACTGATGTTACGTCACACAGGGCGGGACACAGACAGAGAAGGAAGGCCGACGGGAGCTCAGCTGATCTCTGCCTGCTGCAGAGATGTAAGTTGAATAGCAAAGAGACGGCCAGATGGAGGGGCGGTGGGGGCGGCGAACTCAGGGGGAGGGGGTGGCGACCCACCAGCCCGTTTTAACGGGCTCAACGGCTAGTAGTAGTAGAAACAAAGAAATGCAAGTCAGTATTTTAAAAATCAATGAGAAGACTAGAGGGACTTAGCAATCAGATATAGCAGCAGGTAGAGTTGAAGCTGGGTATCAGCTACCCCAACATCTCGTAACCTGAAAGGTACAAATAAACCAAATGTAAGACCAAAGGTTCAGACAAAGCTACTTTCAAAATTACAAAAGGACCACAGGAGACAGAGCTCCAGTAATCATACACAGATAAGAGGAAATAGATGATATCTGTCTCATCCCTCCCAATCTACAGTCAACCTCCAACTTTTAAAATAAAAAAAACACACACACACAATTTTAAGAGGATTATGACAATACCAAGAAATTTGGAAAGTTCTTATAAAAATATTTATATGAGATCATTGTAGCAAAAATTTACTGCAATAATAAGACTGAAATGATTTTAATCTAGACAACGGGCAATCATCAGAATGAAAGGTAACACTACAGACAAGAGCTACTGTAAGAGCAGAAAGGAGGAGCTGGAGCTGAAAAAAAGGCCAAGCTTGATACATGAACCCCTTCTGAAGTGCCAACATTCAATTAAATTATATTATATTAAAGAATACAATGAGAAATTAATCTGACTCTACACAGACACTAATGCAAAACTAAGATAAGGGTGGAAGACCAGCCCAGCATGGAAAGCAATACAGAACCAGGCCCAGCGCAAGGGAAAGTCCAGTCCAAAACGAACACCAGTGCAGGACCAGGCTCAGAGCAAGGGAAAGTCCAGCCCAGCATGGACACCAATACAGAACCAGGCCCAGAGCAAAGAAAAGTCCAGTCCAAAACGAACACCAATGCAGAACCAGGCTCAGAGCAAGGGAAAGTCCAGCCCAGCCCAGCATGGACACCAATACAGAACCAGGCCCAGAGCAAAGAAAAGTCCAGTCCAAAACGAACACCAGTGCAGAACTCGTATAACTCTTCACAATGTAATCCATAACCGAATTGTAACAAAATGTATTTCCATCATTCATAATGTATTGTAAGCCACACTGAGCCCGCAAAAAGGTGGGAAAATGTGGGATACAAATGCAATTAAATAAATAAATAAATAAATAAACCAGGCTCAGAGCAAGGGAAGGCCCAGCCCAGCATGGACACCAATACAGAACCAGGCCCAGAGCAATAAAAAATTCAGCCCAGCACTGACCAATAACAAATCAGGCCCAGAGCAAAAGAAAGTCTGACCTAGCACTGCAAGCTATACAAAGCCAGGCCCAAATCAACAGAATACCAGACTGTCCCTAACAGACCGACCGTTCAACTTGTCTATTAGATTGTAAGCTCTTTGAGCAGGGACTGTCTCTCTTTATTAAATTGTACAGCGCTGCGTAACCCTAGTAGCGCTCTAGAAATGTTAAGTAGTAGTAGTAGTAGAATACCAACCCTATGCTAAAGCCAATACAGACTTAGGCCCAAATCCACAGAAAGTCCGACCCAGCACTGAAACCAATACAGAACCAGGCCAAGAGCAAGAGAAAACATGACCCAATGTTGAGAGCAATACATTAAGAGAAAGCGCCAACTCTACACCATCACCAACAGAGAATTAGAAAAGAGTGAAAGTCCAACCGGCCACGGACAGTGGAGAACCAGGAGCAAGACAACAGAAGGAACTGCTCGGTGTTGAAATAACCCCATGATAGTCTCTGTTTGGAGGAAAACAGATGGTCTGCGATTATTTCAATAGCACGAGGAGAAAGTCTAACAGATATTGTAGAAATACTTAGGAGAGGCTCCAGTGAAGGCCGTTGACAAGTGGAAGATGTGGATGGAAAGAGAGAGGTGAGAAGCCAGGTCAGTTCATTCACCTTGCAGATGGTTAACAGATGTTTCTAGCTCTGCCCAATGTATTATTATTATTTATTTAGATTTTGCTCCCACCTTTTTCAGTAGTAGCTCAAGGTGAGTTACATTCAGGTACTCTGGATATTTCTCTGTCCCAGGAGAGCTCACAATCTAAGTTTGTACCTGAGGCAATGGAGGGTTAAGTGACTTGCCCAAGATCACAAGGAGCAGCAGTGGGATTTGAAATGGCCACCTCTGGATTGCGAGACCAGTGCTCTAACCACTAAGCCACTCCTCCACTAGCAACATTCCATCTAGAATCTCAAATAGTAGCAACAGAATCTCAGATAGTTCCAACATTCCATGTAGAATCTTCAATAGTAGCAACATTCCATATATTTATTTATTTAGATTTTGCTCACACCTTTTTCAGTAGTAGCTCAAGGTAAGTTACATTTGTACCTGAGGGTTAAATGACTTGCCCAAGATCACAAGAAGCAGAAATGGGATTTGAACTGGCCACCTCTGGATTGCAAGACCAGTGCTCTAACCACTAGGCCACTCCTCCACTCCATTATTTGTATAGTGCCACCAGCCATAGGCACCAGTTTACCAAGGTACAATTATAGCACTTTCTGCTTCTTGGAGCTTACAGGCTGGTTGAGACACAGACAAAAACAAAGAGGAGATTTTGCGTTAAAAACAACAAGGTTGTAATCACAATATTAACTATCGCATGAGTTAATGGTATTAGCAAGTGGGATGGTGGCCGAGGGTGAGAGGCAGTCCTTCCTCCTTAAAAGTTACTGTAGGTTCTGCAAATAATTACAGAGTTTTCTGGTGGATTTTGTTTGTATTGATTTTTGTAGCTTTTCTATTTTCTATTTGTATTTATACACGGCCTAGAACGATTAGCAATAGGTGAACTACAAATGTTTTAAATATATAATCCTGTATTAACACCCAGATTCAGGTCTCTACAAATCCAAACAATTCACACAGAAACAACATATTTGGTGGGAAACATTGTTACATCAGCCAATAAAAGACACATGGCCAGCTGAAAATAGCGTCCACCAATCACAACATGCAGGCCGTTTCCTTCTTTGAAAAGCCAAGGTGACCTGTGGGTAGGCAGTACGTTTTCAAGAAATATTCCAGCACTACTGAGTTTTTTAAGCCATTTGCACTGCAGGCTACATAGGTTATCCCATGAATATAAGGGAAGGGAAATGGGACTTGTTATACTGCCTTTCTGAGGTTTTTGCAACTACATTCAAAGTGGTTTACATATATTCAGGTACTTATTTGTACCAGTGCAATGGAGGGTTAAGTGACTTGCCCAGAGTCACAAAGAGCTGCAGTGGAAATCGAGCCCAGTTCCCCAGGATCAAGGTCTGCTGCACTAACCACTAGGCTACTCCTCCACTAGCAACAGTCCATGTACAAGTCTGCCCTTGCAGATCACCAATGCAGCCGCGCAGGCTTCAGACTCACAGAAACAGAAGCCTGCGCGGCCGCATTGCTGGATCTGCAAGGGCAGGCTTCTACATGGAATGTGCTAGTGGAATAGCAACATTCCATGTAGAATCTCGAATAGGGAAAGGGCAGTGACATAGGAAGGGGGGCGGGGGCGGTCCGCCACGGGTGCACGCCGCTGGAGGGGGTGTCGGCTCCACTGGTTCACTGCTCTTTCTGCCCCGGAACAGGATACTTCCTGTTCCGGGGCAGAGAGAGCAGGGAACCAGCAGAGCAGACACATCTCCCAGCGACTTGCACTCGGGGTGGGGCGGCCCTCCCGCCCACCCCCTTTGGTAAGAATGCGCTCTGGGGGGTGCGTGTGTTGAGGGGGGGTGCGCTGTGCTGCACCCGGGGGGGGTGCACAGTGGTGAACCGCCCTGGGTGTCAGCCACCCTCCCTACGGCACTGGGAAAGGGAAATGGGACTTGATATACAGTGGTGGAAATAAGTATTTGATCCCTTGCTGATTTTGTAAGTTTGCCCACTGACAAAGACATGAGCAGCCCATAATTGAAGGGTAGGTTATTGGTAACAGTGAGAGATAGCACATCACAAATTAAATCCGGAAAATCACATTGTGGAAAGTATATGAATCTATTTGCATTCTGCAGAGGGAAATAAGTATTTAATCCCTCTGGCAAACAAGACCTAATACTTGGTGGCAAAACCCTTGTTGGCAAGCACAGCGGTCAGACGTCTTCTGTAGTTGATGATGAGGTTTGCACACATGTCAGGAGGAATTTTGGTCCACTCCTCTTTGCAGATCATCTCTAAATCATTAAGAGTTCTGGGCTGTCGCTTGGCAACTCGCAGCTTCAGCTCCCTCCATAAGTTTTCAATGGGATTAAGGTCTGGTGACTGGCTAGGCCACTCCATGACCCTAATGTGCTTCTTCCTGAGCCACTCCTTTGTTGCCTTGGCTGTATGTTTTGGGTCATTGTCGTGCTGGAAGACCCAGCCACGACCCATTTTTAAGGCCCTGGCGGAGGGAAGGAGGTTGTCACTCAGAATTGTACGGTACATGGCCCCATCCATTCTCCCATTGATGCGGTGAAGTAGTCCTGTGCCCTTAGCAGAGAAACACCCCCAAAACATAACATTTCCACCTCCATGCTTGACAGTGGGGACGGTGTTCTTTGGGTCATAGGCAGCATTTCTCTTCCTCCAAACACGGCGAGTTGAGTTCATGCCAAAGAGCTCAATTTTTGTCTCATCTGACCACAGCACCTTCTCCCAATCACTCTCGGCATCATCCAGGTGTTCACTGGCAAACTTCAGACGGGCCGTCACATGTGCCTTCCGGAGCAGGGGGACCTTGCGGGCACTGCAGGATTGCAATCCGTTATGTCGTAATGTGTTACCAATGGTTTTCGTGGTGACAGTGGTCCCAGCTGCCTTGAGATCATTGACAAGTTCCCCCCTTGTAGTTGTAGGCTGATTTCTAACCTTCCTCATGATCAAGGATACCCCACGAGGTGAGATTTTGCGTGGAGCCCCAGATCTTTGTCGATTGACAGTCATTTTGTACTTCTTCCATTTTCTTACTATGGCACCAACAGTTGTCTCCTTCTCGCCCAGCGTCTTACTGATGGTTTTGTAGCCCATTCCAGCCTTGTGCAGGTGTATGATCTTGTCCCTGACATCCTTAGACAGCTCCTTGCTCTTGGCCATTTTGTAGAGGTTAGAGTCTGACTGATTCACTGAGTCTGTGGACAGGTGTCTTTCATACAGGTGACCATTGCCGACAGCTGTCTGTCATGCAGGTAACGAGTTGATTTGGAGCATCTACCTGGTCTGTAGGGGCCAGATCTCTTACTGGTTGGTGGGGGATCAAATACTTATTTCCCTCTGCAGAATGCAAATAAATTCATATACTTTCCACAATGTGATTTTCCGGATTTAATTTGTGATGTGCTATCTCTCACTGTTACCAATAACCTACCCTTCAATTATGGGCTGCTCATGTCTTTGTCAGTGGGCAAACTTACAAAATCAGCAAGGGATCAAATACTTATTTCCACCACTGTACTACCTTTCTGTGGTTTTTGCAACTACATTCAAAGCAGTTTACATAGTATATACAGGTACTTATTTGTACCTGAGGCAATGGAGGGTTAAGTGACTTGCCCAGAGTCACAAGGAGCTGCAGTGGGAATCGAACTCAGTTCCCCAGGATCAAAGTTCACTGCACTAACCACTAGGCTACTCCTCCACTCAAGGTGCTTAAGGAGCCCCATCTTCTCAATGGCTCCAGAACTTGGCACCTTTAACAGAAAGTTTCAAACTAAGGTGAAGAGAATGAGTGGGAGCATTTGGTTTAAACACTGACTCCATCTCTAAAAGTTTGAGCAGAGGTATACCTGACAACCATCAGTTCTCTGCATCTTAACCCATCATATACATACTGGGGGGAGGGGGTGGGAAAGCTGGCTATATCAGCAAAGGCAACGCACATTGCCAAGTGAACACAGCAATCGAGGGGAAATGCACAAAATCGCTATTTCCATTGCAGTAAAAATTACCGAGGTGGAAATAGCGAGGGATTGCACAAACAATTGCATGCAAACAGTGGCATATGAGGGCGGGGCAGTGGGTGTTGTCCGCCCTGGGTGCACGCAGCAGGAGGGGGTGCAAGGAGCAGCCGGTTCCGCAGGTTCCCCGCTCCCTCTGCTGTTACTTCAGGGGCAGAGGGAGCAGAGAACCAGCGGAGCCGACAGCCGTGCAGCTGCTCCCAGCAGGTAGGAAGAATGCACCGGGGGGGGGGGGGACTTGGAAGTGATGCGCCGGGGGGGGGGGGGTTGTCATGCTGCACCTGGGGGACACGGATGGCACTGCACCCTGGGGGGGGGTACTGAGTGGTGATCTGCCCCGGGTGGCAGCCGACAAAGGAACACCACTGCATGCAAATGAGCTGCTCACAAAAACAGCGAGTATATCGACCAGTCACTATGCTGTGCATGTACAGAGCAGCCAATCGCTAAGCCTGGCTCCTCCGCGCATGCTCAGAACAGCTGTGCTACACCCAGCTTTCATACAAGCAAACAAGCTGCGTGTATGAAAGCTGGATGTAGCTTTTTTTTCTCAAAACTGCTGTGGGGTGTGCTCAGGGGTATGATTCTGGGGCTGGAGCAGTGGCTGATGGGTGCTGACCATGAGCTCCCTCCTCCTCCAGGGGCCCTTAGGACTCTCATGTTGGGGCTCCGGTATCTGCCCTGCCTTCCTGCCACTGGGAGAGAGGGCATGAGAAAAAAGGGCCCCCCGCCTCCAATCCCATACTTCACTGCCGCGGTCAGCAATCTCCCTGCTCTGCAACGTCTTGTCTCTTCCCCAGATCCTTCTCCTCCCTGTCCCCGGTACACTCGAAGCTGCCCCCCAGCCCTCCAGAGGAGCCACAATTGTGAGGGAGAAGGTTGAAGCGGGCAGGAGTGGCGGAGAACCCTGGAGCGGCTGTGGAGTACGTGCAACAATGAAGAACTGTCAGGATTGACAGCTCCAGGCCTCCCATTAAATTTTCCCCAGTAAAGGTAGGGGCTGCTTCTGTGCATCCCTTGGAATGCACATTTGAATGCTTAATAGCTCGTTTAAACAGATTAGCCATAAGATTCCCGTTGTCTGATGCCCCCACACAGTAAAAAAAAACCCCGCAGAAGCCCTTTGTGCATCTCCCGCTGAATAACCCACTCGCTACACTGGCTGGAACTGGTCTAAAAAGCAGGTTGCTGGCCTGGTAGGTTTTGTGCATCAGGTCCTCAGCAATGACGACAGCAAGCACAGAGTTTCCTCATGTGGACAGCTAATGCTGAATGGACAGCAGAGCAATGTAGGGCAAGAAGCAATATGGCACTCCAGATTGGAAAGGGTAGGACGGCTGACCGTTCCCCTCTCTGAGCACCTTGGTCCTGGCTAGGGTACAGGGACCTCAGTTCACGACAGATTCGCTCAGCACTGTGCTTGGTGTAGTAGTAATACAGCCTTAACAGAGGTCAACAGTGGTAATCCAGAGTATCCTGTTAGGAGATTCTCATCCCGCAGAGCACTACGGGAACTATTCCGTTCAAGGGCAAAGAACCACAGAAAAAAATGGCAGATAAAGACCCTATGACCCATCCACCCTATTACTACTACTACTACTACTACTTAACATTTCTAGAGCGCTACTAGGGTTACGCAGCGCTGTACAAATTAACAAATAAGGACAGTCCCTGCTCTGAAGAGCTTACAATCTAGCTCCCCCTCCCATACTCTCTTGAATTCAGATACAATCCTCCTCTGAGAAGCGCTTCCATGCATCTACTATCATTTCTGTGAAGAAATATTTCTTCAGGTTACTCCTGTATTTTCTCCCTTCCCCCTTCATCCTCTGCCCCCTCATTCCAGAGCTTCCTTTCAATTACAAGAGACTCACCCCCTCCTGTGCAGTTATGCCACGGAGAGAGATTTAAATATCCCTATCAAATCACCCGTCTCCCACCCTTTTTTCTGAAGTATATCTGAGTCTTTGGATAACTGCAGGGTTGTAGTAAAAATGTCCCTTCCCCCAACAAAGTATTTGTCCTGTACAGTCTTGTTATTCCCTTACAGGTGATTTGCCCCTTTCCCCAGGAATACTCCAGCTCAGGCAGAGCAGTAAATTAAGCTGACAGGTAAGGCACGTGCCTGTGCTGCAAGGATTGCACAGGATGAAGGGGGCTGGTAGTTCATTCACAGCCTGGGCATCCCCTGCTCGGGCAGGGACTTAAAGAGCCAGCAGTAACATCTGGACAGAAAGGACGAACTTTCAAGCAGCTTTCATTGCGCAAAACTGATGTTAGGAAAATGTGACTGACCCGTCTGTTCACTTATGGAATGGAAACTAAATAAGCCGTCCCCCCTTTTTTTTTGTCTTTTTCTCCATCAGCTCAAAACTATTTCTCAGATGAAGATACAATCACCCTTAATTACACAGAGTTCTGCAGGCATTCATTGGATTCACAGCTGCTTTTAACTACCGGGGCAAGTTAGGCGCAGCTGAGAGCCAATGATCTGAAAGTTCTAAGCCAGACTCACTGGACTCGACCTAAACCCCTTTGAGTGAGGTTATGCCGGAGCTCCCAGTAGCTGATTTGCAGCACCGAGTGAGTGTTAAGCCTGTGTGGGCCTCCCTCCCCGTCACCTCTAGAAACCCCCGCAAGATGCTCCCACCCACCCCCTCACTTACAGCCTCTCTCTGCTCTTTCAAGACCAGGGTTTTGAGCTGCAGGAGCAAAATTAGGTGTCTCTGGAAGGAACGATGGAAGCAGGGCTGCTGGCTACCAGGTCCCTGAAATCCAGACCGCTTTCCAGAGCCCGGGAACGGCACAGACTTTCCCGAAAGGAGTTTGCTAGCATGAGCTTGTGACACTTACCCTGCAGCAGAGAGCTCAGGCTTCACCGATACCTTTTGCCGTCCTGTTGTACAGATCCAGATTCACCAGTTTCTTGAGACTTCCTTTGACACCGACAACTCTGATTGCAGTGTTGAATGATTTCATCCACATGTATCTCCCCTGGATTCTTCCTTCTCAGCTGGAAAGTCTCAAGTTCCAGCCTGGGATTCCCTCTCCACCCCCTTCACACACTTAACTCTCTAGGTCTAGAAGCGCTCTGCTGCTGAGCCCGGTCCTGTGAGAGGCAGACAGACACCTTTAACCGTCCTGGGGGGGAACCTTCCTTGTAGTGGGGGATTAGAACTCATTCAGAGGTTTCAGGGAGAACGGGATATACACGTCCACAGATGCATTTTCAAACTCTGCACCTTTGAAATCAGCAAACGTAAAAGGGTAACCTGCTTGTTAGGAGGGGGAGACAGGGGTGTAGCTATGGGGGGCCACGGGGCCTGGGCCCCTGGTTTGGCTGGCAGGGGTCCCCAACCCCTGCCAGCCGAAGCCTTGGTCAGCACGGTCTCCAGCACAACTGCGTTTGCTGCCTGCCCCCTGATCTTCTTTCTTCTTGCTTCTCCTGTGCACGCTGATGCTCAGCGGTCTCTGGCGCAGACGCATTCGCAGCCTGCCACTTGCTCTTCTTTCTTCTTGCTCCTCCTGTGCACACTGATGCTCAGCGGTCTCTGGCGCAGACGCATTCGCAGCCTGCCACCTGCTCTTCTTTCTTCTTGCTTCTCCTGTGCACGCTGACGCTCAGCGGTCTCTGGCGCAGCCGCGTTCACTGCCTGTCCTCTGTTCTTCTTGCTCCTCCTGTGCACACTGATGCTCAGCAGTCTCCGGCGCAGCCGCGTTCGCAGCCTGCCACCTGCTCTTCTTTCTTCTTGCTCCTCCTGTGCACGCTGACGCTCAGCGGTCTCCAGCGCAGCCGCGTTCACTGCCTGTCCTCTGTTCTTCTTGCTCCTCCTGTGCACACTGATGCTCAGCGGTCTCCGGCGCAGCCGCGTTCGCAGCCTGCCACCTGCTCTTCTTTCTTCTTGCTCCTCCTGTGCACGCTGACGCTCAGCGGTCTCCAGCGCAGCCGCGTTCACTGCCTGTCCTCTGTTCTTCTTGCTCCTCCTGTGCACACTGATGCTCAGCAGTCTCCAGCGCAGCAGCGAACAGCATCAGCGTGCACAGGGGGAGCAAGAAGAAAGAAGAGCAGGGGGCAGGCAGCGAACACGGCTGTGCCGGAGACCAAGCTGAAGAAGGCTTCAGCTGGCAGGGGTTGGGGACCCTTGCCAGCAAAAGTGTTTGTTTGTGAGGGGGCGAGGCAGCACTCAAAATGTGCCCCCAACCTCGGGCTCTGGCTCCCTCCCACCGTGAGGTCTGGCTATGCACCTGCACTCATGATAGCACTAGAGGGGGCTGAATTTTACTCCATGGGTACCTGCTACTAATGGAAGAGTTACTGAGCTGCAGCAGTCTCTCTGCTGAATGCCACCGACTCTTGGGTTTCTGTTGAAACAGGGCACCATGTGGGGAGGGTCACCTCTTAATGAATGCTAAGCTGTACCCATTGCTTAGCTCCCTTTGTGAGCATACTTTAGTGGGTACAGCTTAAAGCTGAAGCAGGAAGGATTTTTGCATTAGCGGTTACCCCTCAATGCAGAGAGGTGCCCAGAAGGCTCAGAGCAGGGGTGGAAAACCTCGTCCTCAAGGACTGCAACCCAGTCAGGTTTACAGGATTTCCCCAATGAATACGTATCCCAAGCAATAATGAGTAGCCTGATTGCAATCTAGTTACATTCTAATAATATTACACTTTTAGTAACCACTATTAAAATATATTCAAAATGCTTTATTAAACACTGCTGAAGTTCAACTATACAAAATATATCCCCCCTTTATAAAACCCAACGTTCTCCCCACTGCTCCCAAATACCATTCGCATCACATTCACACAGAGCACTGATCAGGATTATTTACTATTCAAGCATATGGATATTATCACAAAACTCTTCTTCCAGTTTAGTCTGTGTTGACATAGAAACACAACCCAAGATGTTATAAAGATGACACTGCTTCAAATTAGCAGACGAATCCTCAACACTTAAAATGATGTCATTTGATTATCCGACCATTGCTCAAAGTCTTTCAAAAAAAGTTCATTCAATGTCTAGAACTGCGCTCAGCATTTCAATATGTCCATAGAGAGCAGAATATTGCATCTTGCAACTCTTGATTCAAAAGGCTGCCAAAACTTACGAACCGGCCCTCTTCCCCGCTTTTGCTGTTATAGAACCTCAACGTCCTTACGTAGACAAAATGCCAGCCCCAACAGAAATTAGTGTTTCGCAAACTTGCATCTTCAGGGGCGATGACTAAAACACACATTGCAGTGAGGAGAAAGATGAATATGTATGAGATCTATTTGATTTGCATGCGTCGCCTCCATTGTATGCAAATAGATCTCACGTATATGCATTGGGCAAATCCTGAAAACCCAACTGGGTTGCAGCCTGCAAGGACCAAGGTTGCCCACTGTTGGCATAGAGCATTGGTATTCCATCCCCGGGAATTTAGCTTCATGTACCAGCATAATTAGATACCTGTGATGATTGTTCTACAGCTCCTGGTGAGAAAAACCGATCCCCACCATCACCTCCAAATTTACAAAACTGTAATGGGCTGAGTGCGTGGTTAGACTCTGGAACTCATTGCCGGAGAAGGTAGTGATGGCAGCTGGCCTTGCTGAGTTTAAAGGGGGTCTGGACAGATTCCTGAAGGAAAAGTCCATTGATCGTTATTAAATTTGGGTGTTTTGCCAGGTTCTTGGGACCTGGATTGGCCGCTGTCGGAGACGGAGTGCTCGGCTTGATGGACCTTTGGTCTTTTCCCAGCGTGGCAGTGCTTATGTACTTACTAGTAAAAAAGGCCCGTTTCCGAAACCAATGAAACGGGCGCTAGCATGTGGCTTTTTTGTGTGTGTGTGTATGTCACAGAGTTATTTTGTGTGTGTGTGTGTGTGTGTGTGTGTGAGGGTGCGGTGTGTGTGCAGGTTGTTGATGTGTGTCTTTTTTTGTTTTGTTTTTTGCTTGGGGGTTGGGGGATGTGCTGTGCTGTCCTTGGTCGCTGTTTGCTGCTGGCTGGGTCGCGGGTAATCCTTCCAGCTGGGCCGCAGCTTGTCCTGTTCGCCCACGTCCCAGATGGTGACGGGCACGTTGTTTTCCGGCTCCTCTGACTGCATGTCAAGCGATCCCAAATATAGTCTGTGCTATAGACCCTCTGGCACTCTTCAGTACTGGCATTAGGCATTTAAAAAATTTCTCCCCCCCCCACCCCCCCGGTCTATTTTTGCACATACCCACAGCAGGAATATTCTTCTCTCGTTCCAGCGATGGTTCTGTGCTCTCCGTGCTGCACAGATAATGAGCCATTCTGCTGGGGAATGCTCCTCCCTTATTGTCACGTAGTTTCCTCTGATTGGTCCGTCTTACGTTGCCTAGTGTTGCCTGGGAACGGTGTTGTGATGGTCCTTTGTGTTTCAGAATGTTGAGGGTGTTTTTTCTGATTGGTCCGTCATGCGAGGGCGGGGCAGAGAGACATGGTCAGTGTTGTGGCTTCACCACCATGAATCCATGAACCCTTCAGTGAGTGACTGAGTGACTTCAGAACGTTGTCTTCAGAACGTTGAGGGTGAGTTTTATTATAGTAGATGAGCAAACTCCCTTCTCATTTACCAATAAAACACAGGTACTAGGTGAGTATACCCCAGACACCCCCACCCCCAATAATTGTAAAAAAAACATGCTGGGGGCCAAGCAGATTCCCCTCCCATGACCCTTCATATGTTTAAAAGATGCAGAGGTTGAGAAGACAGCCCCCCACTCCCACCTCCATAAATGCCCACCAAGTCAAGTGGGAGAAAGAGAGGTTTTTACTATTTCTGGGGGGAGGGGGAAGGTACAATATTAAGTTCAGGCCTAGCTGGAACTTAATATCCATTTAGTCACCACACCTCAGCAGTGATCGGCCCACAGTGCGTAAATTAAGCTCCCCCATGCACACAATTTTTACTGCAGCTCTCCACAGACATTTTTCTCTCAGTTAAACCTTTTTTGAACACTGCTGTAATTTCCACGCTACTAGTTTACTGAGTCTGAAGCAAGTGCACAGTTTATTACATAAGTCCCTGAATGCATCCCGGTCTGGGCAGAATGTCCCCTGCTACAAGGTGGCACATGTTGGATAGCTGAAGGCCAAGGGCTACATCATAAGTAACATAGTAACATAGTAGATGACACATAAGTAATGCCACACTGGGAAAAGACCAAGGGTCCATCGAGCCCAGCATCCTGTCCCCGACAGCGGCCAATCCAGGCCAAGGGCACCTGGCAAGCTTCCCAAACGTACAAACATTCTATACATGTTATTCCCGGAATTGTGGATTTGTCCCAAGTCCATTTAGTAGTGGTTTATGGACTTGTCCTTTAGGAAACCATCTAACCCCTTTTAAAACTCTGCCAAGCTAACCGCCTTCACCACGTTCTCCGGCAACGAATTCCAGAGTTTAATTACGCGTTGGGTGAAGAAAAAATTTCTCCGATTTGTTTTAAATTTACTACATCCCACCACAACATACAGCTTGGAGCAATCTGCTTAGAGTTTGCATTGTGAGAGACTTTGACAGGAAGTCAGAGAATGAATAGCCATGAGAGAGATTTGCATGCAAATCTCTATCATAAATATTCATTGTGGATAACCTGAAAACCTGACTGGCTGGGGTACCTCCAGGACCAGGCTTGGGAACCTCTGGGCTAGTGCAGGGCCACCGAGAGGGGGGGGGGGGCAAAATTCCCCAGGCCCGAGCCTCCAAGGGGGGCCCTGCCTACACCTGCTTACCCTCAGCTCCCTCGATAGCCCCCTTCTGTCTGCCACCGGGGCCCCTGCATTAAAAAAAAAAATCTCTAAATTGTCAGTGCAGCACCTCGGGTCTGTGAGAAAGCAGCAGACCACCTCGGGCCTTCCCTCACTGTGTACCGCCCTCGTGGAAATAGGAAGTTACATCAGACGACAGAGGGACACAGTGAGGGAAGGCCTGAGGCGATCTGCCACTTTCACACAGACACGAAGTGCTGTGCTGATGATTTAGAGATTTTTTTTTTTATATGCAGGGGGCCGGGTGGCAGACAGAAGGGGGCTGTCGAGGGACCTGGGGTAGGCAGCTGGAGACTGAGGACTGTGGTGCCAGCAGCCTGGGAGCAGGAGAGGGAGGCAACAGCAGTAGCGATTGGGGAAGGCAGCAAAGGGGGACCTGGGGGCGGCCTTGCCCCAGGCCCGGCTCAGTCCCTCGGCAGCCCTGGGCTAGTGCACTGGTTTCCAAATCTGGTCCTGGAGGCACCCCAGCCAGTCAGGTTTTTGGAATACCCACAATGAAATATTCATGAAAGAGATTAGCTCGAAGAAGGTAGTGCATGCAGATCTCTCTCATGAATATTCATTGTGGGTATCCCGAAAACCTGACTGACTGGGGTCCCTCCAGGACCAGGTTTAGGAACCACTGAGCTAGTGCTTCACCAACACTATACCCTGACTATAAATAATCATTGAAGGCGGTTAGCTTGGCAGAGTTTAAAAAGGGGCTAGACGGTTTCCTAAAGGACCAGTCCATAAACCACTACTAAATGGACTTGGGAAAAATCCACAATTCCAGGAATAACATGTATAGAATGTTTGTACGTTTGGGAAGGTTGCCAGGTGCCCTTGGCCTGGATTGGCCGCTGTCGGGGCCAGGATGCTGGGCTCGATGGACCCTTGGTCTTTTCCCAGTGTGGCATTACTTATGTTATGTACTTATTGGGCTGCCGCAGTGAAGTGTGACAGTCCTGATAGGTTAGCGCAGTTACATGGCGAGAGACAAGACCAAGGAAAAGTGGCAGATGGATACAGAAATATTTCCCATTAATATTAACAGCCATAGGCTTGATTAAACGGAAATTTCACGCACACCTCCATAAATTGCCTTATATATGTTACATCTTATGAATTCCAGAGGGAAGCTCTCTCTTTGCCATGATGCGAGCACTATGGTGAGTGTTAGCAGTAAATTTGACAGACTGAGATCTTACTCCATATACTCTGGTTTAGGAGTGAGGTTCATTAGCGTCATGGTATGTGCAAAACTAACACACTACATACAAGTTCCTCTCGCTCCATATTGAGTCATTAATTCTCCTTAAGTGTTGGAAGGAAAAGACTTCAGAAGCTCACACTATATTTATGATAAGATAAGTATCTTAGGGGTCCTTTTACTAAGCTGCGCTGAAAAATGGCCCGCGGTTTTGGGCGCGCGCAGAATTAATTTTTAGCGCACCTACAAAAAATGCTTTTTTTTTTCTTGTTGAAAACAGACATGCGGCACAATGAAAACTGCCGCGTGTCCATTTTGGGTCTGAGACTTTACCGCAAGCCATTGACCTAGCGGTAAGGTCTGACGCGGTAACCGGGTGGTAATGGTCTATGTGCGTCAAATGCCACTTGAGGTGCGCCAGAAAATAAAAAATATTTTTCAGAGGCGCATAGCGGATGACCGCTAAAATCAAAATTACCGCGAGGACCACGTGGTAACTGGGCGGTAACTTCAATCTGGCGCGCATGGACGCCTATACGGCTTAGTGAAAGGGCCCCTAACAGATGAGCAGGCTTCCTCGTGAGTCTGAAAAACCTCCTCCGCTATATTTTTATTATGTCAATTTTTCACCAAAAATAACAGTCAAAATTTCCAGCGGCTTAGCTGACGAACAGCTACTTAAGTGGCATATGATTGCCATTAAAATTTAATGAAAAAGAAATGACATAATAAAAATACAATGGAGGGGGGTTTTCAGAAACTCATGAGGAAGCCTGCTCAACTGTAAGATATTATTACATATATAGTCAAGCTTCTCAAGTCTTTTTCTCCTAGCTTTTAAGGGAAATTAACGACTCAATATACAGTAAGAGGAACTTGTATTATATGTAGTGTGATTGATCTTAATTATGTTTATAGCTGATATTGTTATTAGATGTGCAAAACTAACCCATTCGGAGACATTGTCCCTTCACAAGTCAGGGTGGAGAGGCATAAGATCCTCAAATACCAAGAAATGCAGTCTGAGAGCAAGAAAACGTGTCAGAAGTATAAAGAAACATGTCCCATCGTTTTGGGTGCCATAGACCTGATAAAAGGAATTTCCAAGCACACCTGGATAAGTTGCCTATACATGTTGTCATGAAACGTCTTGCGCCCACCTGGGGGGGTTAACCCTGCAGCCACCTAAAAGGTCTGTCCCAGCACTGCTCAGGTCTGCTACCACCTGCGCACGTGCTCTATACTGGCATACCCTTCCGCCCAGTCTCCCACCCACAAGTTATTTCCCTGGTGGTTTCTAAGGACACTGGGGCCACAGTTCCCAGAAAACACCCACAGACAAAAACACAAACCACCAGGATTCTTAGTCCAGGACAGCAGAGTCAATAAACTAATAAGGTTTATTGTCAAGAAATTGAACCGTGAATGGTAAAAGGAAAAATAGTGAAAATATAACAACAATAACAGGTAAATCAAACAGGTGTCAATAGTAAAACTAACTAAATATTTGTTTACTACCAGGGTAGTACCTGGGGAGTTCAGGAAATATAGCTGCTCACAGGTTATAATATAGCTGCTCACATGGCCTCAGTGAAGAGATCTTTCTTTCTCCTCTCCCTATCTGAGACTAAAGATTACCACCTCACAGTCTAGGCGGGGAAAAAACTGTCTCTTCTGTAACAGCTTTACAAAAAAAAAAAAAAAAAGACAGTTACCATCTGCTGGCCAAACAAGGGAAATGCACCAGGAAACAAATATGTCATACATTTCACATAAGAAGTTACAGACATAAATCCTCTGTTTCGTCATATGTATATCATACCAAAGAGAGCTTCCTTCATTCAGGAATTATTAAGATGTTGCAAGTATGTTAGCAGTAAACTTGAGAGACTGAAATCATATTCCACCTACCCTGGATTAGGAATGAGGTTCTCTACTGGCATGGTATGTGCAAAATGAACATTGTCCCAGGGATAAATATTGGGTGATAAAGAGATTTAAAAAATTACCTGACAAGAGAAAAATATGTACAGCAGTGAGAAAAAAAATGCATTGCTTGGAAAACAAAGCTGCTCATATGAATTTGAAAGGACTATCATCTACTCCTGCAACACACTATCACAGGCTCATGGATATAATTATAGCTCCCCAAGGCAGATTAATTTCTTTCTTTCTGTTTGGTTTGTTTTGGTTTTGGAATGAAGCTTAAAAGATCTGAATATGGTGCAATTTTTCCAGTGTATTCACCTGCATCAGTGGATTTTAGGTAATGCTAAAATATTTACATAACATTTGCATAATAAAGTAAGAAGTTTGAACTCTTGTAGATAAGGTTAATATTTTTCTTTTAGTTTGTCAGGTTGAGTCTTTCATCATGATATCAGCAACCTTTGGGAATACTTTTGTATCAGAACACTACCACTTCTAACCTAATGTCGAAAATGATTTCTTTATAAATGACAACCCAACATATCAATCCAATCTATTACTCAGGAACTTATATGCAATCCCATAACGTATTTTTCTCTACCATGTATGTACGCACCTTAATGCAGTACCACTTTAACCCTATGTCGAATAAGATCTCTCTAATAATTGATGACATAAGTTACAGTCCAATCCATCATGCAGGAACCTATATGCAATACCATAATGTATTCTTTTACCAAGTATATAAGCACTTGAATGCAATATCATTTGTAATTCTCTTAACCGGAAATGGCAATCACCACTACGGCAAATGTAAGCCACATTGAGCCTGCAAATTGGTGGGAAAATGTGGGATACAAATGCTACAAATAAATAAATAAACATAGCCATTTTAGGGATGGATCTAAGATGGCCATGCAGTAAGATACGCTGAGGGAGCTGTATGCCTTCACCTGCTTCTTGGATTGATCTGCGTTCTTGCTTTTTCTTCTAGTACCTAAATAGAAGGGAGGAATTGGGCACCTGCCCACCCAGTACAACTTCCCCCCACGAGACAAGCAGAGACCTCCAGTTCCCCGCAAACTAATCATGGGGGCATACTGGCTGATCAGGACATGAGGAAGAGCCCAGATCTCAGGAGCAAAATCGTCTCTGCGTTCCTCTTCTTGAGTTTTTTTGTATTTCACGAATGCCAACTCTTCAGCCTTTATTTTCTCAGCCACTTGCTTGGAGAACCATGTCGGTTTCCGGTTTCTCTTGCTTTTTATTTACTCTCCTCGCATAAAGGTTAGTAGCCATATGTATAGCTCCTTTCAGCCTGGACCACTGCTTGTCCGCTTCTCGTATAACCTCCCAGCCCATCAGCTCTTTCTTCAGGTATTCCCCCATTTTACTAAAGTCAGCATGTTTGAAATCCAGGACTTGGGAGTTTTGAGTGGCTGCCCTCAACCTCCAGCTGTTGTATCAACCAAACTGTTTGACGATCACTGCTGCCCGAGTGGGCACCCACTCGACCATTAGACACACTTTCCCCATTTGTGAGCACCAGATCCAGGGTAGGAGAGGCTTCTTCCTGAATAACTAGCACGCTGTTCAGGTCCCAACAGAATATTCAGTGGCACTGCCACCACTGACTATTCTGTTTGTCCGCCCTGTCCTAAATTACTACTACTACTACTTATCATTTCTAAAGCGCTACTAGACGTACGCAGCGCTGTACACTTGAACATGAAGAGACAGTCCCTGCTCGACAGAGCTTACAATCTAATTAGGACAGACAGGACAAATAAGGGATAAGGGAATATTAAAGTGAGGATGATAAAATAAGGGTTCTGAACAAGTGAATAAGGGTTAGGAGTCAAAAGCAGCATCAAAAAGATTTGAAGATGGCCAGAGATGGAGCTTGACGGACCGGCTCAGGAAGTCTATTCCAGGCATATGGTGCAGCAAGATAAAAGGAATGGAGTCTGGAGTTAGCAGTGGAGGAAAAGGACGCAGATAAGAGAGATTTACCCAGTGAACGGAGTTCCCGGGGAGGAGTGTAGGGAGAGATGAGAGTGGAGAGGTACTGAGGAGCTGCAGAGTGAATGCACTTATAGGTCAATAGGAGGAGTTTGAACTGTATGCGGAAACGGATAGGAAGCCAGTGAAGTGACTTGAGAAGAGGGCTAATATGAGCATAACGACACTGGCGGAATATTAGTCGTGCAGCAGAATGTTGAACAGATTGAAGAGGAGAGGAGAGAAATTAACTGGGTAGCTAGCTGTCTGGGTACTGTTGCTGAACATCAGGGTAACTCTCAGCAGCCACCCCAGACATGGATAGGGGCTAGCACTGCGTTTCTGGATCTAATTTAGCCAGTGGTGGATAACATTTAAAGAAAATTTGACTACTGCCAGCTAAACACTGCCTCCATAGATTCATAGTTTCCTGCAGTCTGAGTTTATATTCCTTAATTTAAATGCTGCATATTTTACAGTGCTCATTATCTTTTGACATTTGGCAGGATCTTTCCAAATGTCTATATTTTGTTTCTTAGCCCCCCCTCCCCCGTTTGAGAACAGCCACTATATCCAACAGTGATACCATCATTCTGTTCCACTCCTGTACCACATGCTGTGGGTTCTCAACCTCTAAGTTGCTACCCTAATTCTCAGTCCCTCATTTCCACTGTTTTCTTTTCCCTATTACATGCTCAATCACCTCATTCACCAAATAAATTTGAAAACTTAGGAGGTAATGATCTGACTACATTAATGGTTCCTTTGTCAGATGCCAACCCATCCTTTTTCCGTACGCATTCGGTGTAGTTAACAATAAGATCAACTTGTTGTGCCTTAAATGAGTGGGTGAATAATTTACTGTATTCAACCTTGGATAAATGCTTCCCTTTGTAACTCTAATAAATCTATTAAACGCAAGCAGATATTTCTAATCAGGATTGCATTTCTATAATCCAAGCAATGTTGATAAACTAATTCCAACATGTTCATCATATCCAACTGAGATGGGCGATAAATCAGTATAAGCCCTAATCATCTACCTTTCTTTTTCCCAACCTTCAATTTCACTGCCTTACAATCTATCCCTTCTAGAGATCTTAAATTGTGATTTATGGCTCTGCAGTTCCCCAGAGGAAGAGGGGTGTGTATCTCTGAGCTCTTAATAATTGTATTTACTGCATATACTGTAGAATAAATGTTGGAGGGATTTTGGCTCAGACCACTGACAACAAACCAAATATGTTGAAAAATCAGAACTTGCTATTTGCTGCTATGATGAGTTTTTCAGACTAGATATTAAGGCAAGATTTCACTGGCTGTGAACTTCTTCCCAGTTTCTAATGACCGGGGGGCAGACAGACATACAAGCATTGTTTTGGTTCTGTATTAATGCATCACCTTCATCATCCTCGTGGAAAGATCACATGAACATTCCATGGAAACCAGTCCAGACTCCACTACTGCCTCCCCACCCCACCCCCCTAAAAAAAAAAAGTATGCTCAGGTCATGAACTTATCCACTGCCCAAAGATACTGTGACCATGATGTCAATCACATCAACATTGACTCAGCATGTTCAGTAGTTGATATTGGAAGCAACATTGAAACAATGCACCTAAGCACTTTTTTACCCACGGACTTCACATCAGTTTTCAAAGGGATGAGTTTCTCTTTGAATTCTGACCTGGGGAAATCTGAACCTGCAATTTGTGTGGGTACGTTTTCCACGAAAACCTGTTTACGTGCTCTTGGAAATCTGAAAGTATGAATGTAAATGCACTTTCCACCCAAAACACTCTCCCTTTAGGGAGGATACATTTTAGTTGTTCTTTTCGGAAGGATACATTTTAGGTACATGTCCCGTTATTATTTTATTATTTGACCTCTTGTTATGCTTATGTATATATATATATTTTTTATTTTTTTATATTTTTATATGTTGGTTGCATCAGTGCCCTTGCTTTGCTGATATATATATATATATATTCTGTTTTAGTCTATCAGTGGTACTAGAGACGTGATGATTCATTTGTACATTATATTAATATATTTTATATTTTTTTTGTGTTGTTTGTTGTGCTTATTATTATATTTATTAACATTTCATAAGACATTTTTATTGTTGATAATCTATGTCTGTGTTTTAAAAACAATAGCAATATCTTATGTTTTTAAATTTTGTATATTATATAGTTTTTATGAGTTTGATATTTTATAATTTGATTTGTTTGTTTGTTGTAGCCCCTGACGCAGCCCTCTGTGGGCGAAACACGGCCTGTGTCGGGCAACTTTCTTATATACGTTATCTCTAATAAAATCCTTTGGATGTCACTTTGATCTGCTCGTTTATTCTCCATAACGTTAATGACTACAGTCAATGCAAAAGAGGAACACTAACAAAGCAATGGATGCCCCTCTATTGACAATTAGCCACCTGACTTGACTGGACACAGCTCAGGACAACTATCCATAGGGTCATCATGAGCTGACATCAACTCAACAGCACATAGCAACACAACACTAACAGGTTTTACCACATCCTCCAGCATAGCTACAGGTGGGCACAGGCCCACCCATTCTTGGCTTAGGACCACCCAGCAGTGGAACCCCACATCATCATCTCTCCTCCGTGGCATCCCGGCATCTGCCCACCCATCACTGAACTCTGTCCCTCCCCAGTGTACCTTACAGGCATCCCTGGCACCTGCAGGGATTAATTATTGCTGCTCGCGCTGGCCCCTCAGGCTTCCATCAGACGGGTCCCGCCTTCACTGACGTTATTTCCTGTTTCCTGTCTGGTGGGACCTGGCCGATGGAAGCTTGCGAGTCCAGCACGGGCAGCAATAATAAATCACTGCAGGTGCCAGGGATGCTTGTATGGTACACTGGGAAGAGATGGGGTTCAGTGAGGGTTCAGTTACGGGCAGGCAGATGCTGGGACACTGTGGAGAAGGAGAGATGTTGATGAGGGGTAGGTGAAAAAAAATCCCTATAATATTTTTTACTAGTATAAAAGGCCCGTTTCAGTAGGCAATGAAACAGGCGCTAGCAAGGTAATCCCCCCCCCCCCCGCAGCGTCCTTCCTGTCTCCCCTGCCCCCCCTGCAGCCACCAATCTGGTCTCAGGACCCCCTCCCCACCAACCCTCCTCGGCCCCTGCAGCCACGCATGTGCAGCGGCCCTCCTCTCTCCCCTGCTCCCCCTGCAGCCACCCATGTCCAGCGACTCTACTCTCCCCCTGCCCCCCCCCAAAGCTACCCATGTCCACCAACCCTCCTCTCCCCCTGCAGCAACCCATGTCCAGTGACCCTCCTCTCCCTTGCCCCCCTGCAGCCACCCATGTCCAACAACCCTCCTCTCCTTTCCCCTTGCCCCCCCTGTAGCCACCCATGTCCAGCGACCCACCTATCTCCACTGCCGCCCCTGCAGCCACCCATGTCCAGTGACCCTCCTCTCCTCCTGCCCCCCTGCAGCGTCCCTTCTGTCTCCCCTGCCCTCCCCTGCAGCCACCCATCTGGTCTCAGGACCCCCTTCCCACTTCCCTGCCCCCCCCACAGCCATCCATGTCCAGCGACCCTCCCCTCCCCCTGCCCCCCTCCAGCCACCCATGTCCAGCGACCCTCCCCTCCCCCCTCGGCGCATCACCCAAACCCCTCCCCCCCCCCCCCAGCACATCACCCAAGCCACTACCCCCCCTCGGGCACATCAACCCCCTCGCCACCCGCAGCCGCCAATACTAATGCTGTCCGGCCGCTGCTGCGTCTCCTGTTGAGCAGCAGCGGCCGGTACAAAAAGAAAAAAGCCAAAAAAAGATTTTACACCTGAAACACGGCTCCATAGACAGCCATCTGGCATTGGCTGTCATCTCTGCAGCCGCTCCTCCTCTCCCCTCTGACGTCGCTGCGCTCCTCCAGGGTCTTCCTGCAGGGGCAGTGACATGGAGGGGAGAGGAGGAGCGGCTGCAGTGACGACAGCGGCCAGACAGTGTTAGTATTGGCGGCTGTGGGTGGCGAGGGAGTTGATGTGCCCGAGAGGGGGGGTAGGGGCTTTGGTGATGCGCCGGGGGGGGGGGTAGGGGCTTGGGTGATGCGTCGAGGGGGGGTAGGGGCTTGGGTGCTGTGCCGAGGGAGGGCACTGAGAGCTGATTGGTAGGCAGGGGGAGGAGTAGGGAAACACGCGGAGCGTGTTTCCCTACTCCTCCCCCTGCCTGGCTTGCGGTTTTGCAAAGCAGGGGCTTGGGTGTTGCGCCGAGGGAGGGGCACTGACAGCTGTTTCCCAGGCAGGGGGAGGAGTAGGGAAACACCCCTTGCCTTGGAATCAGCTGTCAGTGACATCACTGACGTCAGTGCATTCTAAACTGCCTAGCAGACCACCTCCGAGGGAGCCACGGTACCAGGCACATTAGAACGTTGGAGGTGAGAATTATTATATAGGATGTCTCCAGGGAGGGGGCGTGGTGTGGTGTGTCATGGAAGGGCCCATCTAAGTTAACTCTGGGTAAGTCCAAAATACTAGGTCTGGCTATGCCACTAATTTATCCATTCCACTCCACTCAGGAATTTCTAGAACTCTAGCTGCCGTCTCTTCCCTGAGCTGAAGAACCTTAGCCAGTCTTTCCTCATGTGAGACTCATTCTATTCCATTAATCATTTTGGTGGCCCTTCTCTGTAACTTTTCTAATCCTTTTTGAGATGAAAGAAGTACATAAAAACACAATTTAAAGCCAGGAAACAATGGCGGGTATATTAAGCCGCATAGCTTTGAAGATTTGTACCATGTGAATCTGTTTCAGTAAATATACACTCATCACCCCATCTTCTTTCTTCACATTTTTGATCCAGATGGGTTAAGATGTTGCAGGTCTTTTCCAGAGGACTGATCCATGCTCATCTGTTAACGGTACTGAAGTCTGTTATCACATTTTCTGACATCACAACTGGTTTTGAAAAAACGAATCTTAATGATATAATGACACAACTCAAATTAACACCACACCAATGCAGTTGCAATGACCAAATTAGCTATAAAAATTGTCACATATCTAAAAAGCGTCTGTTGTGCTTTAACACATTGTATACCCTTGCTATCAAAATATAACTAGAGACAACGAAAATATATCTATATCTATATATAGATATATAGATTGTGAGGACTCTGAAAGGGGTCCAGTTCCAGTCATACTGAGACCGGGACAGGGAAGAGGTATTCCTTTGAAATGTAATGATTCTTCTTCACTAATCCCTTCTAGACAAAAGGTTCGCCCTCTAGTGGTCAAGGCCCCAGTGAAAACACTGGTTAGGGAGAGAAACTACCAGTCCCAGAAACCACTGGGGCATCAGCAAGACTCTCAGGAACTGGAGGGAGGGGTGAATGATTGGGAAATGAGCTCTGATCCAGGGAATGAGCAGCAGCTGGGGGAATCGAGGATGGAGGAGGAGATGGAATGGGATATAGAGGAAGGAGGAGAAGAGAAAGAGAAGGAGTGCGTGGAGGTTGGAGGGGTGGCTCAAACTTCCTCAGGAACGGTAAAGGCTTTGGTGGCGGGAGTGTGGCCCAAGCTGTGTATACTTGGAGAGGAGAAAATAATCCAGTGGGGAAGCCACTGGTGGAAGAAGCTAACCCATGAACTATCTAAGGGTAGAAGATAGTGCTGATGAGGGGAGGCTACAATTGGGAGCAAGACAAAGGTTTGCTGGGTGTGATATTCTGAGTTAAGATTGGACTGTGTTAATAAGCTGAATGTGGAAAAACTGAACTGACTCTTGCATTGTTGATGAGGAAACTGCTTGAAGATTAAGATTGTGTTAAAAGGTGCTGAGAAAATACAGACCTGTGGTTTTCAAGAACTATAAGACTGCTGAAGTTTTGTTTGTCCCAGTCGTGAGCTGATCCTGGGGCGCAGGTCAGCTGAGGAGAGGTTAAACCAGGACAAGCAGTGCAGTGAGGAGGTGATTTGGAGCCCATACCGGGGAAACAGTCAGCCAAGCTAAGCAGGATTAGCTCTGGCCACCAAGTGGAATGGAGACCCAGCTCATAATATATATATATATATATATATATATCTCCAACAAATATCCAGGAGACGACGACAATAACCCAAACGACATCTCCCACTAAATTCCCTTATACATATCCCATGTACCATCCCCCCCCCCCACCTCCACTACCCTTCTCCTATGCTCACCTACCCCTGCTCACACCTTCTCCTATTCCCTTGCCCATCTCCACCTACCTATCTCCTCTTTCATTATTCTGCCATACTTATATTTTCTCTATCAATACTCTGTAATCCCCATTACTATGTGAGCCACATTGAACCTGCTATGAGCGGGAAAGCGCAGGGTGGTACAAATGTAATAATAAATAAATAAGTGGAATTCAGATTTCAGGCCATGCAGTTTGTTTTTCAGCAAAGTTACATGGCATGCAAGCTTATATTGGAACAAACTTCAGGCCCCGGTGCATGGTACTTTTTATTTATTTAATTCATCTAGTTACTGAGGCAGACTGGAACACTGCAGATTCTAACAGTCAACCAACCAACCAAACATCTACACCGACTCAAAAGAAAACTCTATCCAATGGCACATAATCCCAATCACCTATAATTCTCCTGGGAGTCACCACATTCAGAACAGCATCACGAAATATGGAATGAAATCGAAGGTGTTTTACAAAGACTCTTTTTGCCTCACTTTTACAGAACGGAAAGTCATGGTCAAACAGGCACAGAGAACAGTTTTGTAATGGTTAATGCTGTGAAATCATACATGAGATCACACTCAACAATCAGACAGCAGTGAGCGAATGTAGCATGATGTGCCCTGCCAGGGTTTCAGTGGGATCACAGAATAGCAGTTTAAAGGATTTTAACAACTTAGCATAGCTCTCTGTGTGCCCCTGAACACTGGTGCCACTTTTCTGTAACCCAAGGTGTATTATATTCAGGGCTTTTTTTGAGGGGGTACTTGGGGGTACTGAGTACCGGCACCTTTTCCAGTGTCTGCTAAAATTGACCCATGGACCCCAAGTTTTAATGAAAGAGCTCAGGCTCTACACATCAATTCTGCCATGTCATGGATTCTGTGACTGGTTGCAGGGGGCCTGGCTATTGTAGGATGAGTCCCTCAGTGATCACCCCACCCCTGAAGGGTGGCCTCGCATTTGAGTACTGGCACCTTTTCCATTGTGTGCTAAAATTGACCCATGGAACCCAAGTTTTAATGAAAGAGCTCAGGCTCTAAACACACCAATTCTGCTTTGTCATAGATTCTGACTGGTTGCAGGGGGCCTGGCTATTGTGGAGTGAGTCCCTCAGTGATCACCCCACCCCTGAAGGGTGGCCTCACATTTGAGTATCAGCACCTTTTCCATTGTGTGCTAAAATTGACCCAAGGACCCCAAGTTTTAATGAAAGAGCTCAGGCTCTACACACCAATTCTGCTTGTCGTAGGTTCTGTGACTGGTTGCAGGGGGCCTGGCTATTGTGGGGTGGGTCCCTCAGTGATCACCCCACCCCTGAAGGGTGGCCTTGCATTTGAGTACCGGTACCTTTTGCATTGTGTGCTAAAATTGACCCGACCCCAAGTTTTAATGAAAGAGCTCAGGCTCTACACACCAATTCTGCTTGTCGTAGGTTCTGTGACTGGTTGCAGGGGGCCTGGCTATTGTGGGGTGGGTCCCTCAGTGATCACCCTATTCCTGAAGGGTAGCCCTAGCATTTGAGTACTGGCCCCTTTTTTGCCTGAAAAAAACCACACTGATTACATCTAAGAACAGTAGATATTTTCCTGCCTCTAGAGGGTTCACATTCTAAGCTTCTACCTTGAGGCAATGGAGGGTTAAGTGACTTACCCAAAATCACAAGGAGCTACTTTGGGATTTGAATTAGGCTTTTCTGGTTCTCAGCTACATCTATTGGCTTACATCTCGTCCATTCCAGGAAAAGGTTCTGCAATTAAACCCTCTCTCTCCGTGAATGAAGACATACCGACTCAGCTCTCTTTAATGATTTCAAAAATTATAGTGCAGAGTAGTAGGCAAAGGCTGTCTTTTTGCAGAGGACACTAAATCTGGTACAGAACGCTCCTGAGGGTACAAAATGAACAGTGATTTAAGAGAACCCAAGGAGTGTGGTAAAAGGTGGATTCCTAAGACGAAATATAAAAAGTGCACAAGAAAAAAAACAGCAGAAAGGGATGGGGGTTGGGATACTAATATGCACCAATCGGGTGACAGATCTCAGGGTGATCATCTCAATGATTTTAAGGCTGTATAACACTGTGACAGGGCAGAGGCCAGAGCTAGAGGAATGTCAGGGTGTAGAGAGATATCGCCAGCTGAAAAAGAAAACAGGCGATAATGTCTCTGAATATATTTATTTATAGAAAGAATATTAGATTCATGGAACAGCCTCCCAGTGAAGATGGGTATGGATGGACAAACTAGGTTGACTGTAGGGCCTTTATCTGCCATCATTTTCCATGTTTCTACGAGCACATTCTTGGTTAGCCCTCATCTGGTGATCTGTGTCTGGTTCTGGACACCATAACTTTAAAAAAGAAAAGCCAGACAGGTTTGTGGTGTTTGTACAGAGTAGATGGGTCTTACGGTCCTTATTTTCTGTCATATTCTAAGTTTAGCAGAATGCCAAGACTGATCCTAAGAGCATGTGGGGCTGGAGCGGAAAGATAGGAGGATGGAGGAATGCCCCCCTCCTGGGATTTTAAAGAGCACCTGGGTGGAGAGATTTGGCTCATGATCTGGTGCAAAACAATCCATCGTGTGGACTCCTTCTACTGCAGCTCTTAGGCCACTGGTGCGCCTGGGTGGTCAGGAGAGAGGGCCCAGAAGCAGGGGACCCAGTGTAGTCCCCCAGATGACTGGATGGCCTTGCATAATCCCAAGTACTAGCCATAATTAGTAAACAAATTAAAAAGATAAAGCAACATAGTTGATCATTTTTCTTTTGCTGTATTGCTGCCATCGGGTACGCCCCTGTGACACCTCCAAGCCAATCACACCACATGCTATAATATTCTGCAATTAGACACAATCATGTGACACCTCCAAGCCAATCACAGAGCACATCCTATAATATTCTGCAAATAAACACACTCATGTGACAAATCTAAGCCAATCGCACAGCGCATCCTATAATAGCCTGCATTTGCTTGTAAAAGCATAATTAAGGCTAGACTCTGTTGTATTAATTATGCAATCAGCCTTCATAGTCAAATTTATGGAAATCTAAATTCTCCTCTACAGTTGTAAGAAACTGGATTTTAGTGAGTTAATTTCAGTTGAATATTTCATGCACATTGTAAAAATCTTGATCATTATTTAATGCAGAAAGTGTACTTTTTGGGGTTAGACAAAAGCTTCTCCTTTGAATAGTACGGTACAAGATTTATTCCCAGTACTGAACAGGTACCTTATGGTTATAATAAAAAGTTATGTCAGCCGTATCGTTTTCCCGATTAACACTTAGCAAATAACATTGTTATTCAGTATCAAAAATCTGTTGAAAAACAATTTAAATGTGTTTACACAGTTGGAAAGGAATTAGGTATATCGTTTTCAATAAATTGAAACCATATTCGACAGGCTGGCCCCTTTTCAGGAGCCTTCTATTAGTTTTGGCCAATAAACATGGAGCAGAATCCATGGAAATTATTTTAACAATTATTATCCTTATTATTTATGTTGGGGTAGAGTATTGCCCTGCTGCTTGACTCCTCATGGAAGATACCGAAGTGAGGCGTGTGCAGCTTGAATAGTACACAGACACACAAAGACAATATTTTGAAGCCAAGTCAAGGCCTTTTTAACAGAGGAGCGGGGATAGGAGTACGTGAACTTGAGTCCAACATGATTTAATGGATATTTTCATGGACAAATTTCTGCCCCAAATTCTTATAGGTGTGTGTCCTGGTGTGTTGCTCAAGAGAAGGCCATTGGGTATTCTTGGTATTTCCTATCCTGAAATGATGCTGTTAGGGCAAACAGGAGAAATTTGACTTCAGCTTTCTTAAACATATGAAACTGGAGGATAGCTTATATATACTAACTTTTGAAAGATGCGTATCTACATAACATAGTAGACGACGGCAGAAAAAGACCTGCACAGTCCATCCAGTCTGCCTAACAAGATAAACTCATATGTGCTACTTTTTGTGTATACCTTACCTTGATTTGTATCTGCCATTTTCAAGGCACAGACCGTAGAAGTCTGCCCAGCACTAGACCCGCCTCCCAACCACCAGCCCTGCCTCCCACCACCGGCTCTGCCACCCAATCTCCGCTAAGCTTCTAAGGATCCATTCCTTCTGAATAGGATTCCTTTTTGTTTATCCCACGCATGGTTGAATTCCGCTACCATTTTCATCTCCACCACCTCCCGCGGGAGGGCATTCCAAGTATCCACCACTCTCTCAGTGAAAAAATACTTCCTGACATTTTTCTTGAGTCTGCCCCCCCCTTCAATCTCATTTCATGTCCTCTAGTTCTACCGCCTTCCCATCTACGGAAAAGGTTCGTTTGCGGATTAATACCTTTCAAATATTTGAACGTCTGTATCATATTACTCCTGTTTCTCCTTTCCTCCAGGGTATACATCTATCACTTACTGAACACTGGGAGTTTCTGTAGCATGTTCTTGGCAGTTACAGTAAAACCACAGAATGATCAAGATAGGGGCACTAGGGTGGTGGAGTATGGATGAGCTGGGATGTACAAGGGGAGCTTTCAGAAGGCTAGAATATGAAGACTCAAATGGACCTAGAGATATAGATAGGAATCCCACCCAACCCCCTATATTTTTTAATCTTCTCCATCTTGTTTGTACATGCATTTACAGCAATAAACAGAAGCACACATGGCAGCCAGGCTTTCAAAGACATGAGATTCAGGAAGAAAATCAGTGATGGTACTTGTTGAACTTAATGGCACTTTCATTTCTGAAGCAAGGAAACACATCTGTCATTTGCTTTCCCAAAAATCTATCTCAGGCATGGTTTCATCCTTGTCCCCCAGTAAGCTCCAAGGTTGTCGCCTTCTCTGTGGCGTTTCAGTACCCTACAGGATCCCTGTGGCTATCACAGAAAAGTCTGACTGTAGTCCCTACTCAGCTTAAGGTTCGATCCCATATAACAGGAGTATAATGTTTTGATATTGTGGCAACTCGATCCCCTCTAACTTTGTCCTTTAAAATATTTATGCCTCTTCTGAAAACTTACTTACAAAGACATTTCTTCTTACCACTAACTCAATCAGGCCTTGATGAAGTACTTCGCAAACCCCTGAAATGGCAAATTGACACTTGTCCTTGTTTTTTTCTCATCATATCCTCCCTGCCTTGTGTTTCATGGAGCAAATTTTTAGACCTCCTTTCATAATGCACTTACGTAGCCTAGGCATGTTCCCTCCTTTCCCAAAATTATGACTTTAACTAATGTAAACTGCCTAGATATACATTTGTTTACAAGCGGTACATTATATAAAATTGAAATATGAAATATCTGAGGAGATAGGGACATGTAAAGCATCATGATTCAGAGTTGTTAACTTAAGCCTCGGAGGACTTACTTTTTTCCATCCACAAGCAGGACTGAGTCATACACTAAGTGGGTGATATCATCTAAGGGTGCAGGACAGAACTGCTCTCCCAAAACTCAGAACTTAGTGTAAAGCTCCGAGCGTGTGCGGCTCTTGCCACACGCAGCGGTTTCTTCAGCTGCTCAGTTTTGTTTTTTTCTGCTCAGTTGACCAGTTCTCCACATCTACGCCTACATTTTTCCCCTGTTGTTCTCCCTCATAATTCTCAGGAAGAGAAATCAGGCAGGGATGAAATCCTAATTCTGCTGACATAGTCCTTAAGTGTGAGAGAAAAACCAGGATTCTGGCAAATATAGATGAAGGTCCATTTTAGATAGAAGGCAGAAATCAGAATTGATACGTCCAGGGTGGGGTGTGTCCAATTCTTAGTTCTAGTTTCGAAACGGATCTGCCAACATAGATCATTTTCTAATACATGCTGGAATGGATGTGCATGTGGCAGATCTGCGCAGTGGGAGCATCTGATTTACAGTTGTGAATGTGAAAAACATTGATGCAGCCAACTTGGCAACTTAAATATGTAAGCGCCGAAACAATCATGTATAAAAGGGCACTGGCTTCACCATTGCAAAGAACTTCCGAGTGCAAAAATGCCTTATTGCTGCTTAGCTGACCTTAGCTCAGTTCTGGGAAAAAAAACCCTGTGAATCCTTCATTACAGACCTGGATGTTTTGACTCCGTTATATTTGTGTTTTGGGTAAATTATGGGCTGTGTGCTTGAAGGGCCCTTGGGAGGTGGGAAAAGTGAGCTTGCTTGGAGTGGAGCCTAGTGGTTAGTGCAGCGGACTTTGATCCTGGGGAACTGAGTTCAATTCCCACTGCGGCTCCTTGTGACTCTGGGCAAGTCACTTAACCCTCCATTGCCCCTGGTACAAAAAACCTCAGAAAGGCGGTATGTCAAGTCCTATTTCCCTTTCCCTATTTGAGATTCTAGATGGAATGTTGCTACTATTGAGATTCTGTTGCTACTATTTGAGATTCTACATGGAATGTTGCTATTCCACTAGCAACATTCCATGTAGAAGCCTGCGCGGCCGTGTTGCTGATCTGCAAGGGCAGGCTTCTACATGGAATGTTGCCAGTGGACAAGTAGACTAGTGGTTAATGCAGTGGACTTTGATCCTGGGGAACTGGGTTCAATTCCCACTGCAGCTCCTTGTGACTATGGGCAAATCACTTAACCCTCCATTGCCCCTGGTACAAAATAAGTATCGGAATATATGTAAACCACTTTGAATGTAGTTGCAAAAAACTCAGAAAGACGGTATATCAAGTCCCATTTTCCTTTCCTTGGGCTCTTGATATACAGTAAAATATAAATACACATATATCACCTACCATCTATGTGTGCATTTTGCTTTCTATTTAAGTAAGGGCAGGGGGAAGTTTGGAGGGGGGGGGGGGGGGTTGGTTCTATGTTTCAAAATCTGAAAAAGTTGTGCTTTGTTCTGTAATTTGCTAAAGGCAGAGGGTTTTTTTTTTTGGGGGGGGGGGGGGTTGCCTTGTTTTTATACTTGTGCTTGATGCTTTCCCATTTACAATTTTGTGGCACTTTTGTGTCTCTGCTTTTATCAATAAACTAGGAAAAAATGCCCGTTTCTGAGCGGAATGAAACGGGCGCTAGCAAGGGGCCCCCTCCCTCCATCCCTCCGAGCTACTTGCCTTGTTCGCTGTGGCGTTTCCATTTCGGCCCTCGAGTGTCATAGCTCCGCCCTCAACGTCATGACGTTTTGACGCGAGGGCGGTGCAGACACTCCAGGGCACACCGGAAATAAGACCTAGTTGAAATTGTTTTTTTTAAAAAAGGGCATTTCATTTCAGTACCTACATTTAACATTAACATCTGCTGTTTGAGATAAGCATTATGTACTGCATTCCACTTCTGAAATGGGAAATACACGTGTAATTTTGGTTCTGCCCAAGTCCGACCAATCCCTTCCCAAATCACAGCCCCTTTCCATCTATGCATAATGTAGATTTATATGTTGAAATCCTGGCTAAAACTGTTTTTTTTTAAAAAATATGTATCCAGGATATACACGTAAATAACATGCTTTTAAATTAACCACAGAGGGTGGGGAGGGGTTATTAACATGGGCTACCATGAAGACGTGTTATTTTCCTGTTAACTCTAGCTATTAGTAACTAAGAGGCATATTTTCAAAGCACTTTCAAAGTTACAGCGAAACCTAAGGAACTTAAGTCTAAGTGCTTTGAAAAGGAGCCTCGTAGGTCTCAGAGCATAAAACGGGAACTAGTTAGTAGTAAAATAACACATCCTTACAGTAGCCCATGTTGATAACTATGCTCCTAAATGTCTCATATCTCATATGCTTGGGTCCTGGCCACACAGACATTCCAGAAGAGCAGTGGGGAACCTAGGGGGCGCTGCAGTAGACTTCACATAAAAGGTCCCAGGTACACAACTCACTGTCACCCCCTTATATTGTACGGTGAGTCCTCTAAAACCCAACAAAAACACCAGTACAATAGCTCTGGTGCCTGCAGGTGTCACCTCTGTGTAGGTACAGTAGGTATTTAGGGGTCCTTTAACTAAGCTGTGGCAAAAGGGGGCCTGCGCTGGTGTACGTACGTGTTTTTGATGTGAGCTGAGGCTCCCTTTTACCACAGCGGGTAAAAGGATTTTTTTTTTTTAAATGGCCATGCGGCAAGTGAAGCACTTGCCACGTGGCCAGTTCAGGGGGAAGCACTTACCACCACCCACTGAGGTGGCGGTCAGGGCTCCCATGCTAACCCGGCTGTAACATACACATATTTTGCAAGTGTATACTCACATGGGGATAACATGAGCAGGTCGCACATCTGTAAGCATGCACCAAGAAGCAATGACACATACTTTGCAGGTGTTTACTCACATGGGGGATTACCTCTGGGTAAGCACCGGTGCTACAAAAGCTACTATATTTTTGTAGTGCCAAAGTGGTGCATGCTGGGGGTGCGAACTACTACCGGGCTGCTGCGGTAGCCTGGCAATACTTCCAGTTTAGCGAGCAATAAGCCCGCGTTGGGCATACCGCTGCTTAGTAAAAGACCCCCATAGTGGGGTTTTTTTTTGGAGGGCTCACACATTCCACCACAAATGTACCAGGTAGAGTGGGATATATGGACCTATGTCCCCTTCTCTACAGTTCACTTCACTGACCACTAGGCTACTCCTGGGACCTGCTTGCTGCTGTAATAGGAATGGCCATCATATCTGAAGCTGTCATAGAGCCTGGTATGTACTGTTACTGACACAGGGGGCTGGGAGGGGGGGTTATGACTTAATCCCTTCAGTGGTAATTTGGTCATTTAGAGCAGCATTTGGTCACTTAGTAGTGATTGAAACAGGTCTAGTCAAAAATGTTGTAATTTTGGCCCTAGACATTTTCATTTTGTTCCATTATTGCAGAAAAACTTCTATCTTTTGCTGCTGCTCATGTCCCGCCCCGACACACCCCCTTGAAATTTGGATGAACTACAGAGCAAAACATTTATTTATTTGTTGCATTTGTATCCCACATTTTCCCACCTATTTGCAGGCTCAATGTGGCTTACATTATGCCATAATGGCGATCGCCATTTCCGGGATGAGAAATACAAAGTGGTATTGCATTAAAGTTCATAGCTGATAAAGTAAAGTATAGAGTCAGTTAGACAATCAAATATAGAAGTTCATTTCGGCAAAATAAATGGTAGTGCGTTAACGTTCATTAGTAACAGAGTTCATGAATCAGTCAACTGTAAACAGTTCGATTTTGTCTGGTTTTGGTAGAGTATCATCCTATATAATAATTCTCACCTCCAATGTTCTGAGGCTGCCTGGAACCATGGTTTCCAGCCAGAGCTGCTCAGGAAAGTGGAGTAGATAAAAGTGACGTCATTCCTGAAGTGCCACTGATTGGCTGCTATGACATGCTGCAGGACGTTCAATAGACAGGAGTGGAAGTGAACAAAGCAAGTCTATGGTAAGCAAGGAAGCCCATTGGTTAATCTCTGATTCCACTCCCCAAAGCAGCCGTCATTCCTATACACTCAAAAAAAAAAAAAAAAAAGGAAACCTAGGAGCTGCTTCTCATTGCCGTTTTTACAGCTGTTTCCACTGGACAAAAGGAGGGGGGAGACACACAGACCCTGCAACTGGGAGGGGGGAGGGGGACCCTGCAACTGGGAAAAAAGGAGGAAGGGATGGAGGGGGGACCCTGCAACTGGGAAAAAGGGAGGATGGGAAGAGGGGGGACCCTGCAACTGGGAGGAAGGAAGGAAGGGAGGGGGACACCCCTGCAAATGGGAGACATACCGGGGATGACGACCCTGGAACTGGGAGAGAGGGGGAACCCTGGCACATACTCTCATTCTCACACACACACTTGCACCCAGTCTCACTCTCTGTCACACACACACACTCGCACATTCACTCTCAAACATACACACTCCGAGGAAAACCTTGCTAGCGCCCGTTTCCTTTAAAACAGAAATGGGCCTTTTTCACTAGTTGTTTAATAATTAGGTTGGATCATTGTGGTATGCCTTTTTGAATAGGCTGGTTTTTAGTAGTTTTCGGAAATTTGTTACAACATCTAAAATGTTGAAATATCTAAAATCGGGGTGTTGAAAATTGCAATTTGGATGTTAAGAGAAAAAACATCATTCTGCCACCTTATGTTGTTTTTTGGACTTTTTCTTTTCTTTTTGGGAAAATGAGTCCCTAAAGCTCTCTTTTCATCTTTTTTTTTTTTTGCTGGTGTCAGTCCCTGTGTGATTATATTAAAGAAGTCAGCCATGAGACAGAGATAGAACACTTTACTCTGTGGTTAAGACTCCTGGTACTTTTTTTGGCCTACAGCTGTTTTCTCTGTTAAACAAATAATTTAGCCTCCTCCAGGGAACATTTTTGTGTCTTCAAATATGAAGTAGCTGACCTAGCCTGCATGACAGAGTTCTCATAAAGCATAACTGTTCTGGCTGTTACCAAATGAAGATTTTCTATTTATCTTACTATTGCTGAAAAGAAACCATCCCTGCTTGGTTTCATTGGCAAACTTATTGAAACGAGGTTGATCGTTAGCCTGCTCTATGCTCTACACTGTACTGTTTCCTTTTTTTTTTTTCCCTCAAGCTTCAGGGGATTTGGTGTTGGCGAGGTCCCAGGTACATTTTGCTTCCCACAGATCTGCAGCTGTAACTTGTACATACATACATACCTCAGAGATATCAACACTTAGCTGTTTACCCTAGTCATAAATCGTGCTGTGCAGTATTTGTGAAGTACCCAGAAGAAGCCAAATGAGCCATTCATTAATTGCACATTATGCAGATAATTCTATAACGTGGCTGCTAATATTTATGTGTTGATTACACATGGAAATTATTAGAGTAATATGTTTGGAGATATGCGAGTGAATGTCAAAATTCCACCTAAGCATTATTCTTTAAATATGCACCTGTGTTACGTATTGTTAAGAATGGTGGAGCGTGGGCAGGAATCACACTTTTGCATGTTGCATATAGAATACTATCAGTTATATACATATCTCCAGCACTTAGTTGTGACAGGGGCGTAGCCAGACAACAGATTTTGGGTGGGCCTAAGCAAGACGTGGGTGGGCACCCAGTGTTCTCCCCCCCCCCCACCCCCCAACCACCACCAAAAAAAAATATCTCAGCTGGCGGGAAAACGCTTCTTTCCACCTTGACAGGTATGCGCTGAAAAGTGAGCATGCTCAGGTGCCAGTACCATGGAGAGTAACGTTTTCGTTACCATCAGGGAGAAGTCTTCAGCTGGCCGAGCTTGGGATTCCCACCAGCTACCACTAAACCTGTGCTACTGTTGGGTGGGCCCTGGCCCACCCAGGCCCACCTGTGGCTACGCCACTGAGTTGTGAGCACTTACACTAGGTCTATGGCTGGCCCTCATGCCTAAATTATAGGCACATATCTAACCTCTTACACTAGTATACTAAAAAGGAAAGAAGGTGTCTCACACAGCTTGGAGGTGGTACATAGGTGCCCTGTTACCCTATGAGGGTAATTCTATAAAGGAGCACCTAGATCTAGCTGCTAGAAAAGCACCTATTGAAGCCTATTCTATAATCTGTGTACGTAAATGTGTGTCCTACTCATGCTACCCCATGTGAGTATACACCTGCAAAGTACGTGCCATTGCAATCTGGCACATGCTTACAGATGTGCGCCCTGCTCATGTTCAGGTTTTACCATATTTTGTCCCCCAAAAAGAAGGGCACATGCCCCGCCCCCACCACACACCCCGCCCCACTCCCTTTCACACCCACCCCACCCCGTCACACCCTCGCTCCGCCCCCTGTCACATTTTCCCCTCCCCCCTGTCACATACCCCATCACCCCCCCTCCCCTTACCTTACTACTGCCCTGGTGGTCTAGTGACCTTTTCGGGGCAAGGAAGAGCCCCCTCTTTCCTGCCCGGAGTGCTGCCCTGCATGCATCCTTCCTGTTGCTGATCCTCTGAGCCGATTCAAAATGGCCGCTGAGAGTTGAAGTGACCTCGCGAGACTTCAACTCTCGGCGGCCATTTTGACTTGGCGCCGAGGATCACCAACAGGAAGGATGTATGCAGGGCAGCGCTCCGGGTAGGAAAGAGGGGTCTCTTTCCTGCCCGAAGGCGGAAGAGGTCACTAGACCACCAGGGCAATAGTAAGTAAGTATGGGGAGGGGAGGCTAGCAATCTGCCCATTTGTCCGGATTTCTGGACAAACAGGAAGATTGGCAAAACCCGTCCGGTTGCCCGGACATGCCCTCAAAAAGAGGCCATGTCCGGATAAATCCGGACATATGGTAACCCTACTCATGTTACCCCTGCAATACTAGACCTCTGCCCACCAGGATACAAAATAACACATATCAACAGAAACAAAAAGAGGGGAGGAGGTGTAGCAATAATATACAAATTCACCTTCACAGTAGAACCAGTTGCTAAAAATACCACCTCAGCCATTGAAAAACACTGACAAAACACAAACTGACCAACTATGCATCATACTATTCTACCATCCTCCAGGAAGCTGGACAAATGCCCAGGATGACTTTATGCACTTCGCATCAAACATCTCCACCAATCACCCAAATGTCCTTCTAATAGGAGACCTAAACCTGCACCTAGAAAAAAAAAAAGCAATACAAACTCCAGAGTCCTAATGAACTACTTAAACCAATGGAACTTCATAACAGCACAAGGCGGGTCATCACACACAAAAGGACACCTACTAGACATACTAGCTCACAGATTCTCAACATAAAACAATCAAATACTAACAAACCACAAATGGGAAGAGGTACCCTGGTCAGACCATAGGAAACTCACCTTCACACTACAATGGAAAGAAAATGGGAAGAAAAGAGAAACCAAAACTCCACAAACATCCACTACCCGAGGGAAAGTGGACAGCACCACCTTCTGGACAACAGCGACAAACGCAAACAGCAACTTATCACCTGAAGACATACACTTCATGAGAAACTGGGATGAAAGAAGCGAAAACAAATTAAACAAAATAGCACCATCCAAATCGAAAATAAGAAACAAAAACCAACCACGTCCACGGTTTAATGACAACCTACTAAACATGAAAAAATTATGCAGGAAGCTTGAAAGAGCATGGGCCAAAACCAAAACAGACACAAGCAAAGCCATATGGAGAAAAGCAATAAGATCATACACAAACAGCATAAAGAAAGCAAAAGCAGAACACTACAGTACATACACAAACAAACCTCAGACAGCCCAACACAAAAAAAAAATTCAAACTCATGAATTAACTATTGAAAACCCAGAATGTATTGGCAACAATTGAAACACCACCAACTGCAGATGAGCTTGGACAGCACTTCAAAAACAAAATAGCAAACAAGACTAAACCTTGCAAAACCTTAAATAACCATCACAGACTATCTACAAAAATGTGAAACAAATGACAACCACTCCGTGCCAGACAGAATATGGACCACTTCCATTCCACCCAAAATAAACACAGTAAAATCACTACTGACAAAATATGCACTTGCATACTGCCTACTAGACAAATGCCTCAACTATATGATGAAAAACCCACTGGACTGGTTCATTGAATACTTCATCAAACACATCACATATATGTTCCAACTTGGTCACTTCCTTACAAAGGTGACAGAGTGCTCATACCCGTCTCCAAAAACGAGCAAGCAAGATCAGCGACATCACAAACTACAGACCAGTGGCCTCAATACCACTATTGAACAAAACGATGGAAGGCCTTGTAACACAACAGCTAATGGAAAATATTTGTTTGTAGATTAATACCTTTCAAATATTTGAATGTCTGTATCATATCACCCCTGTCTCTTCTTTCCTCCATGGTATACATGTTCAGGTCCTCAAGTCTCTCCTCATATGTCTTGTGACGCAAACCTCATACCATTTTCGTTGCTGTTCTCTGAACCACTTCAAGTCTTTTTACATCCTTAGCAAGATACAGTCTCCAAAACAGAACACAATACTCCAAGTGGGGCTTCACAAACAACACTGTACAGGGGCATCAACTCTTCCTTTCTTTTGCTGGTTATACTCCTCTCTATGCAGCTTACCAGCCTTCTGGCTGTGGCCATTGTCTTGTCGCATTGTTTCATCACCTTGAGATCCTCAGACACCATTACCCCAAGGTCTCTTTCCTGAGCTGTCCCTGCCCCTCTGCATTTGAGCTGATTCTTCAGCACAGGAATTGTAGCATATATTGGCTACTTATGCATTTACCAGCGAATAT
Source organism: Microcaecilia unicolor (assembly GCF_901765095.1). Lineage (NCBI taxonomy): Eukaryota > Metazoa > Chordata > Amphibia > Gymnophiona > Siphonopidae > Microcaecilia > Microcaecilia unicolor. The sequence goes on along the minus strand of NC_044035.1, from coordinate 352,781,056 downwards.
ATTTGAAAACCAGTGTGACCCCTAATGAAGGTTATCAGAAACTTGGCCAGGTTGGCTCTAGTTTCCATTAAAGTTACATTTGAGTGAACCTTCTCGTCCTTCCTTGGATCACTGCTGCTGTTTGTATTAAATTTTAACTGCCAGACTTTTGGCCATTCTTCTAATTTTTGGAGATCTCTTTTCATGGTTTCTACTTCCTCTGGGGCATCTACTCTATTGGCTATCTTGTTATCAATAAAAGGCAATCTTTCCCTTCTAACCCTTCAGCAATGTCTCTCACAAATATATTAAACAGAATCGTCCCCAGTACAGATCCCTGAGGTACTCCACTACTCACCTTCCTTTCCTCTGAGCGGATTCAATTTATCACCACACTCTTGTTGCCTGTTGGTCAACCAGTTTCCAATCCAGTTCACCACTTTGGGTCCTAAGTTCAGCCCTCTCAACTTATTCAAGAGTTTTCTTTGAGGACCTGTATAAAAGGCTTTGCTGAAATCCAAGCAGATTATACCTAAAGCATGTCCTTTATCCAGTTCACCCAGACAAAGGAATCAATCGGATTTGTTTGGCAGGATTCAATAGAAATAAAACAAAATAAAACATGGAAAAGAAAATAAGATGATACCTTTTTTTATTGGACATAACTTAATACATTTCTTGATTAGCTTTCGAAGGTTGCCCTTCTTCGTCAGATCGGAAATAAGCGAGTGTTGGTAGATGACAGTATATATAAGTGAGATCAAAGCATTCTAGTGACAGTCTAACAGGATGGGGTGGATAGGGGGGAGAGACCAGGAGATATGCATGGGAACATCAAAGCATTTCAGTGATAGTCTAACAGGATGGGGGTGGGTAGGTGAGAGGACGGTGACAAACAGAGCAATACAACTTTATCCTTTGGCAGGATTTAAACCATGTAGCCTTGGATCCTACAACCTGTTGGAATCTAGAAAGTTAAATATCTTTTCCTTCAGCAGCGACTCCATTATCATGAGGTTTACTGGCCTGTACTTTCCTACTTCTTCCCTGTCCCTGCTTTTGTGAAGAGGACATTAGCACTGTTCCTTCTAAGTTGCGCGGGAGTCCTCCACTTATAGTCCTGTAAGTGGAGGGTGCAGTTTGACTATCGTATTTTCCATACTAGTTGGAGGATTCCCATTCAGCTTAAAGAGAACAGTACACATCAGTTTGTCTCCAATCCCACGGAACCTCTCCCATCTCTAAATATAAATCCTTAAGGGGTCCCGCCAGGACTTCTTTGAGCTCCCTCAGTATTCCTGGGATGCATCCTATCCAGCCCCATAGCTTTGTCCACTTTCAGAGTTTCATATTGTTTATAAACACTTTCTTCTGTAAATGGTGCAATATCCACTCCATTCCCAGATATATCCTCGCAGCCGACTGCAGGCCTTCTCCAGGATTTTCTTCTGTGAACATCACAGATAATTATTTGTTTAGCATGTTCGCTTTATCCTGATCACTCTCCACATAGCTATTCTCAGCATCCTTCAGTCTTACAAGTCCATTCCTAGCTTTTCTCCAAGATATCTGAAAAAGGTCTTGTCACCTTTCTTTACATCATCAGCTATGTTTACTTCCACCTGTGCTTTCACTAGCTGTATTTCCCTCTTCACTTCTTTTAGTTTAATCTGGTAATCTTTTCTGTATTGCTTGAATGCAGCCTCTTTTGCCCTTATTTTTTCGGACACTTATTTGGAAAACCATATAAGCCTCTTGTTTCTCTTGTTTTTGTTCACTTTCCTTGTATAAAAATCTATTGCCATATTTATAGCAGCTTTCAGCTTGGACCACTGAGCTTCCACTTCTCCTATGCCTACCCATGCTATCAGCTCCCTTCAGGTATTTCCCCATTTTACCAAAATCAGCATGTCTGAAATCCATTTGTGAGCACTAGATCTAGCATCAACTCTTCCCTTGTGGGTTCTGTCACCTTTTGTCTGAGCAAAACACTTTGACAGGCATCCACGATCTCTCAGCTTATTTCCGATTCTGCCAATGGGACATTCCAATCCACATCAGGCAAATTGAAATCTCCCAGCAACAGCATCTCCCCTTTCATTCTAGGCTTATAGATATCTTTGATCAGATCCTTGTCCAGTTTCTCCATTTGTGCCAGAGGTTTGTAGATAACAGCCATATAGATACAAGTTCCATCTTCTCTTTCCGGAACGATCCATATAGTTTAATCCTTTCCCCAGGTTCCCTGCATTTCAGCTGATCTGATATTATTTTTCACATACAGTGCCACTCCTCCACCTCTTCGGCCCTCTCTATCCTTCCTAAAAAGATTATAGCCCTGTATGGTCGCATTCTATTCATGGGAATCATTGAACCATGTCTCTGTAATAGCAACAATATACAAGTCTTCCTCAAACATCAGGGCTTGCAAATCTTGAATCTTTTTACGTAGACTATGAGCATTTGTGCTCATTGCTTTCCATGTGTTAAGTGAATTTAGATGGCTTTCTATATTAACATTATCTTCCATCATGTTTATTCTGGGGGTGACTTTCTGAATTCCCTTGCTTCCTTTTGTCACCCTCACCCTCTAGTTTAAATGTCTAGAAACATACTGTCAGAATTTCTCCCCAAGGATCTTTTTTCCTGTCACAGAACTATGTAGAACAACTCCAGAAAAGTAGAAGCGCCAAAACGTGTTAGGAGAAAAAGTAGTCTTTATTCCAAAGCACCAATAATAGACCCGACACGGGTCTGTGTTTTGGCGGAGACACCGCCTGTGTCAAGGGTCTAATTAAATTGCTATTAGAAAAATCTTCTGTATATGGTGCAAAGAGCAGCATCGACTATGATGCAAATAAAGAAACGGCATCGTTTGGTTTGGTAGATGTTAGCAGACACACTTTTCTTCCTGAAGAAGTGTATTGTGACCCTCTTCATTATTTCAATAATTGAATGCAAAAATTGTGGTCTGAAATTATCTCAGTCATAAGAACTCCATCAAACAATCACCTTCAAAAAACATTCCCTATTTTCTATAATACTAATGGTTTTGATGACCATCAGAATGTGTATCCAGACTCTTTCTTCTCACATCCATTATCTTCATCAGTCCATTTTTCAAATTATATATAAAATTCTTTACTAATATACTCTCTTGCATATATATTTTAGTTCAAGTCATATATCTTATCTTAAAACTTCTCTTTCGATGTTTCTTGTGCAGTCTGACAGAAACGCAATCTATTTCAGTTTGCCATAGCCCAATCCAAAATAGCGCTGTTTCACTAATCCAGTTGCTTCAGGGATTTAGGGTTTTATTCAGTATTGCTTCAGGCATAAATATCTTACCACACAGAATTGTTTTTACAAAGATCATTCCCATTATTCATTATAGTACTTTATTTGTATCATAGTAGATTCCTCGCTTTCTAGCACCAAATACCGAAGATTGTTCTAATAGAGAGCAATTTAATTAAACCCCTGACACAGGCGGTGTCTCCGCTGAAACACAGACCCATGTTGGGCATTTATTGGTGTTTTGAAATAAAGACTACTTGTTCTCCTAACACATTTTGGAGCTGTGTGATATCCTCTACTTTTCTGGAGTTCTTTTGGATTTGCATAGAGGTTTTTCTTGTTTTTTCGATATACAGAAATATGTAGCCCATCATTACAGTACAGCCTATTTTTCCATGTACTGCCTGTTACATCCCTCACCTGAGTTGCGGTCCGTGCGGCCGATTCGCCGCTGAGTCTCGTCCCGGCGGCGATAGCCGGTCATGCGGGCTGTCGGCGGCAGTCTTCTGGGGTCCGGTTCCGATGGCCGGCTATGTCGCTCCAGCTGTGGGCGGGGGTCCAGCTGATTGTTTGGACAGCCATCGGGCGTTGGCGGCGTTCCGGAAGCCACACCGGTTTCCGGTGCGGGTAGCTCGCATGGCCTGGTTGCACGGGATTGGGCGCCTTTCTCGAGGTTCCACCTTTTTCCTTGCAGGCACCAATCTGGAGCATTCGTGGCAGCTGCCCGTGATTACTGCTGAAGTGGGGACTACTTAAGGCCGGCAGTTCCTGGCACACTTTTGCTTCGGCTTCTATGCTTATAGAAGTTTGGTGCTCATCTCGTGTGCTTCATTGCTTACTTGCCTACCGTTACCTGACCCTTGGACTGGACCTGATACTTGTTGCTTTGCTGCCTGCCCTGACCCTTGGACTGGACCTGATACTTGTTGCCCTGCTGCCTGCCCTGACCCTTGGACTGAACCTGATACTTGTTGCTTTGCTGCTTACCCTGATCTCTGGACTGTATCGGCTCACCCTCTGAGTCTTCACCCGCCTTGCTTCTAGCCTGATCTGGGTGGCCCAACCCCGTCCGGTTCCCGAAGTCCTGGTGGCCACCTGCACCTGGGGGCTCAACCCCTGGGGAACAGTGGTCGCTTCCCAGGTGAAGCTAGGGGTTGTCCGGTTGCCTGACCGAGCGCGGCGCGACTCTATCCACCGTGCTCAGTCGAGGCACAAGAGCTCACTGCTCGAGTCACAACAGGACCATAACACTGCCCATCCTCCTATATATCTTATAATATTTTCTCCTCATTTATCGCTGATATTTCTTCTGAGCTTGGCACTATAGCAGACTGGTTATACGCCAACAGTCTCAAACTTAATCCCACGAAGACAGTTTCTGTGTTGTTTTCTGGACATCAGTCCCTCTCACTGCCCAAATTACCTACCATTCATGTATTTCAGTTACATTGAGTGACTCTGTAAAATTCCTTGGTGTCACAATTGATAAATTCCTTATTTTTGATACACAGACCAATATCTTGGTTAAAAAAATCATACTTTATTCTTTGATAGTTCAGACTTGTTTAACCACTACTTGAAATGAAGGTGCTTAGGCTTTTGACCCATTCATTCGTACTTTCCTGACAGGACTACTGTACTTCTCTCTACTGTGATCTCAAAACTTCACCACACACTTTCTACAGTTGGTCCAGAATAATACGATAAAACTTATTCATGGAATGAAGAAATTTGACAAGGTTACCCCTTTATTGGAAAGAGAATGGCTCCCAATTTCTTATTATATCCCCTTTAGAATCCTGATGATCACCCACCAGGCCTTCTATACAGACATCCTTACGCTTGATCACCCTACTCAATCACTGCATTCCACTCTGTGGAATTACCTCCCTCTTAACATCTGGTTGGAGACTTCTTTCAAGCTAGCCTTGAAGACATATTATTTTACTAAGACATTCCCCCCAACTGATGGGTTACTCAGCACTGTTGGTCTCAGTTCATGCTATATACCCTAACTTCCCTTAGTAACTTTCTGTAACTTATAATTTAGTATTGTGATGAAACATAGGTCACCTTTTGTGTTTTTGCCATTTTCTTGGCCCTTTTTGTTCCTTTGCTTATTTTGTAAACTTCTTAAGACAATTATATTGATGGGTGGTATATGAAATAAAGGTGATAGTAGATATAGTAGAATTGGAAAAATTGCAGCGAAGGGTGACTAAAATGATAGCGGGGATGGGACGACTTCCCTATGAAGAAAGACTAAGGAGGCTAGGGCTTTTCAGCTTGGAGAAGAGACGGCTGAGGGGAGACATGATAGAGGTATATAAAATAATGAGTGGAGTGGAACAGGTGGATGTGAAGCGTCTGTTCACGCTTTCCAAAAATAGTAGGACTAGGGAGCATGCGATGAAACTACAGTGTAGTAAATTTAAAACAAACCGGAGAAAATGTTTCTTCACCCAACGCATAAACTCTGGAATTCGTTGCCAGAGAACGTGGTGAAGGCGGTTAGCTTAGCAGAGTTTAAAAAGGGGTTAGACAGTTTCCTAAAGGACAAGTCCATAAACCACTACTAAATGCACTTGGGAAAAATCCACAATTCCAGGAATAACATGTATAGAATGTTTGTACGTTTGGGAAGCTCGCCAGGTGCCCTTGGCCTGGATTGGCCGCTGTCATGGACAGGATGCTGGGCTCGATGGACCTTTGGTCTTTTCCCAGTGTGGCATTACTTATGTACTTATATGACCAATGACCAAAATTAAGATCTAATCTTGTTTCAAGTATAAATTGTGCTAAACTACAGACCATCCTAGGAGCTTTTTATAAACAGTTTCTCAGCATTATAACTAGAGGGGCTAAGATGATGCTAAAAAGTTTGATATTATTTTTGCACTTATTTTTGCAATTAAAAATTCTTAACCAACTGTCTGCACTTGCTTGTGTATATTTTTCTTATATGTATCCAAAAGTTCAGATGCAAAATTTGGTATAACCTCATCACAGAAGGCTTAAAAAAAAGGTCGTAACCTAGAACCTGGTGCAAGAGAGGCATGGGCATACTTTCTTGAATCCATTCCTAGAGTAGTAAATCCACTTTTAAATAAAGGAGTCACCTAAAAGCAGCAATTGTGGGTGGTCAACAAAACTTACTGGCTCAAGCAGGATCCCCAGAATTTCAGAAGATCACCTCCCAGCCATGATGTCATCGGATTGGGATCCTAGGTTCTTAATTGGATCCTTCTCTGTAAAATGATCACCCAAAGCTCCATTTATTACCAGCTTCTCTCTCTTTTTATCAGTGATTTAGAAGAGCACATATCTGTAAAGATGAGTTTTAATGTTTAACCGAAGACGGTGGTGTTCTATTGACCTATATGTGACTTGTCATTTTAGGACAGCATCGTTTTAAATAAGCAGTTGGGAGACAGGTGGCTTATTCACATAGTACCTGAAGAGGTGATGGGGTATATCTGAAAGTCAGCCTAACAACGCATAAAATTAGAAAGTGCAGTTAATGTGGCAGGTAATGAGCACACAGAGCTGGAAGGACGGAAAAATGAATCAACTGATTTCTGATGTGGATCCAATGGAACAAAAGCTTGGTTTTGACAGAGATAAATGACAGAAAAATGCCAACAAGCACATGGTCACATCCTTGGCATTTCTTTCAAGCAGTTTGAACACCACAGCCACAAAGAATAGGAAAGATGAGAAGTGAGAGCATTTTTTAAGCTTCTTTCTAGAACTGAGAAGCAGTTTGAACATGGCTGGCTTGGGAGGTGTGAATAAAGCGGAATGAAGAGTTTGCCAGACACCTTGGAATGTTCATTGAAATTAGTCCACGATGCATATGTGCTCAGCGTATACTCTGTGGACATATGTACTTCCAATACCATTAATGTCACAGGGCAGTACTTTTGGCGAGAAATAATCTATCTCAACTCCCTCTTATCTAAGCACCCGTGCCAGCATTTTTTCAACGTTAACATCCAGTGAATTGAATTTCTTGTCTGCAAAAGATGGCAGATTTCCATGTATAAAAACAAGCAAAACCAGTGCACTGTTCAGTATCTTTGATTTATAAAGCATGTCTCTACACTCCACATTACTCGGAGCATATCCATTCTTTCTCCCATTCTGCTGACTTCCCAATTACTTGCGCAATCCAAACAGCTTGACTGGGACACATGTCTCCTTGGAACAGGGAAGGGCAGAAAAACAAAGATGCTGCTCATTCTAGATAGGCCATCTTCTCAAAATTAACAAAAAACTATATGGCTTGACTTCCTCCTATTGTAAATGTAGGCTACTAAAAAATGTATAAATTGAGGAGAAAATCACTAAGAATACTTGCAGTTAACAACAAGGTGGAGCCTCATATCTTTTTGCACGGATATTCATATCACTCCCCTGGTGACTCTATCAACATGCAGAAATCCGGAGTCGCCATGGGCGCCACTTTTGCTCCTCCTTTGGCCAATCTTTTTATGGCAACATTTGAGAGGAAATGGCTATACAGTTCACCTTATGCCAATAAGATTATATTGTGGCGCAGGTTTTTTTTTATTTTTTTTATTTTAACATATTTTTATTATATAATCTCAAACACATTGAGACAATGAAATACATAACATTTACATAATCAATAAATCAAGGAAAATAAAACAGATATCAACTTCGTCCACCAGAAAAGAAATATGATTCCAAGATTTTAGAAAACCTAGAGGAAAAAAAAACAAAAAAACAAAAAAACCTTACTTCTGCCACCTCTTAGGTCAACCTCCAGCCTGCTATTAGGGAGGACATGCAACATTAACTTCCAACCTTGCATTTAGAAGATCAATAAGCTGTTTAGGGTCCATGAATTGATATTGTTTACCCTCCAGCACTATTTTACAAATACAGGGAAAACGCAATATAAAGTTTGCTCCCACGGCCACAGCTCTAGGGCGCAGGGCTAAAAAGGCCCTGCGCCTTACCTGCGTCTGCCTAGAGAGATCAGGAAAAATTCTAACTTTTGAACCCATAAACAGTTTATCTAAATGTCTTAATGAAAGTCTTAAGACAGCATTCCGATCTGGCTCCAAAACAAAGGTGACCAGCATAGTTGTCCTCTGGGTAATAAGTTCCAATGAGTTTTCCAGGAAAGAGGTAAGGTTCATAACTTCTCCCACTACCGGTAAGGGGGGTTCTCCATCCCTCCCCTTAAGGCTCCAGATGTATTGAGCTCGTGTGATAGGAGGTAATGATTCCTTATCCATCCCCAGAATCTCACTCATATATTTTTTAACCATGTCAAGAGAAGAAATTAGTGGAGACTTGGGGAAATTGAGGAACCTTAGGTTAAGCCTTCTAACCTGGTTTTTCAGGTATTCCAAGCATTTATTAAGGAAATTATTATCTTTAACTAAGGCTGCTTCCAAAGTCCCCATTTCTTGTATCTTAGAGTCCAAATTTCCCATCTTAGAGGACTGTTGTGCAGTCTCTTGTGCTTGGATCAGAACGGCTTGAGAAATAACTTTGATATCATTAGCATTTTCATGAATCATGGCCTGCATGGAGGAATGAGTGCTGTAGACCATGTCCCACAGTGACTCTAATGTCACAACGGCAGGTTTAGTTATACCACTTGCCAGTGAAGGGGAGAGAGGTAGGATCTCCCGGCGGGATAACTTAGAAACAATTTCTTGGGGCAATACCTTTGAGGCCTGCGAGGCCGTAGAAAAATGTTCCAGAGTCCCGTTCAAATTCGCAGAAGACCTCCCCTCAGGCAGCGCTGGTTGCACTACTCCGGTGTCCGTTGCTGCTTGGGCTGCTGCGAAAATCTCTCTCCCCGGCTGGCGTGGTGCCGTGCGTTCCACAGGGCTCAAGGAAGCCCCGTCTCCGCTCTCTATCGACGTCAAAGCGTCAAGAGTTGCAGAAGGAGTTGAAGCACTAAGAGGTCCCGGTTGTTTCGTCGGAAACTGTAATATTGTTTGTTTCATCGCATGTGGCGTAGGTTTATAGATGTTATTTTCATGCTGTGGTCCGGTGATATACAAGAACTCAAGGAATTTCTTCAATGGTTAAATACATGCCATGCCAATATTCAATTTACAATGGCATGGTCTGATACCAAAATACATTTTTTAGATGTAGAAGTGCATCTGATTCATAACTATTTTGTTACCCGGGTCTTTTCTAAACCAACTGACAGAAATACGTTTCTGGATTATCACTGTTGTCATCCCAGGGCTTTAAAACGGAGCTTGCCTTTTTCTCAGTTTCTCAGATTTAAAAGAATTTGCACTGACTTCCATGATTATAAAACACAAGCGGACGCTTTAGGTGCCAAATTATTACAAAGACATTATCCACATAAGATTCTGAAAAAAGCGTATACACGCGCTAAGTTCAATAATAGAGAATTACTATTGCAACCGAGTCATTCAAACAAGCAGGCTGAGGATGTCTTAACCTGTGTGTTACGTTATGCTCCTGGAGGGGAAGCGATAGCGGACATTATTAGATGTCATTGGGATATAATGCGATCACATCCTCTTTTTGAGAATCACACAGTAAGGACTGCTTTCTCTCGATCTCAGAACTTAAAAGAGATTCTAAGTCCAGCGTACTTACCAGCCCTGTCAAATAATAATGCACCTAACAGGCAAGAAAAAATGGGACACTTCATGTGTGGTAAATCTCACTGTAAGACATGCGAGATCACAGAAGAGGGTGATCATTTTGTACACAATGGCAAAACATACAAGTTGAAAAAGTATACAACGTGCCGGACTCAAGGCATAATATATTACATCAAGTGCCCATGTGATAAATTATACATAGGTAAATCCATCAGATCGCTTCATGCTAGATTGATAGAGCATAAATCGAGGATCAATGCATGTAACTTAGGTGCCCCTTTAGTTCAACATTGTGTGGTTAAAAGTCACACTTTTGAAGATCTTAAATGTAAGGTAATCGAATGTGTCGATCCAGCAATCAGAGGAGGCGATTACAATAGGAAACTGTTGCAACGTGAGACCTTCTGGATACACCGGTTAAATATGGTGGAACCCGAGGGCCTCAATACAATGTTACAATGGGGCAGTTTCATGTGAGCACTTAAGGTTTCCCGCTACGGAAGTGATGAGCAATTGTTTCCGGTAGCCTGTACATTTTAAAGTGAGCAGAGGCGCCATTTTGTATCAACAGCTAAGCAGCTGTGTCCAGACACGATTCAGTAAGTCCACGTTAATGATTTGAATGTTATGAATATTTGCAGTGGTGGTGAGAGAATGACACTTTGTATTTTATGGTTTGTGTTATCAGGCTAAATGGTGTGAGTTCCCCCAGAAGAAGCATAGCGAAACAGGCACTGTCGGGGCTTCTACACACGCCAGTCTGAATGATGGAGTTTATATGCTCCTTAAGCTAAGTGTCTTTTGCTACATATTTATATATATTTGCACATGATGGTGTGGCTTTATAAGTTATATTATTGCAATTACAACATTAGGGTGGAGGTGGTTTTAGTCGATGATTAAACCCATGCATGTTGATAGAGTCACCAGGGGAGTGATATGAATATCCGTGCAAAAAGATATGAGGCTCCATCTTGTTGTTAACTGCAAGTATTCTTAGTGATTTTCTCCTCAATTTATACATTCTAGATAGGAGCATTATCATCATGGCACCTTATCAGTGGTTGGTCCACAGGATCTCTGTGTCCAGAACTATGGACAGAATATAGAAATACCCATTAAAATTGCTATTATTCTTCCATAACCTTCTTTTCTTTGGAACTCGGAATGCAGGCAAAAGAAATGCGGTACTAGGTCATCCACCCCGAAGCGAGCTTTGGATTTATTCCTAAGTATTGAAGACAAAATCTGCAATCTAAATCTAAATTATTAGTATTCAATTGTTTTAAAAATACTGGTAATTACTAAGCACTTTGTTAACATTTACAATTAAGCAAAAAAAGTTACTCACCTGTAGCATGTGTTCTCCAAGGACAGCAGGACACATATTTTCACATTTGGGTGATACCATCTGACCGAACCCCAGTACAGATGCTGCCCAGTATAGTATCTCTAAGAGGAGTCTGGCAGCATCCCACTGTGCATGCTCAGGTGTCTTCCCACCTGACATGCGAGTGTGGGACTATCAGTGCTATAATATAGCTAAAAGACTACAAATCCTACGGGAGGAGGGAGGGTATGTGAGAAACTGCTAAGGTGAGAAACTTCGTTTTCTTTGAGGATAAGCAGGACATCGTTTCTACACAAGTGGGAATCCCAATCTACCAGGCTCACCAAAGACAACAATGATAGGACAATAAGGACTTGCAATGGCAAGGCTTTCCCCCCTCCACCCCCCCCAAAATCAACCTTAACTTAATATAGCCTGTTGTGAACGTGGAGCCTGGAACAGAAGAACATGGGCATAGGTGGGTGTTGAAATTTAGACACTAAACAAATTTTGCAGGACCATCTGACCAAACTGACTGTCACTTCGGGTATTTTGTTCAAGGCAGTAGTAAGGTGTGAATGTGTGGACTGAAGACCACTTTGCTGCCTTGCAAATCTTCTTATTGGAGGCTGATCAAGTGGGCTACCGATGTAGCCATGGCTCTGATATTGTGCCTTGACATGACCCTCCAGAGTCAGCCCAGTCTGGGAGTAAATGAATGAGATGCAGTCTGCTAGCCAATTGGATAAAGTGTGTGTACCGATGGCTGCCCCCCCATCCTGTTTGGGTCAAAAGAAACAAAAAGCTGGGTGGACTGTCTACGGACTTTAGTCTGCTCCAGATAGGTGGTCAAGGCTCACTTGCAGTCCAAGGTGTGCACTGAACCTTCGCCAGGATGGGCATAAGGCTTTGGGAAGAATGGCTGGCAGAACAACTGACTAATTAAGATGGAACTCCAACACTACTTTAGGAATGAACATAAGAGTGTGTGCCTGAAACACTGACTCTGCGAGCTGAAGTGACTATCACCAAAAACAAAGACCTTCCAGGTCAGGTACTTCAGATGACAGGAGTCAAGTGGATCAAGAGCTTTCATCAGCTGGGTGAGGATGATGGTGAGGTTCCATGACAGAGCTGGAGGTTTGATAACGGGCTGTGTCTAATGAAACAAACAACTAAAGGCTCTACAGAGATGGGCTTACTTCAAACATGGTAATGGTACATACTAATCGCACTGAGGTGAATCCTTACAGAGTTGTTTTTCAAACCAGACTCAGAGAGGTGCAGGAGGTACTCAAGCAGTTTTCCTGTACGACAAGAAAGAGAATCTAGGGCCTTGCCCTCAGACCAAACAACAAACCTCTTACTATGCATGTGCAACTAAATTGGTTATGAGCCCCAATAATTGGGTGCTATCAATTATTGGTATTAATTGGAAATAATTTGGATTTGCGTATTTACAGTTTTGCTACGTGCTAGGCTATAAAGATTCACACCCAAATCATAGCACGCCACTCAAAATGTATGGCCATCGGAGGGGCATAGGCAGGTCAGGGGCATTCATTAAACATGTGTGCAATATTACTGAATACCGGGGATCTGCAACTAAATTACATGCCAGAATTTACACCAGGTTTCAGCTACTATAAATCTTTGTGTCCAATATCTGTAGTAGAAATCGTCACTAAGCGCTGTTCTACAAATGATGCCCAACTTGGAGCGCTGTTTATAAAATAGCAACCTACACAGATTTTTTCAGCTCTGTTTTAAAGCACCATTTACTGAATCTAGTCCTTTGTGAACCCCCTGGGAGCAGACGCGAGGCCAACGGGCAGGACGCAGTACTGGTGTTTCCCTACTCAAAAATCGGAAATACTTGTTGTGACTTGGGAGTATCTGAATGTGGGTATACGCATCCTTTAGGTCCAGAGAGAACAGGAAGAGAAAAAACTAGAATGGGAAATTCTCAGACAAACTGAAGAGAGATCGCTGACATGACCTCCCTGCTCTGTGGAAAAACTGAGACTAATAGTCCTGCACTCATGTGTCGGGTGGGAAGGCACCTGTGCATGCACTGTGGGATTCTGCCAAAAGCCTCTTAAACAGATATTAGGGCTCTGTCGGATCATGTCACTCACATGTAAGAAACGATAATGTAATGACTTTCATTACAGAACAATCAAATTTCTTGAGCTGCTGATCCAGAGCTTCATATTATTATATTCTTGGGGTGATGGAGAATTTTTAAAGCTGGAGAACATAAGCAATTCAAATATTGAAAGTTATTTTGTCTTCCCCCAAATAACCACAAACAATTACCAAAACATGGTCTTTTGAAGAGTGTTGAAACCGATGGACTTTCAAACAAACTAGCACCTAACCACTAAATCTCTATTCAGGGAATCTAGTCTGCCCCAACTTGACATTTCGTCCTTTAGATTGTAAGCTCCTTCGAGCAGGGACTGTCCTTCTTTGTTAAATTGTACAGCGCTGCGTAACCCTAGTAGCGCTCTAGAAATGTTAAGTAGTAGTAGTAGTATTACATATAGCAGTGATTTAACCAGAGCTGAGATTGTGATGTCATAATGCCTCATTCCACCAATGCCTAAGAGCCAACCTCATCAGTGATGTCACAATGGCTTGATTGTCCTATATTTGTCTCACTCTTATCTATTAGATTGTAAGCTCTTTGAGCAGGGACTGTCTCTCTTTGTTAAATTGTACAGCGCTGCATAACCCTAGTAGCGCTTTAGAAATGTCAAGTAGTAGTAGTAGTATTACATATAGCAGTGATTTAACCAGAGCTGAGATTGTGATGTCATAATGCCTCATTCCACCAATGCCTAAGAGCCAACCTCATCAGTGATGTCACAATGGCTTGATTGTCCTATATTTGTCTCACTCTTATCTATTAGATTGTAAGCTCTTTGAGCAGGGACTGTCTCTCTTTGTTAAATTGTACAGCGCTGCGTAACCCTAGTAGCGCTCTAGAAATGTTAAGTAGTAGTAGTAGTATTACATATAGCAGTGATTTAACCAGAGCTGAGATTGTGATGTCATAATGCCTCATTCCACCAATGCCTAAGAGCCAACCTCATCAGTGATGTCACAATGGCTTGATTGTCCTATATTTGTCTCACTCTTATCTATTAGATTGTAAGCTCCTTCGAGCAGGGACTGTCCTTCTTTGTTAAACTGTACAGCGCTGCGTAACCCTAGTAGCGCTCTAGAAATGTTAAGTAGTAGTAGTAGTAAAATGTGTTAGCAGGGATGTCTTGAGATTACAATTTCCATCTTCAAGCTGCAAAGCAGGGTTGCCAATACCCCCTCCCTCCCCATCCCCCATCCAAATCGGTGTAATATCCATGATTCCTTCTGCCCGTTTCTGTCTCATTCCATCCCATGCACCCCAATATAGTACACGCTGCTCACGATTTAGCATTAGAAAATACGATACCCCTGCAACTGAGGTTTCGCGGCACCGATCATAAATACACATTTATTTATTTAATTAGAAATGCATAATTACAGCTTTTAATAACATTCTTTTCCTAGAAAAGTTAAGTAACAATGCAAAGGAAATTGTTAGTAGTCCTCTGTAACAAATGCAAAATCTATTTCAATATGCCAAACAGAAAACCACTAGCAAAAAGGCTCTTTATATTCTCACATACAGGGTTGTTTTGTTTGTTTGTTTGTTTTTTTACAGGTTTTGTTTTCTTTTCTTATAAAGACTGTTGCAAAAAAAAAAAAAAAAAAAAAGGCTATTCAAAGAGTGGAAACTAAACGTGATTATTTTTGCCTATACGTGGTAAAGTAAAATAACCTCACCTCAAAGTTACTACTGATGGACAGTTACACTTAACAAAGGAACTTGTCAGTACTCGTTTAATCCTGTTTTGCTAACACCAGTTTCATAGACCATGTAATGTTCTTGTGGAGCTTTCTGTACCTAGCAGACATGAATTTGTGCCAGGGTCAAGTGAAGAGGATGTAACAAGCTCTTGCTATGCAGATGAGAGACTCTCCGGGTGATCGGTAAGGGCGATCTTTTTGTCTTGAATGGCTGTACAGTTATTACGCAGTCTGCTTTAGAGAATGACGGCAGCTCCCTTAGGTCTACGTTATTGTATTTGGATGGCTTCATGTTCGATCTGCATTTCTGGTTGGATTGCTGACTGAAGAGTTTCAGTACTCTAAAACAAAGAAAGAAAAAAACATTCAGAAACTCAGAGCATAAATTTAATCATTCATAAACCACTCAAAGTGATAATACACAGGCAATTGATAAAAATACCATACCAAAGTAGCATAGATACCAAATATAAACAATGCAATATTTCCATCATCAGACAAATATGTTAAAAATAGCACAATAATGAAAAGATAATGGGGTCCTTTTACAAAGATGCAGGAAAAAGGGCTCTGCGCTAGCGGCAGGAGCTGTTTTTCCCATGCACCAGGGGCCTTTTTACCGCAGCGGGTAAAAAAAGCTCCCAGCACACATGGCCATGCGGCAGGAAGCCCTTACCACCACCCACTGAGGTAGCAATAAAGGCAGCACACAGCGATGCCCAATTACAACCGGGTTATAACCATGCAAGCCATTTCCGCTGGTTCCCCCCCCCCCCCCCCCCACCCCCCAGAAATGGTGCGTGCTCAGGGCGGGACTACCGCAAATGGCCACACTGGGCCGGCGGTAGTCCTGGAAAAGCAAGCAGTAAGCCCGCGTTGGGCTTACCGTCGCTCTGTAAAAGGGCCCCAGTGTGAATTATTGGCCTAAAATACATACAACCTTAATCATTTTTTAAAAAAGGTTTTTAATACATTAACCCCTTTTTACTAAGCTAGTGGCTGCCATGTGCTAATGCTGACATAGCCCATTCACTTTGAACGGGCTGTGTTGGCACGCCGCGTGTCAGTCACTAGCAAGGCTTAATAAACAGGGGGAAGTGTATTGTGTATGGTATGGGGGGCTTTAATCTCTTTGATGCCTGAATATTTTGTAAAGTTTGAACAATTTATGTATTAAAAATCTCTTTAAAACATTATTAGAGTATATATATTTAAGGTCAATAGTTCTCATTATCTTTTCATCATTGTTTTGTGGGGGGAACTGTTATTGTTATATTTTTCCCAGTTTTTTGTTTGAGGTTAAAGACAGTACAATAACAAAACACTCAATAGAAACAATTACAACAAATAAGAATACAATAAAACAAACAAAAATTGATCAGATCAAATAAAAAACACACACAACACATCACAGAAACTAATAAAATATTATCGTTTATTCATTTTACTATACCGTCTCAAACTGTGGTTACAAAACAGAAACGGTTTACATATTAATATAAAAATAATAATAAAAACATAAAAGAACTCCATCAAGTTGATAGGAAAGCAAACTAAAACAGCCATTCATTAAATGATAAAACACCAATTTTGCTAAACAGCCATTCATAACAACAACATGACTAACATATAAATTTTACTGCATAGTCAATTCTAACTAGTATTGCCATTTTATCACAGATTATTTTCGACTGTCTCATGGAATAAATACGTTTTCAAAAATTTTTGAAATTTAATATAAGACTCTTCCAGTCTAAGATGTTTTGGGAGACAATTCCAGAGAGAGGGAGCTACAAAAGCAGGAACTGATCATAACTCAATATGCACCCTAAACTAGAGGTTTCCAACCCAGTCCTCAGGGCACACCCAGCCAGTCAGATATTCTGAAAACCCCGACTGGCTGGATATGCCCCAAGGACTGGGTTGAAAAGTCCTGCCTAAAACCATCATACAATCCGAAAATCACCCCACCTACTTATCTTATCATGTATTTCCACTATTCATGATGTATTGTAAGCCACATTGAGCCTGCAAAGAGGTGGGAAAATGTGGGGCACAAATGCAATAAATAAACAAACAAACTTGAACTCAGGAATAACTGGAAAGATCCCTAAGCAACAAACCACATTATTTTAATACAAGTAATAAAAACCCTACATAACATGATCTTAAAAA
Organism: Microcaecilia unicolor; assembly: GCF_901765095.1. NCBI lineage: Eukaryota > Metazoa > Chordata > Amphibia > Gymnophiona > Siphonopidae > Microcaecilia > Microcaecilia unicolor. Next base: position 352,763,785 of record NC_044035.1, on the reverse strand, counting down.
TAACTGTTACATCATTTTATTGGAAATAGTTGTTATAGAGTTAGTGATCGGAAAAGCCCTAACCCCACTTAAGTGTGGTACCTTCAAGGGAGGCTACATTCAGCAAGGCTTCCTGGCTAGATCTCAACACTCTAATCAACTTAAACTAACTAACGGGCCCTTTTACGAAGCGGAGGTAAGCCCAACGCGGGCTTACCGCTCACTAAAAGGGAAGTATCGCTGGGCTGCTGCGTGCCATTTCCGGTGCTGCAAAAATATTTCAGTGCGCGTTGCCCGTTTCCCTTCAGGTTAGCATGGGTGGTGGTAACTGTTCCCCCCGAAATGGCCACATGGCAAGTGCTTCACTTGGCTACCTACTATTTATTTATTTATTTACTTCACCTGACCAATTGCAAAAAACGTAGTATACAAGTCCACCTACACGGTGGAATTTAGCTACCTGGGTTCAAAATGGTGGAACTCAATTCCCATAGTCACGTCATCGCCAGTGCAGGCCCCCTTTTGCCACAACTTCACAAAAGGACTCCAAAGTGTTTTTGAAAAGCAAGCTAGGTTATTTCCCCTTAGAGGTCAAAAGATAAAAATCATGAGTTTAATTTTGATCTTTGTGGTTTACTGGCAGCCAGCGTAAAATCTGAAGCATTTGAGTAACTCTGTGTAACTCTCTCCTTGCATGATCTGTTCAGTACTATCCTTGCTGCCAGATTCTGTACTGTACTAAATGAACTCTATGAATTAACTTCAAAGGTACCATGTCTTATAAAAGTCTTCACAAAGTTCTGTCTAAAAAATACAATTCAAAATGCATTAAACAGGAGTTTGTTTCACTGATCTATATATCATTCTTTACATTTTCAATGTTAAAGAACTACAGAAAGATTCAAAACGTAATTAATAATAAAAAATCAAAAAGTCTTGATTGAATAATCTTCACACACTTTGTCATAGCAAACTCAAATTGTCTCCATTCTGAAAATGGCCTTAATAAGGCACCTAATTAGTTAATAAAGCTCACCTCTAAGCAATCACAGTACCTGAGCTGATTCAAATACTCCCAGATGAAAAATCAAGTTGTTTCTGTTACACGATATGAATTTGAAGCAAAGGTCTAAACATGCCACACGTGGAGGTGCCGAAAGAACTTTCAAAGGGACAGATTGTGCGAAGACTAAGAAGCATTTCCAAGTCTAGCACTGTAAGTTCAAAATAGTCACCATCAAGACACTATCTTGATCATGTCAGCAGCCATGAGTTAATCAAACTTCTCAAGAAGGTCATTATGAAACCTGAGATTATTATTAAAGAACTACAGAAGTCTCTGGCTGAGACTGGGGAAAACGTTGACTCTTTAATATTTCCAAATTACTCCACAAACATGGCCTGTATGGGAGGGTGACAAAAAGGAAGTCACTGCTGTATAATGTGTTCCATAGCATTTGTACAGAAATAATTATGGGATACTGTACGCATGTGGGAGAAGGTTCTGTGGTCTGCTGATAACTAAAGATGAACTTCTTTGGTTTCAATGATAAATGATATGTGTGGCAAAAAACTAATACAGCATATCATCTAAAGTAAAACAAAACAAAACAGTGGAGGCATTATGCTGTGGGGATGTCTTGCAGCAGTGGGAATAGGGAGGCTTGAGTCCACCACAGAAAATAATCCTAAGCACAAAGGAAAAAACAGCAATGGAGTGGCCTCAGCAAGAAGAAAGCAATTGTCCTTGATGGATCAGCCATAAACCGAACCTGAATCGAGCAGAAAATGCGTAGCAAAATCTGAAGAACTTGAGCTATTCAGCCAAAAGGAATGGGCAAAAACTACACCATCCCAAGTTGGTAGACACTTACCCAAAACAACTCGTGGCTGTTATTGTTGCCAAGGGGGCTTCCACCAAGTATCGGAGTATTTTTGGTTCCTTAATCTGAATTACTTTTTGAATATTTCTATTATTGTTACATTACATTATTTATAAGATTCAATGCAGATCTCAATAAGATAATCCAACTCAAGGTAGATAGTGGGCATATCCATAGCCAAAAGTATACATAGTGGCTCATTTTCAAAGCACTTAGACATACAAAGTTCCATAGGTTACTATGAGGGGCATTTTTGATATGACGTCCAAGTCGGACATTGGACGTTTTGCACTAAACATCCCAAATCTGAATAGAAAACATGACCATCTTCAAAACCACAAAACGTCTTTTTTTTTCATTCAAAAATACCATTTTTAACAAGTTTTTATGCTCTGTGCGCTTATCTTTTCAGGCCATTTTGGGGGGGAAAATACCCTGTACAAGTGAAAAATGTAGAAAAATCAAGCCATTGGGATGTAGGAGGAGCCAGCATTTTCACTAGACTGGTCCCCCAGACATCCCAGGAGAGCAATGGGGCACCCTAGGGGGCACTGCAGTGAACTTCATATTCAGGCTTTTAGTTTCTTATGGACTGTTATGTTATTCTGCTGAATGGAAATAACGAGGAGGTTTTATGCTTGTTAAGTATTTAATGACAGGAAATTTGTGTATCTGCTCTCTACGATTAGTATGTTTTGTGATTTATACTTAATTGTATTTACATTTTATTGGCATCTCACCGTTACTCCTTTATCTTGTCTGTTGAGCCCTCCAAAACCCACCCATTACCCACAACTGTACATCACTACACTAGCCCTTATGTCTGATCTTTGGGGGGGGGGGTGGATTGGATCAGGGGTGGTTTGACAGGGGGAGCTTGTGAAGGGGGGAGGAGAATTCATGTTCAGGGTGGAGTATGGGATGCCCCACTATGGCTTCATTTCAGTGGATTAGTGTGGGTGCACACCTGCTATCTGCAGAGGAATGGGCTTCAGGCTCGTATGGTGGGTGTCTGCTTTGTATGGTAAATGCAGGGCATTTACAACACAGGCTTTGAACTTAAGATGCAATAATTGTACTTTCAATCTTCCATCAATGACAGCCATACCAGACACCCTCGCTAAGATTAGAAAAACTACAACACCACACAATCCTATTCCTTCTTACTATATTAAACAATTTTATTACCATTATCTTTCCACCATGATCACTACTAGTCTCAAACATAGTTAATTCCATTCTGCTTGGAAACATTCGTCCAAAGCCAAAGATTCCAATGCTTGGAGCTTCTATTCTCACTAATCTTCGTCCTATTTCCAATCTTCCATTTATATAAAAAATAATCAAATCTATAGTTCAAGAACAACTAGATGGCTTCCTTGATAAAACATTCATTACACTCTAACCAGACGGGCTTCAGACGCACCACACTGAAACTGAATTACTGGGCATCACTACCACTACCTATATAAAAATGATAAGTGTGATTATTACTATGCCCATCAGGTTATAAAAACAAAATGCAGACTTTAATACATGGTTTAAGAAAAATGAGCCCTGATTATTTCAACATATCCAACTACAAGCATTATTATCCAATTCTAGCACAATGAATAGTAATGAAAATGCTTCTGCGCCTATCTTTTTGTTGGCGTGGTTTGCCAGACACGTTTTGGTGCGTGCGACTCCCACTTTCCCCGGAAGCAGGTCATTAGACTGAAATGCTGTGTTCCATAGATGTTCTAGCGTTGGGCAGTGGAGGATTCCTTTGATCAGCGCTGAGTCTGCTAATGCAGATAAGTAGTCGCCAATTATACAATTTTTAATATGTTGTAAGCTTGATTAGAAGATTGCTGTGAGAGTTTTTTCTATATACATTTTTTCACATGATTTTTTAGTTTTATTAATAAAGTATAAATAGAAAGTGCTTTTGAAGTGCTTTGAGGTTTGGGTCTTAGTTGGTAAGTGATTAATGCTATGCAGTAAGCTTAAGGGTCTGTGATAGCTGAGTGCTATGGGAGACCTAATAGCATGACCACTGATATAAACCTGATGTCTCCGTTTCCTTTTTCCCTCTTTTTGCTTTAGTTGCATTTTTCTTTTCCCAACATTGCAAGCTCTTTTGTTCCCTTTTTACTTATGGTGGAGGAGTGGCCTAGTGGTTAGGGTGGTGGACTTTGGTCCTGGGGAACTGAGTTCGATTCCCACTTCAGGCACAGGCAGCTCCTTGTGACTCTGGGCAAGTCACTTAACCCTCCATTGCCCCATGTAAGCTGCATTGAGCCTGCCATGAGTGGGAAAGCGCGGGGTACAAATGTAACAAAAATAAAATAGATACTATTGGAGATTCTACATGGAATGTTGCAATTCCACTAGCAACGTTCCATGTAGAAGGCTGCGCAGGCTTCGGTTTCTGTGAGTCTGACGTCCTGCACGTACGTGCAGGACGTCAGACTCACAGAAGCAGAAGCCTGCGCGGCCACATTGGTGATCTGCAAGGGCCGACTTCTACATGGAATGTTGCTAGTGGAATAGCAACATTCCATGTAGAATCTCAAATAGTAGCAACAGTGGAGAAGTGGCCTAGTGGTTAGGGTGGTGGACTTTGGTCCTGAGGAACTGAGTTCAATTCCCACTTCAGGCACAGGCAGCTCCTTGTGACTCTGGGCAAGTCACTTAACCCTCCATTGCTCCATGTAAGCTGCATTGAGCCTGCCATGAGTGGGAAAGCGCAGGGTACAAATGTAACAAAAATAAAATAGATACTATTGGAGATTCTACATGGAATGTTGCTACTATTGGAGATTCTACATGGAATGTTGCAATTCCACTAGCAACGTTCCATGTAGAAGGCTGCGCAGGCTTCGGTTTCTGTGAGTCTGACGTCCTGCACGTATGTGCAGGACGTCAGACTCACAGAAGCAGAAGCCTGCGCGGCCACATTGGTGATCTGCAAGGGCCGACTTCTACATGGAATGTTGCTAGTGGAATAGCAACATTCCATGTAGAATCTCAAATAGTAGCAACAGTGGAGAAGTGGCCTAGTGGTTAGGGTGGTGGACTTTGGTCCTGGGGAACTGAGGAACTGAGTTGGATTCCCACTTCAGGCACAGGCAGCTCCTTGTGACTCTGGGCAAGTCACTTAACCCTCCATTGCTCCATGTAAGCCGCATTGAGCCTGCCATGAGTGGGAAAGCGCGGGGTACAAATGTAAAAAAAAATTTAAAAAATGATTGTTTATGTGGAACATTAATTGGCATTCCTCATTGAGGATTGTTCCCCTTATTTTCCATTGATAAAATACTCAGAAGGCAGGCGCACATGAATACACAGCAAAATAGAGAACAAACCAGATGTCACATATATAGCAAGTGAAGGAGGATCATAAACACTAACTGTTGAGGAGAACATTCAAAAAGGAAATCATTGACCCAAGAGGTAAAGGCGTGACTGAGATGAAAAGGATTTGGGGATGAGACGTTAGAGTGATGACAAGGAGAGGGACAGCAGAGCGGGGGAGTGTGAAACAGCAGAAATATATCATAAAGCCCAGCTGCATCTACATTCCCATCACTCTGTGCATCGCTGCATTTCTTACATTAACAACAGACAAAAAGGGGCTGAATTAGCACAAGTCTGACATGTGTGAGCAGCCATCCCAATCCTCAAGTCTATATTAAATATACAGGCTGGAAAGACGACTTCCAGAGAATCTTACAGTAAGGACTGAGCCTGTTCTCATGAAATGCCACACGCATCTTCGTGTTATAAAAACTTTGGTTTCTAAATGTTGGGAGTGTCAATTTGTTAATTCATCCCCTTTTTCCTGTGATCTTTTGCCAATGAGCCATAAAAGGTCAGTAAGATATTTTTTTTTCCCATAGAATTTTACAGGTCATTTGCTGCGATTTCTCATATGCTCCACACAATTCTGCCAAATATTTCCACCAGCAATTACCACTTGTTCATGGCTCAGGAATTTACCGGAGCATCAGACAGCTTCTACAGTAGAGTGGGCTGTATATTCCAGTATGCAACAATTCCAATTCATGGTGAGTCTATCCTTTTCAGTTGAAAAAAATATATATCTTTCTAGATTTAATGGTATACAAGCTATTAAACTATCTGGTGATTTTATGAAACTTGCTGCAGTACATCTCCAGTGTTATACTTCACTGTAGAAATATGTGACCTCTAGGTTGCTTCTGCCTGGCTGTTTTGTTTTCATAGTTTTTCATCATTACTGTTGTTTTCGCATGGGAGTTACCACACAGTGAGATCTGATTAAGATGTGGAGTGCAGCTCTTCCTGTCCGACTTCATCACAGAATGATTCTCCTGTTGCCTGGTCGTGTCAGCTCCTGAGAGACTCATTCTCATGTCATGAGTTTTATCCCTAGAGTGCCAGTCTTAATCTGGATAGCACAGCTAGAAATCCAGAACATTTATGGAATTGGTTGAGAGAGTTTTATACAAAAAAAATGTGATATAAATTTAAACTAGTAAAAAACTGCAAAAATAAAAAAAAAACCAAATCTTCCTAGTCTTGAATATACATGTACAATGCAAGAGAGGTTTTGCAAGGTTTCCTATTTGCACTAAATAATAGTTTGGATTTCTACGGCACTATTCATTGAAAGAGGATCACAGATGCCACACCTCCACCATGACTGTCAACAGCCACCAGGTTTTGCTCTCTTTTATCAACTCTGAGCCATTACTTTAAAAGAATGATGCCAACATGGTCAATTAAGATAAAGAAACTTGCTCAGTTGTGTGCGTCAGGGGCGTAGCCAGACTTCCTTGGGAGGGGGGGGGGGGATCCAAAGCCCAAGGGGAGGGGGCACATTTTAGCCCACCCCCCGGCGCCACCCCCGCCGCCATTGCCGCCCCCCCACGTCTTTTCCGACCCCACTCCCGCCGCGAACCCTCCCCCGCCTACCTTCACTTTTGCTGGCGGGGGACCCCACTCCCCGCCAGCCGACGTCCTCTGCGTCCTGCTCCTGCTCTTGTTGCATGCATTGCTGACGTCCTGCACATTGTACGTGCAGGACGTCAGACTCAGAGAACAGAGTTCTGTTCTCTGAGTCTGACGTCGCACGTACAACGTGCAGGACGTCAGCAATGCATGCAACAGCAGGAGCAGGATGGAGAGGACGTCGGCTGGCGGGGGGTTCCCCGCCAGCAAAGTGAAGGTAGGCGGCAGCGGGTTCGCCGGGAGGGGGGTGCAGGCTGGAATCTACGGGGGCCCAGGCCCCCTCAGGCCCCACGTAGCTACGCCACTGGTGTGCGTGTGTTCACATTCATGTCTCAAAGCAGTTCTTTTGAGCTTTAGTATTAGACCACATGCCTTGTTCTACCTAGCTGAGCAGCTTTGTTTCTATGTATGATTTTGTCTGCTGTCCATGGTCACTCAGTAGTGGGCAGTGAATCATAGGCATATTCACAGATTTCCTTGTAACATTTGGATTATTCTTTCTAGTAGGGTGATCTTTAGGGGAAGCCTGTTTACCTTTGCTAAAATCTCATATTATAGCCAATTAGTTGGGCAACACAGAAGTGGAGACAGGTTGACGGCACGGGGGGAGCGAAAGCAGCGTGAGAGCGGACTTCTGCCAGCGCACATTTTCAATGCAACACGTTGAGAAAAAAATAGGCGCTGGTACCGGCAGAACTCCATTTGGGGGAGCAGCCACTGCCCTGGCACCCCCCCTAGCTACACCACTGGGGCAACACCTTGGGTAAAAGCCCACAGCTTAAACAGGAAGCTGACAAGTCCTTTACGTGCTTAAACTCCTTGTTTATCCTTTGTGTATTAGGTACAGATAACATCACGTTGCTCTACCTTGTGGTGCTTGTACATGGTGAACACTGAAATCATCTACTACATTGGCACTACTGAGGCAAACAGCACGGAAGTTGTTCTTTGTGTGTTCTTCCTTGCAGGGCATTTAAACATGGAAAACTCCTGAAAAAACAGATCTGCCTAGAAAGACATGTTTCATTAAACCCTGTATTTTGTAATAGCAGGGTTGATAAAATAAGTGATTTTAAAATAGATTTTAAATTTGGATTTTGTAAACAATGAACCTAATTCAGAGACACTCTCACATTCAATAATCATAATTTCAAATTATATTCTGTGAATGTACGTTTGTGCCATAGGGGTTAGGACTACGGCCTATCAATGTAGGGAAACTTGGGTTTGATTCCGCCTGTGAATGTTTCTGGTTACTGTTTAACATCAGTAATTTGGAAGCAAAGCCAATGCTGGGCAGACTTCTACTGCCTGTGCTCTGATTGTGCCTGGCCAGATTCAGCTTCAGTAGCTAGAGAACAAGGCCGGTGATGTGCAGACTTGTACAGTCTGTATCCTGTTTGTGGCTGGACAGATAGGCCCGTGCCAGGCAGACTCCTACAGTCTGTGCACTTATTGTGGCTGGACGGGCTGCAATGGGGCTTCGATGACAACTTAGAAGTTGGAGAATAAAGCCAGTGGCAGCCAGACTTCTATGGTCTGTGTCCTGAAAATGGCAAGGACAAATCAAGATCAAGTATGCCTATGTAGTATCGCATTATATCTATGCTATGAGTATCTTGTTGGTCAGATTGGATGGACCATACAGGTCTGTATCTGCCATCATCTACTACATTACTATGTAATATATTGAGGTGAGAGATCACAGCCCTGATCAGCCCTTGTGGATGGTATACATGCACAAATTTAATCAAGAAAGCAAAGGGGCAGACGATCTGCAAACTCCAAAGTGGAAACTGTACAAAGCAATTCGTTAATAAACCAAAATATATTTTATTGATACGATAAAGATAAAATATGCATACAATAGTCCGTATACATAAAATAGCCCGACACAGGCCGTGTTTCGCCCAACTGGGCTGCTTCAGGGGCTAAAAAAAAGATAATAAATAAATAATAAGTGGCAGATCTAAGCATCTAAATAAAAACCATATAATAATGATATAAAATGATAACATAAAAATTATATAAATTTAAAAAAGACGACATTAAAATACAGCCAAATGTGAACTTGTACCATTAAGAGCCAAATGACATTGAAGATATGGTCACATAAAAGTTATAGCATTAAAGTCTATAATATCAAAATCCCACAGACTCATTATTCAAATTGTAAACGTCATGTATATTGATCACCAGTGGTTAATGTATCCACAACATACATATACAAATATATATTACAGAAGTCCAGAAAAATGATTTACGAACATCCAAAGAAGGCACATGGAAAATACATGAAAATAATTGTGAACACAAAGGCTCACTAGACATCAGACAGCTTTAATGCTATAACTTTTATGTGACCATATCTTCAATGTCATTTGGCTCTTAATGGTACAAGTTCACATTGGCTGTATTTTTAATGTCGTCTTTTTTAAATTTATATAATTTTATGTTATCATTTTATATCATTATTATATGGTTTTTATTTAGATGTTTAGATCTGCCACTTATTATTTACTTATTATCTTTTTTAGCCCCTGAAGCAGCCCAGTTGGGTGAAACACGGCCTGTGTCGGGCTATTTATGTATACGGACTATTGTATGCATATTTTATCTTTATCGTATCAATAAAATATATTTTGGTTTATTAACGATCTGCTTTGTACAGTTTCCAAATTTAATCAAGCCCTACCCCCTCCCTAAAAATGCAAAGGTAAATGAATACAGGGGTTGTTGCGCTAAGTTGATCTGGGCAAGGGAGAGGGTGGATGAATAGAAAATGACGCAAAAAGAGGAGCCGAGCATACTCCTGAAGTACTGCGGTATACGTGTACGGTTCTGGATACACACTCCATTGAGTTTTGAGATCTACTGAGAAATTTGTACAAGGGCAAAATAATCATGGCCACTAGAGAGACATGATTTTGGAATAGTTCAGTGAAGCTGCTATATCATGGGTAAGACAAACATGCATATCAAATGCAAACAGTTCAACAAAGAAAGGAAGGCTTAGGGGCTCATTTTCAAAACAACAACAACAACAACAAAAAACCCATCCAAAAAAGTTATAAGAAGGCAGAAGAATCTTTTTCTCTCAAAATGTCCAAGTTGCAAGTTTCAACACCCCGATTTTAGATGTTTTGCTCCACCATCCAAATTCAAGGGGGTGTTTTTGGTGGGGCATGGGTAGCATCAAAATAGGGGCAGAAACCACAAACAGTGGAGGTGCACTGGATTTCTACAAATGTCAATCAGACAAAGAAAAAGGGAGGAGGGCAAGCTGGCTCTTTCCAAACAAAGAGGGAGACGTATATGTAATTCCAAATGTTTATTGGAGAACACCAAATGACTCGATACAGCTGCTGTGTTTCAGCACCAAAGCGCCTGCCTCAGGAGTGTACAAGACATTAAAAATCTGATATAAACATATAATATAAACAATTAAAAATATTTTTAAAATCCAAAAATATTAAATAATGAAGTTGTAAAACAAAACACGCTCATTTAAATTATAACCTGATGAAGTAATAAAACTACATATACAAACATGCACATGACGTTGTGGTTTTGGCACACTCTTTAGTGTCTAAATAACAGACAGTCATAAGTGTCTTTTTATACTTTACTTGGACCTCCTTGGCGGACTCCAGAAATATATCTAACTTTCTTGTAAGTTTTGCACATCATAACCTTTGTTTCCGACATCAACTAGGAAATTGTAGAATACAGAATGAGAGTTCATGTATTTGGTAATAGTCCATCACCTGCAGTAGCAACCTATGGGCTTAGAAGGACAGCCCAAGAAGGTGAAAGAGAATATGGCATGGATGCCAGATGCTTCATTGAGAGAGACTTTTACGTTGATGATGGTTTGAAATCCTTACCTACTGCAGGAGAGGCCATTGACTTGCTAAAGAGAACATAATCAATGCTGGCAGAGGCCAATCTGAGACTTCATAAAATCACCTCCAACAGTCCAGAAGTAATGAGAGCATTTCCTGCAAAGGATCATGCCAAAGATCTAAAGGACCTAGATCTAAGAGTAGACACCCCTCTGCTTCAGAGAAGCCTTGGATTACATTGGAATCTAAAGAGAGACATGTTAACCTTTCAAGACTCTCCCAAAAAGAAACCATATACACACAGAGGTATCTTGTTTACAGTCAATAGTCTCTACGATCCACTGGGGTTTTTGGGCTCCAGTTACCATTCCAGGAAGATCCCTACTGAGGGAGCTTTCCCAACATACTGATGAGTGGGATGTTCCATTACTACCAGAAATACGACAAGAATGGGAGAAGTAGAAAGATTCTCCAAAGACTCTTGAACAACTGCACATCCCACAAACTTACATCCCTGGAGCACTCAGCACTGCCTCTCACAAAGGATTGCATCACTTCATCAACTAGCTGATGAAAAAATGGACACATCATCACAGTGCCATCAAAGGTATTGAACTACCGATCATCGATGACAACTTGGCACCACCTGAGAAGCTTGATACAAGACTTCCCTGGAAGATAAGGAACTTTTTCAGCAAAGCAATAACTGAGCCAGTGATCCACACCACGAAGACAACAGGACACCGTTGGCCACTGTCCACTCTAGAGACTCAGTTCAGTTTTGTTCAGTTTCATACTCAGGGCTATTCTCATCTCACTCATCCATTTTGGTTCATCTGAAGTCGAACTTGGGAGTGGATCTATGGTCCGGAATAGCGGTCCGGGGGTTTGGAAGGCTCTTGCACCCTCATGCTCAGATATACACCGTAGTCGCAGCTTATGCAACTTAAACTGTTTATTTCTTCCAGCGCTGCATCAGGCAAGACCTTTATTAAGCAGTCCAAACAGCACATAAGCTCCAAATGAGATCCAATCCTTCTGGTGTTCCTCAGGGGAACTGCTATACCACTTCTCCTCTCAGGTATATTTACAAGGATACCTTATGGGCACCAAATATCTGCATATACACAGTTCACCTGTCCATGTCTATCCTATAAAGCAGTGCTATTCTCAGTGGCTGTTTCTCCTCCTCTCAACAGAAATTCAATCTCAGCAGGCTCAGACCCTCCTCTGGTCTGACCCCCCTCTGGATCTACCCTGGTCCTGGGACTGAGCACTCCCTAGCTCCAATCCCCTGCTCCCGGTCTTGGTATCCCTTATGCCCATTCGTAGCACACACAGTATCCCAGTTGCCGCTTTCAGGAGCCACAACAATCCTTTACAGCCAGTGATCACACTCCTTACTCAAGATTTCCCTTTTCTGCTCCTGGTCTCTTGACAGGGGACCATCAGGCAACCAAAGACGACCCCACTCTCAGCATAACTCCAACCTTTATCCCCTTCGTCACTCCCCCCACCCCTTGTCATTCACTGTAAGGGCAACTCTTTTCTCCTGCATTCTATTTCAAAACCACTCCCCTTGGGCTGGGTTTTCTCCCACTCGTACCACTCCAGCCCTCGTCCCAGGGCTCTGGATACATCTATCACTTCAGTAATACCCATTCCATGGGGTATTACATATATATTTCATTTGTAATACAATTCAGATAAACAGGGAGACATTCCTTTTGTAGTTTCAGTTTTATCAGTGCAGTATCTTCCTGTCTAAAGATTTAAGTCAAATTTATACTGCTTCCTCACTGGTGACTGAAATGGTGATTTAAATCAAATTTGCCTTGCACTGTAATAACTTTATTGGTATTTATAATGTTAATTAAATCTTTCATGCAGAGAGTAAGGAAAGCAAAACCAATATAAGGTTTTTAACAGTATATCAGAATTACACTTAACATTGTGCATATTTTACAAAGAGAGTATACCAGAAAGGTCATAAAATACTAATATCTATCTTATCATGTATTTCCACTATTCATGATGTATTGTAAGCCACATTGAGCCTGCAAAGAGGTGGGAAAATGTGGATACAAATGCAATAAAATAAATAAATAAATAAAACTGGGCAAAGGGAAAAATGCAAACTGAGCAGAAGTAAAAATAAGCTGAGAGAGGGTCGTGTGGTGTAGATTGGATTGCCACCTCTTCAGGTTTGATCCAGACCCTATGAATTCCTCCAAAGTTGGCTAGTAGAGGGCTCAGTCCAACATGGGGATCATGAGAATGAACAAGCTACAGTCTGTACCCTGAGATCCAGAACAGACTGCCGAGTTCCCTCTCCAGCACAAGCAAGCACAAGTTCCATGTATACAGGGTCAGCTATTATTTAGCAAATGTAAATTCATGAAGGCCAAGTAGTAACCTCCTTGCTGAGCTCAAAAGCCAACCTTTTGACGGATACAATATGGAAGGCACCTTTATTGCAATATAGTTCATCTCTCTCCCACAAGTTCATAATGGGTTGGCTCTGACCTCAATAGGGAGGCTGGCTGTGTAGCACCCTTTGTTGGTCCTGAACCTCTTCAGCAAAACTATCAGGTTCTACACAAGGAACTTGTGCTGGCTTTTATTTATGTATTGCATTTCTATCCCACATTTTCCACCTCTTTGCAGACTCAATGTGGCTTACAATACATCATGAACAGTGGAGAAATATAAGAGATAAACATTTAGTATTATATTAACATGATAATGATGGAGCATGAATATATAACAAGCAAATAGTAAAGACAATACAATATTCAAAATAAAGCAATAATCACGAGGGTAAAATTAACCCCCCGCGACCCGTTTCACTGGGAGAAAAACAGTGAGATGAGAAGATTCAAAAAATACATACTTGACAGAATGGTACCTAACTACACATTTACAAGGATAACACAAATAAAACGTAGCACCAATCCGAAGTACACCTGGCTTAAGCAATAGAAACGGGTGACATCGCTTAGAGTATCTCTTGATGCATCTGGAAACATCTGAATTCTGAGGCCAAGAAGGTCTTATCTTTATTTTTAAAAATTCTTGAGCAGGTTTGAGTTATTAGTTAGGTTTTACAGTTTTTGTGTTCTCTCTACTCTGTTTGCACCAAAATTATTACATTGTACTTTTCCTAAACATTGTAAGCCACATAGAGCCCGCTGGAGAGGAAGCACAGCAGCCTATCATAGAGCATGGGGATGGTCCAGCCCCTTTTAACAGGAACCTGCACAGCACAGTTCATAATGCTAGGCCACGTTTCATTCCAAGCTGTCCCAGTCAATGCCATATTCCCTTTACTTTGTGAGACCATTGCGTGCAGTGGTATTACTTGTATTGCTTATGTTGGATTTAATCCGCCTTGTGTCTCTGAAAATGAATGGCCACAACCATTTAGCACAAGAGAATCTTGCAGAGCATCGTTCACATATAACAACTATTTCAACACTATGGCAAACATTGAATTTGTGTTCCTTCTTATTCTCCTAGTGCCGTTTTGATGAAGACAGTCACTTTGAACCTCCCATGTGGGTGGTTACTCTGTGGCTTTCAGTTTACACAGTACCTGCTCTGATTACCCACTTAAGATCACTTCTATAACATTTGCCTTTTTTAGGTTCAATCAATTATCTACATTTAGTTTATTTTTAGCATACCACAAAATCTGGCTTTTATCCATTTTCCTTGATCATTCCTTTTCGTGTAATCTTTGGCTAAGTACTGTATTAGAACTAACGCAATCTGGGTATTTGAGGTAAATCTGTTCTGCTTTCTCTGCTATCCCAGCAGGTGGGTGGTAAACATTGATAAACCAGGACGTATCATAAGAAAAGCTGTGCTGACTCAGACCAAGGTCCATCGAGCCCAGCATCCTCTCTCCGACAGTGGTCAGTCTAGGCCACAAGTAACCAGCAGATCCCAAAAAGTAGTTCAGCTAATTCCTGGGATGAGCAATGGGTTTCTCGAGTCTACCAGGCTAATACTTTTTAATGGTTCACTGGTGTGTAGTCTAACATTTTTTATTGGTTTTTTCACATGTTTAAAGCATTTAGTTCCCTCTTCCTTTGATCAGTTAAATGCTCATACATTTACCAGAGCACTCGCATCCTGTCAACAGGCTCTACTTTCTATACCTAGAAACAGGGGCGTAGCCACGGGTGGGCCTGGGTGGGCCAGGCCCACCAGTTTTGGTTCAGACCCACCCAGCAGTGGAGGCAGCAGAGCGGAGGTAGCAGGCTGAGCTCCGATCCCGCATCTGCCTCCCTCTCTCTCACGGCAGCGCTTCCCAAACACTGCCCACCGCCGCCACGATCGCAGGTTTACCTCCCTCCGTCTCAGCACTCAGCAGCAGCGGTAGCAAATCATACACGCTGCCTCCTTCTAACCCGGAAGCGTCTCCTCTGCTGCTTCCGGGTTAGAAGGAGGCAGCGTGTATGATTCGCTACCGCTGCTGCTGAGTGCTGAGACGGAAGGGAGGTAGATCCTGCGATCGTGGCAGCGGTGGGCAGCGTTGGGAAGCGCTGCCGTGAGAGTGAGGGAGGCAGATGCGGGAACGGAGCTCAGCCTGCACTGTACATTTTTTGGGGGGGAGAAGAGGGCTCCGGGCGGGCAGGTGGAATCGCAGGACATGGATGGGAGTGGGAGGGGGCGAGAGGAGGAATCACTGATGGCTGGAGGGAGGGGACAGGGAAGAAAGAGAATTGCTGGGTATGGTATATAGATGGATAGAGGGGGGCAGGGGCAGAACCAGAATTGCTGGGTATGGCTGGATAGGGGCAGGGCAGAGAGGAGAATTGCTGGGTATGGATGAAAGGATGGGGGGCAGGGGAGGGAAGAGAATTGCAGGGGATGGATGGAGGGGACAAGGGGAGAGAGAAGAGAATTGCTAGGTATGGATGGCTGGAGGGGAGAGGAGAGTTGCTGGACATGCGTGGATGGAGGGGAGAAAGAGTGAGATAGGAAGGTTGCTGGACATGGGTGTATGAAGGGGAGGGCAGGGGAGAGGAGGGTTGCTGGACATGGATGGAGGAGAGGGAAGGGAGAGAGAAGAAATGCTGGACATGGATGGAGGGGAGGGAAGAGTGAGAGATGACATGAGGGGAAAGGAAGAGAGGAGAAAATCTGCACATAGATGAAGAAATAGCAAAAGCTGGATCCACTGGACGGTGAAGTCTGCGGAGGGACCTAGCTTTACTTATGGATATAGAGCAAGAAATGAAGAAGAAATGAGGAAAGTAAAGAAATAAATGGAAAGGAAGCCCTGGAAACGGAGTTAAGAGAACAGATAGCAGCAGAATACGGATACTGGGCCAGCATGATCAGAAAAACAGTCACCAGACAACAAAGGTAGAAAAAAAATCATTTTATTTTCATTATAGTGTTTGGAATATGTCCACTTTGAGAATCAGGTGCTCAACATTAAAAGTTTATATTTTATTTACTTATTTATGGCATTTTATCCCACATTAAACATGAATTAAATTGGAACCTGGGATCATTTAATTTTTTTTTCCTGGAGAGAGTAATGCATTGCCCCCCCCCCCCCCAGGCTCTCTCCTCGTCTATAGCCAGCTCTGCAATTTTGAGGGGAGGTGCACAGGTGGACAGAGGGGTGCAGAGGTGGACCGGAGAGAGAGCCTGTTGTTAAACATTTACCAGCACACCACTGTCTAGTGCCCACCCATCCAACCTGTTGGCCTACCCAAAAATTGACTTCTGGCTACGCCACTGCCTAGAAACAGAGAAATAAAAATGTCTATGAGAATCCTCTCTCATGGGAGGCGATGAAGATAAAAAAGTAATGGAATTCAAAAATATGTAGGATAAACACAAAGAATCTTGTATGGAAGGAATGATCCAAAGAAGCTTAGCGGTGAATAGATGGCAACATCAGGAATTGGGAAGCAAAGCCAATGCTGGCAAAACTTCTACGGTCTGTGCCCTGATCGTGGCTGGACAGATTCAGATGGGCTGGAGTGGGGCTTTGATGGTAACTTCAGAAGCTGGAGAACAAGGTCAGTGCCGGGCAGACTTCTACAGTCTCTGCCCTGAAATGGCAAGGACAAGCCAAGATCAAGTATGCCTATGTAGTATCACATCATACCTTCTGCTATGAGTTTATCTTGTTGGGCAGACTGGATGGATCGCACAGGTCTTTCTTATCTGCCATCATCTACTATGTTACTACGAGAAATGGGCATTTGATTTTCATGCTGCAACTCTGTTCAATTCGCTATCTATTAAGATTCATTTGGCATACAATTACCATCATTTTAGGAAGTTAGTAAAACCCTGTTTTTTTTTTCCAAGCCATTCTTAATCTGGCTCCTATTAACTGTTTTTGATTAGGGTTAATTTTAATAGCATTTTAAGTTAAATTTATATTTGAATGATTATTTTATTAAGCCTTACATATTTATTATGTTTAATTAAATTGCACACTTCCCACAGACTTCTGGCAGAGGGCTGCTAATCAAGTCCCAATAAATAAGTAAACAAACAAATATGTATATAATGAAATGGTCTTGTCCTCCAGGAACGTGTCCAAACCTCTCGAACCCCCTGAATTGCTTTGACATGTTTTCCTGCAACCGATTTCAAAGCTTTACACTGCGTGAAACCATATTTTCTACAATTTGTTTCTATACTGCTGGTTGTGAATGTCATAGAGTGATCTCTTGTTTTAGTATTGTTTAAAGATAAAACAATCAATCTCTATTTAACTGTCCACCCTACTCATTGCTTTATGGACACATATGCTATTGCCTCTCAGTCTTCAAAATGGATTGGCAAGATGGGAAGAACAGAGGAAGACAGCTAAATACATCAATCAATAGGGTGCATTCTAGCTCAGTGCTAGAAATAAAAAAATGTATACAGATCTGTGCTTAAGACAGATTTTTTTTTTTTGGGTGGGGGGAGGGATAATCAAACTCATGTGATTTCTTTAGGGATGTCACCCTGCATTTACTGGAACTCAGTAATATGCAGTAACACAGTAGAAAATATGGTTGTAAAATATAATGAAAGCCCATGGAATTATTTACAGCTTATATTTTTAGTACACTAGAGTGAGAAGGCAATGCATTTGTGAATGAACATTCCTGCTTACTAGAGTTTTTTGCCTTCAAATTTTGAATTTCTCTGCCAAAGCTCTGAATTATGGTTTTATTTTAGGAATATAGTTTATGGTGAATATTTTCCAGATCTATCCTTACTTCTTTGATATTATTTAATATAGCTGGACCTGCAGTTTTGTTGAAACAAGTAAATAATCCTAAGTGTAGGAAGGTTTTACAGCCCTCTAACTTTATATTTCTCAGTGCTACCTAGAGTTGCATAGGACAGAACCATTCAATTCATTGCACACATGAAGGGCAATTTTGCAGGTTGATGAGGACAAGGTGGTACCTATTTCCAGTGCTTTTTTTTGTAGAAAAACAGGTGCCGGTACTCATTGGGGCGGGGTCACCACACATGGCACCGCCCCTATTATAGCCACACCCACATTAAGCCACACCCCTTATACCAGCCATGGCGCGTATAAACAGACATCATTGAAAATATTATACTAGTATAGGAGAAAAAATAATGTGATTTTTTTTCATTATAAATAATTTCTGTAAGCTGTTACAGCTCCAGTATACCCAGTGCAAAATAAGACAAATTCCAAACACTAAAATGAAAATAAAATGATTTTTTCTACCTTTGTTGTCTGGTGACTTTGTTTTTCTATCCATATTGGTCCCAAGTCTTTGATTCTGTTGCTCTCTATC
Organism: Microcaecilia unicolor; assembly: GCF_901765095.1. Lineage (NCBI taxonomy): Eukaryota > Metazoa > Chordata > Amphibia > Gymnophiona > Siphonopidae > Microcaecilia > Microcaecilia unicolor. The sequence continues at coordinate 352,745,296 of NC_044035.1, read as the reverse complement.
TGTTCTCTTAACTTCGTTTCCAGGGCTTCCTTTCCATTTATTTCTTTACTTTCCTCCTTTCTTCTTCTTTTGTTGCCCTGCATCCATAAGTAAAAGCTGGGTCCTCCTCCATGGAATGACTGGAGGAGGTATAACAGGATCCAGCTTTTGCCTATTTTCCTCCATCCATGTGCAGTTTTTCTCCTCTTCCCTTTCCCTCATCTCCATCCATGTGCATCTTCTTTTTCTTTCCTCCCCTCCATTCATGTCCAGCACGTCTCCTCTCTCCTCCCCTCCATCCATGTCCAGCATTTCTCATCTCTCTTCCTTCCTCTGTATCCATATAAAGCAATAATTCTCTCTCCCTTCTCCTCCATCCAAGTCAGCATTTCTCCTCTCTCCTAGCCAACTCCTCCATCCATCCATGTCCAGCAATTCTCCTCTATCTCCTACTCTCCTCTCCATCCATTTCTAGCATTTCTCTCTCTCTCCCCTCTCATCCATGTCCAGCAATTCTCTCTTCCCTGTCCTCCCCTCCCTGTCGAGCGATTCTCCTCTCTCCCCTCCATGTCCAGCAATTCTGTCTTCCTGTCCTCCCCTCCCGTCCAGCGATTCTCTCTTCCCTGCCCTCCCCTCCATGTTCAGCCAATTCTCTCATCCCTGTCCTCCCTCCCTGGTCCAGCGATTCTCCTCTCTCCCCTCCATGTCCAGCAATTCTCCTCTATCTCCTACTCTACCTCTCCATCCATTTCTAGCATTTCTCCTCTCTCCCCTCTCATCCATGTCCAGCAATTCTCTCTTCCCTGTCCTCCCCTCCCTGTCGAGCGATTCTCCTCTCTCCCCTCCATGTCCAGCAATTCTGTCTTCCCTGTCCTCCCCTCCCCGTCCAGCGATTCTCTCTTCCCTGCCCTCCCCTCCATGTTCAGCAATTCTCTCATCCCTGTCCTCCCCTCCCTGTCCAGCGATTCTCCTCTCTCCCCTCCATGTCCAGCAATTCTCTCTTCCCTGTCCTCCCCTCCCCGTCCAGCGATTCTCCTCTCTCCCCTCCGTCCAGCAATTCTCTCTTCCCTGCCCTCCCCTCCATGTCCAGTAATTCTCTCTTCCCTGTCCTCCCCTCCCCGTCCAGCAATTCTCTCTTTCCCTGTCCTCCCCTCCCAGCGATTCTCCTCTCTCCCCTCCATGTCCAGAAATTCTCCCTGCACTCCCCTCCATGTCCAGCAATTCTCTCTTCCCTGCCCTCCCATCAATGTCCAGCAATTCTCTCTCCCCTGCCCTTCCCTCCCATCCCATGTCCAGCAATTCTCTCTCCCCTGCCCTTCCCATGTCCAGCAATTCTCTCTCCCTTGCCCTTCCCTCCCATCCCATGTCCAGCAATTCTCTCTCCCCTGCCCTTCCCATGTCCAGCAATTCTCTCTCCCTTGCCCTTCCCTCCCATCCCATGTCCAGCAATTCTCTCTCCCCTGCCCTTCCCTCCCCTCCCATTATTTCCAGCCATTCTCCCTCTCCCCTGCCCTCCCATCGACGTGCAGCAATTCTCCGTCCCTCCCCTGCCCTCACCTCCTCCCATATCCAGCGATTTTTCATCCCCCAGCTGTCTTCTTTCACTGCCTGCCAGCCGGCGTCGGACTCAGAGGCGAACGGTGCCGGCAGCGATTGGCTGGCAGCGTCGTAGCTTCCCTCTGTAAGTCCCGCCTACAACTTCCTGTTTATGCATAGGCGGGACTTGCAGAGGGAAGCTACGACGCTGCCAGCCAATCGCTGCCTGCACCGTCGCTTCTGAGTCCGACTGGCTGGCAGGCAGTGAAGGAGGATGCTGGGGGACGAAGAATCGCTGGATATGGGAGAGGTGAGGGCAGGGGAGGACGGACAAATCGCTGTACGTCGATGGAGGGCAGGGGAGAGGCGGAGAATCGCTGGAAATAATGGGATGGGAGGGAAGGGCAAGGGAGGAGAGAATTGCTGGACATGGGAAGGGCAGGGGAGAGAGAATTGCTGGACATGGGATGCTAAAGCTTGCTGTTTCTTCCTTTTCAACATTGCTAAGACCAACCCTTTCTTTCTGCTACCAAAACGCTCATCCAATTTTCTCAATATCTCCCATTTAGATTACTGCAACATACTTCTTTGGTCTCCCACAAAACTATCTTACCCCACTGCAATTTGTTCAAAATGAAGTTGCGAAACTTGTCTCCCTTCAGTGTCACTATAACAACGTAACCCTTTCCTCTACCAGATCTTGCATTTCAGTGAGGACTACTAGATGTAACGTAGTTCTTCCTCTTGATGATTCTTGGACCAGGTGCTCCTTGAAGGAGCCATTTATAGAGTCTAGAAACTACCTCCCTAGCATGTCCTGATTGACATTTATCCAATCAGTACTGAAGTAAGTAATTGGTTAGACTTCCTAATTTATGCTGGCATTTCACTGTCTGCTTCTTTATCCCACCATTATACGCTTCCCCATCACACATGGAATTTCTATCATTAAAGATTCCATATTGCATTTTACTTTCTATGGAGCTGTATCCTGTTGACTCTATACCATCTTTAACAGTTTGTTCCAGCTCTGTCACCCTTTGGATTGATTTTGATTTGAAGTGTTTAAGACATGAGTTAAGGAAGGCCGAGAGAACTTGAAAGAATTTGTGTTGTTCTAGGGATTCTGATTCTTATAACTTGAGGCTGATGGAGTACAAACTAGCTTTTGAAATGAACTTGTATTTCCAATACCTTTAATTTGAATATTTGTCGGTAATACTTCTCTCTTTTCTCTCCCCTCCAAATTGGGGTCTAAGAAAGGTATCATGTTATTATATTTTGTGAAATAAAACACTCTTTATTTAGATTTTCCTTATACAGTGCCTTAAAACGTTATATGTGAGTGTTTGGACTATAATTATTATAATTCGTTTCTACCTGTATTTCTGTACAAGGGAATCCTTGCGTATTGTAATTAAAAGCATAAATAAAGATTTTAAAAAAGACCCATTTTGATACAGTTTTTAAAGGTCACATAGCATTTGACTCCTCCTTTCCACAGTGGATGCTATCTGACAAGGGTTGGACCAGTGTTCACAATATTTTTTTTAATTGAAATTAGAAATTAAATTACAGTAGAAATGAAATCACATTACAATTAAATCATATTATCATAATCACTATTTTAAGGTATTGCTCGATATTTTATCTGTACAATATTAGTCAGCCAATCCTTTTGAAATGCTTGGAATTGTTTGGGCTACCTGATACCATCCTGTCTTGGTTTTTTTTCTTACCCGATAAACTGGCACCAGCAGGTTTTCTTTGGACAAATCCTCCTCCAATCTGAAACTTTTAAAAGCAGGGGTTCTGCAGGGCTCTGCATTGTCCACTCTAGTATTCAATCTCTATTTAGTTCTCATTTGTCAAAATGGAGTGGAGTGGAGGGGTAGCCTAATGGTTAGAGGGAGCAGTTCAAATCTCACTGCAGCTCATTGTGATCATGGGCAAGTCACAAACTTCCATTGTCTCAGGTACAAACTTAGATTATGAACCCTCTGGGGACAGCAAATTCCTTTAGTACCTGAATGTACACTGCTTTAATACCCTTCGGGCTTGCAGGTGGTATATAAGAAATTATAAATAATTTTTAAAAAAATCAGTGAGTTTAATATACAGTGTTGAATTTATACAGACGTTCAAGTTTTTCTTTTTATCTTTCAAATGTCATTACCAAATCGAAACTTTGTTTGCAAGTTGTTGGAGGTTGGATGACCACAAATAAGCTGGTCCTAAAGCTTTCAAAAACTGAGATCATTGAATTTAACTGTCCTGCTGTCCGACATTCTTGTTTATGTTGTTTTAAAGAAATGCAGATCCTTGTGTCACACCAGGTTTGTAGTTAGGTGATATCTAAAACTCTACACTTACAATGAGATCTTAATCTGCATTTCCCCAGTTGTAAAGGCCTAAAATACAAACTAACGCACGCGTCTAACTTCTCTTACCTGAGTACATAGTTGTGGAACACATTGCCGCGCAGCTTAAAAACTACATATGAACTAACCAACTTTCGCAAATCCCTGAAGACCCACCTATTCAACAAGGCATACCAATAAGAGCAGCAATTATAAAGTAACACATCGTAACCTTCCCTGTTATCTACAATGCTCTTGCTTATATCTACTTGTTTGAATTTCGATCACGGTATTTTCTATGATATCTCCACCTTACCTATTATCATTAATGTTTTCTACTTATAGTTACTTGTCTAAATTTCGATCATACTACTCCTAAGTAACACTAACTGTTATCTCCCAATCTACTATCTACTAACGACGACACACTGTAAGCCACATTGAGCCTGCAAATAGGTGGGAAAATGTGGGATACAAATGCAATAAATAAAACAGATCTCAAATTAAGGCGGTCATTCAGTCAGCCCTCTTACATTATTACTTCTAAGAAGACTTAAACCTATATGGTCTAGTGATTACTTTAACAAAGAGAAAAGTGGGAATAAAAACCAGGATATCCAAAGACAAGAACACAGTAGTACTGGAGTGAAGCAGTATTTATTGGAAATTAAAAAATGACTCAACACAACGCTGGTTTCGGCTGAAGGTCTGCATCAGGAGTCTGATACTTGATTCAACAATTGAGAATCAGGAATAGCGACGATAAGTAATGTGGTCTTTAGAAAGACCATTAGTGTAGAATTACAGCTGAATCATGAGATAAGCAGTCTGGTGAACGATATTGACTTACAACTTTCTCCAACGTCTGTCCAGACTTGATTACTATAACTCACTTTATTGGGGCATTTTGCAGCAGAGTATGAAGGCATCGCAATTACAGAATGCTGCTCTTTATTGACATAGTGAAGATACTTACCTGTAGCAGGGATTCTCTGAGGACAGAAAGAAATTGTACGATGTGATACCTGCCAGCAAGCATTCTCAGGAGTAGCTCCACACTCTGGAATTTACTCCCTGAGGGGCTACATATAACGCGGAGACTACCTCTACTTCAGGAAGCAGGTGAAAGCCTGGCTCTTCTCCCAAGCCTTTAATACATACTATCACTGACTATACACTCATTCTGCACCAGGACTAGCTTGCTACACTGTAACTTATCTCTTGCTTAACTATACAAAGAATGATGTTTAGCTAACCATCAAATTATCCCAACTGGCTCTGTACCCCGCATTGAATGAATTCCTTCAAAAAGGCAGTAAATAAATCCTAATAAATAAAATGTTGATCTCATCATATATCTGTTCTTGGTCCCTCAGCTATATGGTAAGCCATATTGTAGAAAATCTTTAGCATCATATCTATGTTAGTTGAATGTTCTAATGCTTATTAGGTGATCATTAGTATTATGTTAACATTGTATTATATCTCTGGTATTTGAATTCCAGTGCTGGTAAATGTGTATTTTTTTGATACTGTTTCTTGGTAGTTCTATTATTAGGTTTCAATTACTGTTTTGTATTTATTTTTATTCTTGGTTATTTTAATATTATTATGCTGTTAACAAAATTGTAAGTTTCATGTTAAACTGTACCTGCTGTACACTGCGGGTAATAAGTCCCAATAAATAAATAAAATCTTTCTTCCCTATACCATCATCTCATTTACTCATTGGATCTTGGAACTTTATCTGCCTCCGGGGTCCTGAGTGTCTAACAGGGAGAATTTCTAAGAATGCTACCCTGAAGGTCTGGATTTCAATTTTCGACCTAAAAGCCTAAACTTGTATTTCAGAATATCCCTCCCAATCTTCGCATCTCACTGGTACCCATATAACTGACTCCTTCTCAGCACTGACCAAAATCCTATTTAGGTGCCTGTGAGATTTGCCACCTTTGCACCAGGCAGAAAAGTTACCAAATGATCCTTGTTCCCATTAGACACCCAACTATCTACTTTCCTAGTGATCACGTTGCCAACTATAATAGCCTGGACAGACATCCACCTGCATCACCAGGAGGGTCAACCGCTATTAAACTCAACGGATTTTCAGGCATATCCTTAGGCAATTATTCTCACTTTCTACAAAACAGCTCATATAACATATTGGGAGATGGATAACTTGCTTTTAAAATACAAACCTGTGTAGTAGCAGAAGGGTCGGTCACTGGTGCTAACTGGACATACTGGACCTGGATATCATTTCCTTGCAAAGGAGACCCATCTACCCCCCCAGCTGTAGGATCAGTTGAGGCAACTGCTATCAGCTGAGCACCCTGTAACACCTGCAAATAAAGAAACCAATTACTGAGACTTGATTTCTGATAACAACTGTTCTATAAACAAACTTGCAACCAGCTTCACGGAAACATATGGAAGCACAGACCAGATGTGGAAACCAATCGAGTGATGTTCAGGAGAAAATATGAAGGAGTTTCCAAAAATGTGGTTAATTTATTATTATAGTTTTGATTAGCACCATACAACATAATAACAAAGAAAGCATCCCAAAACTACAGAGCTTAATAATCAATAATACACTGAGCTAAAATAATACAGTGGTGAACTTTTATTCTATATGTCCACAAACCTTAGAACGACCATAACAGTGGTGACAAAGCATGGCTAATTTATATTTTGTAAAGAATGTAATTTTTTAAGGAGTCCATCTTACATGAAAGCTCAGAAGCCTGGGTTAGTTAAATGTGGTTACATAGTAACATAGTAGATGACGGCAGAAAAAGACCTGCACGGTCCATCCAGTCTGCCCAACAAGACAACTCATATGTGCTACTTTTTGTGTATACCCTACTTTGATTTGTACCTGTCCTCTTCAGGGCACAGACCGTGTAAGTCTGGTCAGCACTAGCCCCGCCTCCCAACCACCAGTTCCGCCTCCCACCACCGGCTCTGGCACAGACCGTATAAGTCTGCCCAGCACTATCCCCGCCTCCCAACCACCCGCCCCTCCTCCCAACCACCGGCTCTGGCACAGACCGCACAAGTCTGTCCAGCACTATCCCCGCCTCCCAACCACCCGCCCCTCCTCCCAACTACCGGCTCTGGCACAGACCACACAAGTCTGTCCAGCACTATCCCCGCCTCCCAACCACCCGCCCCTCCTCCCAACCACCGGCTCTGGCACAGACCGCACAAGTCTGTCCAGCACTATCCCCACCTCCCAACCACCAGCCCCGCCTCCCAACCCCGGCTCCGGCACAGACCGTACAAGTCTGTCCAGCACTATCCCCGCCTCCCAACCACCAGTCCCTGGCACAGACCGTACAAGTCTGTCCAGCACTATCCCCGCCTCCCAACCACCAGGTGCTGAATTTACTACAAATATGTTAGGTTGTTACTTTTTTAATTAATTACTTTCGCATGCTGCTACTTCTACTAATTGAAAATAGATATCAAGGGATGAGTTATTGTAGGGGCACTAGATTCAGATGCTACAATTTAATTGCTCAGTATATAGGAGCCTTCCTTTATTTCAATCTTTACTAAACCCCCCCCCCCCCCCCCAACACACACACAAAAAAAAAAAACTAAACAAAAATCTTGGGGCTGCCGATATTCAGAGACAACTGGGTAGTGCTGTTGAACATCCCTGCCAACCAGCTAGGTTAGGGACAGTCCAGGGATGGAGCCAACACTTAGCCGGTTAGCCGTGATATTCAGCCTGCTAACTGGCTAAGAAAGCATATAAAGTCAGGATGGCAAAAAGGCTGTCCTTATTTCATGTGCTGAGTTAACCAGGTGAGGGTATGAATGTTGGCTGGGCCCAGGTTAACTTCCAGGCCAACACACTTACTCAGACATTCAAGCTGCGCATGTCCCAGCATTGAAAATCTGAGGTTAGGTCAGGCTGCAGCTGGAAGCAGCTTACAAGCCACTTACCCCTGTGGGCTGAATATTACCCTCTTAATGTATAACACCACACTATGAAAGATCCAGCTTAGTCAGGGTCGACATACAGCCTTCCAGGCTGCATGTATCAAGATTACAAGACTAAGAATTAAGAAGTCATTTTAGGCTCACTTTTCTTCTGATATCATAATAAAGTAGGTTTCATCTACAGAAAGTAAGACAAAGCTTTCCCTTCAGTATTACTTAAGGGCCTTATATACAGTTCAGCAAAAAATTGTGTCAAAGGTGGGGAAAGGGAGAAATCCTTCAGGCCACATTGTGTCCACAAAAGAGACATTGATAAAACAGATCCTAGGTTTGTTACTATCCACATTTTCAATTGTCTTAGCATCTTGTTTGACAAACAACGTCTTCAACAAATTAATTGCATACTCTAGCGGAGAAGAGGACTTCCTGTCTGCACAAAAGAAAGATTGGCATGCATGAAAGTCAGATTTCTGACCCTATTGCTGACAACCAGGCTGGTACAGAGGGGCATTTTCTTCTTATCCTATAGTTCTTTTAGGGCAATGCCCCCTTCCAATGGCAAGGTGGTCTTCTGAGTCACCTCCGTAATAAGGAAGTCCATCCTGGGAAGCTGCAATTATCTTTCTCCTCCAGAACTAACGAGTATAGGTGAGTCATGGCTCTTCCAACTCTCAGCCCCACGTCCGGTGAGACTCATTCTGTTGTAATCAGGTCACTGAATGTCTGGCTCCATCAGGAAGGCCTTAGAAAGGCCTCCAAGCCCCCTCATGATCGATGAAGCACCGCCAGTGCCCCAGAAATAAGAGTACTGAGGGAAAGGGAATGGGGACTTTTCCGTGGTTTTTGCAACTACATTCAAAGCGGTTTACATAGTATATATAGATACTTATTTGTACCTGGGCCAATGGAGGGTTAAGTGACTTGCCCAGAGCCACAAGAAGCTGCAGTGGGAATCTAACCCAGTTCCCCAGGATTAAAATCCGCTGCACTAAACACTAGGCTACTCCTTCACTCCACTCTGCTCCTCTTATGAAACGACCTCAGTACTTTTGAGTCATCCTCCTCTTCAAGAGGGAGCTGTCCCTCTTCTAATGGCTCCTTCAATGATGGCTCCTCTGAACAGACTGAGGCCACATCAGATAAGGAGGGAGAAGCAGAGATAGCCCTCATCTGCCCACTCCTGGAGGTCTAAGCGAGATCTCTTAGGAGCGGGAGGGGCAGCGAAGCGAGAAACTGAAGCACCTTGCAACAACTCTGATTGTTCCTGCTTCAGTAAATAGGCCTGGTGTAAGAGCAATATAAACCCTGGAGAAACCAAAGATCTCGATGCAACTGAATGCTCTGTTGGGCCCTGAGGCTGTGCTCTGCACATGATCAGACAGAGGCTGTTCTTCACCGCCAGTCGGCCCCAACAAAATGGTGCCTGTTCCCATGCTCTCTTGCATCAAAACCGTGCACCGGCCCTGCCAGAGAGCCTGAAGTAAGTCCACGGCATATTCGGATGCTGCGCCAAATCAGAAGACGTGCTGCCACCGACCATTTCCTCTGCATCCCGTGTGATTCCTGGTTTGCAGGATTCTATTTCCCCTCTTATGTCGCAATTGCACTGGTTATCAGTAGAGGCCAGATTACAGTTTAAGGTTCTAGTCTTAATCTTTAAAACTTTTCCTGGAGACTCCCCAGGCTATTTAATTGATCATTTGTTTTTCTTATCAGGAATCATAGTAGAGTTACTAGAAATCTTTTTTATGCTAGAATTTCCTACTGTTCGTAAAGTAAAAGCTTTACATCCTCTACAATCTTCGCTAACGTATGAGGCAGCCTCTAGAGCTGGAACTCTCTTCCTTCTTTTTTTCAGGCAAACAGAACATTATTTCGAGTTTCGGAAATTATTAAAGACTTTCCTTTTTAGGAAATATCTTTCTTGACTCATAGATGTTATATTTACTGTATGTTTCCAAGATTGTGATCATTTTTGTATGCTCCTTCTCTTGATGTTACCCACTTAGATTTGTTGGCTGTAGTGGGCTATAAGACCTTAATGTAATGTAATTACTATGCACATTGTTTCATATAAAGCTGACCTTTCTAAAAAGAATGAATATTTAAAACATTTAAATTTTCTTTTATTTTTAGGCACATGTTGCTTAAGCAATAGTGCCTACTGGAGAGGCTCCATCCGTCTATCGCATCTGGTTGTTTTCAGATGCATATGGTATCGCTCTTTCTACAGAGCAGTAGCCTGAAGAACTGGCAGAGTCCCCAGGTCCCTCTGGCAGGAAAAAAAGCAGCAGTTTTATAGTTCAGCAGGAATTCCCACCAGCATGAAGAGAGAAGCAGTGGGGTAAAGAGTCAGTGAGAGTCCCCAGGAAGCTTTGGCAGGGGAGGCAGAGCTGTCCTGTGAAAAAAATGGATGGGTGAAAGGGCATAGTGTAAACAGAGGGAAGGGGAGGAGCCTAAGGAAGGGGAAGAGAGGCTAGAAGAATGAAGGAGAAGGGCAGAACTGAAAGGGAGGAGCTAGAAAGGAGGAAAGAAAGAGTGGTGGAGTTTAAGGGAATAGGCAGGGTTAGAAAGAAAGGGAATGGAGAATTAATGTGAAGGAGGAGAAGAGAGGAAAAGAACATATCAAAAGGGGCATGGCTACCGAAGAGAAGTGGGTTAAGAGAAGGAGAAGGTTGAGGTGAGAAGGCAGATCATAAGGGATAGAGCAGGGAAGGAAAGAGGAGTACAGGGAGAGAAAAGAGTAAAGGGAGAATACTTGAGGAGCAGAGAAGGAGAGAGAGAATGAAGGGTGTAGCAGGGAAAGTAGAGTACAAGGATGGATGGCAAGGAAAGGGAAAGTGCATGAGTTCATGGCATGGAAGAAGGGAGATTGGTGAAGGGGAGGGAGAGAGAAGCAATAGTGTAAGAGAGTTCAGAGAGTGAGTGCAGGGTGACTGGGGAAAATTCAGAGAAAAGAGGAACTTACAAATCCACAGTCACACATACACTGTCCCTCAATCCCCCACAAGCACTACCTCTCCCAACCTCCCCATCCCCATACGGTAATACCTTCCAACATGCCAATCCCCCAAGCACACACTCACCCCCAACATAGCTATCTATCCCTCAAACATATATATGCACACACATGTATATCACACTATGCCCTGACATCTAACCCAGACGCCCCCAGCTAACCTCACTCAATGTAGATAAATCTATAACATACGATAAACACAAAGCTCACATGCACCATCAATCACTACTCACATACCAAACTTACTTTGCCTACCAATGAACACATCTTTTGGGACAATCTTAATAAATATACTTGGAATAAAGCGGGCAGAGGTGAGATATGATAGAGATATTTAAATCCCTCTGCAGAACAAATGCACAGGAGGTGAGTCTCTTTCAATTGAAAGAAGCTCTGGAATAAGGGGGCATGGCATTAAGGTGAAAGGGGACAGAGTCAGGAGTAATCTAAGGAAATACTTCTTTACAGAAAGGGTGGTGGCATGATTAGAACAGCCTCCCAGTGGAAGTGGTAAAAGTAATGACTGTATCTGAATTCAAGAAAGCTTGGGGACTAGTACATTGATATCTAAGGGATGGCTAGACAGGATAGACCATATTGTCTTTTCTCTGCCACCTTTTTCCATATTTCTGTCTCCTGCTATTTCTACTGAGACACACTTTAGCATGGCAGTTTCAGATGAGTCCCCCACAAGACATATATAAGTCTGTGAATATCTATATATATATTGTTGTTTAAATGATGTTTACTATCTTACTTTTACACTGTTTAATTGTACTTTTCTGTACTGTTAGCCTTCCTACAGATTTTTGTAAGCCACATTGAGCCTGCAACTAGCTGGAAAAATGTGGGGTATAAATTTATTAAATAAATAAGAAAGGAGAAATATACCATTATGTCACACTAAATGCACACTTTTCTGTGTGTTTTAAATAATATAAAATGTGTGTTTCATGCTGCATGGGGATCCATCCTCTTTCTAGTCTGGAAATAATCTACAAAGCCTATTTCTGCAGAAAAAGATTTTTAGTTTTAAGGAACCATTAGACCAACTCTTCACCTCAATTTCAACTAAGCGGGGCACAAGTAAGAGAAACATTAGTTCTTGTTTTCTTGATTTATTCTGGTGATCATAGTCCTAATATCACTACAGCCTGTATTTAAACCCACATCCCAATCCTTACTTCTGGGCTGAGCATCCTTTTCACCCTTGACCCAACAAGATTGTGGTATCACAGATATTTAAAGACAAATAGCAACACCATCCAAATTTCCTCAGGTCCTGTAAACAATGGAGCTGAAGTAGAATGAGTGCTTTAAATTTCTGAAACAACTTGGAAATAAAATGGGAGTTACCAGTACCAACAAGTGGAGAAAAATATGCGGAGCACAGCTCACGGAATTCTTTCCAACCCCACATCTGTGGCTGTATCTGTGTTTCCTCTGTGAGCACATATATGTGCATCTGTGCTCCATACATGTGTGTGTGTGTAAGGAGAGTGGGGGTAACAGTTGGAATAGAGTGGTATTCAAACATTCCATTGGTCTGGAAAGACTACAAGATATTATTATTATTACATTTGTATCCCGCGCTTTCCCACTCAAAGCAGGCTCAATGCGGCTTACATAGTAATAGTGATTACAGGATATTGATAAATAAAAATAAAGTATAACAGAATAACAAAAAGTGATAGGTAGGTAGAGAAGGACAGGGGGTGAAGGAGTAGGAGAGGTGGAGCAAGGGTAGAAGAGGCAATCGGGTTTCCGTCCAGGCCATAGTACAGAAACCGTTCTACTCACTCTAACATCTAAATTTAAACAGGAAATTTCAATTGGAAACAACATCCTCCTTCTACAATTCGATATATATTACCACCCTCGTCTTCAAACCATTTGCATGCCAATGTCCAACAGATCTGAAAGGATACATTGTACACTTGAACCACAAGGTGCAAACTATCCTGTAGCATCTCCATCACTAGATGTCTGTACACATAGCAACCAGTAGCAAACTACATGGTTCAGTCACTAGGTTTCACAATAGAATTAACAACAAAGAAAATGACATACACATCTGAGACACTGAGGCCCCAAGGCTCAAAAGCAAAAGTGGGCGCTAGAGGCCATTGGTGCCGAACAAGCACCCGCATTAGTGCGTGCAGAATGCTCAGATGCTCTGGTGCAGGAAACAATGCGCGCGCCAGAGATTAGTACAAATAGCATGCTAAGGAAGTCAAACGCATGTTAATGAGCTCATTTCCTATTCCCTGCCAAAGCTCAAAGAACAGCATACAAAACAAAGCCGCCTTACCTCTGTAAAAAATAACGCCAGCTGGGAGCAAAGAGTGATTGAAGAGAGGATTTCTAATGATTCTTTAAAATCTGCTGTTTTTTTTATACAATTTTGATGCAAAAGGAAGCCTATGCGAGCCCCTAAGCGCCAGTAGTGAGAAACAAAAGTTCGTAAGTCCAAGCAAACCCAAAAGTGAAAGCACACATTGGCCCTTGTTCCCTGAATTTAAATATAAGCCTTCCAAGATTAAAAAAAAAAATTGAGCAGCTTATATTTAAAGGTGCAGAAATGTGCATCACGTTGGATTTTGCCTGGCGCATGCGCACAGGAGCACTTAAACGGAACGTGCAGGGTGTCAGGACTAACAGCACAGATCAGAGAACGCGCCAGAGAGCGGCGCTGAAGACGACTAAAGCTGGCGAGGGTTGGGGACCCCCGCCAGCTAAGGTACCTGGCGGCGGGGTCGAAAGTGTCGGAGGAGGGGTCAGTGGCTGGAGGAGGCGGGCTAAAATGTGCTCTGAACCCCCCCTCCTGCCAAGGTCTGGCTATGCCCCTGCGCGAAACTCTTCTGCACATGTGCCCAGCACATTTCCCCCCTCCTTGCTTTTGCTTTAACGGTGTGCATATAATTTGCATACCATTTCCTTGAGCACTGGCAGCTAATTTTCTGCGCTGTTTTGGCAGTATTAATTCTGCACTGTTGCTTACCGTGGCAGTTCTGAGCATCAGGGCATGACAGCCAGCACTGCAGGTACTGGGGACTGGCAGCAGGTGCAATGGATATGAGGTGGGAAAAGCATGACTGAATTATTTCTAATTCATGTGCATCTGTGCCTGAATGGCTATGTGTGTCTGTGAATGGGAGAGTACAGAAGAGGAGAGAGGCAGTTTAAAAGGAGCAATTCCCTAAGTACTACGTTTCAGTATATCAAAGTTTCTATGCTGTATATTAGAAGCTGGAACTACTTCTTCCATAGAATGCATTGGGCTATTTCGCAGGCTCTTTTAATTTAGGACCCCCCCTCCCGACACACACACCCACCTCCCCCCCTGAGTCTGATCTGACCCATTTTTAAACTTCTTGTATCTTTTCAGCAGGTTTTCCTCATGCCAAATTTGGTGCTATCTCATTAAATTTTCAGAGTTACTTTGCTCCTAAGACAGAGAGACAGACACACACACACACAGACATACTTGATCCCTGCATATAATTTCTTTCCAGCATTCTTGTGTTGGAAAGATACAAGGGAATTGATTATGGGACATTGAAAGCCATATTTTGCTGAATGTGGAGCCTTTTGTAAACTAACATAAGGATACTGGCAAATATACAGGTATTTCCCAGTTCATACAGTAGGGGCATTTATTTTATCAATCTACACATTCTAAAAAAACACAGTGGCATTGCTTGGAGCATTACACATGTAAGAGGAGCAATTAAGGAGCCAAATGAAATATATATATATATATATACACACTAGTAAAAGAGGCCTATTTCCAACAGAAAGGAAACGGGCACTAGCAAGGTTCCAGGGCCCCCTCCCTACCGCCCTCCCTCCGTCCTCCGAGTTCCAAGCCCCCTCCTCCCTCTGAGTTCCATGCCCCCTACCTGCCTCCCTCCGAGTTCCACGCCCCCCTACCTGCCTCACTCCCTCTCCTCCGAGTTCCAGGACCTGCCCCTCCCCCTCAGCCCCTCTGTCGTCTCAGGACCCCCCCCCCCTCTTGCCCCATGCCGACCGAGTTCCATGCACCCACTGTCGTCCGAGTTCCACAACCCCCGCGGCTCCCTCCTTCTCTCTCTGTGGCCTCCGAGTGCAAACAGGACTTGTGCGGGTGCCCCAGCCCTTCATAAGTGCCAGTTGTTGTTTAAAACGTTTTACCTCCTGCTACGCTGGCAACAATGAAGTCCAGCACACACGGATGTCGCTTCAGACTGCCTTTGCTTTCGCTTCTGTTCAGCTGTTCCTCTGGTCCCGCCCTTCCGCAAACAGGAAATGAGGGCGGGACCAGAGGAACAGCTGAAACAGAAGCGAAAGCAAAGGCAGTCTTGAAGCGGCCTCCGTGCGTGCTGGACTTCACTGTTGTCGGCGTAGCAGGAGGTAAAATGTTTTTAAACAACAGCTGGCACTTATAAAGGGCTGGGGCACCCGCACACGTCCTGCTTGCACTTGGAGGCCACAGAGAGCGAAGGAGGGAGGCGCTGGGCGGCGGAAATTGGAGGAGGGGGGGCGCAGAAATTGAAGGAGAGTGGAACTCAGACGGGAGTGAGGGCCGTCGGACTGGAGTGGGCCCGTGGAACTCGGACAGACAGGAGTGGAAAGAGGGAGGGAGGTAGGGGGTCATGTAACGGGGGGGGGGGGGTGGGGGCGATTGTTTACTCACCTCCGGTGGCTGCTGCTGAGTTCCCTTCCCTCTCACTTTCCATTGGTCCGCCCTGTGACGTCATCCCCAGGGCGGACCAATGGGAACTGTGTTACGAACCCAGGCATCCAGACGTGCAAATTATATATATATATATATATATATGTTTGTTTATTTTATTTTTGAAGCAAGATACCATAGAGCTAAGTATAATTGCCCCATTAATCACCAGCAGAGATTCCAGGTTCGAATGAGTAGTGTGAATGTGTGCATGCTGTTATTTACACACTGAATAGCTGTTTCTAAGATGAATTGTTGTATATAATGTCTCTCTCTCTTTACATACATATTCAGTGTGTGTGTGTTGGGGGGAGGAGGTAGAACCACCCTCTAATAGATTATGGTGTAATGAACCTACTCATAACTCTACAGAGGGTCCCCCCCCCCTTCTGTTTTATTCCTTCCCTCACTTCCATTGGGCTGATGGTCTTTGACCCAGGCCCATGCACCAGGGCTCCTTCCACAACCTGTAAATTGTGAGCCTTTTGTCTACCCAGTCCCCGTCACCACTGCACAATGGCTGAACGTTCCATCCATAGCCCTTCTCCCAGCAGCCGTGAGTGCTGGCTGTATCCGCAGCCCTCACTGACTCCAAAGAGTATCTGACAGATTTTGTGTTCTAGCATCAGATGACCCTCAATTCTCATTCCTTTTTCTCTATGTATGCACATTTGTTTTCTTTACTAGAGTCCTCTGGTTCCTTTGGGCCACCACGTCAATTAGAACCAGGGGCAACAGTGTCCTAAGCCTTCTTCCCCAGCTACCTGGAGATTTCTCACATCTTTATCTGCAGTCCTCCTGTCTTCCTTCTACAGTTGAGTGCAAGGGTACACCTTAATCTTTAGACAAACAGCAGATGTCACTGCATGCCTCACACAGGCTCTGAAAACTGTCTCTGCCAATGCCCAGCTGTTGTTGGCTCAAAGTCTTGGACTTGGTTTCTGCATGGTAGCACAAAGTCCTGCCTCTGAACCACCGGGCTGGACTTGCAAGTATTTCATACAGCTCTATCTTTCCCCCTGATTACAACTTACTGGCCTGGTTTCAAAGAGATAGAAATGAGCAGTCGATAAAATCTCTGACACACCCTTGCGGCTGAAATCTGGCATTTCAAACTAAGTTAAAGGCAGCTTCAATGCCAATGCAATAATAAATAGAGAACTCAAGTACCCTAGGAAGCTTTGCTTATGGAACAAATAAGCTTTATACTGTACAGTGTGTGGCTTTAGACTTCACCGAGATTCATCTGAAATATATTACCATTGTGAGAAGGTGAATAAAGGGAAAGAAGCTGTCTGTCAAGCCTGAAACAAAATAGCTGCCACTGAAAAGTGCAGCCAAAGCACTAATGGTGATGGGTGTAAATAAAAAGAAATGGGGCAGAACATCTGAGTTCCCTCCAGGATGCTGACAATAGCTGCAGTGGAAGGTTTCTTCCTCAGCAGTGGCTTGGCTCCCCTGCCCTTTCCACTCCTATCAATGCAAAACACATGCTGCTGCTCCAACACCTTCTTAAAGCTAGAGTTTTCCTTGGCATGTGACGTGCAAAGCTACTGAATGCAGACATACTAACTGGAATCATCCACAATGAGCTTTAGGGTAAAGTCTCAACTGAATTGATCTGCATTCCTAATCTAGACAAACAAGGAGATTTCAAGCCTTTAGGGCTGAATTCACAGAGGCTTTTCTGTGGTGCAAGTAAAAGAGAGGTGGCCAGAGGGCGGGAGTACAAGTACCCCAGGTCTGAGTGCCTCGTAATTACCCATTCTCACCTTAGGGAAGCATGAATCTCCTCAGAGCAGGCCTTCCCAAACTTTGGGTTGGGCCCCCAAATGGAGTTTCAAAATCCACATTTGGGATACAACCTGGGTGGGCTCTCCATAGCTGTGTTATTATTCTGTACCTCCGGGGGTCATACAATTTTACTTGGCCAAAATCATGGGGTCAGAGCCATAAAAAGATTGAAAAAGCATTGCCTCAGAGACTCAGAATGACAGAAGTGGCTTTAACTTTTATGAAGATCTGGTTTAATAGATTCTCAGAGTATTGGTGGCTCCTGAGTTTGGTATTTTCTGGGTAATGAGAGTTATAGTGTTTTGTATTGGAATGTAATGGACCTTTTGAACAGCAGATTGATCCTGCCTAAAATCCCACCTTCTCGCTCTCTCCGACCCAGCCATCCACCCCACTTCCTCTTTGTGTATATTGATTTATGAGAAAAATATTTCTTACAGCTTTACTTCAACTAGATTAATTAGTTCATGCCTTCACTTAAAGGATGCCTAGTATCAACCCATTTTTTTATCTTTACCTTTCCACCCCGCTTATCCCTTTCCATTTATTATACTCGCCTATTTGTTATTTAAATGTTGTAAGCCACATTGAGCCTGTCAGCGGTGGGAAATTGTGGGGTATAAGTGCTGTAAAATAAATAAATAAATAAACTAGTGAGCCTTTATATCTTTTTCCTGATTCTCCTAAACTCTTGTATTGTTTGTCCTGCCCAGCTCCATGAAGCAGGAATTCTATTCTAAGGCCAGTGACCCAGACACTAGGCAGTCACAAACACAAGTGGGTAGTGGCCCAGCACAGCCAGTGGAGGTGGGTTTAGAGGGGGAGTTAAGGAAGGGATAGTAGACTTAAGAAAGTCAGTTTAGGGATAGAGAAGGGGAAGGAGGAAAGGTAGATGGGAGGGAAGGAGACATAGCCAGAGAAAAAGGGAAGGAGGTGGAGAAGAGGTGGCCATTGGAAGCAATAAGGACTGCGATTGCAGAGGTACATCGTCATTTTTCCTGCTGCTCCAACGGTTCAGGTACTACAAAGGGCGGCTCTTAGTAGTGGTTCCTGAGGACAAATTGGCACTTATGTACTTCCCTTGTCGCCATAACAAGCTGCTGCCCTTCTGGCTCGCTGCTCCCCTTCCACTGATGCATGTGCAGGATACTATATTTCTTGCTCTTGCCTTCATTGTGCTCCTCGAGGGGTCAGAAGGGGTCACTGATTCCACCGGGGGTGTGTAGGTGATGAGTTCACACGAAGAGGTTCTACGGGCCGGTTCGGGGTTCTACGTTAGCTGCAGGCCAGGAGGGAAGTGTATTATGGAGCCAGCAAAAATGGCAGGAAGCATGAGCACATGTTGGTGTGCGCACGGGAAACAGGTTGATGGTACAAGAGCTTCGGTTCAATGGGAGCCTCCTCTGAGCCCAAATCTGGCTGTCCACGGGAGCGTTGGCGAGGGTTCTCAAATGCGGCAGCAGCACCGGCTTCGCATGCATATGCGTGCAGACACATGGATTTTCTTGCATCCTGATTCAGGACTCTATGGAGTGCATGGCCCTATGCCAGCACACATTGCACCGGGGAACTGGCGTTTGGACAGTGGTACATAGGTGGAGCAATGCCTGGCAGTGCTTCCTTCTTCCCTCTGGTGGAATGCATACCCGGCACTTCCGCAGGTTAGTCGTTGTTAGCGGCCTCAGTCCTGGTGCCTGGAACAGCATCTCCTCTGTGCGATTCATTGGGCTGTAGTGATTGACCTCACTCTTAATTCTCAGGCTCATATTTCCCAAATAACTTGATGATGCTTATTCAAATGTACATAAGTACATAAGTAATGCCACACTGGGAAAAGACCAAGGGTCCACCGAGCCCAGCATCCTGTCCACGACAGCGGCAAATCCAGGCCAAGGGCACCTGGCGAGCTTCCCAAACGTACAAACGTTCTATATATGGTTATTCCTGGAATTGTGGATTTTTCCCAATTTAGTAGTGGTTTATGGACTTGTTCTTTAGGAAAAACGTCTAACCCCTTTTTAAACTCTGCTAAGCTAACCGCCTTCACCACTTTCTCCGGCAACGAATTCCAGAGTTTAATTACACGTTGGGTGAAGAAAAATTTTCTCTGATTTGTTTTAAATTTACTACACTGTAGTTTCATCGCATGCCCCCTAGTCCTAGTATTTTTGGAAAGTGTGAACAGACGCTTCACATCCACCTGTTCCACTCCACTCATTATTTTATATACCTCTATCATGTCTCCCCTCAGCCGTCTCTTCTCCAAGCTGTATAGCCCTAGCCTCCTTAGTCTTTCTTCATAGGGAAATCGTCCCATCCCCGCTATCATTTTCGTGGCCCTTCGCTGCACCTTTTCCAGTTCTACTATATCTTTCTTGAGATGCGGCGACCAGAATTGAACACAATACTCAAGGTGCGGTCGCACCATGGAGCGATACAACGGCATTATAACATCCTCACACCTGTTTTCCATACCTTTCCTAATGATACCCAACATGTACCCAAATATGTATGTCCAAAGAAGTACACCGAGAAGCAACACCAGGAAATGTCATCATGGAAAGAGCAATGGATGCATGGGATGGTCTCCTAGTGGAAGTGGGGAAAACAATAACAGACTTCAAAAAAGCCTGGGATAAACACAGAGGATTTCTGGTTATGATGAAGTGAGGGGAAAGTCAAAGATTAACTGGGTCTATGGCATTGCAAAATGAAAGAAGATAACATTCGATAAAATGAAGATATTGAAATTGTACTTTAAGGTTAAACAAGTGCAGTTTTGTGGGCAAAGTAATACAGATCTTTCCGATGTTGTGCGTTCCACTCAGGAAAGAAGGACATTTTTTTTAAATTTAAAACCCAATGTTCTGGCTTTGGGTGCAATATTTGTTTCTTCACTTTCCCTGTAGAAAGTTGGCCAGAGTACATAGACCTTGAGGTCCTTATCTGTTGTCATATTTTATGTTTATGTCAAACAGAAACCTTAAAATCTAGGGATTTTTTCCCGTTTAGTAATGCTGTTTTGTCTTTGGTATACAAACAAGCTGGAAATGTTTTCTTTTCTTAAATAAAAATGTTGATTAACATCAAACTGTGAATATGTTTTCTTTTCCCATTTCTTCTTTTTATGTCTCACATTGGAATGCATTTGAAGATGAGGTTTAAACAATGAGACCTTGAACTGTTTTGACGATTGCAAACTGTCTTTATAGCATATTTAAAACCAACAAGGCACTGGGTCAGCAAATAACTGTTCTACCTCAGAAAATGAAAACAATCACCACTGGTGTGTGCTAGGACTCCAGTGACACATAATTAAACATCATGTAAAAAAAAGATTTGGAGCTAATGGCTAAATGAAGACATTTAACTTTGGTGACTCATGAAGAGCTGGGTTTAAGAGCTAGGCTTAATCTATAGAAGGATGTCTAAAACAAAAATTAAATAAGGTCTGTCTTAGGGCAGTGAGCAAATTTTTTAAATTCTTTATTTAAATGATAATTTTTAAAAAAATGAAACATCTGCCCACTGCCCTAAGACAGACCTCAAAAAATAGGTTTATTTTATTGCATTTGTATCCCACATTCCCCCACCTATTTGCAGGCTCAATGTGGGTTACATAGAGGCTTATTTTCAAAGCACTTAGCCTCCCAAAGTTCCATAGAAACATATGGAACTTAGCCTCCCAAAGTGCTTTGAAAATATGCCTCATAGCTTTGTAAACATTGTCATTACAGGATATCAGATACAATTAGTAATGTGTAGCGACTAGGACGGGAAGGAAGAAGAGGGAGAGAATGGTTATAGAAGGTTCAGTAGTCTAATTGCCTTATACCATTTTTTTAAAAACTTCTAAAATTACTGATATGAAGAAAACACAAACACAAACAATTCGAAAACAGAAAACACTTTTACAGACGTGTCAAAAATTAAACATGCACATGAGATATTAAATCAAACTGATACAAATATTTCCTTTCCTAATATCTTGACTTTATTTTCTTCCCTCGTTCATACCCTAAATTTATATACCTTTTCGGCCTTAATCACGCTGATATGATCTTTATGTTGTTCTGTTATCTTAGCTTGGAAACTAAGGAAGAGAAAAGAACTATCTGGGATTCCCTCTTCCCCCTTAAACCTGACCCATAATAGCTTATATGCCAATCATTCTGGTTTAACATTTTGCCTAAAAAAACTAAAGGTCAAAGGATACCACATCATGCATCAATTATTTCCAGCAGTGGAGTAGTTAAAACTTCTTTAAAAAAAGTGTGGATACTTTAGCTGTCATAGAGTGGTTTAGGAATGCTGCCTGACAGAATATCCTGAGAGCACTTGTGGAGAGCCCTGGAGTGCGGTAATATCATGTGTTATGAATGGCCCCTCTGAGTGATCTGTGTCAGATGCTAAAAATGTAAAGAGGAGCTGTGGGATGTGGATGAGACTGTGGATGGATCCACAAAAGGGAATGCTCCTTTGGAGCACTGAGGAGCCACATGGGTAAATGTAATCCTAATGTGAGGAATCCTACAATGCAAGGATCACTGGCTTCCAATCAGATACCGCATACAGTTCAAGCTTCTCCTTCTTACCTACAAATGCACTCAGTCTGCAGTCCCTCATTACCTCTCTACCCTCATTTCCCCTTACGTTCCCGCCCATAACCTCCGCTCACAGGACAAATCCCTCCTCTCAGTACCCTTCTCCACCACCACCAACTCCAGACTCCGCTCATTCTGCCTCGCCTCACACTATGCTTGGAATAAACTTCCTGAGCCCTTACGCCAAGCCCCCTCCCTACCCATCTTCAAATCCTTGCTCAAAGCCCACCTCTTCAATGTTGCTTTCGGCACCTAATCTTTATACCTTTCAGGAAATCTAGACTGCCCCTATTTGACTGACTGTACATTTGTCCTTTAGATTGTAAGCTCCTTTGAGCAGGGACTGTCCTTCTATGTTAAATTGTACAGCGCTGCGTAACCCTAGTAGCGCTTTAGAAATGTCAAGTAGTAGTAGTAGTAGTATCTTTAAGCATATGGGGCCTGATGGACTAGCATGTGTAGGTAGTTCTTTCAAGAGATAAGGGAACTCTGCAGCTCCAGTTACTGGATGATTCTTCTTCTTTAGATGTCTCTAACAGGGCAATTCTATAAAAGTAGTTGCTAACATTTATGTATGCATTACACATGTTTATAATTGTTGCTAGGCTGTATAGAGAGAGGTGTGACCAGCAGAAGAAAGGGGATGTTGATGCCCCTCTATAAGTCGTTGGTGAGGCCCCACCTGAAATATTGTGTTCAGTTTTGAAGGCCGTATCTTTTTAAGGATTTAAAAGGAATTGAAGCGGTGCAAAGAAAAGCTACGAGAATGGTACGGGATTTGCGTTACAAGATGTATGAGGAGAGACTTGCGGACCTGAACATGTATACCCTGGAGGAGAGGAGAAACAGGGGTGATATGATACAGACGTTCAGATGTTTGAAAGGTATTAATCTGCAAACGAACCTTTTCCGGAGATGGGAAGGCGGTAGAACGAGAGGACATGAAATGAGATTAAAGGGGGGCAGACTCAAGAAAAATGTCAGGAAGTATTTTTTCACGGAGAGAGCAGTGGATGCTTGGCATGCCCTCCCGCGGGAGGTGCTGGAAACGAAAACAGTAACAGAATTCAAACATGCGTGGGACAAACATAAAGGAATCCTGTTCAGAAGGAATGGATCCTAAGGAGCTTAGCCGAGATTGGGTGGCAGAGCCGGAGGCGGGGATGGTGCTGGGCAGACTTATATGGTCTGTGCCAGAGCCGGTGGTGAGAGGCGAGACTGGTGGTTGGGAGGCGGGGATAGTGCTGGGCAGACTTATACGGCCTGTGCCCTGAAAAGGACAGGTACAAATCAAGGTAAGGTATACACAAAAAGTAGCACATGTGAGTTTATCTTGTTGGGCAGACTGGATGGACCGTGCAGGTCTTTTTCTGCCGTCATCTACTATGTTACTATGTTACATGTTTATATTTAGAGTACTAGTATAGACACACACATGTGCACACTTACTTATGTCTATGCTAGCATGTCAGCTAAGCGCCAATTTGAAAATATTCACTTTGTTACTTAAGGGGTATTTCTACAAATTGGTGCCTTATTTTAGATGAACCCAATGTTGTGTGTTGAACACTAATTCTATAACAGAAAGGGCACCAAGATGCTCTTATAAAATACTAGTATAAGTAGGCATTGATGCCCAAATGTAAGCGCCAACTGTTACACCATGTCTATGGCAAGTTTAACTGTTGGAACTTAAAGTGCACCAAGAGACACACATAACTTATAGTTTTCTGTAAGCTACACCCATAACCAGGAGACTCACTCATGTTCCACCCATGTGTAAGCCCTCCTCACATTTAAACGCTAACCTGCAATTTCTATATAGTGCGACTAGAGTTGCATTCGCAAATCTAGGTTTATTCTGATCTGTGTGCGCAACTCAATTGGTTAACAAGCCAATCAGTGCCAATAATTGGATGTTAACAAGCTAATCATCAAATTATCCCAACTGACTCTGTACCATGCACATTGTTCCCATCATATATCTGCTCTTGGTCCCTCAGCTATAAAATCTTTAGCATCATATCTCTGTTAGTTGAATGTTCTAATGTTTATTAGGTGTATCATTAGTATTATGCTAACATTGTATTATATCTCTGGTATTTGAATTTCCAGTGCTGTTAAATGTGTATATTTTTGATACTGTTTCACAGTTCTATAATTAGGTTTCAATTTACTGTTTTGAAGTTTACCTCATTTATTGTATTTATGTTTATTCTTGGTTATTTTACTATTGTTATACTGTTAACAAAATTGTGTGTTAAATTGTACCTGCTATACACCGCCTTGGGTGAATCTCTTTATAAAGGCAGGTAATAAAACTCATAATAAATTATTGGCACTAATTAGAATTTACACGCACTACTCGCTAAGTGTATTATATAAAGTAGTCCACATAACTTCTTCCGCGTGGATGTCAAAAGTGGGCGTGGCCATGGGTAGGTCGTGGGCATTGCTAAAATTTACGCGCAGTGTTATACAATAACCCATTCCACGCCTAAAGTTAGGCATGGACATTTACACCAGCTTTTCATTGGCATAAATGGCTGAACCTAAATTTTAGTCTCATAATGTTTTCTTGTTATATTATTATCATGTTCTAACACTATCATGTAACCCAAAAACCTTCTGCAATACTAAATGTCTATTTTCTTATATATTTCCACCATTCATGATGTATTGTAAGCCACATTGAGCCTGCAAAGAGGTGGGAAAATGTGGGATACAAATGCAATAAATAAATAGTCATGTGAATGGCGCTATGCATATTCTATACAAATATTGATACAGACATTCAAATATTTGAAAGGTATTAATCTGCAAACGAACCTTTTCCGGAGATATGAAGGCGGTAGAACGAGAGGACATGAAATGAGGTTGAGGGGGGCAGACTCAAGAAAAATGTCAGGAAGTATTTCTTCACGGAGAGAGTGGTGGATGCTTGGAATGCCCTCCCCTGGGAGGTGGTGGAGAGGAAAACGGTAACGGAATTCAAACATGCGTGGGATAAACATAAAGGAATCCTGTTCAGAAGGAATGGATCCTCAGGAGCTTAACCGAGATTGGATAGCAGAGCCGGTAGTGGGAGGCGGGGCTGGAGGTTGGGAGGTGGGGATAGTGCTGGGCAGACTTATACGGTCTGTGCCAGAGCCGGTGGTGGGAGGCAGGGATAGTGCTGGGCAGACTTATACGGTCTGTGCCAGAGCCGGTGGTGGGAAGCGGGACTGGAGGTTGGGAGGCAGGGATAGTGCTGGGCAGACTTATACGGTCTGTGCCAGAGCCGGTGGTTGGGAGTTGGGGCTGGTGGTTGGGAGGCGGGGATAGTGCTTGGCAGACTTATACGGTCTGTGCCCTGAAGAGCACAGGTACAAATCAAAGTAGGGTATACACAAAAAGTAGCACACATGAGTTGTCTTGTTGGGCAGACTGGATAGACCGTGCAGGTCTTTTTTCTGCCGTCATCTACTATGTTACTATAAACCATGCCTAACCTTAAGCGCGGTTTATACAATACGTGTAGACGAGTTTTCCATTGGCACTAACTTTTTCAACATCAAATATAGAATCTGGCCATAAGCGATTTGTGTGCTTTAGTTATAGAAGGCGCTTATGGGCACAAGTATGCATTATACATGTGTAAGTCCTAGTATTCTACAACTTAAGTACACAAGGGAGTCTAACTTTAGGTGCCAGCACATAAAATGAAGGGGACGCTGTGTTACATAGTGGTGGGGCTCCATTTACACATATATACTTGTGAGAAATTTTGGGTTCAAAATCTCATCAATAAGCTAGGGTTGCCTTATCTATGAGGGTGCCATAGCACACTTGCTATTGTTAACTTCATGGAAGTAAAGTAGACAGACTCTGGCTGTGCTGGTCTTGTTTTACAGGACACAGCCAGTGCTATGTAAATCCCTGGTGTGGGAGGAACTCTTCATTGAGGGTGAGCCTGTAGAGTGTTCAAATAAAACAGAAGAGGTTTGGAGGAGATGTGAAAGTGAGACTGGGGAGAGATAACAAAAATACCAGCAGTAGCAGTGATTGTTTAAATTTGTAAATGTTCTGGCTGGTTGAAAGTTTGTGCTAAGCATGTACATTAAGAGGAGGGCATGCCTGGAGGACCTGAATGACAATTAGGAGATCAGGAAATGGGATGGGATTTGATACACTGCCTTTATGTAGTTACATTCAATTACCAGGAGTCATGGAGACAGCTAAAAGCCATTTGATTGGCTGATAGTTGTGAAGTTTAGTTGAGACAGTGTGGAAAGAGTTGGTAAGTGAAACTCTGATTGCCTTTTTTTTTTTTTTTAAGTAAAGCAGGAATGTGTGTGTGTGCTGAGAAATATTGATTCCCGAATAAAATATTCTCCTTGTATGGCTTCATTAGAGGCAGGTCATGTTAGACAAATCTGATTGATTCCTTTGACTGGGTGACCAAAACAGTTGGACGTGTGAGGGGCACTAGATGTGGTATACTTAGATTTCAGCAATGACTTTGATATGGTTCCACACAGGTGACTCATAAACTGAATACCCTCGGTATGGGACTGGGTTAAAAATTGGTTGAACGGAAGGAGACAAAGTGGTGGTACATAGAGCTTGCTCTGGAGATAGGGATGTTATCAGTGGCGTGCCGCAGGGATCGATTCTGGGACTGGCCCTTTTTAACATCTTTGTGAGTTAATATGCCGATGTTGATTAGGACGTCCCTGCTGTGGGGTCGTCCAGCAGCAAAGGGATCTTGCATTCCTACAGGAAGAACTGTTTCAGCTGTGGGTAATGGAACCAACACGGGATGGAGCTATTCTGGACCTGTCTGGTAAGGTTTCTGTCTTTGCAGATGCTACCAAACTCTGCAACAATGTGGACACCCCAGAGGGTGTGAATGAAATGAGGAAGGACCTAGCGAAGCTTGAGGCATGGCCCAATATTTGGCAACTAAGATTTAATGCTAAAAAATGCAGGGTCATGAACTTGGGTGACAAGAATCCAATGGAACGGTACAATATAGGGGGTGAAGTGCTTCTGTGTACAAAGAAGAGTGGAACTTGGAGGTGATCGTGTCTGATGACCTTAAAGTTTTCAATCAGGTAGAAAAAGCGAAGGTCATAGCCAGAAGGATGCTCATGTGCATAAGGAGAGGAATGACCAGCAGGACAAAGTCTCTGTCGAGGCCTCATTTGGAGTACTGTGTGCAATTCTGGAGACTGCACCTACGGAAAGATATAAACAGGATGGAGTAGGTCTAGAGGGCAGCTACAAAATTCATAAACGGTCTTGGACATAAAATATATAGGGACAGGCTTATGAAGCTCAACATGTATATGCTAGAAAAGAGGAGGGAGAGACGAGATATGATACAGACATTTAAAAATCTCAGGGGCATTAATGTACAAGAAGTGAGCCTTTTTTAAATGCAAGGAAAACTCTGGAATGAGGGAGCAATACGATGAAGTGAGAATAATAGGTTTAGGAGGAATCTAAGAAAGTATTCGTTCACAGAAGGGTGGTGGAAGCGTGGAATGGCCTCCTGGTGGTCGAAGATAAGGAAATGTCAGAATTAAGAAAGTGTGGGACAAGCACGTGGGATCCCTTAGGAAAAGGAAGAGCTAGTGGTTACGGAGGTGAGAAGACTGACTGGCCATTTGGCCTTTATCTGCCGTCATGTTTCTCTGTTTCTATTTGCTTAGCACTGACACCGCTATCATCAATGAGGTTCTTGTGTTTTTGTCCTTCATCACTATATTGGTTTTTTGGCATCCAGCTTTATACTGGTTGGAATGGGAATGTCCCAAGTGATCATAACTTTTTCATTCTTCAGAATTCTATTCAGGTCATGGTCGCAGTGCTTTCCTGTACAGCAGATTGTACTGTTTACAAAGTTTCCAATGGATGAGACGTGTCACATTATGTGGCCTTTCTGTATAGATTTTTTTCTGTTATCAGGAACTTCACAGCCAGCTATAAGTAACTGTTTCTAGCTCTTTCTTACAAAATCCAAAGATGTCTATTGTATCAGTTTTTCCTATGCTTGCTGTGAACCATCCTATTTTGTCCTAGGCTGCAACAATGACTCGCTCATCCATAGGTTTCACCTCTTTGGTTTTGATCAATGAATGTTTCCTATGGAAACACTTTGCAATTCTCACTATACTTATGCATTTGCTACTTGTTTTTCTTCATTTGACGATCTAGTTTTTTGAAGAGGTTTTTCTTGCAGTGTCTACACACTCACTACCACCATCTCTAGCCCTAGCATTTACGATGGGTTGGGCACCTTTTTATCTTGGGCAATGTGCGACCAGTCTGTATTCTTCCTTTTTGTTTCCAACCCAACTTCAATTGCAGTGTTGCTTGCTGAGATTTGGTATAGATTTTATAGAACGGAGTCACCATGTGAAAGTACTCAGCAAGACTTGAGGAGAAAACTTTACTCTTTCCCCCTCAGAGATAGACAGTAATCCCCAGCTGCTGTTGAATTTTATGTGTGGCTTCCTTTGACCCTTTTTATTCTCTTGGGGCAATGTCTCCAAATGGGTTAGTTGGACAGTAACGAACCTCACTCCTAAGCCAGAGTATGTGGAGTATGACCTCAATCTCTCAAATTTACTGCTAGCATTGCTATAATATTTGCATTGTGCCAAAGAGAATTCCCTCTGGAGTTCATAAGATATAACATATGTAGGCAACTTATTCAAGAGTACTTGAAATTCTTTCTAATTGAGCCTGTGGCACTCAAAATTATGGGAATATTTCTGTTCCTTTCTGCCATCTTTCTTGGTCTCTGATTGCATCTTCTTTCTCTCCACACTATTCACAGAGTAATCACTTGGGACTGACACTTCTAAGACCAACGCTGTCCTGGTATTTCCCTTTTACCACTATGTCCGCTTTCCTGGCATATAGTTTATTATCAGTAGGAATGGAGATGCCCCAAGTGATCATAACCTCTTCATAATTCTCTCGGGATCACGATCCCAGTGCTTTGTGTGCATACGTGTGTTTTATAAATTTGATGCATGTCACAACTCTGCTCCCACTCCGACCAAACTACACCCCAGGAATGCCAGAGCGGCAACTGCATAAAAGCAGCCTCAGTCTTTCAACGTGTCTACTTTTCCGCTTTCATACCTGGACACTATTTACAAGAGCATGTTTTCTGTGTGTAAAACAGGATTTACACATGGAAAAGCTTTATAAAAGACCCCTATACTGTGTGTATTCATGTAGTTCTTTTAGACACCATGATGGTGTGAGGGAATAATTTTACTTATAATACAAAAAAGCTGAAAGCATTAAAGGAAATCTACAAAGAGAACAGAAAAGAAGTTAAGCATGAAAGGGATAAGTCAAGTCTTGCTTAATTTTCTTTCTAGTCAACTGTACTCTTTTTATTATGGATGAATATATACAGTACTTGTTGCATTGTTAGATTTTGAGTTTCAAATTTCGATTCTTCAGCCTATATTTCATACTTTTGATTGCAGAGAAGTTAACAGCAGCTTGATTTACTTTGATCCATAACAGTAAGAGGAGCTAAATAGTAGGTACTTTTCAGTCCTTTCACCGCTGGATTAAGATTGAAGCCAGTAAGAAAAATAATTTGAAGGTGTCTGCTTGTTCTAAATACCAGATGAATTACTTACAAAGAAAGGTTTTGGTGGTATTCATGTTATCTGAAGCAAAGAAATAGTGTCTGGTATGTAGGCTTAACCAATGGTTTTCATCAAGCTCATTTGTACCAGTGTTAGATAGTAACATAGTAACATAGTAGATGACGGCAGAAAAAGACCTGCACGGTTCCATCTAGTCTGCCCACGATAAACTCATATGTGTATACCTTACCTTGATTTGTACCTGTCTTTTCAGGGCACAGACTGTATAAATCTGTGCAGCAGTATTTCCCGCCTCCCAACCACCAGTCCCGCCTCCCATCACCGGCTCCGGCACAGACCCCGTATAAAAATCTGCCCTCCCCTATCCTAGCCTCTCAACCACCAACCCCTCTTCCCCCTGCCACCCAATTTCAGCTAAGCTTCTGTGGATCTATTCCCTTCTGCACAGGATTCCTTTATGCCTATCCCACGCATGTTTGAATTCCGTTACCGTTTTCATCCCACCACCTCCCGCGGGAGGGCATTCCAAGCGTTCACCACCCTCTCTGTGAAGAAATACTTCCTGACATTTTTCTTGAGTCTGCCCCCCTTCAATCTCATTTCATGTCCTCTCGTTCTACCGCCTTCCCATCTCCGGAAAAGATTCGTTGCGGATTAATACCTTTCAAATATTTGAACGTCTGTATCATATCACCCCTGTTTCCTCCTTTCCTCCAGAGTGGTAAGTAATACAACAGCAATACCTTTACAGATATGAAAGAAAACTTTATACATATTAACTGTGATGCCTAAAAGGACTATATTTGCCTTAAGCACAGGAGGAATGAAGTCTTGCTACATGCTTCAAATCATGGCTGTTCCTATGTAGCAACTATCTAATCAGATGGACCCTTTCCATCACTGAGTATGTGCAGAGATAAAGTTGAATTTATACTATTTATATCATGAATATTTATTACTAAAAGAAGGAATGCACATATCCATGATTACACTTAATCCGTGTACCTTTTTTCCTCATTAGAAACTGGAGTGACTTCTACTTAAGAGAGACGATCGATTGTCATCCTTTCGAAAAGGATAGCTTCTGTGTTTGACCCCTTTGTTCTTAGGGAACATGGCAGAAAAATCTTCTTATGATGTTTTTTTTTGCTATCACTATTTGCATATGTAGAGCCACCGATATGCAAAGGTTTGAAAGGATATGGTTTGAGTGTGCCTATAATGGGAAGCCACATCTATAATAATTAGTGGCCCAGTGGTTAGGGTGGTTGGTGGACTTTGGTCCTGGGGAACTGAGGAACTGAGTTCGATTCCCACTTCAGGCACAGGCAGCTCCTTGTGACTCTGGGCAAGTCACTTAACCCTCCATTGCCCCATGTAAGCTGCATTGAGCCTGCCATGAGTGGGAAAGCACAGGGTACAAATGTAACAAAAATAAAATAGATACTATTTGAGATCTACATGGAATGTTGCTTACTATTGGAGATTCTACATGGAATGTTGCTATTCCACTAGCAACATTCCATGTAGAAGCCTGCGCGGCCACATTGGTGATCTGCAAGGGCCGACTTCTAGTGGAATAGCAACATTCCATGTAGAATCTCAAATAGTAGCAACAGTGGAGGAGTGGCCTAGTGGTTAGGGTGGTGGACTTTGGTCCTGAGGAACTGAGTTCGATTCCCACTTCAGGCACAGGCAGCTCCTTGCGACTCTGGGCAAGTCACTTAACCCTCCATTGCTCCATGTAAGCCGCATTGAGCCTGCCATGAGTGGGAAAGCGCGGGGTACACATGTAACAAAAATAAAATAGATACTATTGGAGATTCTACATGGAATGTTGCTACTATGGAGATTCTACATGGAATGTTGCTATTCCACTAGCAACATTCCATGTAGAAGCCTGCGCGGCCACATTGGTGATCTGCAAGGGCCGACTTCTAGTGGAATAGCAACATTCCATGTAGAATCTCAAATAGTAGCAACAGTGGAGGAGTGGCCTAGTGGTTAGGGTGGTGGACTTTGGTCCTGAGGAACTGAGTTCAATTCCCACTTCAGGCACAGGCAGCTCCTTGTGACTCTGGGCAAGTCACTTAACCCTCCATTGCCCCATGTAAGCCGCATTGAGCCTGCCATGAGTGGGAAAGCGTGGGGTACAAATGTAATAAAAAAAATATATATATATCCCTATCAGCATCCATTCAAAAGGAGCTGGGGAGAAGATGGGATCGGGTGCTCAGAGCTATAAGTCTCCAGGATCTAATAGTGCAGAAGTTCTTGATGCCATTTCAAAAGCACCATAACTTAGTTGAACCATGTGTTTTCCAAACTCCTTCCCTTTGCCCACTAGCAAACATAGACACATAAGTTTATCCCAAGCAGAGTTTCACTAGAGGCAGGTCTTGTCAGACAAATCTGATTAATTTCTTTGAATGGGCAACCGAAGAATTGGATCAAGGGAGAGTGCTAGATGTGGTATATTTTGATTTTAGCAAAGCCTTTGACATGGTTCTGCATAGACAACTAATAAACAAACTGAGTGCCTTTGCTATGGGCACTAAAGTGACTGACAGTGTTAGGAACTGGTTGAGTGGAAGGTGACAGAGGGTAATGGTAAATGAAGCTCATTCTGAGGAAAAAGATGATACCAGTGGTGTGCCGCAAGGTTCGGTTCTTGGACCAGTTTTTTAAAAACATTTTTGTAAGCAATATTGCTGAAGGGCTGTCTGGTGATGTTTGCCTCTTTGCAGATACCACCAAAATTGCAATAGGTTTGACACCCCTGATGATATGGATAACAAGAGGAAGGACTTAGCGAAGCTAGAGGAATGATCTGGAATTTGGTAGCTTAGTTTTAATGCTAAAAAAATGCAGGGTCATGCATTTGGGTTGCAAAAAACCAAAGGAACAGTATAGTTTAGGGGGTGAAGAACTTTTGTGCACAAAAGAGGAGCGGGATTTGGGTGTGATCGCATGTGATGATCTTAAGGTGGCCAAACAGGTAGAAAAGGCAATGCTGAAAGTTAGAAGTATGTTTGGGTGCAAAGTGAGAAGAATGGCCAGTAGCAAAAAGGAAGTGGTGATGCCCCTGTATAAGACTCTGGTGAGACATCAACTAGAATATTGTGTACAGTTCTGGAGACCGCACCTTCAAAAAGATATAAACAGGATGGAGTAGGTCCAGATGGGCAGCTACAAAAATGGTCAGTGGTCTTCATCATAAAGCAAGTGGGGACAGACTTAAAGGTCTCAATATGTATTCTTTGGAAGAAAGGCAGGAGAGGGAAGATATGATAGAGACATTTGAATACCTATGTGGCATAAATGCACAGGAGATGAATCTCTTTCAATTGAAAGGAAGCTCTGGAACGAAGGGTCATAAGATGAGGTGAAAGGGAATAGACTCAGAAGTAACCTGAGGAAATACTTCTTCATGGAAAGGGTGGTGAATTCGTGGAACAGCCTCCTGGTGGAAGTGGTGGAGTAGAAAACAGTATCTGAATTCAAGACAGTTTGGGACAAGTACTTAAGATTTATAAGGGAGTGATAGGGAGAGTAGATGGCATGGATGGGCAGACTAGATAGGCCATATGGTTTTTATCTGCCTTCATTTTTCTATGTTTCGTCTACCTTGTGTACATTTTGCATTTATTGTTTCATGAAGAGCTGGTAAGAAGTTATGTAGGAAGTGAGGACTACATTCTGAAAACAAACTTTCTCCCAAAAGCATGCAATGTCCGAGTTTCCCTTGGGGCACCATGGAATGAGACTTGATGCTTTTGACCTGACTGCCACAGAATGGTGAGGAAGGTGTTGCTCCTGTCAAATCTGGGAGCCTTCTGAACTCTGTATACAGAGTCAGCCTTCTTGTTGATAGAATGTACAAACATGGGGCATCTCCACATCCCCTGGTTCTCAACCTCCGCCCATAACCACGCCTGATTATAGAATACGCTTAGTTGATATTTCAGCGCCTAAATCTCTGTGAAATTCATTTATACCAACGAAAGCATGCCATAAATCATGGCGAATAGATTTAGGCGCACTGGGCCATATTCTATAACTAGGCACATAAATTTTGGAACGCCCATGAAACACCCATTTCTCTGCCCATAACCACGTCACTTTTTGCCTATGCACATCGTTACAGAATAAGCTTACTGAGCTGTGTGTCTAAATTCTAATCAGTGCTTATTATTGCTTGTTAAGTGCTGATATCGGTGCTCCTTAGCTTATTAAACTTAAATTACGTGCATTGTTATAGAATTCACGCCGATTTTGGTGTCAATCTCTAGGCACGTTACATAGAATCCGTGTATGTGTGAGTTTGTAAAATGGCTCATAAAAGTGCCAAACTGCTGTGGCTAACTTATAAAATTACACCAGGGGGTAAAAGTGCACGCAATGTCATGCACATACTTAACTTTTACTACAGGCATTGCTGGGGGAATGGTCTGAGCAGAGTGCAGGCAGAGTTACAAAGAACATGCATTGGCTATAAACGACCTTAATTTATGCATATAGTTCAATAATATGTGAACAAACATTTATGCCTGCTTTTAAGCAGGTATAGTGCCTGTGCTGTGTTTGTCTTTATAAAATATTAGTGTAAATCCTAGCAGGCATCGTATATGTCCTTATAAAGTAGACATTTTGTAATCCACTTACCCAAAGCTCCCTTTATGGAGGTAATTGTATAAAGTGTGTGTGGGAAACATTTAGGTGCCAAAAATGCAGGTTTCTGACTAGAACACTGGCATGTATGTGCCTATGTGCACATACATGCAGATAGTTATGGAACAGATGCTAAATTATAAGGAGCAACGCTGGATTTTCAATTAAAAACTCTGAATCCTCACGGATTAAATGCGGAGCTGGAGTGGTGGTCTTTAATTTGATTGGTTTTGTATATGCTCTCTTCAACCAATCAGCTTTGTGTTTGCAGATCAGCTGTTTGTTATTTATACTGAGGCAAAAACACCGCTGCTGCCATCTTTCCTATGCTGAAAGGGTGACTGCATGGAATGAGTGTGAGCTGTCACTATATGGATACACGTTTTATTTTGTATATTGTTTTTTAGTAGACCTCTACCCTGAGGCTCCAGTTTTTTCTTAAGCTAAGTAGCTTTCAATCATAGTTTGCAAAGCAATGTAAAAATCGCAAAGATCGATTTTCACAGTAGTGCTTGAGATAATTTTGTGATGTGTTGTGATATCTGAAGATAATTTTCAAAAAATTTTTATTATTCACATATGAGTTTAAATTTTGAATAAATACATTTCAATATGTTCTTGGATACGGTGACACATAAAATGACCTGGCTGCTGGGATGATTTTTGATGTGGAGTCGAGTGGCCTAGTGGTTAGAGCACCAGTCTTGACATCCACAGTTGGCCAGTTCAAATCCCACCATTGCTCTTTGTGATCTTGGGCAAGTCACTTAACCCTCCATTGCCTCTAGTACAAACTTAGATTGTGAGCCCTCCAGGGACAGGGAAATACCCAGTGTACCTTAATGTAACTCACCTAGAGTTACTACTTATCAAGGTGTGAGCAAAATCCAAACAACTAACTAACTAACTAAATAAGACAGTTATGGAATAGCAAATAGCTGGATTACTGGTATTTATACACTCATCATCAATAGCGTATAGTTTGCAAGTGGATCTCACACTTACAAGTGTAACTTACAAAATACAATAACTTACTTGTGCATCACTCCAGTGTAGGTGAAAGCATTTACACAGGTTCTCTGGCTGGCTGACATTGCTCCTAAGTCTCCCACTCTGCAACCTCAACCCCCATGAGTTGAGCTAGCAGGGTGACAGACAGGAAGAATGTCAGAAAATGCTTTTTCACAGAAAGGGTGGTGAATGCCTCGACTACCCTCAAGCGGGAGGGAATTCAAGAGTGCGTGGGATACACACAGAGGAACACTATAGAGAAAATGGATAGAATCCAATTAAAGCTAAACTTAAATGATCTCATAGCTGGAGTGAACCTTGAAGGCAGTTTCAGAGGTTGGGAATGAAGACCAATGTCAGGCAGACTTCTATAGTCTGGGTCCTGAAAATGGCAAAAACAGATCAGGCTCAAGGCTGGAGTGGACTTCGATGACAACTCCAGTAGTTGGGGAAGAGGGACCGGGTGCCAGGTAAAGGTCTACATCTGTGCCCCAAAATACACAGGGAGAGACAGAGATAAAGTACACCAGTATTTAATCATGAACTAGAACCTGTGTAGAATGCCAGATTCAACTCCACCCACCCTGATGGGCATACTGGATGAACCACGCAGGTCTTTATGACACATTAGTATTTGCGCCTAACCACATACACGAATATGTATCTGGTTATGCTAGTATTCTGTAAAGGAAAATAGATGCCTTCTTTCCTGTACAAAATATGGCTCCTTTTAGGTACCTCTTTATAGAATTATAAAATGTTTGTATTTCTATAACTATTCCATTTCCTTCGACCTATAGCCAACCTTATCTGCTTTAATCTAGCCGATATTACGGAATAAATGAAATGCAGTAATGTCCATTTTGAGGCTTCATCAATACACTTGTACAAACAATTGACAAAATGCAAGAAGGTGAACCACAGAAATAGAGGGGAAGGATAAAACTCTACTGAACAATGCCCGCTTTTGGCTCCTGTGGTCAGTTTGTATTCAGCATTTATCATAAACTATGGTATGCTGTGGCTAAGTGTATTTAAACCATATGAGTTTCAAAGGAATATTAACATGCTTTTTTCAAATAAAGCTTCATTCTTTTTCCAACCAGTCTGCCACGACAAGGCTCACGATACACCATGGGGCTGTCTAGAATGAAAGAAAGGGTGCGGAGGAACCACTAAGATAAATTGGCTGCTCCGCTGTAGTTGCTATTTGTCTAGGTTATCAAACCTCATCCACAAAATACCAAAAAATAAATCTTAAATTGTTAAATAAGAAAGATAGAATTACACTCTTGTACTTAGTGTTTTCAAACTTTGAGCTACTGTAGGAAAATCAAATAATCATCAACACATGACATGTAGTGACTAAGAAATATAAATGTCAACATAAAAACATGAAGGAGCAGATGACTGAAAAGTTAAAAAGGACTAAAGATGTTATTCTTTTTTAGTCCAAATTCTTTATTGGAAAATTAAAACAGTAACACCCGCTGAGCAGAAAGAACAGAAAAAAAGAAAAAAAGAAAAATCAACCACAAAACATACCAGGTCAGACAATGCATAACAAATCAACTTATCTCAGTGTCTGAACATAAAGACTGACCATAATCCAAGTCTTTACATTTGCTTTTTCCGCAACCAAAGTTTATATTTGTAGATTATGTTATATATGCCAGCAAGTCTTTCCAGTAACTGATAGAAGTTATTTTAAAAAATAACTTTTATTTATAAATTTTTGAACAGTGAACAAATGGATACAGAAACAAGCCATGAAATTACCTTATATATCTTATGAAAATAACACTGCTGATAAGGCAATAAGATAAATAAGTGTTCTTATAGCACTATAAATCAATTATAAATTAATGATGAAAATAAGCAATGTAAAGGGAAAGGGGGAAGAAGGAAGCAAAAACAGATGTAGAACTAGAAAAGGGAAGATAAAACAGGGTTTAGGAGTATAATTAATTAGATGAGGAAGATGAGTAATAATTGGTAGAAATTTTTAATGCTAAAGAAAATAACATGCCTTTTCTTCGCTGGACTTGAAAAGCATTCAACTTCAAAATTACAAAAAAATACCAAAATTTCATAGTACAAAATTTGAGAAATGATTTCCCATACACTTTGGGATAGATATATCACAAGAAAATAGCCTGAGAAAATGATGCAATAGAAGACTGAAATGTTTTAAAGCTGGTCTTATTTCCTCTAACTTGTGTTGATCTGTCAAAGAGTCCCAAGGAACTTGTGAGACAGAAAACAAACAAACAAACCAGACTGGATGATTGCAGACAATAAAATACTACTACTTATAATTTCTATAGCACTACTAGACGTACGCAGCGCTATACACTTGAACATGAAGAGACAGTCCCTGCTCGACAGAGCTTACAATCTAATTAGGACAGACAGGACAAATAAGGGATAAGGACAAAGAGTAGCAAGATTCTGGAATCCCAAAGACTACTACTACTACTACTTATCATTTCTATAGCGCTACTAGACGTACGCAGCGCTGTACACTTGAACATGAAGAGACAGTCCCTGCTCAACAGAGCTTACAATCTAATTAGGACAGACAAACAGGACAAACAAGAGATAAGGGAATATTAAAGTGAGGATGATAAAATAAGGGTTCTGAACAAGTGAATAAGGGTTAGGAGTTAAAAGCAGCATCAAAAATGTGGGCTTTTAGCTTAGACTTGAAGACGGCCAGGGATGGAGCTTGATGTACCGGCTCAGGAAGTCTATTCCAGGCATATGGTGCAGCAAATACTCTGACAGATTTGGTCCAAAAATATAAAGGTTGATATTCAGCGTGATTTAACCAGGTAAAAAGACTCCTACCTGGGGGTAAATCATGCTGACCATATGGCTGAAAATGCAGGCAGTGCCTGGGTGCTATCTGAGCAGGGCAGGGGTGGTCCTAATATTCTGCTGCAGTACCAATAGTTACCCAGTAAACTTACACAAAAAAGAGGCTGCCCTAAGTTAATCAGGCAGGAATATAAACGGTACCCAGGTAAGTCACAGCAGAAGCCTAATAACCTGACATTCAATGCCAGTGTCCAGGTATACAAATCCCAGAATGGGCAGAGTTTAAAAAATCATGGACCACCGTGGGCTGAATAATGGCCCCCAAAGAGTTATTTCTATCACGTGGACACTGACATTTATGCCCCAGTTACTGCTTTGACACTTTTGATCATCTATCCATCTCTCCCCGTTTCTCACCCCCACTATCTTTTCCCATGAGACTGTCAATAGAATGTTTTTATGCTTCACTAATATATTCTGATATTGTCATCTTCTGTACATATGTACTACTACTACTACTATTTAGCACTTCTATACCGCTACAAGGCGTACGCAGCGCTGCACAAACATAGAAGAAAGACACTCCCTGCTCAAAGAGCTTACAATCTAATAGACAAAAAAAATAAAAAAATCAAATCAATTAATGTGTACAGGAAGGAGGAGAGGAGGGTAGGTGGAGGCAATTGGTTGCAAGTGGTTACGAGTCAAAAGCAATGTTAAAGAGGTGGGCTTTCAGTCTAGATTTAAAGGGTGGCCAAGGAAGTACATAAATATTGCATACTGGGAAAGACCAAAGGTACATCAAGCCCAGCATCCTGTTTCCAACAGTGGCCAATCCAGGTCACAAATACCTGGCAAGATCCCAAAAAAGTACAAAACATTCTATACTGCTTATCCCAGAAATAGTGGATTTTCCTCAAGTCCATTTAATAATGGTCAATGGACTTT
The DNA here is from genome assembly GCF_901765095.1 of Microcaecilia unicolor. NCBI lineage: Eukaryota > Metazoa > Chordata > Amphibia > Gymnophiona > Siphonopidae > Microcaecilia > Microcaecilia unicolor. Next base: position 352,706,264 of record NC_044035.1, on the reverse strand, counting down.
TTCTTTAGGAAGCTGTCCAAACCTTTTTAAAACTCCTCTAAGCTAACCACCTTTACCACATTCTCTGGCAACAAATTCCAGAGTTTAATTACATGTTGAGTGAAGAAATTTTTTCTCAGATTCGTTTTAAATTTACTACATTGTAGCTTCATCGCATGCCCCCTAGTCCTAGTATTTTTGGAAAGCATAAACAGATACTTCACATCTACCCATTCAACTCCACTCATTATTTTATAGACCTCTATCATATCTCCCCTCAGCCGCCTTTTCTCCAAGCTGAAGAGCCCTAGCCACTTTAGCCTTTCCTCATAGGGAAGTCGTCCCATCCCCTTTATCATTTTTGTCGCTCTTCTCTGCACTTTTTCTAATTCCACTATATCATTTTTGAGATGCGGCAACCAGAATTGAACACAATATTCGAGGTGCGGTCTCACCATGGTGCGATACAAAGGCATTATAACATCCTCATTTTTGTTTTCCATTCCTTTCCTAATAATACCTAACATTCTATTTGCTTTCTTAGCCGCAGCAGCACACTGAGCAGAAGGTTTCAACGTATCATCAACAACGACACCAGGATCCCTTTCTTGGTCTGTGGCTCCTAACGTAGAACCTTGCATGACGTAGCTATAATTCGGGTTCCGCTTTCCCACATGCATCACTTTGCACTTGCTCACATTAAACATCATCTGCCATTTAGACGCCCAGTCTCCCAGTCTCGTAAGGTCCGCTTGTAATTTTTCAAAATCCTCCCGCGATTTAACGACTTTGAATAACTTTGTGTCATCAGCAAATTTAATTACCTCACTAGTTACTCCCATCTCTAGGTCATTTATAAATATGTTAAAAAGCAGCAGTCTGAGCACAGACCCCTGGGGAACCCCACTAACTACCCTTCTCCATTGAGAATACTGACCATTTAACCCTACTCTCTGTTTTCTATCTTTTAACCAGTTTTTAATCCACAATAGAACACTACCTCCTATCCCATGACTCTCCAATTTCCTCTGGAGTCTTTCATGAGGTACTTTGTCAAACGCCTTCTGAAAATCCAGATACACAGTATCAACCGGCTCACCTTTATCCACATGTTTGTTCACCCCTTCAAAGAAATGTAGTAAATTGGTGAGGCAAGATTTTCCTTCACTAAATCCATGTTGACTTTGTCTCATTAATCCATGATTTTCAATATGCTCTGTAATTCTGTTCTTTATAATACCTACCATTTTGCCCGGCACCAACATCAGACTCACCGTTCTATAATTTCCCGGATCTCCTCTGGAACCTTTTTTAAAAATCAGTGTTACATTGGCCACCCTCCAATCTTCCGGTACCACACTCGATTTTAAGGATAAATTACATATTACTAACAATAACTCCACAAGTTCATTTTTCAGTTCTATCAGTATTCTGGGATGAATACCATCCGGTCCAGGACATTTGCTACTCTTCAGTTTGTAGAACTGCCCCATTACATCCTCCAGGTTTAAAGAGAATTCATTAAGTTTCTCCGACTTGTCATTTCTGGCACCGGTATCCCACCCAAATCTTCCTCGGTGAAGACCGAAGCAAAGAATTCATTTAATCTCTCCACTACGGCGTTGTCTTCCCTGATTGCCCCTTTTACTCCTCGGGCATCTAGCGGTCCAACCAATTCTTTTGCCGGCTTCCTGCTTTTAATATACCTCCAACGCAATCTTTTTTCGGTCCCTCTTAGCCTTCCTTATCAGCGCTTTGCATCTGACTTGACATTCCTCATGCTGTTTCTTATTATTTTCAGTCGGTTCCTTCTTCCATTTTTTGAAGGATTTTCTTTTAGCTCTTATAGTTTCCTTCACCTCGCTTTTTAACCATGCCGGCTGTCATTTGGTCTTCCGTCCTCCTTTTTTAATACACAGAATATATTTGGCCAGGTCTTCCAGGATGGTGTTTTTGAACAGCATCCAATGCCTGATGTAAATTTTTGACCCTCGCAGCCGCTCCTCTAAGTTTTTTTTTTTTCCACTGTTCTTCTCATTTTATCATAGTCTCCTTTTTTTAAAGTTAAACACTAAGGTATTTGATTTTCTATGTATACTTACTTCAAAGCTAATATCAAATCCGATCATATTATGATCACTGTTATCAAGCGGCCCCAGCACCATTACCTTCCGCAACCAGATCATGCGCTCCACTAATGACTAGGTCTAGAAATTTTCCTTCTCTCGTCGGCTCCTGTACCAGCTGCTCCATAAAGCAGTCCTTGATTTCGTCAAGGAATTTTACCTCCCTAATGTGCCCCGATGTTACATTTACCCAGTCACTATCGGGGTAATTGAAATCACCCATTATTATTGTGTTGCCCAGTTTGTTTACGTCCCTAATTTCCTTTAACATTTCTGCATCCGTCTGTTCATCCTGGCCAGGGGGACGGTAGTACACTCCTATCACTACCCTTTTCCCCTTTACACATGGAATTTCAACCCATTTCTAACCTGAATAAGAAGGCATTGCCTTCAAAAACTAGTCAAAAATGAATTGTTACTCCAATAACAAAGTTTATCATCGTATCTTCTTTGTTTTGTTTTTATTTCTATGTATTACCTGGACTAACATGGCGACCGCACTATTTTATCCAACATTTTCAGCTAACTCTATTGGATTCTATTATGTTATTACAAAATAAATTCTTCAAAAGTGGAATAACATTTTCTAAAGTAGCTCCATGTTTAAATAGGATGCAAGGTAACTTAGCTTCCAAATAAAACATTAGCTAAACCCTTGTTGAATATATAGCTCAATAGAACCTCAGAAGCTATTTATTTCACTTTCTTTTACTGGTTACCTTTAATACCCTTAGTTCTGCCCTTGACAGCTTTCCTACTATTGTGTAGAGAAGTAATAAAGGTTTAAATGTGTGCTAGACACTCAAATATGACAAAAAAGAAAATGGTCTAGAATGGATTACTTGGAGGCATATTTTCAAAGCACTTTGGGAGGCTAAGTTCCATAGGTTTCTATGGAACTTTGGGAGGCTAAGTGCTTTGAAAATGAGCCTCTTGGTCTCAATGAACAAATGATTATTTATTTATTTGCATTTGTATCCTACATTTTCCCACCTATTTGCAGGCTCAGTGTGGCTTATTAATAATTGAATATTCTGAACACATTGTAATATTAAAGATATGTGATCTATGATATAGATTTCTAGCATTGGCAGACAAGAGGACTAGATTCAGTAAATGGCAACCAAATAATGGCGCCAACAAAATCTGCATGGAGCACTATTCTAATATAGTAAATGATGACAGATAAAGACCTGAGCGGTCCATCCAGTCTGCCCAACAAGATAAACTCATTTTACATGGAATGTGATACTTTATGTCTATAACCGAGTTTGATTTGTCCTTGCCTTTCTCAGGGCACAGACCATAGAAGTCCGCCCAGCACTGTTCTTGTACTAAAAGTTCTGAAGATTCTGGAATCCTAAAGAGTTACAAGATTATGGAATCCCAGTTAGTAGCAGCATTCCATGTAGAACCCCAAAGAGTAACATAGTAACTGATGACAGATAAAGACCTGAACGGTCCATCCAGTCTGCCCAACAAGATAAACTCATTTTACATGGTATGCGATAATTTATATTTATTTATTAGGATTTATTTACCGCCTTTTTGAAGGAATTCACTCAAGGTGGTGTACAGTAAGAATAGATCAAACATGAGCAGGAGGCAATTAGAGAAGTAAAAATATTCGAACAACAATACAAAGTATGGCATGGTATACTACTTACAATGACAACACAATATGTACTAGAACATTATAATTGGTAGTGAAGGGTAAGGCAAAGTTGTAACATATAGATGAGTAAGAAAGTAGGAAAAATTAGAAAGTAAGGTGATTGATTTGAAGAAAGTTGCCTGTGAGGTCAGAGAGATGGTTAAATATTATCTCAGCTAGGATAGGAGTTGATAAACATGTCCCGCTGCAGTATGTGCAGCCCGAGTCAATCCTTGTGTGTGTGAGTGAGACTAACAAGTTAGTTATATATATACCCAAGTTTGCTTTGTCCTTGCCATTCTCAGGGCACAGACCGTAGAAGTCTGCCCAGCACTGTTCTTGTACTAAAAGTTCTGAAGCTAACGTCGAAGCCCCTTATAATTTACAATCAAGCTCATCCCTATCCAATTACGATCAGAGAGTAGACCATAGAAGTCTGCCCAGTACTGTTTTTGCTTCCAAAAACCATTCTATAAATGGTACGCAGAACATAGAATAGTGCTTAGAACTGATTTTCCCACGACACTTTTGGCATGAGGATTTACAGCAACTGAAACCTGGTGTAAATCTTGGCTTGAATGCCTCTGACCCGCCCATGGCCACACCCCCTGAGTTGTGCGCTGTGTGGATCTTTATAGAATAGCACTCAGCAAATCCAATTGTTAGCACCCAATCAGTGGTGCTAATTGGCTTGTTAGTCAATTTAGTTGACGCCCATTTATAGAATCCGAGGGTGAATGCACAGATAGGGTTACCATATGTCTGGATTTATCCGGACATGTCCTCTTTTTGAGGACATGTCTGGGCAACCGGGTGGGTTTTGCCAATCTGCCCGTTTTTCCAGATTTCTGGACAAACGGGCAGGCTGGCTGGCTGGCCGTCCTATGCTACCTCCCGGTCCTCCCCTCCCCTTACTTACTACTCTACTGCCCTGGTGGTCTAGTGACCTCTTCCGCCTATGAGGCAGGAAAGAGCCCCCTCTTTGCTGCCCGGAGCGCTGCCCTGTATCCTGTTGCTGATCTCGGCGCCGATTCAAAATGGCCACCAAGAGTTGAAGTCTCGCGGGACTTCAACTCTTGGTGGCCATTTTGAATCGGCGCAGAGATAAGTAACAGGATGCCGGGCAGCGTTCTGGGCAGCAAAGAGGGGGCTCTTTCCTGCCCCGAAGAGGTCACTAGACCACCAGGGCAGTAGAATAAGGTAAGGGAATGGGGGTGACAGGGTGTGTGACAGGGAGGAGGGGAATATGTGACAAAGGGCGGAGCGAGGTGTGAAAGGGGGTGGGGTGTGGGCGGGGCATGTGTGCTCTTTTTTGGGAGATCAAATATGGTAACCCTATGCACAGAGGCTACATAAAGTACAAGACACATAGGAACACAGTAGCTACAATGTTAACACCCAAACTAAAAACAAACGTCAGACTCACTGAGTTACAAATTCACTTCCCAAATATACTGCTTCCCTTAAGAATTTATAATATGGAACTATGATTTTGAATCATTTTTGGATTGAGGATGCAGTTTTCATTGAATTGAATGATGCAGCATGCACTATAATCTAACTGCTGCTTTAACATGAGCTTATAAATCTGATTCTCTTAAACATAAACTATACCTATACCAATGAGGTATATAAGCAAACATTATTGGAAACACTGAGCTGTATCTGATTAGATCTTAACATTGATTTAAAAATTGTTCAACTTTAATAGCATCACTGGAATTTCTCTAATGAAAATAAGTCACTTCAATTAGTTTAGTTTAAAAACTTCTGTTACTTGAAACACTCAGCTTTATTAAACAAAAAAAAGCAACCTATATTGACATAGATGTATGACGCTAATGAAGTTTAAATTCTACAGAAAAGTCATTAAAATAGAAGTGATGTGCCAATTAAGTATTATTTATGAGCCCTGATGCATGACTCACAGCCCACGGGGGAGTTAATGGGAAAACATATTTAGAAACCTAGCTGATGAAGCCATGATGCTACAGTTTATATAGAAACACAGAGGGTCATTTTATAACAGGGCCCCTAGGCTGAAAAAGCACATAGGCACATATGGTGTAGCTTTTTATAAAGAGAACATATGGACCTTTAGAGAATTACCTCCCTGAAAGTTGCTGCATAGTTACCTATGCTCCGAAGCAGTACTAACTTTGTGCTGGTAGAAATCATGTGATAAAAGACATGTACAAGAGCATATCCTGCCCCGGGAATGCAGTGGCGTAGCCAGGCCTGACATTTTGGGTGGGCCCAGAGCGAATATGGATGGGCACTATTACAATTTATTGTTTGTGAATTTCTAGGTGGGGATGGGCTTTTCATTGCCTAGGGCAAAAAGGATATATATTTAAGGATTAAATATACTTTTTTTTTTCCCCCTAGTCAGTAAAGAGTCCACCCCCCCCCCCCCCCCCCCCCCCCCCACCAGAGCCATCATTTTGATTACAAGAGTAATGATAATGCTGGCTGGTGCCTGGTGGTGGGTTTCTGGGAGGGAGTGGGCTGTTCACTGCCTAGGGCAAAAAAATATACCTTTTTTGCCCTGTAGGCAGTGAAGTGCTTACCCCACCCAGAAGCCCACCACCACCAGCCAGAAGTTTGAGTACAATTACATGACAGGTTGAAAAAATTAAAAAATATATATGTTATCTGCTGGGCAGCTGCTGCTTGCAGTTGCACATGGCTCCTGTACCTGTGTTGTGTGGGGCCACGGGGAGTTCTACTGCTGCTGCTGTGATGATCGATTCGAGAACCAACACCCACACCAAGACTTAATCTAGAACTGGCCGGCAGCCAGGCACAGTATGGACTGACTGTGGAGGAGCTGAGCCCGCGACACAGCCGGGCCCGGAAGTAGCCTTTCCCATGCGGTACTGCATGCAACCGCAGCGCCATCGTGCCATGCACACTGTGGGGAGCAGGCCGTGCAGTGTGGTGCATGCTCTGCAGCTGAGCTTGCTTACATTTAACAAACCAGAGCGGCGAAGGCGCAGAGGCGAGACGTTGGCGCTGGATGGCAATTATGTAGCGCTTGCCAAGCGGACCAGAAGTCAGACTCAGACCAGTGCCGCCCAGGAGACTAAAAAGCAGGTGGGAGGTGGCTGAGCAGGCCAGCGCTGCTGCGAGGCAGAATGGCAGTGGCTGCTCAGCTGCGCACTTTTCAGCGCTTAAACTGGGTGGGCTGCGGGAATGTCTATAACTATATGTCATAAATGGTTCTGTGTGCTATCAGTAATTAATTTATGCGTGTATATCACTTAATACCTTGCATTGAGTCCTACATCAAATTAATACAGTGGGTTTTTGAATATCATCTTAAACTCAGTGTAGGCAAGACAAGAAAGATGTGGCTCGGTACTTTAACACTGCCTTTGGTAAACAATCTCCTTCCTGAAAAATGGATCCGTTTTAAAGGTATTGTCTTGTTAGACCCTATGTTATCATTTGAGCATCAAATTATAAAAAATCTTTTGGAGATTGGGACAATTGTGACATATAAGATATGTTTCACTTGACCAACTTAATCAAATTGTTCGAGCTTTAGTAATGAGTCAATTGGATTATTATAGCATTCTTTACGTGGGAATTATGAAAAAGATTGGCTGCCGGTTGCAGACGTTGCAAAACACTGAGGTTAGGCTGATTTGCTAGGCTAAGAGATCCATTATTAAAGAAGTTGCATTGGCTTCCTATATGCCCACTGTTCAGGTTGGGTGCATATAGTAACTTAGTAGATGACGGCAGAAAAAGACCTGCATGGTCCATCTAGTTGGCCCAACAATTTAAACTCATATGTGCTACTTTATGTGTATACCTGACCTTGATTTGTTTCTGCCATTTTCAGGGCACAGACCATAGAAGTAAGGCGTACAAAACCCCAACCTTGGCTGACTTCTAATATCCACTACCTACGTTCCTGTACCCGCTCCGCCGAACGCCTCTGGCGGAAATCTCAGGCCCTTGCTGATTTCTTACACTTTAAGTTCATGCTGACCTCCTTCCAATCTGCTCTTTTACGTGCCAAACAGGATTATTATATCCAACTGACCAACTCTCTTGGCTCTAATCCTCGACTTCTCTTCACCACATTGAACTCTCTCCTCAAGGTGCCCCCTCCCCCAACTCCCCCTTCATTATCTCCTCAGACCCTTGCTGAATTCTTTCACAACAAGGTTCAAAAGATAAACCTTGCTTTCTCTACCTCACCAGCTCTCCCTCCACTAGTCCGTTCCCCTCTCTCTCCTTCCCCTCATTCCCTGAAGTTACTATTGAGGAAACTACACTTCTCCTTTCTTCCTCAAAATGTACCACCTGTTCCTCTGATCCCATTCCCACCCACCTTCTTAATGCCATCTTTCCTACTCTTATTCCTTTTATCTGTCACATTCTCAACCTCTCACTTTCCATGCGACTGTCCCTGCTGCCTTTAAACATGCTGTGGTCACACCTCTCCTTAAGAAGCCTTCACTTGACCCTACTTGTCCCTCTAATTACCGACCCATCTCCCTCCTTCCTTTTCTCTCCAAATTACTTGAGCGTGCTGTTCACCACCGCTGCCTTGATTTTCTCTCCTCACATGCTATTCTTGACCCATTACAATCTGGTTTTCACCCTCTCCACTCAACCGAAACTGCGCTTACTAAAGTCTCCAATGACCTATTACTGGCTAAATCCAGAGGTCAATATTCCATCCTCATTCTTCTTGATCTTTCCGCTGCTTTTGACACTGTCGATCACAGCATACTTCTTGATACCCTGTCCTCACTTGGATTCCAGGGCTATGTCCTTTCCTGGTTCTCTTCCTACCTCTCCCTCCGCACCTTTAGTGTTCACTCTGGTGGATCCTCTTCTACTTCTATCCCTCTGCCTGTCGGCGTACCTCAGGGTTCTGTTCTTGGTCCCCTCCTCTTTTCTATCTACATTTCTTCCATTGGTTCATTAATCTCATCCCATGGCTTTTCCTACCATCTCTATGCTGATGACTCCCAAATCTACCTTTCTACCCCTGATATCTCACCTTGCATCCAAACCAAAGTTTCAGCGTGCTTGTCTGACATTGCTGCCTGGATGTCTCAATGCCAACTGAAATTAAATATGGCCAAAACCGAGCTTCTCATTTTCCCCCCCAAACCCACCTCCCCGCTCCCCCCGTTTTCTATTTCTGTTGATGGCTCTCTCATTCTCCCTGTCTCCTCAGCTCGAAACCTTGGGGTCATCTTTGACTCTACTCTCTCCTTCTCTGCTCATATCCAGCAGACCGCCAAGACCTGTCGTTCTTTCTTTACGACATCCGTAAAATCCGCCCCTTTCTTTCCGAGCACTCTACCAAAACCCTCGTCCACACCCTTGTCACCTCTCGTTTAGACTACTGCAATCTGCTTCTTGCTGGCCTCCCACTTAGTCACCTCTCCCCTCTCCAGTCGGTTCAAAACTCTGCTGCCCGTCTCATCTTCCGCCAGGGTCGCTTTACTCATACTACCCCTCTCCTCAAGACCCTTCACTGGCTCCCTATCCGTTTTCGCATCCTGTTCAAACTTCTTCTACTAACCTATAAATGTATTCACTCTGCTGCTCCCCAGTATCTCTCCACACTCGTCCTTCCCTACACCCCTTCCCGTGCACTCCGCTCCATGGATAAATCCTTCTTATCTGTTCCCTTCTCCACTACTGCCAATTCCAGACTTCGCGCCTTCTGTCTCGCTGCACCCTACGCCTGGAATAAACTTCCTGAGCCCCTGCGTCTTGCCCCATCCTTGGCCACCTTTAAATCTAGACTGAAAGCCCACCTCTTTAACATTGCTTTTGACTCGTAACCACTTGTAACCACTCGCCTCCACCTACCCTCCTCTCTTCCTTCCCGTTCACATTAATTGATTCGATTTGCTTACTTTATTTTTTGTCTATTAGATTGTAAGCTCTTTGAGCAGGGACTGTCTTTCTTCTATGTTTGTGCAGCGCTGCGTATGCCTTGTAGCGCTATAGAAATGCTAAATAGTAGTAGTAGTAGAAGTCTGCCCACCTCCCAACCACCAGCCCTGCCTCCCCCCACCGGCTCTGCCACCCAATCTCGGCTAAGCTTCTGAGGATCCCTTCCTTCCGAACAGGATTCCTTTATGTTTATCCCATGCATTTTTTAATTCCGTTACTGTTTTCATCTCCACCACCTCCCGCGGGAGGGCATTCAAAGCATCCACCACTCTCTCCGTGAAAAAATACTTTCTGACATTTTTCTTGAGTCTGCCCCCCTTCAATCTCATTTCATGTTCTCCCGTTTTACCGCCTTCCCATCTCCGGAAAAGGTTCGTTTGCAGATTAATACCTTTCAGATATCTGAACGTCTGTATCATATCACTCCTGTTTCTCCTCTCCTCCAGGATATGCATGTTCAGGTGCGCAAATCTCTTATATTACATGGATTGGTTCCTGTCCTTTTCTTGTCTATATTGTGTTTTTATTCCTATGGTAAAGGCCTTTGTTCTAAGAACCAGTTAAAGCTTCATTTTATCCTTCCATGGCTGGTGTAAAACAGAAAAATGCCTTTGCTTTATTATTTAAAGGGCCAAATTCTTTCCAGCAGGAACAATCCTAAACTACATATAATACAATGTTCCAGCAGATCAAACTTTTTCTTATAAGATCTTCATTCATTCCATTATACCAGGCCTGGTTAAACATATAAACCATTAAACTTACAACCAACAGTTCTCAAAGTTTTTCCTAAATAATTTTTGGACCATCAGCTCAAGTGTGCATTCTTTTTGAGTAGCAAAACTCATGTAGGAAACACTATATTGTCATTGGTTCTTTTTCTTTTTTTTTTATTCAAACAATGAAAAATACTTACTGCCAACATGGCCAAGTTTTGAAAGCTTCGTCAATCCAAATCATTATGAGTGAACTTTGAATTGTGAAACGGACTGCTTCCATGATGACCGCCGCTTTGTAAAAGACCCCTTCAATGTGTACTAAACTTCTCAAATTTGTTGACCGTGAATGTGGTAAAAGCAGTTAGCTTAGCAGGGTTTAAAAAAGGTTTAGATCATTTCCTAAAAGAAAAATCCATAGGCTATTATTAAGATGAACTTGGGAACATTTACTGCTTATTTCTAAGATAAGCAGAATAAAATCAGTTTTACTCTTTTGGAATCTTGCCAGGTACTTGTGACCTGGATTGGCCACTGTTGGAAACAGGATGCTGGGCTTGATGGACCTTCGGTCTATCCCAGTATGGCAACACTTATGTTCTTAGGATATTCTCAATCTGTAAAGTGGAGGAGTAGTCTAATAGTTAGAGCAGTGAGCTGAGAGCCAGGGAAGCCAGTATTCAAATTTCACTGTGCTCCTTGTGAGGTTGGGCAAGTTACTTAACCGTCTATTGCCTCAGGTACAAACTTATATTGTAAGGACTGCAAGTGCAAGAAATTATCTACTGTATCTGAAAGTTCACTGATCTGATAGCTTTCTGGCTTGCAGATGTTATATAGAAAATAAATAAAATATAGCTTGCCTTAAGCTGCTACTGAGAAAGGTGTGAGTTAAATCTAAATTAAAAAATAAACGTATATTTTCTTTTCAATATCTGTTGGGTTGGAAAGAATAAAAAGCTTTTCTTTCAAATGTGTTAATTATACTTCTGTTTTAAAGGATAACAAAAAAATAAGTGGGGCACACTTTAACTATTGCAAGAACATGGAAATAAGGGCGTAGCAGAGTGGGTGAAAGCCTCATTAAAACTGTTAAAAATATATTCACTGAATAACAAATGATGAATAGCTGAAATGACTGCCTGGCGGGAAGCTTCTTTTGGGAAACACTGCAGCCAAAAAGGAGACAATTATTTAACATTCTGTGCTAGAAATGTTGTTTTCTTTTCAGTTTTTCTCTTTAGAAGCTGAGGTCTGCCAAATCAAACCTAATACGAATTTGATTCATATTCTATTCTGATAGCAGGTTGTTTGCTCAGCTCTCAAGTGAGTTTTTCATTGGATCCATTCACACAAGGAAACAAAAATTCAAGAGCCCAACTAAGAGGCTGTAAATCTGGTCAGGGCCTGTATATTTCACCAGTATCGACTAGCAACTTCAGTAGAAAATTTTATTTTGAAGGACAACACGGTTCCAAACAGGCAACTGATAAATAAACTGAGTGCCCTCGGTATGGGACCTAAACTGACTAACTGGGTTAAAAACTGGTTAAATGGGAGGAGACAGAGGGTAGTGGTAAATGGAGCTTGCGCCAAGGAAAAGGATGTTATCAGAGGTATACCTCAGGGATCGGTCCTCAGGCCAGCTCTTTTTAACATCTTTGTGAGTGATATTACGGAAGGGCTGTCTGGTAAGGTTTGTCTCATTGCATTTGTAGATGATACCAAACTCTGTAATAGAATGGACACTCCGGAGAGTGTAGATGGCATGAGGAAGGATCTAGCGAAGCTTGAAGAATGGACCAATAATTGGCAACTAAGATTTAACGCTAAGAAATGCAGGGTCATGCACTTGGGTTACAAGAATCCAGGGGAGCAGTACAATATAGGGGGTGAAGTGCTTCTGTGTATGGAAGAAGAATGAGACTTGGTAATGATTGTGTCTGATGACCTTAAGATCTCCAAACAAATTGAAAGAGCGACAGTCAAAGCCAGAAGGCTGCTTGGATGCATAGGGAGAGGAATGACCAACAGGAAAAAACAAGATAATAGTGCCCTTGTGTAAGTCTCTGGCGAGACCCCATTTAGAGTACTGTGTGCAATTCTGCAGACCGCACCTACAGAAGGATATGAACAAGATGGAGTCAGTCAAGAGGGCGGCTACAAAATTAGTAAGCAGTCTCTGTCATAAAACATATAGGGACAGGCTTATGAACCTCAACATGTATACACTAGAAGACAGGTGGGATAGAGGGGATATGATAGAGACAATTTGTTAATATACAGGAATGAAGGAAAACTCTGGGATGAGGAGCATATGATGAAGTTAAGAGGAAATAAGCTTAGAAGGAACCTAAGAAAATACTCTTTCACGGAAAGGGTAGTGGATGTGTGGAATGGCCTCCTGGTGGAGGACGTGGGGACGAGAACTGTGTCAGAATTTAAGAAAGCGTGGGATAGGCACATGGGATCCCTTAGGAAAGGAAGAGTTAGTGGTTACTGAGGATGGGCAGACTGGATGGGCCACTTTGCCCTGATCTGCCGTCATGTTTCTATGATAATTGCCACTTCACCCCGAGTTACATCACAGACTTGATCGACCTACCAATTAGAAATACATCCGAATCAACATGATCTTATCTAAATCTGCACTACCCAAGTTGCAAAGGACTTAAATACAAAACAACTTACACATCTAGTTTTTCCTACATAAGCACACAACTGTGGAACGCATTACCAAAAGCCTTGAAAACGACGTACCACCACCTAAAATTCCGGAAATCACTAAAAACCAACCTGTTTAAAGAGGCATACCCAACCAACCTAAAGCACCTAATGGACATAACACAACTCTTCCGTTCTCCGATTCCCTAATGTGACTGTGCCACATGAACTTGATCATACCACAACATCACCCTGTATTTGTTCACACCGGAGCCTGCAAAGGCCTCTCCGGTACTATGTAAGCCACATTCAGCCTACAAATAGGTGGGGAAATGTGGGATACAAATGTAACAAATAAAAAAAAAAATCAAAAAATTATTGACTCTAATTGGCATTAACTAGAATTTACGTCCAGAACTTTCTAAGAGTATTCTGGAAAGTGATGTGGTAAATTCTAAAATGCAGATTGGAAAAGTGGGCGTGGCCATGGGTGTGTCATGATCGTGTCTAAAAACTATGCGTGCTCTTATAGACTATACCTGCTCTAAGCCTAACTTAGGCGTAGGCATTTACACCACATTTTACTTGGCGTAAATGCCCACAACTAAATTTTGTCACGTACACAGACACTCAATGTATTTTTTTCTGCGCCAATTTTTAAGGTGCCATATATAGAATCTAGCCCAGAGTGTCTAAATATCAGTGATAAACAAATAATTTTGTGACTTTGCTCGTTGGATCAGTTAGAGGGTTTTTAAAGTCTGTCTGATACTATGTTTACAGTGGCTGAAAATCCACAGACTGTGGAGTTATACATTCACCAGCTGGCAAGGAATGTATAACTCTGGTTGAATATCGGGCCGGTCTCTTAAGAAAGTCAAACAACTCTTTCCCCAAGCCCTATAAAACTCTTCTCAATATAACATCAACAAGAAAGCTTAAATAAACTTGCAAAATATAAGCAACAGAACGTATCACACTAAAAGTGATGCTTGCGTCACTTTTCCTATATACTTGTAATCCAGGTGCAGAGCCAACTGGCAAATAAGCAGATGTTCTGTAAGAAGTGACAAAGCAGAGATGAGTATGTCTAACGCACAATTGCTATTTTAGTCTCACTTCCTTAGCTGTTGAATCATGAAAAGAAAACAACTTGCTTTGGGTCAAATGTCCTGCTAAAACACAATAAATGATATTTTAAAAGATTGTTTTCTTTCAGACCATCTCAACTTTACATACGAGCAAAGGTAAGTGCACGTTAGACAATTAAGTATGCAAATTTTCTATTTTTTTCTTTCTCATCAAATATAAAAGGAAAACATTCACCCCGATATTCAGCCAGCGGCGGTAAGACTTTTTTAAATGCTGATCGTCGCCGGTTAAATTATTCCCCAATATTCAGTGTTGGGCCATATCCGGGCACCAGCATTGAATATCAGGGCATAATTTGGGGCAGGCAGGCTGCCGGAGGTTATGTAGGCCTGGTTGATATTTGGCTGGGGCTGCATTTGAGTTATGCTACCCCAGCTGAATATCGGGCCGCTTGGCCCTCATAAGGTTTTTTTTTTCCAGAAAATAAAAGCCCCAAGCCCCCTCCTGTCCCAATGTCCCCTATTTTCTTCCTTCTCTCCCTCACGCATTAAGACCCTCCAACCCCTGCCTTCCCCAACGGTGAAAGTAAGCCCTTCCCCTGAGCTTACCAAGGATCACTGGGGGCAGACGTGCAGCTCCCTCGCTCCTGCCCCTTGTGGTACCTTGGGAAAATGGCTGCTGCAACCTCTCGTGGCAGCTTGCGGTACAGTACTGTGACCTACTGCGAGAGGTAGCAGCAGCCATTTTTCCAAGGTGCCAAGCACAGCCCCCTCTCTCCTTCCCCTGACCTACCTGGACCACCAAGGATGTAGGTAGGCCCAGGGAGGTGGGGGAGGGCATTAATGCGAGGGAGGAGGAAAGGAGGACATAGGGATGGGAGGGGGCTCAGGGGCTTTTTTTCTCTTTTTTTTTACACTGAACAAAAAATTATGCGGGTGCCAGCCCGATATTCAGAGCTGGCACCCGCATAGCTAAACGGCCTTATTTAGGACAGTTCTAGAGCTGTCCTAATTGAAGCTGCTTAGCTACGCGGGTGTCGACACTGAATACTGCCGGCACCCGCATAACCTGGGGCTCCTCCCCAGTGCCGCCCCTGATCAGCCCACTTTTTGTTTGGGCAGTCTCAGGGGATATTCAGCAGCACTGTCTGGTTGAGTGCCGCTGCTCCCCAGTATCTCTCCACACTCGTCCTTCCCTACACCCCTTCCCGTGCACTCCGCTCCATGGATAAATCCTTCTTATCTGTTCCCTTCTCCACTACTGCCAACTCCAGACTCCGCGCCTTTTGTCTCGCTGCACCCTACGCCTGGAATAAACTTCCTGAGCCCCTACGTCTTGCCCCATCCTTGGCCACCTTTAAATCTAGACTGAAAGCCCACCTCTTTAACATTGCTTTTGACTCGTAACCACTTGTAACCACTCGCCTCCACCTACCCTCCTCTCTTCCTTCCCGTTCACATTAATTGATTTGATTTGCTTACTTTATTTTTTGTCTATTAGATTGTAAGCTCTTTGAGCAGGGACTGTCTTTCTTCTATGTTTGTGCAGCGCTGCGTACGCCTTGTAGCGCTATAGAAATGCTAAATAGTAGTAGTAGTAGTAGTGAATATCCCCCGTTAGGCACCGGGAAGCTATTTAAGTGGGAAAGAGAGGCTCCTGCCCGCTTAATTCACTTTGAATATTGGCCTTATTAATTATAATAAAGCCCAGAAGGGTTTTGCCATTAAGAATCTGTAAGGACTTGAGGCTGTCTTCAGGTTTATCCTTCCCAAAAAAGGTAGAATCTGACAAAACAGATGTTTGAAATAACACGATCACATGCATCATTGCTTAGAATTTAACCATTAATGCTGTACAAATGCACTTTATAAAGGCTTTCATGGATGCATATAGAGAGAAGTATGGATCTACTCTGTCTAGTTAGCAGGCCTCCCAGAGACCGTCTCGATTTTACCAGGGACTATCTACAAATGGAACCCATTCTTTCCACTGCAAAGCAATTAACAGTGAACATCTGCTTTCTCTTCATTTACAACACACGCATACAAACATTTATTGCACCCGAGAGACTCCAGAAACTGGGGCTTCTTCCATAGTTTAGCAATTCTATAAATGTCATTTATCAGATTTCAATCTTAAAGGGCGAACTAATCTCAGCAAATCATTGTATTGGATGTATCCTTAAGTTTTAAATATTAAGCTTGCAGACAGCACTTTGCCATTTGTAAGTGATTCCTTACTTGCTTTTTGTCACAGTTTCTCAGGCTCACTGCTGCCAGAAAGATGATAGTAATGGATTATGCAACCTCCTAGAAACGCACGAAGTGACCTCTACACATCAAACCAAGAAATCAAGTAGAGTTGTAAAATGTACAGTGCTTAGCAACTTGGCAGCATCCTCAGCACAAAACCTTCAAGACCTCAAAAATCCTACCTATCAGACAATCAAAGACAGGGGGATTCTCCTTTAGCTAAGCTGCATGAGCCTTGTTGTCATTTACTGGTCTGCATTTTTCAGGCAAAAGATTGTTACTTCACCCTTTGCCTAAAGGTCAAGTTTCTGAGCCATGAGCCGAAAATGGTCCTTTCTTATCCTGTTGAGAAAACATACAAGGCAGTTCAACACCCTGCGACTCCGCCCCACTGGGGAGGCGAAAGTATGATGGCCATGACTGAAACTGGAGGACTAACTACCATACTACAAACTATTTTTTAAAAGTTCACAGGTAAAAGAGCTTGAAATTTTTACAGTCTTCACTGAACAAACCTCTCTTAAGGAAGCAGGGAGATGAATAGATGACACAGGCCTCTAGAAAACAAAAGAAGAATGGCCCAGCCTATTAGCTCTGTGGCTTGCAGGGAGATACCCATGAAAGAACAATGCTGCAATATGCTGTACAGAATGTGCAAAGTTTTGGAAACAAAGTGCTTACTCAAGTCAGGAATGAAGCATTACTCAGTTCAAGCGTCTCCTACTAACCTACAAATGCACTCGATCTGCAGCCCCTCCCTACCCTCATCTCCCCTTTCGCTCCAACCCGTAACCTCCGCTCCCAAGACAAATCCCTCCTCTCAGTACCCTTCTCCACCACTGCCAACTCCAGGCTCCGCCCTTTCTGTCTCGCCTCACCCCATGCTTGGAATAAACTCCCTGAGCCCATACGCCAGGCCCCCTCCCTGCCCATCTTCAAACCCTTGCTCAAAGCCCACCTCTTCAATGTCGCCTTCAGCACCTAACCACCATACCTCTATTCAGGAAATCTAGACTGCCCAACTTGACATTTCGTCCTTTAGATTGTAAGCTCCTTTGAGCAGGGACTGTCCTTCTTTATTAAACTGTACAGCGCTGCGTAACCCTAGTAGCGCTCTAGAAATGTTAAGTAGTAGTAGTAGTAGTAGTATTACATATAGCAGTGATTTAACCAGAGCTGAGATTGTGATGTCATAATGCCTCATTCCACCAATGCCTAAGAGCCAACCTCATCAGTGATGTCACAATGGCTCGACTGTCCTATACTTGGCCCACTTCCCCCCTTAGTGTGAAGAGTTTCAGTCTCTGGTATCCAGAGCTGAGATTGTGATGTCATAATGCCTCATTCCACCAATGCCTAAGAGCCAACCTCATCAGTGATGTCACAATGGCTTGATTGTCCTATATTTGTCTCACTCTTATCTATTAGATTGTAAGCTCCTTTGAGCAGGGACTGTCCTTCTTTGTTTAACTGTACAGCGCTGCGTAACCCTAGTAGCGCTCTAGAAATGTTAAGTAGTAGTAGTAGTAAGTATGTAGCAGCAGCAGACTGGAGCATATTTACTAGGGTAACATAAATACTGTTCCAGTTTAATTAAAATTTTAATTTCTTTCTTTTCCTTCAGTAAGGTAGGAGTGGTGCTGTTGTGTGATGAATACCCTGGCTGCTTTCTGACCACCCACATTGAAATAACCTAACCAAAGACACATTGAAAAAGTAATTCTTCTTTTTTAAGAATTCTGAATGGCCATCTCTCACATTTTTTAAAGGAATATATCAGAATAATTAATATCAAAGGCAATCTAAAAAAAAAATTGCATGAGGTATTGTCAGGCCCATACTAAGTCCTCTCTCTTTGGTGGAACCAGAAAAGGTACAGAGAAAAAGGAACCAAAATGATAAAGAGGATGGAATGGCTCGCCTATCGCAAAAGACTAAACAGACAGCTGAGGGGGATTTAACAGCCAAATATAAAATCACGGGTGGGGAGGAATTGGTAAATCAGGAATTGTTGTTTACTCCTTCAAATGGTAAAGGACATTCCATGGACTAATAAATATTATTCTTATTTGTAGCATTTGTATCCCACATTTTCCCACCAATTTGCAGGCTCAATGTGGCTTACATTTGCCGTAAAGGCGGATGCCATTTCGGGTAGTAGAATTGCAAAGGTTATTGCGTATGGTGCCTACATACATGATAACATACATGGAACATAACTTATATGAACTGATCATGGTATATATATATATATATATATATATATATATACCATGTGCGTACATACATGGTAGAGGAGAGTAAATATGGTATTGCCTGAAGGTTTCAGAGTGATACATTGCATTATAATCTACATTAGGTCATCGACTGTAGAGAGATCTTGTTTTGCATAAGGTTTAGGGTGGTGGTGTCTGTCATGTGATAAGAGTTCGGTTTTGTATGGTTCGTGTGTAGTGTTATTATGTAGTATTTAAGATGGATGTTTATGGTATGTGTTCTTGAAAAGCTCTGTTTTCATTAGTCTTCGGAAGATGGTTGAAAGCAAATCAAGCTGTGGAATTATTTTGTTACATGATGTCAAGGCAGTTATTATGACTGGGTTTGAAACGAATGAGTAATGAGAAACTGACCGACTCCTTTGGATCCTGCTGGAAACTTGTGACTTGGATTGGTCAATGTCAGAGACAGGATGCTAAAGCTTGATGGACCTCTCTGGTTGGACTCAATATGGCACATCTAATGTTCTTATTCCTGGGCTCACACTGACTTCTCTATCCTCTTGGCCTCCAGGGAAGGAATACTTAGATCCAGACAGACTTTGTGCTCTTCCTAGCCTTCAGTTTGAGAATCCTCTGGCCTATACTGACACTGCTCTGCTCTCAGGACCCCAGGAGAGGATCCCGAAGCTTGCAGAAAACTACTCCTGGAGTCTGGGGAGAGGATCTGCAGCTCTTTGCTCACTATTTCTATACTCCAGGGATGGAGATTTCATAGCCACAGGGTCACTCATGCTGTGCGTCTGGAGCTCAAAATGGGGATCACAGACCTCATGCCAACCATATGAGAGAGGAGTCTTACTGCACAATAGCCAGTTTTACAGTGGCTGCAGAAACAGCATTATGCAGGGGGAGGGGAGTAGTTATGTTAGACTCCACATTTCCTTTTTTTTTTTCTTCAAACAATATATTTTACTAATCTATGTATTTCTCCCCTACTTCTAAATAGATTACTCATCTTTGCAGTATGCTTGATTGATGAGTGGATCCTTATAACTGAGGTATCGCTTGAAAAACTGATACACACATAATTCTACACGGGGGATCCTATAATGGCAGTCCCATGTGCATCTGCCGTTAAAGAATAATAACTTAAGTGGCACACCCAACTTTAGATGCAAACACACTAGCCAAAAGTTGGTATAAATGCACATGCCTACATATAGGCAGTTGGGCACGAAGTTATACTTTTCATCTCATTTCCACGTCTACAGTTAGGCGACTAACTTTGAGCGCCCTAGGTAGTGAGGATAATTTTATAACAAGCCACCTATGTGTGAAGGCCAAATGGGCACCTATTTCAAGGCTATTTTACAAAGACAAATAGGTGTCATGGACATTTAGACCTATTCAGGAGCAGGTTGAAATGCTTGTGCATAAAGTACATGTGACCATGTGCTTTTTAAAATAAACAATATACACAAATCATGACTGTTGAAACTCCGCCCCTGAACATATCTACATGAGGGTTGCATGAAGGTATGTGCCTTCTCAGCACTGCACACACTTTTAAATGCATTAACTCCTGGGGCAGTTTTAGAAAAGCCCTTTTACGCCCAAACATCCTCGAGTAAAATTACCCACTGTGACTTACAGTAGGTTGTAGTATTGCTGGAGATCCATGTTTGGATCCCTCATCTATTGGGGTTGAGTCAGCCTGGGAATCCTGCAGACATAGGAATTAGTTCTGTGGGAGCCATTGGGTGCTGGGCACCCACAATATTGAACGAGCTCCTTCACTGTGTCCAAGGAAGGATAATTTGCATTGTGCTTGGCACCCCCAAGGGACGATTGTCGCCCTCTGCCAGTGGCACAGAGGGTGTATACTGGAGGCAGCATACACCCTCTGTATGAACCGTCTGAGAATGCTGTCTGGGGGATGGAAAGCAGCAGGGACTGCAGAGGAACATAGTAGATGACGGCAGAAAAAGACCTGCACGGTCCATCCAGTCTGCCCAACAAGATAAACTCATATGTGCTACTTTTTGTGTATACCCTACTTTGGTTTGTACCTGTCCTCTTCAGGGCACAGACCGTATAAGTCTGCCCAGCACTATCCCCGCCTCCCAACCACCAGCCCCTCCTCCCACCACCAACTCTGACACAGAACGTATAAGTCTGTTGAGCACTATCCCCGCCTCCCAACCACCAGCCCCGCCTCCCACCAACTCTGACACAGACCGTATAAGTCTGCTCAGCACTATCCCCACCTCCCAACCACCAGCCCCGCCTCCCACCACCGGCTCTGGCACAGAAGAAATGGACAAAAGGTGTTCTCTCCTGCAGTACAGAGGCAGTGATTTAATTTTATATGAATACTAAGGCAATCTGATTACTGTGTTAACTTTCAAAGGATCTGTTTGAAGCAGTCCCCTTAAACTATATAGAGAAGAAAGCTCCCAGGTAACCTTCTTTCTGAGATGTTCTACTACTACTACTAAACCATTTCTAAAGCGCTATTAGGGTTACGCAGCGCTGTACAATTTAACATAGAAGGACAGTCCCTGCTCAAAGAGCTTACAATCTAATGGACAAATGTACAGTCAGTCAAATTGGGGCAGTCTAGATTTCCTGAAAGGTATAAAGGTTAGGTGCCGAAAGCAACATTGAAGAGGTGGGCTTTGAGCAAA
This sequence comes from Microcaecilia unicolor, assembly GCF_901765095.1. Taxonomy (NCBI): domain Eukaryota; kingdom Metazoa; phylum Chordata; class Amphibia; order Gymnophiona; family Siphonopidae; genus Microcaecilia; species Microcaecilia unicolor. The sequence goes on along the minus strand of NC_044035.1, from coordinate 352,684,941 downwards.
GATTTGAAGATGGGCAGGGAGGGGGCTTGGCGTAAGGGCTCAGGAAGTTTATTCCAAGCATAGGGTGAGGCGAGGCAGAATGAGCGGAGCCTGGAGTTGGCGGTGGTGGAGAAGGGTACTGAGAGGAGGAATTTGTCCTGTGAGCGGAGGTTACGGACGGGAACGTAAGGGGAAATGAGGGTAGAGAGGTAATGAGGGGCTGCAGACTGAGTGCATTTGTAGATGTTCTGAGAGAAGAGAACATTTCTCTGGGAAAGTGAACATTATTTTGCTCTGTTCTTTGGTGATTTAAAGATTAGGGGTAAAAGAGGAATTGTAGGTTTACTGATAAAGACGGTATGATTTTTTTTTTTTAAAAAGCAAACTTTTTGAACTGGTTTCTATAGTGTAAAACCCTTTACCCCATAGTTTTAAACTTGAACTTTCTGTCACAGCCTACAGCATTAAAACATAGCCTCCCTTCATTTCCATCCACCCTTCCCTAGCACATCTCTTCATGTATAGTCTTCATTCATAATCAATCATTCTAATTAGGATAACAAGAGGAGAGTTTTCATTACATTTCATTACTTTCTGAGGAGCAAACACTAAATAGATCACACAATATATACCATATAATCTTAAGGCTCTTTATATTAGTCTAATATAACTAGTACCTTAACAAGGTTTAATTAATTAAATGACTCTATGTTTAATTCTCTTTATTAAATTTTTCATTTTACATTCATATAATCAATAAATGTCGGAAAACCTACATACTTAGTTCCACAACCATTAATACACACTGAAGGTAATTATAGTCTTACTTTTATCCACAATTTAAGGATCCAAGAGCTAGGAAACATTATATAAGGAAAAAGAGGAAAAATAAAAGACAAAAATAAATTTTTACTTTTAATAAAGACCTGGAACGGAAGGTCCACCAACATTGCATTCAGGCTGTAGCATTATCCACCGAGACAACCCCAGGGAGCTCTTTCATTCGTTCTCTGCTTTCAACAAAATCTTTTAGTTTCTTGGGGTCAAAAAAGAGATATGTGTTTGATCCAAGTAATATAATACATTTACAAGGAAACTTGATAAAGAAGGTGGCTTCTAAAGTCAGAACTCTTGACTTAGACGTCATTAGTTCCTTCCTTCTAACCAAAGTTTCCTTAGCCAAATCAGGAAATATATTTATTTTCTCTCCCAAGAAAACATCATTCACATGTTTAAAAAATAAACGTAAAATATTAATTTTGTCCAATTCAAGGTCACCAACAGAGTAGCCCATTCCTTTTCCACTGATGTTTCTAACAAGCTTGGGGCCAGAGGGTATATCTTGCTGTAAGCGATAGCAGATAATATGCTGCACGTAGACCTGCAACAGATGTAGCGGTTCAGCACATATTGAAGGGCTCGTGAAAGAAAAAGATAAGTGCCACTTCAGTACTTAATGCTTGCCAGAGGTTTGCAAGGTCTGTTCCTGAACCAGTATATATATATATAATTGTTTTTTCATATTGAGACTGCAGAATTGACATAGAAGTATTATTTTGAGTAGCAGTACTCTTTCAATGGAGGTTTTTTACGACCCATGATGAAGAGAGGATCAGTTAGATCCGATTAAGCTCTATAAAATACGTGATATCTATGAGCTCTTTGAGGCCGTTTTCCTCCTAGAAAAAGACTCTGGTAGGAAGTTCTTCAGACCTCACGATTATTTACCAGGGATCTTGTATTAAAATATAGTCTAGAGGCAGATATAATAGACACGTCAGAGACCTGGCGGAAGGAGGACAATCAATGGAAATCTGTGCAAACAGGGTACAATTACATCGCGATGATAGAGTGGATCAAAAAGGAGAGGAGGTTGCGCTATATGTTAAAGAGGGAATTGAGTCAAACAAAATAAACAGATAGCAGCGTGGAATACATATGGATAGAAATTCCATGTGTGAAGGGAAGGGGTATTCTGGTAGGGTTGTACTACAGTCCACCAGGACAGAACGACCCAGATGAAGAAATGTTTACAGAAATTAGGACAGCTGACAAACTGGGCAACAGTATAATAATGGGTGATTTCAATTACCAACAACACACAAGCAATTCTACCTCATACACAATGAGTTTGAGGGCACTCAGGCAGGCACACCATAAAAATGTCAATTACCCCAATATTGACAGGATAAATGTTACATCAGGGAGCGCAAGGGAGGTAAAATTCCTAGACATAATAAATGACTGCTTTTTGGACCAACTGGTCCAAGAAACAACAAGAAGAGGGGCTATTTTAGATCTAGTCCTTAGTGGAATGCAGGACACAGTACAAGAGGTAATGGCATTGGGTCTGCTGGGAAACAGTGATCATACCATGATCAAATTTGAGCTAATATCTGGAGTGAAGTCTCAAAGGAAATCTACTGTAGCAGCATTTAATTTTGATTAATAAAGACTGATTAGTGTTTTATCTGGTGTACAGTTGTCTCAAGTTGGAAGACATATCCTCTATCCTATTTCTCTTACCCCTTGTGGAATCTTTGCACAGTGTTCCTCCACTTTGGTTGTTTTCCTTGTGTTTCCGTTGTTTAAAAATACAATTTGGAAGCCCAGACCAGATGCATTCCACATATTTACGAAGGTGGAAAGAAGAGCAAACAACAGCCAGCGTGGTTACAAGATGAAGTGAAAGAGAAAACAGTCTATTAGAGCCAAAAGAATGTCCTTCAAAGAAAGGAAAAAGGACTTGAATGAAGAAAATAAGAAGCAACATAAGCACTGGTAAGTCAGATGCAAAGCACTGATAAATAAGGCTAAAATAAATTATGACGAGAAACTTTTTTAGGTACATCAGAAGCAGAAAGCCTATGAATGAATCTGTGGGATCATGAAGGAGCAAAAGTGGCACTCAGGGAGCACAAAGTCATAGCAGAGAGACTGAATGAATTCTTTGCTTTGGTCTTTATGGAGTGGAGGAGTGGCCTAGTGGTTAGGGTGGTGGACTTTGGTCCTGGAGAACTGAGGAACTGAGTTTGATTCCCACTTCAGGCACAGGCAGCTCCTTGTGACTCTGGGCAAGTCATTTAACCCTTCATTGCCCCAGGTACAAATAAGTACCTGTATACAATATGTAAGCCGCATTGAGCCTGCCATGAGTGGGAAAGCGCGGGGTACAAATGTAACAAAAAAAAAAAAAAGATTTAAGAGATCTACCCGGACCAGAAAGAGTCATAGTATCGGAGGCAATGTTCTGTGGTGGATTACGAATTGGTTATTGAACAGAAATAACAGAAATGTGTTAAATGCCCATTTTTCTCAATGGAGGAGGGTGAATAGTGGAGTGCCTCAGGGATCTTCACTGGGGCTGGTGCTATTTAACATATTTATAAATGATCTGGAAATTGGAACAAAGAGTGAGGTGATTGAATTTCCAGATGACACAAAACTATTCAAGGTTGTTAAAACACATGTGGACTGTGAAAAATTGCAGAAAGATCTTAGGAAATTGGAAGACTGGGCATCCAAATGGCAGATGAAATTTAACGTCCTATTCTATTGGACTTTTATATACTGTCAATATCCCAATGGATTCACAGCGGTTAACTAATCTAAAAGACTCTACAATAGAGTTAACATTTAGTAACAGTAACATAAATAGTAACAGTAACTCAATTAAATAAAAATGGAAATTACTAATTAAATGAGTTTCAGAACTTTCCTAAAGGACAGATAAGATGGCAGCTTTTTTATATTCAGAGGCAACATATTCCACAACTGTACCCCATAAAATGGGGAAAAAAAGTCTTTATAAATTAATTTGAACCACATATTTTTGAGAGAGAGAAAACCCAGTTTCAAAGTTAGTACAAAGCCCATATTTCAGAAGATGGAAAGACTATTAATTCACCTAACCCCTGAGTTCAAACCAAAAATTGATTAAAAAATGTTGACAAATGCAAAGTGATGCACATTGGGAAGAATAATCCAAATCATAATTACTTGATGCTAGGTTCCACCTTAGGAGTCAGCATCCAAGAAAAAGATGTAGCTGTCATTATTATTATTTTTTTTTTATTACATTTGTACCCCGCGCTTTTCCACTCATGGCAGGCTCAATGCGGCAGGCAATGGAGGGTTAAGTGACTTGCTCAGAGTCACAAGGAGCTGCCTGTGCCGGGAATCGAACTCAGTTCATCAATTCCCCAGGACCAAAGTCCACCACCCTAACCACTAGGCCACTCCTCCACTATAGACGATACACTGTAATCTTCTGCCCAGTGTGTAACGGCGGCCCAAAAAATGTAATTATTAGGAAAGGTATGGTAAATAAGATCAAAGAAATATCTCAAATATATCGCCGTTTCTCAAAAAATATAAAGGAATTAGAAAAGGTTCAAAGAAGAGCAACCAAAATGATAAAGGGAGTGGAATTCCTCTCGTATGAGGAAAGGTTAAGAGGTTAGGTTCTTCAGCTTGGAAAAGAATCAGCTGAGCGGAAATATGACAGAGGTCTAGAAAATCCTTAGTGGTGTAGAACGAGTAGAAGTGAATTGACTTTTTTACTCTTTCAAAAAGTACAAAGACTAGAGAACACTCAATGAAGTTACATTAAAATACTTTTAAAACAAATAGGAGGAAACATTTTTTTCACTCAACAAATAGTTAAGGTCTGGAACTCTTTGACAGAGGATGTGGTAACAGCAGTTACCATATCTGTATTTAAAAATGGTTTGGACAAGTTCCTGGAGGAAAAGTCCATAGTCTGTTATTGAGATGGACATGGGGAAGCCACTGCTTACCCTGGGATTGATAGGATGGAATGTTGCAACTATTTGGGTTTCTGTCTGGTATTTGTGACCTGGATTGGCCACTGTTGGAAACAGGATACTGGGCTAGATGGACCATTGGTCTGACCCAGTATGGCTATTTTTATGTTCTTATGTTCTAAAAGTTATCTGAAATATAATCCATAATACAAATGACAGTAGTGTTGATACAAGACCCTGCACAAGACCTACAACCAGCACATTGGCAGTGCTAAACATACTACAAAGTTTAGTATCTCAGATAAGAAACTTTTATAGTCATTATAAAGAAATCACTTCTTCCTTCTTGCATTATTCTCAATGGAATGCACCACTGTAACTGTACATGCAAGCATTCTTTGGCTGCAAAACAATTTTAAAAATGTAAGCAGTCAATTCAATATGCAGACAGACCAGCAGAACAGCCTCACACACTTTGCAACTGGGATTTGAGCCAGTCTGAGTAGGGTCACACTGTTCTACTCATCAGCAGCTCCCCCTCTGAACGCCCACCTGTGATTCAGTGTGCTCATAGCATCTCTTTTGATGGACTATGAAACAGAAGTAGATTTCTAATTCCAGACAGGGATGGATGGTTTTCATGACTCTCACCAGACATCGTTGCCCCCACTGGCACGATAGTGTATGTTAATTTCACATGCCACCTACGTAGTCTGTTTTGGGGTGGCAAATGAGTGGGTTATGGGAAGGGAATGGGCGGGGAACTGTAAACCGCAGTTAGCTCATGGTCACTTACCGCACGCTGTCATTGGTGCAGATGGCATAAATGCACTTACATCCTCCTGTTTGAGAACTGCTTTGGCTGTACAAGACCCTGACCTTGTCACTACACTTATCACATGTGCAGTAATTGTACGGCAACATGCTAAGAACACCCCCCAATGGCTAGAGAGCAAGCTTTGCACTTAACATGCATCAAATCTGCAGTACTTTAGAACACAGTGACACACTCTCTTTCAAAAATTTGGTCCATATGCCCCATATTGTCTACATTCCTCTTTGTGAGACGTCTGATAAAGCATACTCTCATATTTGGCTAATTCCATCATATTTGCCTGCCACACGATGCCATAGAGAATGTGATGGAGGACGCAAGGGTTTGTGGGGGTGAGATGATTGGGGGATGAATGGTGTGTAGTATGGGGAGGAAAACAGAAAAGTCAGCGGCTTCTGGGGAGAGCGGGAAGAAGGTATATATTATTATAGATAAATGTTGATTTTGTATGTTTTCTTTTTTGTTTTTTAAGCAAAGAGAGTGGTTGGATTTCCCATGTTGAAAGCTGTAACTGTTTATCATTGATGTCGAGAGTGAGGAATATAGAATACATTTTTTTTGCAAATGATGTGGTTCTGTTCATTGGCCAAGCCAGGATTGTCACAAGGGAAGATATGAGTAAAACAGACCAGTTTGCTATGCCTCAAGAGATTATGTCAAATTAAAAGCTTTTAATGTGTGCATTGTGATAAGACTGAATCATAGCACTGGAATTTATCTCTGCAGTGGAGCTTAAGTATTTATTTTATTTCAGTATTTGGTGTACTCTGCACGTCATTAAACGGAGCTTAGCCGAGATTGGGTGGCAGAGCCGGTGGTGGGAGGCGGGGATAGTGCTGGGCAGACTTATATGGTCTGTGCCAGAGCCGGTGGTGGGAGGCGGGGCTGGTGGTTGGGAGGCGGGGATAGTGCTGGGCAGACTTATACGGTCTGTGCCCTGAAGAGGACAGGTACAAATCAAAGTAGGGTATACACAAAAAGTAGTACATATGAGTTTATCTTGTTGGGCAGACTGGATGGACCGTGCAGGTCTTTTTCTGCTGTCATCTACTATGTTACTATGTTGCTGACACCAATAAAGAGAAACAAAAAAAAAAAAGAACACCTTAGTAAATGTGTTAGGATCCCATGCTGACACCAAATTTATGCTGCTTCTTTAATGCCATTTAATGAAGTGGACAGAAGCTTTCCGATGCCTTATATCTTCCAGCACGCTGTGGCCTGCAGACACCCTTCTGCACAAATCCCTTTGATGGTAGCCTGAAGCGCCTGGACAGGAAACCAGGCTTTCACATGTCAGTAAAATTCATGGGCTAGCCAAAGCTCTTCCTTCCTAGCTGCACAAGCCAGTAATTGCTCGAGGAAGTTCAACCTTCCAATCATCACCTTGAATTTTCTTTGTCCTTTTCAAGTTTTACATTTTTTGACTCAGAAAGGGAGACAGAGAGAGAGTAAAATGTAGTGTGAATTTAAAGCAGACCTATGAAAGCTTTGAGCCTGAAACTATTGTTTTACAGAGTAAGCATCTGTTTTTCTGTTCTATAACTGCTTACTACCCTAACACAAAACGGGTGCTTAGCCCCAGAATAAAAGTCATACAACTGCTTTTACTGGTATTTTTATGCATCTATTGAAACCTTACAAAGGCCAGAGTCCTGTAACAAGAAACGACAAGTATAAGAGATAAATTTAAATTCAAAACTATACCCGCCCCCCCCCCCCAAAAAAAAAAAAAAAACCAAAACCTAATAGTGCAGCAAAAGTGAAGGAATAGCAGCAGTGGACGGAGAACAAAGGGAGACAGTCTTCAATCCAAGGAAGAGGCTTGTCCTAACTGCTGCCATGAATAAGGTGCTGAGTAGCTCACCTATAATAAAGGAAAAAGGAGGTGATGATGCCCCTATATAAGACTCTGGGAAGCCCTCATTTAGAATATTGTGTACAATTCTGGAGACCTTCTAAAAGAGAAACAGGATGGAGTTGATCCAGAAGGCGGCTACTAAAATGGTCAGGTCTCTTCGTCATAAAGCATGTGGGGATGGACAAAGATCTTGCATTCTTTGGAAGAAAAGTGGGAGAGGGGATATATGATAGAGACATTTAAACAGTTATGCTGCATACATGAAAGGAAGCTCTGGAGGGGGCATAGGATGAAGGCGAATGGGGATAGACTCGGAAGTGCCCGAGGAAATACTTCTTCACGGAAATTGCCTGTTATGCCATATGAGTTTCAATGAATGTTCCATTAGTGGATTTTGTGGGTTGGGGGTTTGGAAAAAGGGAGGAGGTAGTTGGGGGGCAGTGTACCACTTGGAGGGATGGGCATCTCAGATCCCCATATTAAAATTCTGCTTCCCTCACTAATGCTTCTCGTGACCTTGGATAAGCTGTATAACCTTCTGCTACCTCAAGGCAGAGGAGGATTGGCCTAGTGGTTAGAGTGGTGGACTTTGGTCCTGGGGAACTGGGTTCGATTCCCACTGCAGGCACAGGCAGCTCCTTGTGACTCTGGGCAAGTCACTTAACCCTCCATTGCCCCTGGTACAAAATAAATACCTGAATATATGTAAACCGCTTTGAATGTAGTTGCAAAAACCTCAGAAAGGCGGTATATCAAGTCCCATTTCCCTTCCCTTATAGCCTCATGTACAAACCTGCGGTAACCTGTCAATGCACATTATTTAATGCAAGTTTTGTTATTCTCAATGGGACCTATTTATTAAGTGCTTAACTCACATTAATGAGAAAATGAAGCCTCTAGCTTGTAACCCTCAGGAGCAGGGATACCCCTTCTCTTCCTGATCATAATATGCCTTGAGCTCAGATTTAGAAAGACAAATCTACTATAATAAAACTCACCCTCAACGTTCTGAGGACACTGACGTCAGTGAAGCCAAGCTCTGACTTCCTTCAAAAAGGTTCGAAGGTTCGTGGTGGTGAAGCCACCAAAATCGATCCGGGCCCCGCCCTCGAGGGCGGAGCAATGGCAGAACAACGAAGGGGTTGGCAGAGAGGGAAGCAGGGGGTGGGAAATCGCTCCGGGCCCCGCCCTCGAGGGCGGAGCAATGGCAGAACAACGAAGGGGTTGGCAGGGAGGGAGGCAGGGAGGGGGAATCGCTCCGGGCCCCGTCAAACGTCATGACGTTGGTGGCGGAGCAATGCCAGAACAACGAAGGGGTTGCCCAGGGACAGAGGGGGGTGTTGGCGACAAAAACCTTGCTAGCGCCCATTTCATTTGCTCTGAAACGGGCTTCTATTACTAGTAAATATATAATCCAAATCCATAAGTATCAAAACACATGTAATGTCAATTGTAAATATCCCTGTGATAAACAAGCTCCATCACACATGGGATAGGGTACTTGCTTTTTGTTTAAATACCCAGTTCTGAAAGATGTAGCCTGAAAACACGGGAGACAGAAACTTCACAGAGAGGTACAGCATGGAGAATAACAGTGCAAGCCTCCATCTACAGAAAATGCCCATTACTGAATAGGCACAATACAGGCAGCAGTAGGGCAATATTCCCTCACAACACACACAAAAACATTAGACAAAGTACACTTGTCCTTGAAAGCTCATCCTATATAATAATTCTCACCTCCAACGTTCTAAAGTAGCTGCCTGTGTCCGTGGCTCCTGGAGTTGCTGAGCTAGGCTCCGTAGCCAGGCTGACGTCACTCACAGCTGATTCCCAGGCAGGGGGAGGAGTAGTAGGGAAACACTCGGAGCAACTTGCTTCGAGTGTTTCCCTACTCCTCCCCCTGCCTGGGAATCAGCTGTGAGTGCACCGCTCAAACACTCCCTCCACGCATCACCCAAGCCCCCCCCCCCCCCCGGCACATCAACACCCCCCTCCGAAGCACATCAACCCCCTCGCAACCTGCAGTTGCCACTGGTAACACTGTGCGGCTGCTGCTGCTTCTCCTGTTGAGCAGCAGCGGCCATTACAAAAAGAAAAAAAAGCCATAAATGTTTTAAAACCTGAAACGCGGCACCGTAGACAGCCATCAGGCATAGGCTGTCGGCTCTGCAGCCAGCCGCTCCTCCTCTCGCCTCCATGTCACTGCCCCTGGAGTAAGACCCCAGAGGAGCGCAGCGACGTGAGAGGCGAGAGGAGGAGCGGCTGCAGAGCTGACAGCCAATGCCTGATGGCTGTCTACGGTGCCGTGTTTCAGGTTTTAAAACATTTATTGCTTTTTTTCTTTTTGTAGCGGCCGCTGCTGCTCAACAGTAGAAGCAGCAGTGGCCGGACAGCGTTACCAGTGGCAGCTGCGGGTGGCGAGGGGGTTTGATGCGCCGGGGGGGGGGGGGGGGGGGGAGGATCGCTGGACATGGGTGGCTGGGGGGGAGGGGAGGGTCGCTGGATATGGGTGGCTGCAGGGGGGGGCAGGGGAGAGGGAGGTGGGGAGGGGGTCCTGAGACCAGAGAGGTATGGGTGGGGAGGGGGACCCTGCGAGAGGGGGGGTGGGGGCACACACTCACTCACTCTCACATACACTCTCTGACACACTCTCTGTCTATCACACTCAATCTCTCTGTCACACACACACAGACACTCTGTCTGTCACACACTCTCTCTCTCACACAAACACACACACACTCTGTCTCTCTCTCTCATTCTCTCTCTGACACACACACTCCATCTCTCACACACACTCTCTCTCTCTCTCTCTCTCAAACATACACACTCTGAGGAAAACCTTGCTAGCGCCCGTTTCATTTGTGTCAGAAACAGGCCTTTTTTTTTTTTTACTAGTGCCACAATAAATTGGTTAGTCCATAATGTGCCACTAGACTCTCTTTTTTGGTTCTCTATACTAACTGGCTCAAGACACCCACAGACACAGAGTGCAATGCAGTACAGGTACAATATGGACAACAGCAATCAAGTGTCCTTCACACACACACACATACATACTGTGCTCTCACAGAGCAGGTACACCATATAGAGCAGTAGCATGACAATATTAATTCTGTACAGAGGGTTTTACTTCTAGCACTTACACTAAGCCCACTGAAGGTTGGTCTCTATTAACTTTTCCACTTGGAACGAAACACACCAGTTATTTTTTGAAGGTACTAAACATTTCTAAAATAGCAATAAATGTTCATCACAAATCTCCCTCTTCACTAATTCCCTGTAGTATCTAAACCTAGAACTGAAGGTATTTATGCCCAAGGCCAAATCTCATCTGGTACAACCAGCAGAAAGGACCTGGTCATAATGCCTTTGCACAGGTAATTGGTGAGGCCATTCTTAGAGTACTGTGTTCAGTTCTGGAGGCCATATCTCATTACGGAGATAAAGAGGCTGAAGCAAGATCAGAGGAAAGCAACCAAAATGGTTAAGAGTTCTCCTTAAGATGACATAATATTAAAAAAGAAAAAAAAAACCCCAAAGAGCCTCTAAACTTTTATTTCAAAAGGAAAACTTGCCTGGGTGAAAAAAATTCTCATTAGTGATTAAATAGGCATTAAGAGGGGTAATTTCATAGCAGAGCGCCCTATGCAAAAATACCACAAAAAGTGGCAAGTGGATAGACTGAATAAAAAGTCATCTTGTTGGAGTTTCTTCTTGCTGCTCATACAGGTAAGTGAATCTGACTTTTTTCTGTACATATATTTAGGGGTCTGTTTACTAAGCCACGCTAGCGGCGCATTCAAAATGAACACTACTACTACTACTACTACTATTTAGCATTTCTATAGCGCTACAAGGCATACGCAGCGCTGCACAAACATAGAAGAAAGACAGTCCCTGCTCAAAGAGCTTACAATCTAATAGACAAAAAAATAAATAAAGTAAGCAAATCAAATCAATTAATGTGAACGGGAAGGAAGAGAGGAGGGTAGGTGGAGGCGAGTTGTTACAAGTGGTTACGAGTCAAAAGCAATGTTAAAGAGGTGGGCTTTCAGTCTAGATTTAAAGGTGGCCAAGGATGGGGCAAGACGTAGGGGCTCAGGAAGTTTATTCCAGGCGTAGGGTGCAGCGAGACAGAAGGCGTGAAGTCTGGAGTTGGCAGTAGTGGAGAAGGGAACAGATAAGAAGGATTTATCCATGGAGCGGAGTGCACGGGAAGGGGTGTAGGGAAGGACGGGTGTGGAGAGATACTGGGGAGCAGCAGAGTGAGTACATTTATAGGTTAGTAGAAGAAGTTTGAACAGGAGGCGAAAACGGATAGGGAGCCAGTGAAGGGACTTGAGGAGAGGGGTAGTATGAGTAAAGCGACCCTGGCGGAAGACGAGACGGGCAGCAGAGTTTTGAACCGACTGGAGAGGGGAGAGGTGACTACGTGGGAGGCCAGCAAGAAGCAGATTGCAGTAGTCTAAACGAGAGGTGACAAGGGTGTGGATGAGGGTTTTGGTAGAATGCTCGGAAAGAAAGGGGCGGATTTTACGGATGTTGTAAAGAAAGAAACGACAGGTTTTGGCGGTCTGCTGGATATGAGCAGAGAAGGAGAGAGAAGAGTCAAAGATGACCCCAAGGTTTCGAGCTGAGGGACAGGCTGTGTCGGCTCTATTGCACAGCTAGCCACGCTAGTGGCTTAGTAAACCCCAGCGTTAATGGATCAAACACTTTTTGTATTTTCAGTTATGCAAGCATTATTTTGCTCCGTTCTAAACAGACCAGTGGACTAGACTGAGTTATGAGACGAAGGTCCTCTTTCTCTTATACATAAACATATATTTTTGAATGTTTGAATTGTTGCTCCTACATCAGTTGTGTTGATTGGATTTTTTTCTGATGATAGTAATTTATAAAAGCAACATAGGTGTCTGTATGCTTTTATAAAATAAGTTCCTATAATAATCTCCAAAAAATTTATATCTGATCTAAAGAGGTGTACATGTGTATTATATAAAGTACCAGTAAAAAAAAGGCCCGCTTCTCAAAGAAATGAAACGGACGCTAGCAAGGTTTTCCTCGGAGTGTGTATGTTTGAGAGAGTGAGTATGAGAGTGACTGTGTGAGAGAGAGAGAGAGAGAGTGAATGTGCGAGTGTGTGTGTGTGTGACAGAGAGAGAGTGAGACTGGGTGCGAGTGTGTCTGTGAGAGAGAGAGTGTGTATGTGAGATTGAGAGTGTGTGCCCCCTCCCTCCCAGTTCCAGGGTCCCCCCTCCCTCCCTCCGTGTTCCACGGTCGTCTCCCCCTCCCTCCCCCCCTCCGAGTTCCAGGGTCGTTCCCTCCCTCCCTCCGAGTTTTAGGGTCCCCCCCTCTCTCCCAGTTCCAGGGTCCCCCCCTCCCTCCCAGTTCCAGGGTCCCCCCTCCCTCCCAGTTCTAGGGTCGTCATCCCTCCCTTCCTCCCTTCCAGTTCTCCTCCCTCCAATTTTTAAAAGTCATCTTCACTTACTAAGTCAGGGTTACGACGGCGGGCAGCAGCAGCGGTAAAACGCGTGCAGGCTCGGCCCTTCTCTCTCTTTCTCAGCTGTGGTGTTGCCCTTGCGGAAACAGGAAATGAAGGCAGGACCACAGCTGAGAGAGAGAAGGGCCGAGCCTGCACGTGTTTTACCACTGCTGCTGGCCGCTGTAACCCTGACTTGGTAAATGAAGATGACTTTTAAAAATGGGAGGGAGGGGGCCTGGAACTGGAAGGGAGGGACGACGACACCCTCATGCGTGTGACGTCGCGTTCCTTCGCCTGCCAACTCTGCAACGTGCCCTTCCCTCTCACTGTTCCGCCCTCGACTTCATCACGTTTTGACGCGAGGGTGGGACAGAGAGAGATGGTGACAGACTGACAAACCTGCCACGGAGTCAGCTTCAGAACGTTGGAGGTGCAAATTATTATAGGAGATGTGCATGCATTGCAAACCTCACCCAAACTGCGCCTGCTGAGCCTGCCCAATAGCACAAAACTGGGTGCAAACCTTCTGTGCACCTTCTTACACCCCTATGCGATTTTATAAGAACCATTTTCTATGCATAAAACACGCTTTCTACACAGGGAGAAAAAAAAAAGAAGCTTTACAAAATGACTCATGAAATGCTCATGGCATCAAAGTCTCTTTTCACAAATACAAGATATGAAATGGTATTATACTTTGAAATGTCACAAGGCAAGCAGGAAAAGTTTAGTTCTGTGGTAAAGGAAAAAATTAACTGTATGTATTGTTTATAAAGAGAATGCTACAAACTCCATGCAACCCTTGACATTTCAGTCCTAGGCTTCAATTGTGCCACAGGGTTAAGTGGCACTGCTGTAATGGTATTGTCATGTTACTCACACAACTGGCCTCAGTGACTTTTCTTTGGACACACAAAATATTGCTGTGCTCTTTTCAGTGGCCCACGCAGACCTATTCTAAACTCATTACCAGTTTAATTTACAAAGAAGTCCTTATAGATATTAAAATTACTCCCTATAGTCATTTCAACTTGGTGCAATGTTGACACCAATCAACACCAAACCAAAAAAGACTATTGGGAAGCTTTTTGTCTCTTGCTAAACCCTTGATATAGACCATTGTAATCTTCAAACTTCTTGCCAAACTGCTACTACTACTTATTTCTATAGCGCTACTAGACGTACGCAGCGCTGTACACTTGAACATGAAGAGACAGTCCCTGCTCGACAGAGCTTATAATCTAATTAGGATAGACAAACAGGACAAACAAGAGATAAGGGAATATTAAAGTGAGGATGATAAAATAAGGGTTCTGAACAAGTGAACAAGAGTTAGGAGTTAAAAGCAGCATCAAAAAGATGGGCTTTTAGTTTAGATTTGAAGACGGCCACAGATGGAGCTTGACGTACCGGCTCAGGAAGTCTATTCCAGGCATAAGGTGCAGCAAGATAAAAGGAACGGAGTATGGAGTTAGCAGTGGAGGAGAAGGGTGCAGATAAGAGATCCACATACATAATCTTGTACCTAGCTTTCAACGTACACATATATGTTCCCTTTGAAAGTGCCTATGAACTTCTTAAACCCAGAAAACTTATTGGATTAAATTTTAACTGCCAGACCCTCGACCATTCTTCTAACGTTCAGAGATCCCTTCTCATCGTTTCTACTCCCTCTAGGGTATCCACTCTATTGGCTATTTTCGTGTCATCCGCAAAAAGGCACACCTTTCCTTCCAACCCTTCAGCAATATCTCCCACAAATATATTAAACAGAATAGGCCCCAGCACCGATCCCTGAGGAACTCCACTGCTCACCTTCCTTTCCTCCGAGTGGATTCCATTTACCACCACCTGTTGGTCAACCAGTTTCTTATCCAGTTCACCACTTTTGGTCCTAAGTTCAACCCTTTCAGCTTATTCACGAGTCTTCTGTGGGGGACTGTATCAAAAGCTTTGCTGAAGCCCAAGTAGATTACATCTAGCGCACGTCCCTCATCCAGTTCTTTGGTCACCCAGTCAAAAAAGTCAATAAAATTTGTTTGGCAGGATTTTCCTTTGGTAAAGCCATGTTGCCTCGGGTCCTGTAACCCGTCGGTTTCTAGAACGTTAACTATCCTTTCTTTCAGCAGCGACTCCATTATTTTTCCTACCACCGACGTGAGACTTACCGGTCTGTAGTTTCCCACTTCTTCCCTGTCTCCACTTTTGTGAAGAGGGACCACATCTGCTCATCTCCAATCTGGCGGAACCTCTCCCGTCTCTAAAGATCTATTAAATAAATCTTTAAGAGGTCCCGCCAGGCCCTCTCTGAGCTCCTTCAGTATCCTGGGATGTATCCCATCCAGCCCCATTGCTTTGTTCACCTTCAGATTCTCCAGCTGTTTATAAACTCTTTCTTCCGTGAAACGCATCTCTCTGACCGTCACTAAATCCAAGTTGGCTTCTACCACTATTGATTCTAGATCTAGAAATTTATTTCCCATACTACGGGAATTGGCATACAAAGCTCTCCAGATATTATCCTTTTTTCCCTTTTCTATAAAGATTTTTGATGTCTTGCACTCCTGTGGGTTATTAATTACGTTGGGGCTTTTCTTGCCCATCCCTAGTGAATTTAGTTTAAAGCCCTCTTTAGTACATTAGCCAGTCTGTTACAGAAGACACTTTGCTCCTTCTTTGATAGATGAACACCTCTCTGCTTAGTAGCTATTGGAAATTCATTCTATGGTCAAGGAAACCGACGCCCTCACGTAGGCACCATCCATGCAGCTGCACATTCAGGTCTAGGATGTGAGCTTCCCTCATTCAGCCTTTACCCTCAACAGGCACCTGTACACCTATCTGCTTCAACCTCTGTTCTAGGGCCATGAAGTCACATTTGATATGTTCAGTAGGATACCTAGCAATATCATTTTTGCCTACATGGATGAGCAGCATAGAATAGTAGTCAGTAGGCTTGATGAGTTTCTGCTATATCGTGAATTTTAGCACCAAGCAGACAGCACAAGTCCCTGGACATCATGCCTGGTCAGCAGATGGGTACCTCTGTACCCCTCAGAAGAGAATCATCAACCACCTCTACCTTTCACTTCTTAATGGCCATAAGCAAAGATCTGTAGAATGTGTTATCTGTGAAACCAATCTCCAATGCTGTATTAAAACACCTTACTACACCTCTGCTTTAGAGAAAAGGTAGGGGAGAAGGCTGGAGGAGTATGTAGGAAAACCACAGATAAATATCTAATTTCTACCAAGACCAAGACTAGTGGTTAGGGTGGTTGACTTTGGTCCTGGGGAACTGAGTTCGATTCCCACTTCAGGCACAGGCAGCTCCTTTTGACTCTGGGCAAGTCACTTAACCCTCCATTGCCCCATGTAAGCCGCATTGAGCCTGCCATGAGTGGGAAAGCGCAGGGTACAAATGTAACAAAAATAAAATAGATACTATTGGAGATTCTACATGGAATGTTGCTACTATTGGAGATTCTACATGGAATGTTGCTATTCCACTAGCAACATTCCATGTAGAAGGCTGCGCAGGCTTCTGCTTCTGTGAGTCTGACGTCCTGCACGTATGTGCAGGACGTCAGACTCACAGAAGCAGAAGCCTGCGCGGCCACATTGGTGATCTGCAAGGGCCGACTTCTACATGGAATGTTGCTAGTGGAATAGCAACATTCCATGTAGAATCTCAAATAGTAGCAACAGTGGAGGAGTGGCCTAGTGGTTAGGGTGGTGGACTTTGGTCCTGAGGAACTGAGTTCCATTCCCACTTCAGGCACAGGCAGCTCCTTGTGACTCTGGGCAAGTCACTTAACCCTCCATTGCCCCATGTAAGCCGCATTGAGCCTGCCATGAGTGGGAAAGCGCAGGGTACAAATGTAACAAAAATAAAATAGATACTATTGGAGATTCTACATGGAATGTTGCTACTATTGGAGATTCTACATGGAATGTTGCTATTCCACTAGCAACATTCCATGTAGAAGGCTGCGCAGGCTTCTGCTTCTGTGAGTCTGACGTCCTGCACGTATGTGCAGGACGTCAGACTCACAGAAGCAGAAGCCTGCGCGGCCACATTGGTGATCTGCAAGGGCCGACTTCTACATGGAATGTTGCTAGTGGAATAGCAACATTCCATGTAGAATCTCAAATAGTAGCAACAGTGGAGGAGTGGCCTAGTGGTTAGGGTGGTGGACTTTGGTCCTGAGGAACTGAGTTCCATTCCCACTTCAGGCACAGGCAGCTCCTTGTGACTCTGGGCAAGTCACTTAACCCTCCATTGCCCCATGTAAGCCACATTGAGCCTGCCATGAGTGGGAAAGCGCGGGGTACAAATGTAACAAAAATAAATAAAAATAAACATCAGAAATTTAACAGTTTAAGATAGTATGAGTAGTACACAAGATTCAGAATAAGCCAAAAGTTAGACTTTTTTTTTCTTTTTTTGAAATACGCACAGAAAAAGTTTAGAGAAACAGAACAGAAAGCCAGAAGACAGCACAACAGTAAGGATTAGCCAGATAGATAAAATGAGAGAATGCAGATATTTGGCTTAGCTCAAGACAGAGAGGTTCCAGCAGTAACAGGCCTGATCCCAAAAAACACATGTTTGAAAAGCAAAGGCTTATTCTAGTATAATAGCCACACCTCTGCTTTGCAAAAAATAAATAAATAAATAAATAAATAAAAACCTGCCTCCTAGACCAGGTGACTGCTTTAGAGGAAAGGTGGGGGAGGGGGCAGCAGGAGTGCTAGTACATAATAATGAAATAGTAATCAAATAGGGATAGTACAGACAGGAGACAAAAAAAGGACCAGCTTCAGCTCCGCAGCTGGGCACCTATAAGAGGCAAAAGTGGGAAAGCTGCCTAAAAAGATGGGCTTTAAGCATAAATCAAGGGTAAACAGTTCAGTACGGATAGATCGTAAGGGAGGGTATTTCCAGAGGGAAGGGGCAGAATGGAAAAAGCTGAGTGGCAAGTAGATTCCAGATGAAAGAAGTCAACCAGAAGGAGAGAAAAATGAAAAGCAAGAGCTGAACATAAAACCCAGGAAGGAGTTAGACAGTGATGAACATTGAGAGGTAAGAAGGAATACACCTGTGTGTTGGTGTGAACATGAGTAAGAATTTTATACTGGATGCAGAAAAGGGGACAGGGAGTCAGTAAAGTTGAGCTGGGGTTGGGGGGGGGGAAGAGATGATCAGATCTGTCCATAGTCAAAAACATTTACTTGGTCACCAGCAGCGACAACCACATCAGGGCGTTTTTACAAAATCTGTGGTACTTGGACAGATAATTTTCGATGTATATATATATATCATTCAATGGGCAAAGTTCAAAAATGGGATAGGATTTGGGGTGTTGCAGGGGTGGCCCACACCAATAGCAGGTATAACTTGAAACATCTAAGGGGGTGAGGTTGTCAATGTGGGCTTCCGTCAAGATGTGTTATATTACCACTAACTCATGCCGTTTTAGAACAGGCCCATTTTATGCAATGAGACCTAGTTAGTAATAACTGTGGTTAGCTGTAGCCTACATTGATAACTTCCACCCTAGACATTCCACATCATACACACTGCTGAGTATGCATATAAGTACATACATAAGTAATGCCACACTGGGAAAAGACCAAGGGTCCATCGAGCCCAGCATCCTGTCCACGACAGCGGCCAATCCAGGCCAAGGGCACCTGGCAAGCTTCCCAAACGTACATAAGTACATAAGTAATGCCACACTGGGAAAAGACCAAGGCTCCATCGAGCCCAGCATCCTGTCCACGACAGCGGCCAATCCAGGCCAAGGGCACCTGGCAAGCTTCCCAAACGTACATAAGTACATAAGTAATGCCACACTGGGAAAAGACCAAGGGTCCATCGAGCCCAGCATCCTGTCCATGACAGCGGCCAATCCAGGCCAAGGGCACCTGGTGAGCTTCCCAAACGTACATAAGTACATAAGTAATGCCATACTGGGAAAAGACCAAGGGTCCATTGAGCCCAGCATCCTGTCCACGACAGCAGCCAATCCAGGCCAAGGGCACCTGGCGAGCTTCCCAAACGTACAAACATTCTATACATGTTATTCCTGGAATTGTGGATTTTTCCAAGTCCGTTTAGTAGCGGTTTATGGACTTGTCCTTTAAGAAACCGTCCAACCCCTTTTTAAACTCTGTCAAGATAACCGCCTTCACCACGTTCTCTGGCAATGAATTCCAGAGTTTAATTACGTGTTGGGTGAAGAAAAGTTTTCTCCGATTTGTTTTAAATTCAAATCGGAGAAAATCTATTAAAAAAGGTTTGGACGGCTTCCTAAAGGAAAAGTCCATAGACCATTATTAAATTGGACTTGGGGAAATCCACTATTTCTGGGATAAGCTGCATAAAATATTTTGTACTTTTTTGGGATCTAGCCAGGTATTTGTGACCTGGATTGGCCACTGTTGGAAACAGGATGCTGGGCTTGATGGACCTTTGGTCTGTCCCAGTATGGCGCAATACTTATTTTATACGTTTAAAATTATACTTTGACCAGCTAGCGGAATACCGACTTCACAGTTTATAACTTTAAAAGAGGCAGAAGTGCTAACATCTATTAAGTACAAATCTACCATGCTAACACCACACATGCATGAATTGCCACACAAAATAAGCTCATGCTTACATTATTTTTGTTCCAGATAATGCATTTGTGGGTAAAAAAAAAAAAAAGGTGTTGAGATCACATTATAAACGCTAGTTCTCATGTGCTCCTATCCCTATCCAGATTGCATTTATCAAATTTGGAGCATCTTCTATTGAAAAAAGGCATTTGCTTTAATCATGAACAGGCAATGCCCACAAACCTGTATGTTACTGGAATACATTCACACAGACTGATACCCCCATCAAAGTTTTATTTCAGCCATATTTGCCCAAAACCGAAAACGTGTTATTTTATTCAAGCTAAGCAGTATTTTTAATTCTAATTTACAATTTGTTTTTAAATGTTTGCTAAGAATAAAACAAAGACTTCTAC
Organism: Microcaecilia unicolor; assembly: GCF_901765095.1. Taxonomy (NCBI): domain Eukaryota; kingdom Metazoa; phylum Chordata; class Amphibia; order Gymnophiona; family Siphonopidae; genus Microcaecilia; species Microcaecilia unicolor. Next base: position 352,664,990 of record NC_044035.1, on the reverse strand, counting down.
AAATTAGGCTTAGGATGTGTACCCAGCATCTCTATCAGACGCTACCTCCATTCCTTGCATCAGAGCTGGCCCCAGAAAAAAAAACGATTCTCAAGACTTATGCCCTGTCTGAAACTGCCCTAAGGCATGGAAGTACATAGTCACATACAAGGAAAGAGAACAAGGACTGTGTACCCTTAAAATCTGACCAAATGATCCAGTGACAAAGAAAGAAATGCAAACAGCACACTTGGGAATCTTACATATTGTAATGTTTTTAATTAGTCTGTTGTTATTACTAACAAGCCTTGAGTCTGAAACAGTGTTTAATGTCTGTTGGCTTGTGGTGTCACTAGAAGGGGTACTCAGTATAGCCACAAAATAAATTCTCATATATCCCTTGCTTGTGAGTTTTTATCACTGTACTTACTGTAACTGTAAATAGACACTAGGAATATTTATTAGAGTTTTCTATTCAAGGATTCTAATGCCTAAATGTATTGAGGTTGATATTCAAAGCGATTTCACTAGCCAGAAACGGCTCCTGACCAGTAAAATCGCATGTTTAGAACTCCACTGAAAACATCTAATTACTGCCTAACTGAAAACTACCTACTGTGGGGCTGTTCTGGGGACAGAGTCAGCACTTAACCAGCGATGATAAGCACATAAATAGGATAACATAAAAGTCAGTCTTATTTTTATACTGTGTGCCGCAGCTGAACATTGCACTTAACTGGCTATGGTTTAGCTAGCTGTGCAAACCTGGAAATTCAATTCCATACCCAGACATGGACCGGCACTGAATTTTCGGGTATAACGCCAGTGGCAGTCAGCAAAACGCTGAGCGCTGCCAAGTGAATATCACTCCCGTTAATTTCAAGTAGGCCTTTATGCTGCAAACTGGACAACACCGCAAAAGTGATGGTATACTAGGCCCCAGAAAACTGAAGTGAGATTAACATTGTAACATAGTAACATATCAGATGATGGCAGAAAAAGACCTGCACGGTTCATCCAGTCTGCCCAACAAAATAAACTCAAATGTACTACTTTTTGTGTATACCCTACCTTGATTTGTACCTGTCCTCTTCAGGGCACAGACCGTATAAGTCTGCCCAGCACTATCCCCGCCTCCCAACCACCAGTCCCGCCTCCCACCACCAGCTCTGGCACAGACCGTTAAGTCTGCCCAGCGCTATCCCCGCCTCCTAACCACCAGTCCCACCTCCCACCACCAGCTCTGGCACAGACCGTATAAGTCTGCCCAGCACTATCCCCCGCCTCCCAACCACCAGCCCCGCCTCCCACCACCAGCTCTGGCACAGACCTCTCATTCCACCTTTGGCTTTCTGATGGAGAAGAAAGAGTGAAAAAAATACAGAAATCTGACTCGCAAGTTGATCTTTCCAGGGTTAACATGCATAACATAGAAAGTAATGCATCTAGTCTGCCCAACAGTCACACTCGTTATCAATTCATGATTAAATCAACAATGAACGTGAAATTATATACTTGATCATGGTCTTTCTTTGGTGTTTTTGGGACACAGACCATAGAAGTCCACCCGGCTCTGTCTTCAAGTTCCAACTACTTGAGTTGCTGTCAAAGTCCACTCCAGCCTATCTGAATCCATCTTGTTATTTGAAGGACCTAGACCGTAAAAGTCTGCCCAGCACTGTCCTTGGTTCCGGTTGCCATTGAAGCCCTTTCCAGCCCATTCTAAACTGGACTGCCATATACAGAACACAGACCTACAAAGTCCAAGTGTCACTTACACATCCACATACATGCAGCCATTTAAGGTTTTTTTTTTTATACCATCCGTTTTCTAAATAGCATTCCTCTGTGTTCATCCCACACCTTTTTGAATTCCAGCACTGTTTTTGTCTCTACCACTTCCCTTGGGAGGGCATTCCAGGCATTGACCATGTACTACTTCATTGCCAGGTACTGTAATGTTCTCTCTACCATTCCTACTCAAATACAAGACTTCACTTTCTCTTAAAAACTTACTATAAAAAAATTTTTCCTCTTACATATTACTTAGCCCCTCTGGATATTCTGTAATATTCTCAAGGGGATATTTTCTCAGTTAAGAATATTTATTATACACCTAGAGGTTTCAGAGACATTAGGGAAGATGGAGGTATGGATCTAAATTCTTTCCCTGACAGCTTGGATATATCTTAATTTGTATAATAATAAGAAACAGAGTTTTTATATACTATCTTCACCCAACGGGTTTGAGAACGGTTTATAAAAGAAAGGTTTAACAGCATAAATTTAAAACCCATTAAAAAGTAATTTTCAAAATACTATCCAAAATGTTTAACATATAACCAGGTTTTTAACATTTTAAAAACCTCAGATAGTTTGTCTCTCTTCTAATGCGAAAAGGCAGAGAATTTCATTTTTGAGGAGCAACTACATTGAAAAGTGCTTTGTTTATTGAGGAGAGTCTAAACGACGAAGGAGACATAATTTCAAATTTGTTGGTGTGGACAGAACAGTCAGATACTAAAGTAGGGTGACTGTAGATAAAATATTGAGGACAGTTACCATACAAAATTTTGAAAACAAAAAAAATCATTTAAAAATCTATTCTAGTGGCCACAGGTAGCCAATGGAGTTCTCTCAATAAGGGAGTGACCCTATTGCTTTTAGGAAGTCTTCTTACTAAGGTGCACTAGCATTTTTAGCTTCCGCTAGAAATTAGTTGGCGCTAAACGCTGAGATGCCCATTATATTCCTATGGGTGTCTCAGCGTTTAGCACCAGCTGATTTTTTGCGTGAGCTAAAAATGCTAGTGCACCTTTGTAAAAGACCTCTTTAGTCTTATACAATATGATCCTAGCTGCTGTGTTTTGAAGTAATTATAAACAAGATAATAATACTTTAGAAACTCCTAATGTGACAAGGCTAGCACTCGAGCCCCCACAGAGAAGCAGCTAATCCCTGAACTACAGTTCCCAGAAGCCCTTGCAAGCAGGAGAGGGGAGGGTAGCCCCAAAAGGGTGGAACGGATTTCCAACCCCAGCAGGGAGAGAAGTGGCTCAGTGCTAGGGGAGCCAGTTACTCCCTTCCCCACTAGAGGGAGAAGGGGAGGTAAAGCTCAGTCCCTTAGCTGCATCGCCAGTATATAATTCCCTCCAGGTGTGAGAGGAGAGAGAGATTTCCAGGTGGCTCCCAGGAGGGAGAGGAAACTGATTGAGAGAGAAGCTGCCATGGAGTAGGTGGAGGACGGAAAGGGCCTGCTACTGAAGCTTCCCTGGGGGGGAAAAGTAAGCTGCCATGGAGTGTGAGAATGTAAATGTAGCCCTGTCCAGCACATGAAGGCAGTATGAGAGGCCACAGGGGTGTGGTGCTGTGAGGTAGGAGGAAAGCTGCCAGCCCTGTTTGGTACAGGGTCCTCCTGGGTGCTGTGAAGAGGACAGGGGCATTAAGTAGTGGTTTCCTTTGAAGAGACTGTTTGTGAAAGTTTGGGAATTATTGGGATGTACAGAACAGCAGGCTGAACTTTGACTAAGCCCTTCTGAGGGAGAGGGGAAGGTAGTGCAAAGGAAGTGGGCCGGAACTGAATGTTGGCTGGAGTTTGGAACCCGGCCTGAACCCTGTTTGTGAACTGCATTTCAATTTTGAGAGTGGGACTGAATTGAGAATAAAGCACTTTGGTCTTAAGTCCGTATGGCAGTCTGGTTCTTTTCTGGAAACCTGTGAGCCTAACAGGGCTGCCGGCCCCAACCCAGAGCGGAGGAAGCGGACCCCTTTACACTAAATATGAAGAATTACAATAATCCATATGTGAAAAAATTAGCCCTGACACCAATATCTGAAGATCAGCTTTGGAGAAAAAAAAGCAAATTTGACGCAGTGAACACATCTGAAAAAGACTGACGTAACAATACGATTAACTTCCATCTAGAGTAGAGTCCAGCCAGACTCCCAGGCTACGAACCATTGTTAGTAGGGAAATGGTCTTTCCTTCAAACAAGAAATATTCGGTTGGTGCAGAAATTTCTTACTTCCAATCCATAGCAAGGAAGTTTTGACACAATTTAGCTTCAAACTATGATAAAACATCTACTCAGACATATATTCTAAACTAGTAGTCATCATTTTAAATATATCCTCCAAGGTATTAATGACTGGAAAAATAATTTGTACATGGTCCGCATAAATATAATAGTTTAAGCCCATTATTTATTTATTTATTTATTGCATTTGTATCCCACATTTTCCCACCTATTTGCAGGCTCAGTGTGGCTTACATTGTTCAGTCATGATAATCGCCATTTCCGGAGTGAGAGATACATTGGTATTACAGTAAAGATCTTAATTGACATAGTAGATTGAGCAGTCAATTATAAGGAGTTCATATACGGAATAAGAGATAGGATGGTATTGCCATTAGACTAATGGGCCCTTCTACTACCCCGGCGATAGGGTTACTGCCGGATTTGCACACAGGAAATTGGCCTTACCGCCAGACTTGCTCAGGAGCCTGGCAGTAGTTCAGGCTTTTTTTTTCTATTACTGTCTTCACTGCCTCCTTAAAAGCTTCCCCCAGCAAATGATCGCGTGCCAATGTGTTTCATTAGCACATGGCCATTTACTGGTCTTTTAAAGAAATCCACCTTTTACCCATAGCTGTAAAAGGTGGTCTCAGACGCCACCATGGGCCACCTTTTACCGCTGTTTGGTAAAAGGACTCCTAAGTATGGTATATTCAAAGGCACGTTGATCAACTCCTTTTTCCTCCAACATACGTTACAGGTTTGTTGACCCCTAAATCAGGCTCACACACTGAAACCCGGTCATGTCGGGTCCTTGATTTGTTGAATTTGTGACTATATTAAAGGTCCTATACACAGACGTTTTGGATATCCTCACCTTTTCTTTCCTCACTCTGTTGTTTGTCTACATGTCCATGAGGTTTGGACTTTCTCTTTCCCTTTGTTCTCTATATAACAATGATCTCCATATTGAGGACTTAAGACTGCTTTTTCTTGTTTTTTTGGAATGATACTTTTTGATCCTTTATTAAAGTACTTCCTTTCTTTTCTCTATACATCAACACATCCACTTATGAATTCTCAATCCTGAAATCTCACCACACTCATACCTTTAATCACAGAAAATGTATACCATATGTTTTTCGTTATTATATATTGTCCTCAGACCCTCTAGTTTCCCGTTATTTTCCTTCCAATGTTTCAATGTTCTTTTCCATTGATATATTCCTTAATGATACTTTGATTTTGTCTCGTATAACTCTTCACAATGTAATCCTTAACCGAATTGTAACAAACTGTATTTCCATCATTCATAATGTATTGTAAGCCACACTGAGCCCGCAAAAAGGTGGGAAAATGTGGGATACAAATGCAATAAATAAATAAATAATATATATTTACAAATTCAATTTTTAAAAAAACTCAGTATTTGTTAAAAGTCATAAGCTATTATTAAAAATTCTGTTCAGAATATTTTAAAGACTGACTTTGTAATTCCTTTTGCACAGAATTCCTCCATCATAGAGGCTAGCTCCTCCCTGCCCCAGGTTTCACACCCTCCCCCAATCCCCCCAAAGAATTCTCCCTCTTCAGGCTTCTTCCCAGCATTATTACTCTCCATGTTCCACATTCCCCAGATAACTGCCTCTCCAACTTTGCTTGAACCCCTCTCCCTCCCACAGGTTTAACACCCAGCCTCCCAGTTGTCTCCCTCTGCTGACCCCCCCCCCCCCAAGTCCAACTCCCCCCCTCCAGCTTTCTCTCTCTCTTTCTTTTCCCCCTAGTTCTCTTTTCCGTGCCCCATCTCTCTGTCTTCTTTAACCCTAGCATGACCCTCAGCTATTCCTACATCCTCTAGCTTTTTCTGTATGGTGTCCTGCATGGCTCAAATCTGTAGTTAGGCCCTGGAAAACACAGCCCAGCATGCAGCCCAATTCCTTCTTCTCCTCTTGCTCCGATCAGTGTGTGTTGGGGGGGGGGGGGGGGGGGGAAGAGAAGAGGAAAGCCACTACAATTGCCACTTCTGCCTCTCCTATTCCCTGTGGAGGACTTTCCATGGCTATTCCAGAAATCCACACAAGTGGGGATTCTCTGCAAACTCTAAACACAGGATTCCTCTATTTCAAAGTCAAAGCTTTCAGAGAATGAGCTTGGCACTGCAACACATTTTGAGTTTTTCAAAGGACTTTTAAGAGGCACACAGGCAGAAACACATCAGGGAAACATATGAAAAAAAAAGTCTTTCAGAATAATGTGTGCTAGCTCTTAGATGGTCATTTACACATGAGGCTTTTCTTCCTTTGGCAGTAGGAGTGTACTGACCATGAAAGATGGTCCGCTTCTAATTCCAGAAATTGGGATTTATTTACCACCTTTTTGAAGGAATTCACTCTCAGGGCAGTGTACAACAAGATTAAGTCAAACATAAGAAACAGACAATTACAGCAGTAAGCTACTGCATTAGCATATGCCAACACAATTTATCACATTAGCAGTGAATAGGCCCCATTGTGGAAAACGGGGCATGTGGTATATCATTTGCAGGAAAGCAGTAGCTCCTTTTAGTAAATCCAATCCTAAACGCCACTAAGCATGTTCATGAATTCCCAGGGTCCAGGAATGTGATGGCATCATGCCTGCCTTTGACTAGGGACAGTAGAGGCGGAAGCTGTTCTACCCTTTTGTTAAATTAGCCATTTCATAATGTGAAATAAAAACTGTGATTTCAGCTGGCCCCCTCCTGTTTGCAGACATCAATTTTCCTTTCACAGTGCTCATACTCTGCGGTGGTGTAGTGAAAATAATTTCTGAACTTTACTCCATTCAGCACTCCCTTTAAGACGGAATCCATTATTATGCTAACCAAAATAGTCAGATTTGTACTTTCAAACCCTAAAGTTGGGAGGCATGTCATTTTTTTCTATGTGGATGTAGTCATCAAATCTTTCTATCTACCCAAACCAGCCAATAATAAATTATCCAGATCTTGCTAAGGCATAATCATTTATCCCAGTTGGGACCAAGCTGATCTCCTTCCTGGACTAGTCAAACTCTTCGTTTGCAGTTCAGAAGTCCATAAAAATAAGGTCAATTTTCATTTACATTCTGTGACTTGTACTATAAGAGACTGGAAGAAAAAAATGCTGATGATAGATGTAAGACTTCCAGTCTTTTCTAAATTTAGGTTAGATTAGAAGCATCCCTATGTGCAGTGCATTTTTTCTAGCAAAAAAGGTGCCGGTACTCAAATGCTAGGACACCCTTCAAGGGTGGGGTGAACACTGAGGGACCCACCCCACAATAGCCAGACCCCCTGCAACCAGTCACAGAATCTATGACAAGGCAGAATTGCTATGTACAGCCTGAACATTTTTATTAAAACTTGGGGTCCGGGCGGTAGCCGTGAAGGAAAATGCTATTAAAGTATTTTATAGATGGTACCTCACGCCACAGAGATTACACCACATGTATGCCCATGTCTCGAAAGATTGTTGGAGAAAGTGTGGGGGAGTGGGAACTATGGGACACATTTGGTGGACCTGTCCAAAGGCGCAGGCTTACTGGAAAAGTGTGCAGTCACGACTTCAAGTCTGGACGGGAAGAGCTGTGCAGTGGCATCCTTTGATTTTCATTTTGGGTTGCAGGCCGGATGGTCTTACGGCTAGTCAGTGGGCTCTTGTGAGGGGATCCTTGCATGCTGCCCGCATAAACTTGGCTCAGCAGTGGAAGGTGGAGCGGGTTCCCTCACTGGTGTCTTGGATTACGAAAGTAAGATATATTTGTGAGATGGAGAGGTTGACAGCTGTCAAGCGCTATTCCTTGCCCAAATGGGAAAAAGTTTGGAAATCCTTTTTGAAAGCATGTGCTTGATGGAGGGTATAAGATTGGAAGAGAGACGGGGGATAGGGGAGGGTGGGATAGGGTTAAGAGGGAGGTTTAGGTTGGGTTAGGGGGATAGATATTAAACAAGAAAATTAAAAATTTTTTGAAGTGTCAATACAATTCAACTATAATGGCTACAGGACCTTACTTTCTGTTTAAAAAGTGAAACTTTTGATATTTGTTTGAACATGTGTTGAGTTGATCTGAATAATATTCTTGTTTAGTGTTCTGTATCACCATTATTCAATAAAAACTTCTACAAATAAAAAAAAAAAAAAACTTGGGGTCCATGGGTCAATTTTACCAGACAATGGAAAAGGTGTCGGTACTCAGTACACCCAAGTATCCCCTCATAAAAAGCCCTGCCTATGTGTAAATAGAAGCATTTACACGGTAGTTTGGCCTACATGTTAAATGCCATTTTAGAAAAGCAGCTATCTAAATGTGGAGATACCTACCCCACTGAGCTTTCCTGCAGGCATGGAGAGGACAGCAAGAGGGAATGGTTAAGACAAACCTATAATATTGATCTGGATTCTCTATCTTACAAGGGGAATCCATGTTGATTACAAAAATGGTAGACATTGGCATTTGCAGCTGATCCAAGGCACAAAGAAAGGGGCAGCTGAAAAGGTCAAGATCTAGGGCATTTTTCCAACAACTACAGAACACACCTGACCTTCATCCCTGGTGTCCCCAACAGTCAAGCCACCCCATGAGATCCAATCCTACTCTTATACCACCAAAAGCACCTGATTACCCCAGGCACAAAGACCACCCTACATAGCAACAATGAACATTTCTGAGTCACCCCTGATCCCCATCCCTGGCATCTAGTGGGAGCAAGAACAATGCCTGTTCACTCCTGCTTGTTTGGTCCTGGGTACAAATGTGGCTCTGACCCCACTATTGTAATCTTGCAATATTACCATTAAGGAGGCTGCCAAATAACCCCTATGATAAAATTGCCACTAGGGGTCACACTGGCCATATCTGTACCCAGGGCCATATGAATAGCTGCAAATGGGCATTGCTCCTGCTTCCGATAGACACCAGCGACTCCAGAGGGGCCAGGAGTGGGAAAGAAGATCTTCAAGCTGGGGAAGGTTGTGGGTGGGAGGGAACAGATCTCATAAGGGAGTCTGGATGTGTTCTGTGGTCATATCAGGGTATGCCAACTGTGGTTGCAGGGGTCAGGGGGACACGCTGGTTCTGCTGGCTTGGGATAGTGAGTAAAAATAATTTTTGTGTACCAGAAATGCCACGTGGTGGGAGTTGGTACTACTGCCGGGCTCCTGCAGTAGCCCGGCAGTAGGGCCAAATTGCCGTGGCTTGGTAAAAGGGTCCCCAAGTGCAGAAGGGACAGTGATTTTGAAAACCTGCTCCTACACGTGTTTGGGGGGGGGGGAGGGAGTCCCCCCTCCACGCACACACACACACACATATATATATGGTGTTTTCCCCCACATGCAGCTTTTCAAATTCACTGCCCCTACTGCACTTGGAAAAACCTTTAACCAAGCCACGGCAATTCGGCCCTACTGCCAGTAGGGCCAAATTGCCGTGGCTTGGTAAAAGAGTCCCCAAGTGCAGAAGGGACAGTGATTTTGAAAACCTGCTCCTACACGTGTTTGGGGGGGGGGGGGAGGGAGTCCCCCCTCCACACACACACACACACACACACATATATATATATATATATGGTGTTTTCCCCCACATGCAGCTTTTCAAATTCACTGCCCCTACTGCACTTGGGAAAACCTTTAACCAAGCCACGGCAATTCGGCCCTACTGCCGGGCTACTGCGGGAGCCAAGCAGAAGTGCCAACTCCCACCACGTGGCATTTCTGGCACACAAAAATTATTTTTAATGTTTTACCACTGGGTTAGCACGGGAGCCCTTACTGCCTCTTAAATAGGAGGCGGTAAGGGCACCCCCAACCCCCCACCCAGAAATGGCCGCTCAGTAAGTGTTACACTTACCGCACCGCCATTTCCATTTTAAAAAATGTCCTTTTACTGACGGCGGTAAAAGGAGGCCTCAGTGCACAGCAAACCTGCGCACCAACACCACCACAGGGGTCGTTTTACTGCCGCTTGGTAAAAGAACTCCTTGGACAGGCAGACGTGCAGTCCTGCACCTGTTTTACAACAGGGTCTTATCTATGTTTCGTGGAACTTCTTGTACAATACTAGGGGAAATCCCTGCATCCCAAGCTGGACATATAAATTTCCCTCTGCACGATATCCCAAACCTACAGGGAGACTGGGCGTCTAGATGGCAGATGACGTTTAATGTAAACAAGTGCAAAGTGATGCATGTGGGAAAGAGGAACCCAAACTATAACTACGTCATGCAAGGTTCCGCGTTAGGAGTCACGGACCGAGAAAGGGATCTAGGTGTCATCATTGATGATACGTTGAAATCTTCTCCTCAATGTGCTGCTGTGGCTAGGAAAACAAATAGAATGTTGGGTATTATTAGGAAAGGGATGGAAAACAAAAATGAGGATATTATTATGCCATTGTATCGCTCCATAGTAACATAGTAGGTGACGGCAGAAAAAGACCTGTACGGTCCATCCAGTCTGCCCAACAAGATGAACTCATATGTGCTACTTTATATGTATACCTGACCTTGATTTGTATCTGACTTTTTCAAGGCACAGACCGTAGAAGTCTGCCCAGCACTAGCCCCACCTCTCAACTTGTCTGAACATTCATGTGACTGCACCTCGATTATTATTTTCAATTCTAGTCGCCACACCTCAAAAAAGATATAGTGGAATTGGAAAAGGTGCAGAGAAGGGTGACAAAGATGATTCAGGGGATGGGATGACTTCCCTATGAGGAAAGGCTGAAGAGGCTGGGGCTCTTCAGCTTAGAGAAAAGGAAGCTGAGGGGAGATATGATAGAGGTCTATAAGATAATGAGTGGAATGGAACGGGTTGATGTGGAGCGTCTGTTTACGCTTTCCAAAAATACTAGGACAATGGGGCATGCGATGAAGCTGCAGTGTAGTAAATTTAAAACGATCGTAGGAAGATTTTCTTCACTCAACGCGTGGTTAGACTCTGGAATTCGTTGCCGGATAAGGTGGTTGGGGCGGTTGGCTTAGCGGAGTTTAAAAGAAAGGTTAGATGGCTTTCTGGAGGAAAAGGACATACAATGTAATTGAATGGATGTAGGAATAATCCACTATTTCTGGGATGGGTGGGATGAAATGCTTGTTCTTTTGGCCGATGTCGGAGACAGGGTGCTGGGCTCGATGGACCCTTGGTCTGTCCCAGCATGGCAATGCTTATATCTTAAGATCACTATTATAATTGTTACCCCCATTCCCTGACCCTATTGCTTTTCCCAGTTTTGATCAACGGACCTAAATGCAAATCAAATGAGCCACAATTTAACTTTTTTCTAAAGGTGACATACCTTACATACTTTAGCTGGCAAACATTTCATAAGAGCACATTCTATTCTTGGTCTTATGCATCTGAATCTATTTCTTAGATATACAACATGAAACCAAAACAGCCTTTTAAAAAACATATTGGCAAGACATAGAAACTACTCTGGCATCATAAGCATGGAACAATCATCTAAAAGCTAAATGCACAGAAATGAATTTAAAATCATTAAAAAAGTTATTAAAGACTCATTTTTTTAATATTAGCTTTTGCCATTTAGCCAGATGGAGAGAGAAAGATTTACCGATAAAAATGGGAAATACATGGTAGTATGAAATTTGTTTTATTTTAATATTTTTGTGGACTTTTTTTTTTTTAGAATGTGTGCATTAGGTCTATCCTGTCATGACTATGGATTTCCTTTCTGGCAATTTTAAATTGACATTTTGTTTTTATTATGAACAGCCTAGAGCTGAAAAGGCTGGGGCAGTATATCAAATGTTAACAAACTGTTAACTGTAAGTTGGCACAAAATGTCCAATTCAATGTCCAAGTATGCTGAGAGTCACACTTCTTTAATAAAGCATCAGGCAGAGTAACTACATTAGCCCGACACATTATTAAAGAAGTTTTAAGTATACGGTATACAATGATCAATTCTTTTCATTGCAGTTTCTTTTCAGTTGGATTTTCACCACATTCTTTGTCCATTTTTAACTACTTTGGCTGTCCAATGATCTATTCGGACTTCCTATAATTTTATTATGCACATCTATGTGTTATGTTTTGAAGCATATTGTTTTTTGTTGTGTCTAAATTGTATTCTTATTTGTTTGGTAATTATGAAACCTGAATTCTACTTGTTACCAAACCAATATGCTATCATTTTCTTACAGTTTGTTCGAAATTATAATGTTGTGACTGTGGAATTGACACAGGAAGCCTTGTACTGTTTTTTTTTTTTTTTGTTACATTTGTACCCTGCGCTTTCCCACTCATGGCAGGCTCAATGCGGCTTACATGGGGCAATGGAGGGTTAAGTGACTTGCCCAGAGTCACAAGGAGCTGCCTGTGCCTGAAGTGGGAATCAAACTCAGTTCCTCAGGACTAAAGTCCACCACCCTAACCACTAGGCCACTCCTCCACTGTTGCTACTATTAGAGATTCTACATGGAATGTTGCTATTCCATTAGTAACATTCCATGTAGAAGTCGGCCCTTGCAGATCACCAATGTGGCCGCGCAGGCTTCTACATGGAATGTTGCTAGTGGAATAGCAACATTCCATTTAGAATCTCCAATAGTATCTATTTTATTACATTTGTACCCTGCGCTTTCCCACTCATGGCAGGCTCAATGCGGCTTACATGGGGCAATGAAGGGTTAAGTGACTTGCCCAGAGTCACAAGGAGCTGCCTGTGCCTGAAGTGGGAATCGAACTCAGTTCCTCAGTTCCCCAGGACCAAAGTCCACCACCCTAACCACTAAGCCACTCCTCCACTCCATCTGGTATTTACTCCAAATGGGGCCTCGCCAACAACTTGTATAGGGACATCAACACTACCTTTCTTCTGCTGGTTATACCCCTTTCTATGCAGCCTAGCATCCTTCTGGCCATGGCCACCACCTTGTTGCATTGTTTTGTCACCCCAAGGTCCCTCTCCTGAGCTGTGCTTATCAATCTCTCTCCTCCTATCTGGTACATCTGCTTTGGATTTCTGAACCCCTAAGTGCATCTCTCTGTGCTTCTGGGCATTACATTTTTAACTGCCAGACCTCTGACCATTCTTTTAGTTTTTGGAGATCTTTTCTCATGGTTTCTACTCCCTCTGGGGCATCCACTGACATGTTCCTAGAGGAAAAGTCTATAAACTGTTATTAGCATTGACCTGGAGAAAGCCACTACTTATCCCTGGTCGTGCATGCATGAAATCTGGATTGGCACTGTTAGAAATTGAATACTGAGCTTATTTTACATAGTTTAAGAAAGCCCATATAAGAATTCATCACTTATAAGTCAGTAGAATTTTGAATAGCCACATGATCTTCAGAAGATAGATTAAAAACAAACAAGTATATTATAAGATACAAAGGCAATACATTCAGCTTAACTTGCAGTACCCTCTGCATTTATGTGGGAACTGCATTAGCAAGCTCACACAATTTGTCAAAATGAGAACGCCATGAAGAAGACAGCTTCCTTTAACTTGTGAATGGCATAAAGGCAGATTTACACTGAGGGTACAGCTGCCAGTACATAGACTTACTAACCTAAATTAATGAACACGTGCTAATCTGCAACTAATACAAGTTATTAGTAAATATCATTGGTGGAGCCTTGGATTCAGTTGCTCCTTCTCAATTCTGTGCTTTAACTTCTCACCATAAACCTTGTTATCACAATGGCCTTCACCTCCTAAAATGTCCTCCCCTGCCATCCATGTCCAGCGCTTCTCCTCTCTCCCCTGGCCTCCCATCCATGTCCAGCGATTCTCCTCTCTCCCCTGCCCTCCCCTTCTATCGATTCTTCTTTCCCCAGCCCGTCCTCCTTCTCCACTGCCTGCTACAAAGGACTAAAGAAAGGCTGCCAGCGTCGGACTCGGCAGCGTGAACGGTGCAGGCAGCGATTGAGAGAGGCTGGCAGCATCGGAGCGTCCCTCTGCGAGTCCCGCCTACTTTCTTTCAACTTCCTGTTTCCGCAAAGGCGGGACTCGCAGAGGGAAGCTCCGACGCTGCCATCCTCTCTCAATCGCTGCCTGCACCGTTCACGCCGCCGAGTCCTAGAAAAAACAGTAAGTAGGGGAGTGATCTGCTGCAGGACTTGCCGGGGGGGAAAAAGATGCCGGTACGCCGTACCGATGCGTACCGGCACAAAATAAAGCCCTGATAGTCCCAATATAAAACTGGAAATATGTGACCACTTCTGGGAAAAGGTGACTAAAGTTACCAGAAACAAAAAATGAGTTTTTAATGCATTCTGTTAGAGCAACAATATGTAATACAACAGTCCGAACCTCATCCTTCTATGTGAAAAAAAATTTGAACAGTTAAAGAAGTTCAAACATGTAATTTAGCAGACTCCTTATGGACCCATGACATGAAAAATTAGCCACTCTCAACATTTTGCCCAGAGACAGACACACATATATATATATATATCTACTTTCTTGCACCACCCAAACCACGCTCGGAATACACCTCCTTTGAATCTGTATGTCCTGTGACAGTTCCACATGTAAACAGCCACATCGTAAAATCAGTATTTAAATGTTTCTGCATTTACACACAGAGCTGACATTTAAACCTCTAAATCACATTAATGTAGGCTGTAAGAAAACCGGGAACAGGACAACATCTACTATACTTGAATGGAACTTGCGCTAAGCTATAAGCCATAGACAAGTAAACTGGGAATGAGCACAAAAAGCAATTAGTGTGCACACTTTGGTATTAGCAAATGAACTCCCAGTTGAATGCTACAGAAAGACAATTTACAATGCAAGACAAACAGTGCAGCTATTAAATAAAGGCAGAACAAATCACAAAACCAATAAACTAAAAACCTAGGAGAACACAAGGGACAACGGGATGTCTACATTAAAGGATAAATACTGCAAATGCACATTATTTACTTTTCTAAGAAATATATTAAGTGAGTTTACTAGGGAAGAGGTGAACTCCGACCACACTGAGAGGGTCAGCATCAGTGGTTTATGTAGATTTTTTTCAAAGCATTTAAGTAATGGGAATAAAATGCTATTTTTAATTGATAAGTCTTCTTCCAATCACTCTAAAGTGGAAGAGGCATTTCTGTTTATTTTATTACATGCTTAATGTGAGCAATAAAAACAGAGGTACAACAGCACATAAAAGCAAACACAGAAACAGAAAATGACAACAGACAAAGAACATACAGCCTATCCGGTTTATCCTTCCGAGAAAACATAAAATACAAAACAATTACACGATCCACAATTCAACCATATAAAAAATACACAAGGGTTACAATATCTACATAGCATCCAATCACACACAGAAAAGACTAATAAGTTATTAAGTTCACAAATTTTTGCTGCCAACCGAACTTTTGTCGTCAGCAAACTGCACTGCCATTCATGAAAAAAAGCAGGTTAAAGAGTTTTATGGGAAATGAGGTTTGGGATCTAGAGAAGCTGTGATGGAAGAGGCCAAGTTTAATTTAGTGGTGATCACAGAGCCTTGATTCATGGAGAACCATGACTGGGATATAGTTATCACAAAAAAACCTAGACTTTAATCACAATCATGAACCTTAGAAACTAAATTCTTCATTATTAACAAGCATAATAAATCCCAATATACATATCAAGGTGAGCCGGTGGTGGGAGGCGGGACTGGTGGTTGGGAGGCGGGGATAGTGCTGGGCAGACTTATACGGTCTGTGCCAGAGCCGCTGGTGGGAGGCGGGGCTGGTGGTTAGGAGGCGGGGATAGTGCTGGGCAGACTTATACGGTCTGTGCCAGAGCCGGTGGTGGGAGGCGGGACTGGTGGTTGGGAGGCGGGGACAGACCTGGGCACTTATACGGTCTGTGCCCTGAAAAGGACAGGTACAAATCAAGGTAAGGTATACACAAAAAGTAGCACATATGAGTTTATGTTGTTGGGCAGACTAGATGGACCATGCAGGTCTTTTTTCTGCTGTCATCTACTATGTTACTATGTTATACTCAAAACACATACACAGTTATACTGTAGTTATACCGGGTTATAATCTGTTCAGGAAAGACAGGGTAGGAAGAAAGGCAAGAGGATGAACACTATGGGTTCATCTTGAAACTGGGAATAGAAATTCTATTTACACTGATGTGACATGCAGGCCTCCTATACAGGCAGAAAAAGGGGACAGAGATTTAACTGAAGACAGACATTCAAAATATAGCTATGTGATAGTGGGTGATCATTTCGCATCCAGTGATCACCAGATGGTGTAGTTCAATATTAAGAGAGATGTGGAGAGGGTTCATTCAAAAGTGAAGATTCTAGACAAAAAAAAAAAAACCCCAACAACTAATTTTAGAGATGGAGGGGATGCCTCAATTAGCTATTACACTGGAAACATCTGGCAGTGGGCAAAAACTGAAAGGATCTATTTTAAGGGCAACAAACCTTTTTTTAGGAAAGTAAATAAAAGTAAGAAAAAAGAAGGATACTTTGTTTCTCAAAAGAAGTAGCTGAAAAGGTAAAAAAAAAGAGATCGCAGAAAGAGGAAGACAGGTGAGAATACCTGGTAAAGCTAAAAGAAGCTGGTAGAGTAGACAGGAAAGCAAAGATGCAAATGGAATTAAAAATAGCCAGTACAGTAAAATGGGGGAAGAAGACATTTTTTTTTAGATGTTAATGATAGGAGAAAGAGTAAAAGTGGCACTGTTATACTCAAAGGAGGAATATGTAGAAGCTGATAAAGGTAAGGCACAATTGCTTAACAAATATTTCTGTTCACAGATGAAGGGCTGGGAGTAGGACCAAAGAAGACAAATGCAAATAAGAATAGAAATGTGATAGAACTTGAACAATTTTCAGAGGACTGTGTTTGGGGAGCACCTAGCTAAATTAAAGTGATGGAGCCAGATGGCAAACATCTGAGGCTACTGAAGGAAACTCTGGTGGCTCCACTATACTGCCTTTCGGTGTTTTTTTTTCAACTACATTCAAAGCGGTTTACATAGTATATACAGGTACTTATTTATACCTGGGGCAATGGAGGGTTAAGTGACTTGCCCAGGGTCGCAAGGATCTGCAGTGGGAATTGAACCCACTTCCCCAAGATCAAAGTCTGCCGCACTAACCACTGGGCTACTCCTCCACCAGCGACATTCCATGTAGAATCTCAAATAGGGAAAGGGAAATGGGTTTACATAGTATATACATGTACTTATTTGTACCTGGGGCAATGGAGGGTTAAGTGACTTCTCAGAGTCACAAGGAGCTCCAGTGGGAATCAAGCCCAGTTCCCCAAGATCAAAGTCCACTGCACTAACCACTAGGCCACTCATCCACTAGCAACATTCCATGTAGAATCTCAAATAGTAGCAACCACTAGGCTACTCTTCCACTCCTTGGGATTCCAGAATCTTGCTATTCTTTAGGCTTCTACATGGAATGTTGCTAGTGGAATAGCAACATTCCATGTAGAATCTCCAATAGTAGCAACAGAATCTCAATAGCAGCAACATTCCATGTAGAATCTCAAATAGGGAAAGGGAAATGGGACTTGATATACCGCCTTTCTGAGGTTTTTGCAACTATATTCAAAGCGGTTTACATAGTGTTTACAGGTACTTATTTGTACCAGGGGCAATGGAGGGTTAAGCGACTTGCCCAGAATCACAAGGAGATGCAGTGGGAATCAAACCCAGTTCCCCAGGATCAAAGTCCGCTGCACTAACTACTAGGCACCTTCTTTCCTTTTAGAATAAGAAGCATAACCAGGTATATACATGCATAACATTTAGGCCCCAGCACTTAAGCCTGCTATAATAGTGATGTGTTAGTGCCTAAGTACTGCAGACACCCAAATGGCTTACAGTATTCTATACACTACGCACTAAGTTTGAGCCCTGTCCAAGCTTTGCCTATGTCTACAACCTGCTTTCAAATACACTCTGTACATTAAGTATTTGCAGAAGGATGATGAAGGTCAGGGGGGGAGGGGAGAGGGGAAGGGAGAGGGGGGAGGGTAAGGTGATTTTGAATGTTGAGCAAATAACTAGTTGACGCACTCCTGAAACCCAATGTGTATAACAACATAAAAGTGGACTTTCGGAATCAACGAATATGCTCACATGTGGAAATCGAATGGACACCGGGTTCAAAGAGAGACCTCTCTATATCCGGCAGTTGACAAGCATTTTGAGAAATGGGGAGGGCAGGGAAGGAAGGGAGGGATGGAGGTAGGATGGAGATAAGCAGTTTTTTACACTTGACAAGTTATAAAGTAAGGTATGAGGGGTATATGTACCGGAAGATAGTTATCGATAGGGAGTTGATAATTATTGTTAGCAAATGTATCTGTAAATGTTGATATTAGTAGATGTTTAGAGAGATGTTCTGAGTATTAGGAGGAGGGAGTTTACGGGATTGAGGGGACGGGAGGGCATGGGGGGGGGCAAAATTCAAAAGTATATGAATAATGTTCAAGAAAACACGAAATGTATATTACTTGAGTTGTATGGAAAATATGTGCTGTTAATTGTACTGGGATGGATAATATGCAGAAAGTTCAATAGAAAAACATATAAACATAAGTATTTGCAGAAGAATAGCACTGAGATGTACTTTTGATATTTTTGTGTAAATGCCGTTATTCGATACATTTACATGTATAATAGGCAGGCAAATGTTAGTGCTTATGCTACAGAATGGCCCTGATAATGTCTGGAAAGATACTTTACGTGCAAGACAACACATTCGACAGATAGAAGGGACACTGAAGAAGGGAAAAGCAGACATGTCGTAACTCCCACTGACTTCAAGACATTTTCTGGCAAGACCAAAAGCCCAAAATAAAAGACTTAGAGGCATATTTTCAAAGCACTTTGGGAGGCTAAGTTCCATACGTTTCTATGGAACTTTGGGAGGCTAAGTGCTTTGAAAATAAGCCCCTTACTCTCCTAAACAGATACAACTGGAAACTCATGAACTGCAAAATAAGTAGGTTAAACAGATAAGGACAACAAATTTCAACTAATGATCTAAATATTCCACTCAGAAGCTGTGAAACTCAAAGGATTCCAAACTACTAAAACCATTTGTATTTTGATTTTGTCCAACTGGAGGTAGCGCTCTAAAATTAGCATTTTGCCCATAATAACATTTATGCTACATATACTATTTTTTAATTTAAGCATCTTA
The DNA here is from genome assembly GCF_901765095.1 of Microcaecilia unicolor. Lineage (NCBI taxonomy): Eukaryota > Metazoa > Chordata > Amphibia > Gymnophiona > Siphonopidae > Microcaecilia > Microcaecilia unicolor. The sequence goes on along the minus strand of NC_044035.1, from coordinate 352,645,817 downwards.
AAATATTCTACAAGGAGAAAAAGATAAATACATGGGTCCACAACTAATAACAAAGAAGCAAACAAAAAATAAATCACAAGACCACAAAATAATAGAGAAACTATTGATGGCATAGCATGTGTCTTATTTATTTATTTATAGCATTTATACCCCGCTGCGGCTTATAATGTAGGGGTACAAAGTATCACAGAGATGACACAATGTTTGGGTACAAAGTATCACAGGGATAGCACAATGTATGGGTACAAAGTGTCAAAGCGGTAATACAAGGTATCAAAGAGGTAATACAGTGTATGGGTAAAAAAAAGTCACAGAGATAATGCAATTGTATAGAGAAGGACAAGATGAAGAGAAGTGGGGGGAGGATTGAGGCATGTTTAATGTTAGTAGTGTGGAATTATGGTCATAAATTAAATTGGATCGTTGGGATAGGCTTGTTTGAAGAGGTATGTTTTCAGCAGCTTTCGGAAGCTTAGATGTTCATTTGTTGTTCGTATGAATCTTGGTATGGCATTCCAAAGTTGGCTGCCTATAACGGAGAAGTTAGATGCATAGTAGGTTTTGTATTTGAGACCTTTGCAATTAGGCAGGTGAAGATTGAGATATGTTCGAGAAGATTTGGACCCGTTCCTAGCTGGGAGGTCGATTAGATTGGTCATGTAACTTGGAGATTCTCCGTGGAGGATCTTGTGGATCAGTGTGTGGGCTTTGAAGTTTATTCGTTCCTACATGTTCTGTTATATAGGGGGAGGAGCCAAAATGTCAGATTAAGGGTGCCTTTGCTCAGGCCTCCTTTACCTTTCTTCATGCTCCTGATGTTTCTTGTTGAGGAAGCTCAATGGACTGATGAAGAAAGCCTTTCTCATATCTCCCAAGGAAGGAGTGCTTTTTCTTGAACCAAGCGTGTCGGGGCAACAGATATCCAATGCAGGCCTCAGTTCTGCAGCTACCCCTGAGGAGACCAGTGTTGCCAGATGGGAAAAATTTGTCATGCCCAAAGCCAGCCCCAAACCGCACAAAGTCAATCTGCATTTGAATGACACCATTAATAAATATTAATGAGTCAATTTGCATATGAATTGCATCATTAATAAATATTAATGAGGTCATTTGCATACACATGCCGTCATTAAGCCCGACTCCGTGGGGCTTCTACTGGCTGCGGCCATGGGAAAACTGGGTAACCCGCAGCCGATGGCCGCGGGAAAAAAACCACAGCGGGTGAAAAAACCGCCGGCGGGCCAACAAGAAGCTGCCCAAAATCCCGCAACCCGCACGTGGCGTGAAAAAGCCGCAGCAGGTCGTGGAAAGGAGCCCAATTGGGCGTGAAAACTGCCCATCTAGCAACACTGGAGGAGACTGATGTCTCGCTCAGCCTGGACATTTGGCAATTGCTGGTTATGCCTGGGGTGGTGTATTGGGTGTTAAATGGAGACACTGCAGGGAAGAGGAGCTTGCTAGAACAGGAAATGTTAACATTGCATAATGAATCATCTACTGGATAGGGGATGGAGGTGCTGCAGACTATTCTGTTTGCTGGAGCCAAAGGGTTAAAGATTAGGCTGGGAACAATGTGTGTGCCATTCCTCAAGATGTAAAATGCAGCGCTTAAGTAAACAGTTTGGTGTGCTATTCAAGTTAAGCCTGAGCTTTTTACCTTAGATCTTGTTTGACCTGAAAGCTTGAAAACAACAAATCAAGCGGAAGATATCCAGAAAGACCAGACTGAATAGATGTTAAAAGCCAAAATGATTTATTGGGACCCAACACGGTCTGTGTTTCGGCCAAAAAGGCCTTCCTCAGGGGTCAAAGAGAACAAAAGACCAGCCAACCGATCAGCAAACACCATGTGTCCACATTCAATGCCGGTACCCGCATACCTGACTGGGTACACAGAACAGCATAAAACGCAGTCCTGGTTAGGCACCCACATAAATTTCAGGTCAGCCGAAGACCCTGGATAACCAATAGTGGTGCAGATGCTAGGCACATAGCAGCTCCTGCACTGCAAGTCTAAATGACTCTTAGGCAGACTCCACAACAAAAACAAAGTTGCTTACCTGTAACAGCCTTTCTCCTTAGATAGCAGGATAAAATCAAACACAGAAGTACAATACATACTGTCAGGATTCTTGCGGAACCACTGGGCTAGTGAGCCCTTGGACCACTGCCGAGGAGCGGCAGCAGCAGGAGCATCACCCAAACACAAGATAAGGCAGAACAGACGTACCGGCAAACCCAGGACTGGAACTACCAGACGGAAACTGCAGCCGAGGCAACGCAAGCTGGAGCAAGCAGGACAGGAATCAGTCAAACTTCACGTGCGCTTGATCGCCGTTCCCCAGGGGTTGAGCCCCTAGGTGCAGGCGGCCGGCAGGACTAACAGACCGAGGAGGAAGTCAGAACTGCAGAGTTCAGCAGCCAGCCAGCAAACAGCAGAACACTCCAGAAACCAAACCGGGGTCCCAGACAGGCAGCAAGCAGAAGAATATTCCAGGAACCAGACAGGGTCAAAGGCAAGATAAGAGTAACAAGGTAGCACTGCAACAACACTCACCGACGAGAAACTCATCAGACGACCTCTGTTGCAAGGCAAACTAGAAAGCTTTCCAGATGATTAATAAAGGCAACATACAAGGGAGTTCACCAGGTACGGGTACTGCTTCGTTCCAAAAAACTCCCAAAACAATCTGGAAGGCTGGAAGATCCGGACCAGACCATCTTCTGGAACATGGGAAACAGCAAGCAGTCAGTCCATAGCACCCACCAGGTCTAACCACCAGGGGGGGGGGGGGCGAGGTGACTGAGAGCATGAAACATGGGCACAACCGTGACACATATAATACATAAATCTTACATACCATCAAACACCGCTCAAGATGATTTACAATAAATATGATCCTAAAAGATCATATTATTTGGAAAAATAAAACCATTAATAACACAAGTCAAAATTCACACTGCATAAACAGACCATAAATGGTTTTGAAATAACCAAGTATTCAGCTGTTTACGGAAATACATGTAATTTGATTCAAGTCTTAATTCAACAGGGAGAGAATTCCATAAATTGGGAACAACTAAAAATAACTTCTTATAAGATGATGATAGACAAATATGTGAAGCTAGCAATAGATCAAATTTGATATTATTCAATAGCCCCAACGACCGTAGCTCAGAAACCCCTAGAAAGTTGCCATTCCAACCACCAGCAGCTTTCAATCCACTTTTGATGAAATACCATTTTCAAGAAAGTCAATATCTGCTTTTCGTAATACTTCCATTTTCATGTCATAAAATACCAAGTTAAGGGGCCCTTTTACTAAGCTGCGGTAAGCACTAACAGGTGCTTACCGCAGCAAAAAAGTGCTTACTGTGGGGCAACACTATCCACGCACTATGAAATAAAATTTGATTGTTAGCAATGGGGGCGGGCCAGGGAGTGGAGAGTAGGCGTGCACTGCTCTACTTTGCTTAGTGCAGCTATATTGCCACACGCTGACTAGTATACAAAATAGGTGTCGGAGGACGGAGTACCTTCATGATTACAATTACCACTTAGGTGGTTTCCCTCCCGCTGTGGCGGTAGAGGAAGAGCCTGCAAGGGTTCTCTGGAGGCAGGAGTGGTATTGCATATTGGATTGTTTTTCTTCTTCAGCTGCTTTGGTATCGACAGTGCTGGGAGTGGGCTGGCTGCACGGGTCTGCATGTGCTGGGACTATGGGGTTCTCTCTGTCTCCACCTGCTGGTGGGGGGACATGACCCATTCGTCTCTGGATTGATCTGCTGGGACTAATGGAAAGAAGATTATCAGGTGATAACTAATTTTGCCTATTGTACTATTGCACAGTAGTTGGAATGTATCATTGATGAGGATTTGGATCTTTTTATAGTTGTATTTAAAATGTATCATTATTAAATAAAGTACGTCTAAAAAAAATAGGTGTCGGGAAGATTAGCGTGTGGCAATTAATGCAAAAATGAAAAAATAAAAGCGGCCATTTTACCCATACAATAAAAATGGCCTTAGCACGCAGGATTGACCTGCGCAAGCAGGTCTGAAGGCCCCTAAATGATTAGATCCTTTGGGACTGACAAGAAATGACTCAACAAAACTCAAGCTTCTTAATTAATTAGGAAAGGTAAAATTCCAATTCCCATCACCTTTTGACCAATCATTTAACCAATTCCCATCACCTTTTGACCAATCATTAATTCTCTCCTCCCACCACTACCTTCCCCCTTGAAACTATCATTGGTGGCAATGTCATCTTTTGCTCATTCTGAATTGAGGAATGAAATGTTTGCCTCCAACAGGCAGTCTAGAAATGAAGAGCAAAAAGCAAATGCAAATTAATAAAGAAATAAAATTAGGTTAGTCCAATAAAAAGATGTCATAAATAAATACCATTTTTTGCCAATATTCAGGGCAATATTTCAGAGCATAAAATAAGAAGTACTCAAAAGCCATTATTTTTATGGACTAAAAGGCTGAAAATTTCAACTTTGACAGAGAAAAAGTATAAAATGAAAACTAAATTCCTCAATCAAATCCAGCTGTAGTCGTAATGATGACAGACAGCTTCGAGTGTTTACCAGGCAAAAGCTGTTCCCTATATCCATTCCATTCACAACTCCCTCCCTAAAACAGATGCTTTCTGTCAGGTTTTCAAGGCAGAAACTAGGTTCGTGAGCCCTTGGGCCATTGCCGTGGAGCAGCAGTGGCAGGCAAAACCACCCCACACCAGAGACAAAGCAGAACTCTGACAGAAACAGCTAGACTTCACCTGCGCTTGACCGCCGTTCCCCAGGAGTTGAGCCCCTGGGTGCAGGCGGCCGGCAGGACTTACAGGACAGGGCAGGCACTGGATACCAACTAGGCTGAACAGGGACTGAGGGTCAGAGGGGAAAGGAATATACATGGGCAGCAAGGCAGGAAACTGGGCTAGGACTCACAGACAGACAGTACTACACAAAGCAGGAAATGGACAAGCTAAAGGACAGGAACTGAAAGCTGCCAAGCAGCCACTGAAACAGGGTACAAATACTGACAGACAAGAGACAGGACTGAAAGCTGCAGAGCAGCCACTAAGCAAAAGACACAGAAAAACAGAAACTAGATAAGGAATACAGACCAGAAACAAGACTAGGGAAATAAGCAAATAAACCTAAGCTAAACTACACACAGACTAACTAGAATCAGACAAGGAATTATACAAGAAACCAGACTAGGCAGAAGTGCAACAAAGCACCAACCAACCAGGGACCTTAGGCGATGCAAAGGCAAACACAGAAGTTTCCAGGTGATTAATAAAGCCCATCAGCTGCTGAAGTTCACCTGCAGGAATCACAAGGCAGCTACAGGTGCTGTTCAGGCACAAACAAGAGAAGCAAGTCTGGTAGCCCGGAAAATCCGGACTGGAGTGGGCTGAAGTCTGGAACAGTTGACAGTCCATAGCAGCCACCGGTTCTGGCCACCAGAGGGCGAGGTGAGCACAGACAAGGAAACATTCACATACGTGACACTTTCCATGAAAGCTCTCATGAGAATATCGTGCTTTCTCATTCGAACAAGTTCTTCTGAGCCAGCTACTAAAAATACACAGGACATGAATTTCCAAGTATGCTTTTACCTAGCATTGTATTGACTGCAATACTTCTGGGTGATATGGTACCATCACAGCTGGAAACCAGTTTGGAAAAAAAATGTCAATTTCAATAAATGTCATATTTTCAACAAAAATGGAAACAAAATTTAACTGAAGAAGTGAGCCATGAGAGGAAAGTTTATACAAAGAACTACCTCCCCTCAGTTCACTCAAGTTCTTGGTTCTGATAATGATGCGTTACATACATAGTAACATAGTGGGTGACGGCAGAAAAAGACCTGTACGGTTCATCCAGTCTGCCCAACAAGATAAACTCATATGTGCTACTTTATAAGTATACCTGACCTTGATTTGTATCTGACATTTTCAAGGCACAGACCGTAGAAGTCTGCCCAGCACTAGCCCCACCTCTCAACCTGTCTGAATATTCACTACCAAACTAAGGTAATGCAACTGGAAGAGGACAAAATTGTTGGTAAATACTTCTGATACCAGTGAATGATATGGTCAGATGGTTGGTAATGAAATTCTTACTGGAGCTGCCTACCAGACACTATGACAGGGCTTCTGCTAGGAGTCTATTCTACAAAGCAAAATAGCAGCTTACTTTCCTTTATAGCAGTGTTCTTCAGTGCAAGGCCTGGGGGCCAAAAGCAGCCCCTGGAGACCTCTGGGCGGTCCCCATTGTCATACTTGTTTTTTATTTGGGGGTATTTTTGTCTACTCTTCGTCTCTCTACTTAAGCTTGTGATAGAAGGAAATGGAGGGGGGAGAGCTGTATCCTTGAAGGACAAAGCATTTCTCAATAGAAATGCCTACATCCTTGAGGACCCCCCCCCCCCCCCAATGAAGTTTCAAAGGGGGCTGGAAGGCATCACACACTGATCAGCAGTCTCACATGGGAAGATATTTGGTGGGTCTCTTTCAGCTTATTTGGATCCATAAAAAGCATTACAGCGATGAAGATCGGTTTTGGATCTATGTGGAAGCCCACTGGCAAAAATGTTTAAACACACATTTTAGTTTCTGAGTAACTGCTTCTTTGAAGAATCTGATCCAAGGCAAAGAGGATGATTAAGATTTCAGACAGTTTTGTAAGGTTTTTTTTTTTTTTTCCAAGCACTTAAATTGTTTCAAGTAGTATAAATAACTTTGGATGTTATTAACAGAGCTGTGGTAAAGTAATAGCAGTGTGCTGGGTGTTCTCTTTAGGGGTGAACCATAAACAGCATCTGCTCAAAAATCCACTAAGCCACACAAGTACACTTTATGTAAAATACAGGATACAGACTGAAGTTTAGATAGTCAAATGATTGGAAAAGATGGTGTAGAAGGTGAATTAAAAAAAAAAGAGAGAAAGCATTCTTAGAATGATAATCTGAGGGTTTAAAACTGTGTTAACAATGCAATATGCTTTTTTTTTTAAAGCTTAAGACTGATATATTAACTATGATCATACCTAGGGCCACGTAACTGAACAAAAGTAGCCTATGCCGTGGTGACAAGTTGAATAATTATAAAGACCTTTTTACCAAGACAATTCTCAATGCAATTTGAAAAGATTAGACCAAGTTCAGAATACTGCAATGTGGCTTTTAAAATGCTACTAAGAAATGTGCACATATTACTCCCAATTTATGTTTCCTTCATTGGTTACCAGAAGTAGAGCCAATTTTACAGTTCTAGCTAGTGGAGTGGAGTGGAGGAGTAGGCTAGTGGTTAGAGCACCTGGCTTGATATCCAGAGGTGACCGGTTCAAATCCCACTGCTTGGGCAAGTCACTTAACCCTCTGTTGCCTTAGGTACAAAATTAGATTGTGAGCCCTCCTGGGACAGAGAAATATCCAGAGTACCTGAATGCAACTCACCTTGAGCTACTACTGAAAAAAGGTGTTATCAAAATCTAAATAAATAAAAAAGGAGCCTGGTCACGCAATTAAGGTTACTGAATCTGCCTTCACTGGCAGAGTTTCACTTATCCTCAGAGAGAAAGAGAGCTTTTTGTTATGCCGGTCCATGTTCATGGAACCAACTCCTTGTGGTTCCTAGGGAGCAGAATAACTGTTTACATAGAGGCAGCGGAATGACAATATTTTACCCAACACAGCATCAGCAATTAGAGAGCTTGGGCGCAGGGTTGGAGATTGTTTTCTGTTTTGATCCCTCCTACCAAAAAGCTGTTGTGCTACCCCTGTAATTGATAAACATAAGAAAAGCCATGCTCATTTCCAGAGATCAGCAATGGCTCTCCCAAGTCTACCTGGATAATATATTTTATGGTCTTGCCTCCAGAAACTTGTCCAAACCTCTTTTGAATCCCACTATATCAGTTGCCTTGACCACATTAGCAACATATTTCACAGCTTAATTATATGCTGCATAAAAAGAACTTTCTATGATCTGTTTTCTGTCTGCTAGCCATTAGCTTCATGGAGTGTTCTCTTGTTTTAGTGCTGTTTTGTTTTGTTACATTTGTACCCCACGCTTTCCCACTCTTGGCCGGCTCAATGCGGCTTACATGGGGCAATGGAGGGTTAAGTGACTTGCCCAGAGTCACATGGAGCTGCCTGTGCCTGAAGTGGGAATCAAACTCAGTTCCCCAGGACCACAGTCCACCACCCTAACCACTAGGCCACTCCTCCACTGTTGCTACTATTTGAGATTCTACATGGAATGTTGCTATTCCACTAGCAACATTCCATGTAGAAGTCGGCCCTTGCAGATCACCAATGTGGCCGCGCAGGCTTCTGCTTCTGTGAGTCTGATGTCCTGCACGTATGTACAGGACGTCAGATTCACAGAAACAGAAGCCTGCGCAGTCTTCTACATGGAATGTTGCTAGTGGAATAGCAACATTCCATGTAGAATCTCCAATAGTAGCGACATTCCATGTAGAATCTCCAATAGTAGCAACATTCCATGTAGAATCTCCAATAGTATCTATTTTATTTTTGTTGCATTTGTACCCGCGCTTTCCCACTCATGGCAGGCTCAATGCAGCTTACGTGGGGCAATGGAGGGTTAAGTGACTGGCCCAGAGTCACAAGGAGCTGCCTGTGCCTGAAGTGGGAATCGAACTCAGTTCCTCAGTTCCCCAGGACCAAAGTCCACCACCCTAACCACTAGGCCACAATTCCACTCAATTTGACAAGTTAAATAACTGTTCCCTGTTTAACCATTCACCCCACTCATAATTTCATAAACTTCTATCTTATCTCCTCTCAATCACCTTTTCTCCAAGCTGATGAGCTCTAACCTGTTTAGCCTCTCTTCATAAGGGAAGTGTTCTGTCCCCATCGTCATTCTTTTTATAACTACCTTCATTAAGCTTTTATCTTTCCTAACAAATCACCCTTCTCTATAAGATTTCCATTTTCTTTATATCCTTTTTGAGGCTAGGCAACATTTTAGGAAACATCATCAAACATGGCTCCTTTTAAGCTGTTTTGCAAAATAATTCTTTTCAAGTTTCTAAGACTGTATTTTTTGCTGAGTCTTTTATGTATTACAGATTTATTATATTTGGTTTTCATTTCAGTTATAAATGTAATCCACCTTGATGTTTCCTGCAAAAGCCGGAATATTAAAATTAATAGAGGAAATAGGCAGTTAAGTTTGGACAGCAAATTGGCTATCCGAGTACAACTATTGCACATCAGTGCAACAGGATAACTAGCAGCAGGTCAACGATTGTACAGAAAGTCACTGCTGGTACCCAGGTAGGTGCCGGACCTGAAAAGCCAGGCAAATTTGGATATTCGATGCTGGTACCCAGACAGGTGCTGGCACTGAATATTCAAGCACGATTCTGCCAGCAACGGCCAGAATTTTTTTTTTAAATGCTGACCGCATCTGACTGAATATAATCCACCACATTTTTAAATCAGCGCCTTAAATTGCTCTCTGCTTTTCTCTATATAACGTGGAGGTGTATTTTCAAAGCAGAATTAAAAAGTTACGTGGAGGGGCATTTTCGAAATGACGTCTAAGTCCGATTTTGGACGTTTTGCACAAGTCTCCAGTTGCTGATGCTGGCACTTCCCGAGCATGCTCAGTTCAAGAGCCAACCGAGCATGCTTGGAGATTGCCGGTGTCGGCGGCTGAAGGCTTGCCGCTGACTTTATGCTATAAGTGTGGGTTTTTTCTTAGACTTTGTCCAATATTCAAAACCGTTTAACCAGGCAGGAGAGGCTCTTCCCTGGTTAAATGGTGCTCAGCTGCCTATCCACGGATATTCAGTAGCACAAAGTTCCTGTTAGAGGGGTGGGACATGGCAGGGCTTGAGTGTATGCAAGTGGTGAAAGCAGCCTTCAAATGTTACTGTCTTGCCATGCCATTACTACGCCACTGCCTTTGGTGGATGCCTAGACTACATAGTGGTAGAGCCAACCCTGTTTGGAATTATCCATCGAGTACAATCTCTTGATGGATCTTTGGATGTAGGTCATACAACTCTATAACTGCTGAGTATTTGCTGGTCACCACTGAAGCTCACCAACCATTATGCCCAAGATACATCATGATCACTATGCAATCCCAGAGCAATGCTGTATAGAGACAGGGAGGGAGGGAGGGAGGGAGGGGAGAAAGACAGACAAGCCTGCCAATGCTGGAGTCTCCCTGGAGAAGGAAACAACTTCTCTACCATACAGTCTACTTTGGATAGTCACACAATGGATAGGCCATTAAGCAGAACAGGCAAATACCTATTTCATTCTGCCCTTTATTGTCTCTTGCATTACTGTAAACTATTTTACATGAACGTCATACAAAACCTGCTAAATAATGGGGAGCAAGCCTGCTTCGAGTCGCTTACTTTGCTATGATGTCTTGTGGTGGTTGGTGGGGACGGGGAAGTAGGGACAGTCAGCTGTCCACATGTCTAAGGGCAGGTAGGAGCATCAATCTCCTGCTAGATATTCATGCTGCATATAACCAAAGTGGCTGTGTAACATCTTTCTATTATTAAAAAAAACTGTTTGAAAGCTGGCATTGTGTGTGTGTCTATTTTTCCAGTTTTTAGATTGCTTTATTCACCTGGAGGATCGCACCAGCTGTTTTATATCCAAATGTTATTTAATGAAAACATTAATTTAAGGAAGAAGCCAGACGACGGAAGACAGCGAAAGCTTCTTTTCAACTGTGCCATATTAACAGTGCCCTCACTTGGTACTCCAAACTGCTCTTCCATTATGATGACTCAGTATCGGCCCTGAACTATTCAGATTCTCTGCTTTTGTTTACAGAATATGGTTTTACTTTGGTCAGTGAGCATGAGTGGGTGTGGGAATAACTGGCAAGCACACAAAGACATGGAAGAAAGAGCTTTACTTTTTTGTCCTTGTTTTTTTTCTGCTGCTTTGATGTTCAAATTTGGAATCACATTTGTTGACCAGAAGATTCAAAAATTTTTACAGTTTATGAGCATCCCTAAAATAAGAGTAAGCTAAAGCAGAGCAAAGGTCTTAATGCTTCATGAGCACATACTGTAATGTGGATTTGGATTTTAAATTTAATTACTCGCCTTTGCAAATCCAAGCTTAAGGTGGTAACAATCTAGTACACTAGGTATTTCCTTGTTCAAGAGGACTTACAGTCTCAGGGCTAGATTTATTAAGATGCATTTATGATTTATAGGACAATTCTATAACTTAAGTGCTTACATTTATAAATGTCTCTTCTTCATGTTCAATTGTAAAGAGCTGCGTAAGACTGGTAGCGCTATAGAAATGATTTGTAGTAGTAGTAATATGTGTGTGTGTAAATGTAGAGAATAATGCCACATATGTGCTCATTATTATTATTATTATTATAAAAATGACTTAAAGCCTGTGCCTTCCAGTGATCACACACAATATAATATCGAATACAATACAAAAACAAAAGCCACAAATTTCTAAAATCTATAAAGTCATAAAACGAGGTGAAATCAGTGACCTATATCAATTGTTAAACAGCATCAGTTCTCGTCTTTTTAACACAATAGCAGCGATCCTCTTGTCAGTATGTTACTCCTCAGTATCATATTTGCCCATGGAGATAGATGGACCAACCACTACAAAGTAAACCTATCCCTAAAATGGCAGAAAAAGGGTCCACAAAGTACACAAGAAAACACAACCTATAGCACCAGGGACCATATAAACTTGGAAACATTCTGGCAAATGATATACAATAACGAATGGACAGCACAAACGAACTCCATATACTACCTCTCAGAATGGGATAAAATATGCAAAAACATACTAGACGAAATAGCACCCTTGCGAACAAGAACCTCACGCAGGCATAACTCGATACCATGGTTCAACGAAGAACTGAAAATACTAAAAAACACAATCCAGGCAACTTGAACGTGCATGGAAAAAAATAAAAGATGAACATGCACTCAACGCATGGAAACAAATACAAAGGAAATATAAATATGCTATAAAACAGACCAAAAGATCCTACTATAAAATTAAAATAGGACCAGATTACAAAGACACAAAAAAATTATACCAACTCGTAAACAAACTACTAGATACCACCTCAGTCACCACAACCAACACAGACATCCCAACTGCAGACAATCTTGCTAAATACTTCAAAGAAAAAATCGTAAACCTATGTAACACATTACCTCAGGACAACACCGACATAGAAAACTTCATCAACGGCTTGGACCCTACCTCCGGTGAATACCCAGCAGATAGAACCTTGTCAGACTTCAATCTCCTCACCGTCGAAACAGTTACCCAGGCGATCAACAGGTTCTCCAATACCCATTGTAAATTAGATGCCTGCCCCAACTACCTGATAAAAGCCGCCCCCCACCGCTTTATAGCAGACCTAACATCCCACTTAAATTACATGCTTCAACATGGTCTCTTCCCCAAGGATAATGGGAATACCTTACTCACCCCGATACCAAAAATGAACAAAATTTCTAACTACCGCCTGGTAGCTTCTATCCCACTGGCAGTCAAATTGATGGAAAGCATGGTAACCAAACAACTCATTGATTATATGTACAAATTCACAATACTACATGAATCTTAATCAGGTTTTCGGCCACTACATAGCACTGAAACAGTACTAATCACTCTCCTAGCCAAATTCAAGTAGGAAATAGCAGCAGATAAAAGCATAGTCCTCCTTCAATTCAACATGTCAAGTGCGTTCGACATGGTAAACCATAAAATACTACTAAGACTACTAGACTACTTCGGTTAACTGGGTCAAGGGCTTCCTAACCACTAGAACATACCAAGTGAAATCAAACTCAAACATATCATCACCATGGAAAGCAGACTGTGGAGTACCCCAAGGATCACCACTATCACCAATCCTCTTCAACCTAATGATGACCCCATTAGCCAAGTCTTTATCCAACCATGGTCTCAACCCTTTCATCTACGCAGATGATGACACAATATACATTCTGTATAAACAGGATCTGGCTGAAATCTCCAACGAAATAAAGCTCAGTTTGAACATCATGGACTCATGGGCAAATGCATTCCAACTAAAACTTAACACAGAAAAAACACACTGTCTCATCCTCTCATCCCAATACAACACATACAAACCCACCAGTATAAACACCCCAGACCACACCCTTCCTATCTCAGACAGCCTGAAACTTCTCAGCGTCACAATCAACCGTAACCTCACCCTTGAGTGCCAAACGAAAGGTACAGCAAAGAAGATGTTGCATTCAATGTGGAAACTCAAACGACTGAAACCATTCTTCCCAAGGGATACATTCCGCAACCTGGTACAAACTATGGTAATAAGTCATGTAGATTACTGCAACAGAATCTATGTGGGATGTAAAGAACAAATCATAAAGAAACTTCAGACCATCCAAAACACGGCAGCAAGGCTCATATTTGGAAAAACACGATTCGAAAGCGCCAAACCCCTCTGAGAAAAACAAAATCAGCACGAACATACCTGAATCTCCATTACCCAAACTGCAAAGGACTCAAATACAAATCAACTTATGCATCCAGCTTCTCCTATGTAAGCACACAACTATGGAACGCATTACCTAAAGCCGTAAAAACAACGTATGACCACCTAAACTTCCGGAAATTACTAAAAACTAATCTGTTCGAAATGGCATACCCTACCGACCCAACCTAAATACCTAAACCCTGCAACACAAGTGAAACCAAAGAACGTATGGCCAAAACGTAACTCCCCCTCCCTACGATCCACTATTGTGTCTTGTACACACGAACCTTATTATACCATTACTCACTTTGTAACCATTAGACTGCAACTGGCGATCGCCAATACGGTACTATGTAAGCCACATTGAGCCTGCAAATAGGTGGGAAAATGTGGGATACATATGCAACAAATAAATAAATATGTTTTTAGATGTTCTGTACATGATCTCAAGGGAGGGGATAATATCTTCCATAATGCTGGTACAGCTATAGAAAATATTCTTGCCCTAGTGTCACACAATCTTGCATATTTCAAGGTAAGCACATCTATCAAGCACTGGTTTGCAGATCTTAAAGTTTAAAAGTCGAGGGAGTCGGTATAACCTTAGAGATGATGCCAAGGCAATAAGAATCTGGCATATAAATCACAATTTTGTGCCTAAGGGCTATCCAGTAAAATCCCACTTAACATACATTGTGGGTATTTGCAGTGGGGGCGTACACAGAAGAGGAGCACAGCCAGGACAAAGGTGTGTCTCCCACCTAACACCAGCTCTATGGTGGCATAATTGTGGGTGCACCAATACTGGTTTATACTCGCATTCAATAACAGAACCCAAGTGCCCAGGTTCCTTGACTGAATAAGCTCCTACTGTGTGGCCTCGGTATATCTAAACAGAGGCACCCAGTTACAAAGCTGCCCCATTAACTGCATTTTTTAATGCAAGCCCCATTATTGTTCATGAGGCCTATTTACCAATAACTTGCATTAATCATATTTATTTATTTTATTTATTGCATTTGTATCCCACATTTTCCCACCTATTTGCAGGTTCAATGTGGCTTACATAGTACCGTAGAGGCATTCTCCAGTTCGGTAAAGAAACAAATACAGGTGGTATTATGGTTGAGTAAGGAACATATGTTTCAGTTAAAATCAGAATAAAGGAGAGGAAAAATTATTTAGTGTCCAGTACAAGCTTTGGTTATGTTGTGTTGCAGAGTGCAGGCATTTACGTTGGGTCGGCAAGGTATGCCTTTTTGAACAGGTAGGTTTTCAATGATTTCCTGAAGTTTAGGTGGTCATAGGTTGTCTTCACAACTTTTGGCAATGCGTTCCATAATTGTGTACTTGTATAGGAGAAGCTGGACACGTAGGTTGTTTTGTATTTAATTTTTTTACAATTTGGATAGTAGAGGTTTAGGTATGTTCAAGATGATCTGGCTATGTTTCTGAGTGGTAGGTCTATAAGTTCTGTCATGTATCCTGGGACTTGGCCATAGATAATTTTGTGGAACAGGGTGCAGATTTTGAAAGTAATGCAGTTTTTCATGGAAGGGCTTGGCACTATCGAATCTTGTTTTGCCAAATATTAGTCTGGCTCTGTATTCTGAGCGGTCTGGAGTTTCTTTGTAAGTTGTTCTTTACATCCAGCATAAATTCCGTTGCAATAGTCTGCGTGACTTAGCACCATGGATTGTATAATGTTGTGGAATATTTCCCTCGGGAAGAAAGGTTTTATGCGTTTGAGTTTCTACATCGAGTAGAACATTTTTTTTGTTGTAGCGTTCACTTGGCTCTCGAGAGTCAGGTTGCGGTTGATTGTCACATTAATGCATATCAGTTCAGTTGGAAGTCGCAGATAAGTGCAACTAGATTTTTGGAATAACGGCTCTCATCCCACTATTAGTGTATATGATATATTTATATACACTTTTGATAGTTTGTACCCCTGACGCAGCCTGAGGGTGACCCAGTATGGCTACTCTTATGCAAGGGCGTAGCCAGACACCCAATTCTGGGTCGGCCTGGGCCCAAGATGAGTGGGCAGAAGAACCCCACCCCATCACATAGGTGATTTGGTTTCTCCTCTCGCCTGCATGCCATATGGTCTCTCAAATATCCCTCCTCTCCTGCACACCTTTTAAATTTCAGATTTTCAGTGAGAAGCAACTAATACACACTACTCATGTAGGCCCCACTTCCTTCCCACTGATGCAGCTTCCTGTTTCCGCATAGGTGGGAATACGTCAGAGGGAAGGCTGTGGGGCCGGTGTAAGCAGTATGTATCAGTCACTGTTTCCTGCAGGCGAAGATCTGCTATTTATAAGGTATGCAGGAGGGACAGTTGTTGGGAGTTTTCAGCTTGGGAATCTCTGCCGGCCACATCATAGGTGTGCTGCTACTGGTGGGCCTGAGCTCAAAGTGGATGGGCCTGGGCCCACCCAAGCCCACCCTTGGCTACGCCACTGCTCTTATGTTCTCTAAGAATTTAGAAATAATTCTTCTGGATATTGTGACACATTTTGATGAGGAGAAAATGAAGTTTAAGAGTACAGCAAATCCACAGTCTACTATTCTAAAATAGCAGCAAGAGAAGGAAGTGGACATGGGAAAAATGAAAATGATCAAAAAATGTGGAGGAAAATCTTACCGAGTTAAAAGCATGGAATCCGTGATAGCTTTGCTAATGATTCACACTCTCCAAATCAGAATAGTGATGGCAGTCTGTAATGTCCAGTCTCTTCTAAATTTGAGTCTATATTTGAGTCTGACCCAAGAGCCAGAGCAATAAAGAACTCAAGATACAAAAGGCTTCCCACAGTCTCTGAAAGAACAGCATGTCACACACTTGCAACCACAAACCAGCTTTTGTTTACTCTCTTGAGAAATTCTGTATGTTCTGATCAATTCCGTGGTTAGATGCCATTTAATGAATAAAATCTGTTGGACAGATAATTTATCATAAAATGCTGCACTGGTACGCAGTTGTGTTTGGGGAGGCTTATTCTTGTTAGCATATGGTACATCATGATGACACAAACAAAATACCCTGCAGACTTTTTATGACAGTTTAGTGCTTCACTCTAGACTAGCCAGAAACATCTCCACGTCTTCCTAATTACAGAATTTTCTGCATATCACAATCTCTAACAGACATTCCAGAAGGAATAAGGACGAGTGGTAGGGAAGGCAAGCAGAGTATGCCTCATGGAATAATTTCAGCTCCTCTGTGTACCTGTGTATCAGTCTGTCCATATGTTGTGCATGGATGTGTTTATGAGTTTTTCTATGTGCTTGAGTGTGTGCATCTGTGACCAGGAGAGGGAGTGCTTGTTTGAAAGGAGCGCTTCCTTAATGGCTTAGTTCCAGCATAAGTGTTTCTATGCTCCAGATACTGGACCTGCCTCTGCTGCAGAAATGCACTGGGACTTTTTCTGGACACTTTCGACTACGTTCTGTATATCAGGGGTTAGCCACACACAATTTTGGGTGGGCCTGGGCCCAAGATGGATGGGCAGAAGAGCCCCACCCCGTCCCACAGGTAATTTGGTCTCTCCTTCTCTCACCTGCATGCCATATGGTCTCTCAAACATCCCCCCTCTCCCGTATACCTTTTCAATAGCAGGTTTCCACCAGTAGCGAGCAGAAACTTATACACACTGCTCATGTTGGCCACACAGCCTTCCCATGATGCAACTTCCTGTTTTTGCATAGGCGGGAACACGTCAGAGGTAAGGCTGTGGGGCCAGTGTGAGAAGTATGTATCGGTCACTGCTTGCTGCAGGCGAAGATCTGCTATTTACAAGGTATGCAGGAGGGACAGTTGTTGGGAGTTTTTGGCTGGTGGGGCTTGGGGATCCCTGCCAGCCATATCACAGGTGTGCTGCTACTGGATGAGCCTGATCCCAAAGTGGGTGGGCCTGGGCCCACCCGGGCCCACCCTTGAATATGCCACTGCTGTATATGGCATTGAAAAAAATGAGAGCTAAGCGCTATTCTTTAAATAGCGCTCAGAGTTGGGCACCCTTTATAGAGTAGCATTTGGCACTAAATCCATGCCCAGTTTCTGACTGAAACCTGGTGTAAATCCTTGCACCTATATTAGACACAGATCTACCTAATTCTGTAACATTGCATGCAAATTCCAGGAATGCCCTTGACCCACCCGTGCCCATCCTATGGATGCTATGTATGTATCTTTACAGATGTGTGCATAAACAATTAACGCTGATAATGGGTTGTTAGTGCCTAACTATTGGCACTAATTGACTTGTAATGCAATTAAATTGCACACACAAATTGGGCGTTACATGCAAGTTTTAGCACCATATATAGGTTTATGGGGGGTTATTTCTTTGGAATCCCCCAATCAATCTGGCCCCTTTTCAAAGTTAATATCTATTTCCCCCATTTCTGTACCATACCAAATTTGGTCCCATTCCATTAAGTTTTCAGACAGTCATATTTCCCCCCAGACTGACATTCTTGATCCCTTGTATCTAATTTCTTTTCAGAATAAAAACTAGAATAGAATGTCAGCCTCTTTCCTGAGGACGTCCATGTGGAGGGTAATTCTATACCCTCATAAAACGCCTCTTGTAACATCAGCCCACAGGTAAAAGTAGACATAACGTGTGGGTAGTCACGATTTACATGCATGATTTATGCGCAGAGATAACTGATTGTGTTTCATGAGTTCTGCAGCTTTTTCGGGGCAGTTTTGTAAAGACAGATAAGTTCCTATGCGTCTTTATAAAACAGGCCACCTGCGATTCAATTTCATCAATATATTGTTGATGATCCATCACAACGACAGAGTTCCCTTTATCAGCCGGTTTAATAATTATAGAGGGGTGATTCCTTAACTCATGTATAGCTAAACATTCAGATCGAGTAAGGTTGTGATGAGGAAACCCAAAAGGAAATTCTTTGATCAGATCTTGAGTGACCAGTCATTGGAAAACTTAAATAACTGGATCTACTGGTCCCGGAGGAAGCCAGGTGGAAGGAGGTTTAACTCATGATTCTTCACTTATTGTGGCCGATATATTATTGTCAAAAAATACTTTGAGTCTTAACACTCGAAAAAAAAGCTTTTTCTTGTATCAAAAAAAGATCAGACCTAGGTGTTGGGAGAAAGGAAAGTCCTTTGCTCAATAAAATCAGTTAATTCCACCGAAGAAATGTTAATTACTGCTTGTGTTTCTGCATTTGCTGTCGGGTCAATGGTCTGGAATCTTTGGCTGATAAAGGGGGCTCTGTCGTTGTGATGGATCGTCAACAATATATTGATGAAATTGAATCGCAGTTAGCCCAAACCACATTTTATTCACAAGTCAATCATGATCTGACCAACAAAGTTAAATCTTTAGTGGATACTCTTGTGAAAGAGGGATTGGAACATAATTATATCACATTATGTGAGAGTAATTTTCTTACTGTTTCTTTTCCTGTGATGTCGGTCCTCTACACACTTCCAAAAATCCACAAAAATTTACACCATCCCCCTGGACGCCCGATCATTTCCAGCAAAGGATCTCTACTTGAACCTCTGTCAATTTACATCGACACTTTTTTGAGACCCTTAGAGGCTCATTTTCAAAGCACTTAGACTTACAAAGTTTCATAGGTTACTATGGAACTTTGTAAGTCTAAGTGATTTGAAAATACACCCATTAGTGTGTTTGGCACCCTCATATCTTAGAGATTCTACAGACTTTATGATATAGTTAGACGCTTGTCCAATTGAAAATGAAGAACTTCTCCTAGTGACAGCTGACATTGAGACATTATACACAAATATTCCTCAAGAAGCTAGCCTACAAGTGGTTAGAACATGTTTTGAACACGCAAAGACAACAACATCTTCCCACAGATTTCCTCATTAAACTGCTGGACCTAGTGCTTACAAAAAAATGTTCATATTCCAAAAGAAATATTTTTTTCAGGTCAAAGGTACAGCTATGGGTGCCACAGTCGCACCTGATATCGCTAATTTATATGTTTCTGAGTTTGAACAAAATTTTTTTTATCTAATACTGTCTTTCATCAACAGGTTCAATTTTGGAAACGTTTTAATTGACAACGTTTTTCTTTTGTGGGCTGGTGACAGAGAAAGTTTAACACTGTTTTTCAACTGGTTGAATGAAGGTGATCCAAATCTAAAGTTTTCTTACCATTTTCATGCAGAAGCAGATCTCCTTTTTAGATCTCTGAATTTCTAGAACAGCTACTGGATTTTCTTACACAGCATTCCGTATGCCTACTGACTGGTACACCCTTCTTCATTTCCATAGTGCCCATCCGCGTAAGCTCCATGAAAGCATTCCAGTAGGACAATTCTTACAGTTAAAGCAGATTTGTTCTACAATTTCTGAGTTCAAAAAACAAGCTAAAGACATGTCTCTTCAATTTCTTCAACGTGGATATCCAGCAAAGGTGGTAAGAAGAGCCTACAAACGGGCAAGATGGGCTGCCAGGGCACACTTATTGTTATCATCAGGACAAGAAAAAGTTCATTATGGAACGTGCATTCTCCCTTATTCTCCAGGAGCAAATAAAGTACGTTTCATTCTTTTAAAGCACTGGCACGTGTTGTCTCTGCTTCCCGCACTATGTCCCGCTCCTTTGTTAGCATTTAAAAGAGGCAGCAATCTTCATGATATGCTGGCACCTTCTCTTTTGCCTTTGCAAAACATTCAGACAGTTCCAGAAGACTGAGGATATTTTCCTTGCAATCAATGCAGTATTCGTAACAATTCTTTTTCAGGGACTTTTTAAAAATCTAAATGGGCATCGTATTATATTGAAATCATTCACCACTTGTGTCACTACTCAAGTAGTATATGCCACCTGCCCTTGTTCCTTAGTTTATGTGGGCAAAACACTGCTTGCCCTTAAAATTAGGATTTTTGAACACAAGAGTTGGCTGAAATGCATTGATTTGACTGCTCCTCTGGTGGAACATTGGGTAGCAGCAGGACATGTCTTCACGGATTTACGCTTTGTAGTTCTGGAACACGTACATCTATCTACTGCGGAGGTGATATTAATGCTAAACTGCATATGAAAGAACATCGATGGATCCATTTTTTGAGTACTATCACTCCACAAGGATTAAATTGTTCCACAGATGTCTAAGTACCTTTTACTTTATTAGACTTACTCGGATGGTTTCGTAAGTTTCTACAGATTCACAATGGATATTTATACTCCTTCATGTTTACATATTCATACATTCAAATAAAAGTTTATGTCACCACGTAGTAAGTAGATTCCTTTTAAACGAGGTTTGACATAGTCCCACCCTCCTGAGCCATTTTTTGTTATGTGAGTCAGGGTGCCAGCCGAAACTAAGCGATATAAAGAGTTTTTAGAAGTTTTGTGTTTCTTTGTGTAGTGATGTGAAGCTATCTTGTTTCATTACGCACTTTTTGTGTTACAGTTTGTGGCGACACTCTACAGTCCCCGGAAGCAGGTCTTTGGACCAAAACGCTGTTTGAGACATGGGTATCGGCGTCGGGCAGTAAAAAGTTCCTTCTTCAGTGCTGACTCTGCATATGCAGATAAGTAGTTGCTATTTTCATATTTTTATTGGGGTGTCCCAGATTTTGGTAGCATTTCTACATTTTGTTGCAATTTGAAATTTTGTTGAGATTTTGCATTTTTATTCGTAAGCACATGGTCACATACGATATTTAAATAAAGTATGATTTTAAAAAGACCTCAGGTCCGGCTTGGCAAATGATTGTTATCATGCAGTAGGCTCAAGGGTCTAGAATAGCTGAGCGCTATAGGAGACCTAATAGCCTGGCCACTGTTCTATATCTGATGCTGCCGATCCATTTTTCTATATATTTTTCACATCACAGTATCTTTTGTTCCCTTTGCTATACTGAGGTTTCATTAGCCCACCATATTGATAACTAGTTCCTCCCTTTTTTTAATGGCTCTCTCTATATTTGGCATCTACATCTTTTCCCATTTCCCTCTCTGTGACTAATATCGTCCCTCCATCTCCCTATGTGCAACATCTCCCTTTATACTCCCAATCCAAAATCTGCCCCACCCCATGTCCTACATCTCCCTTTGGTCTCATGTTCCCCCAAGCACAGCATACTCCTTCCCTCCCCTTTGCCCCCCAGGCCCAGTATCTCTCCCTCCATCCCCTCCACCCCATAGTCCAACATCTCTCCATCCCTCCCCACCACCTTTGGATCAAACATCTCTCCCTCTCTCCCCTGGAGTACAACATTCCTCCATCCCTCCCCTCCCTTCTATGTCTCCCCTGGAGTACAACATTCCTCCATCCCTCCCCTCCCTTCTATGTCTAGGTCTTGATCTAACATCTCTCCCTTCCCTCTGCCCCCCGGGTCCAACATTTCCTTACCTCTTTCCTCTCTCTTCCCCCCATTGTCCAGCATGTCTCGCTCCCTCCCCTGTGTCAGGCATCACCCCTTCTTTCTCCAAATCCCCTACCTTTAAATGTGTTTTCCTCCTCCCAAGCACCAGAAGAAGTAGGTGTTTCACATAATGCTGCCTGGGCCAGCCCCAGTGTGCTGTGCTCCACCCTCTTTGATGTAACTTCCTGTTTCTGTAGAGGTGTGACAGAGAGAAGACGCCAGGGGCAGTGCAGGTAGCACTATGTAAAACACTACTGCTGCTGGTGATCAAGAAGAGGAAAAATTCATTTAAAGGGGAGGAGTAGCCTGAGAGAGAGGGGATTGCCAAATCTGGGGATAGAGCAGAAGAAGAGAAATGAGATATGCTGGAGGGGTGGAGGATGCTGCAACTAGCTGGAGTTGGCCATTGCAGGGGAGGCAGTGGCATGATGCACTGTTTTGTCAGACAAAGGAATTGGACCTCATTTTTTTACCCCTCCCTCTGCTTGATAGATGGTGTAAGTCTGTACACAACAAAGGGGTAGGAGAAAACATCCGAACTTATAACCTGCTATTTAGAGGGGGCTGTTGGGACTTCCTCATTGCAATGTCCAATGCTGAATTCAGATACATACCTAAATTATGAACCTCTTCAGCTTCACTGGTAATAAGGTTCTGATCATGAACCATCAAAAGCTCAGTCTTGCCTGGATTCAGTTTAGATTATTGTTATTTGTCAGCCTCAAGTGGTTCCTGGTTATCTGAACTAAGTCAAATATATATTTGACAGTCCAGTTGCTATCAAACCAACCAAAGAAGGAACCCTTGTGGCACTGCACAACAGAATCAACAAGGAGCTAATCCAGTTGATCCTAAACCTGTCTTTGAGAACGGGGATCACTAGCCAGTTGGATTTAAGGATGTCAATATGGATAGCCTACAAACTTGATGAACAAAGGGTTTCCCAAGACAAATTTGGGTAACGCTGGGCTAATCTATTATTGTTGAAAACAATAGCTTGCTGCTGATTATGCAAAAAAAGAAGCCCCTGCTGAACAACTCTTATTCACTTACAAGTGCATTCACTCTGCAGCTCCTCAGTACCTCTCCACTCTCATCTCTCCCTACATTCCTCCCTGGGAACTCCGTTCACTGGGCAAATCTCTCTTTTCTGCACCCTTCTCCTCCACCGCTAACTCCAGACTCCGTTCTTTTTATCTTGCTGCACCATATGCCTGGAATATTCCTGAGCCGGAACGTCAAGCTCCATCTCTAGCCATCTTCAAATATAGGCTAAAAGCCCACCTTTTTGATGCTGTTTTTAACTCCTAACCTCTATTAACTTGTACGGTACCCTTGTATGTTTTATCTTTCCTATCTTATTAATTCCCTTATCCCTTATTTGTCCTGTTTGTCTGTCCTGATTAGATTGTAAGATCTTTCGAGTAGGGACCGACTCTTCATGTTCAAGTGTACAGTGCTGCGTACGTCTAGTAGCGCTATAGAAATGATAAGTAGAAGTAGTAGTAGTAACTGACATTTCTTTTTCTTCACTATATAAGATGCCATATGACTGCTTTTTCATATCAGCTTGATAAAACACTGCTAAGTTTCTCAGGTCTAGATGTGCTTCATTTGACGTTTTCTGAGATTCCTTTTGCTTTGTATAATTAGCCCACAGTGTTGAATAATTGCACACACTCGAAAATCAAAATATAGAGGAAAATCAAATTTTTTTTTATTATGCCTAGACAATCGTATTCTTTGGGAAATGATTTAGCACAGACCACGTATTCCTAAGCAGAAGTTTTAGTAATCTGTAGATGATTATTCTACATTACAGTGTAATTTTAAAAACACCCCATGCCCTGAAGGCCCCCTCCCCAAATCTCTTCAAGGAAACAAAGGCACAATAAGAATGCAGTTTTTACACACTTAAATCAGTTGCAGATTCCTGGTTTTCATGTGAATTCATCTGGCTAGGAGCTTTAATGTCACATTATTCTCACAGTACACGTGACTATTTACTGGTGCAAGCTATTATATTTGATTCTGCCTGATTTACATTTTCAAACAACAAAATGTCTTTTTTAAACACTTGAAACCATTCCTTACTCTTACATTAGATATATGCTATACTTTTATCTGAATGCTTTTGAGGCTTGAGAGACCACAGGCTTGGGCTTAGTCTCTTGAAGTGCTATAAGAACACATTTAGAAGTATGTAAACATAAGATAAAAGAAGTCTGATTTTTCTTAATCTGTTGATGATCCCTTTGCCTGCTTCAAACATGTTAGGGTGGTTAGACACAGGTTGGAATCAACATAATTTGCTGCAAACAGAGATTCACTTGATAACTTTTCCTCAATGCTTAAGGTTCATTTTTTTTTATACGGACTATCTCTAGGAGTCATCTCAGCGTGAACTTTAATCAGTTTGGCCATTTAAGAGAGTTATAAGCCGTCTCACATAGTAACATAGTAGATGATGGCAGAGAAAGACCTGCACGGTCCATCCAGTCTGCCCAACAAGATAAACTCATATGTGCGACCTTTTGTGTATACCTGACCTTGATTAGTATCTGCCATCCTCACGGCACAGACCGTAGAAGTCTGCCCAGCACTAGCCCCGCCTCCCAACCAGCCCCCCCCCCCCCCCCCCCCATCCACCGGTTCTGCCACCCAATCTCCACTAAACTTCTGAGGATCCCTTCCTTCTGAACAGGATTCCTTTATATTTATCCCACGCATGTTTGAATTCCGTTACCGTTTTCATCTCCACCACCTCCCGCGGGAGGGCATTCCAAGCATCCACCACTCTCTCCGTGAAAAAGTACTTCCTGACATTTTTCTTGAGTCTGCCCCCCTTCAATCTCATTTCATGTCCTCTAGTTCTACCGCCTTCCCATCCCATAAATACATTTTCAATAATATACACATATGTTGCAAATAAACCTAATGGTATAACAGGCTGGAAAGAGTGAAAATGAGTACTATGATGTATCATGAAGCAAGACCAGGTATCAACTGTAATTGAAACACGAGTATGAAAGACATCAAAATATCTTGTCTAGTAGGAAAGAGTAAACAGGTTTTTCTAACCTATGTCGTCTTCCAGTGGTTTATGTGACTTAATAAAGAATATATGTACCTATTTGGAATGTTATATATTCACAATGCACATAATAATGGTGTCTGAATAATAATAATAATAATAACAAAAATGATATTATATCTTTCATTCAAATAGAATTCCAGTGGACTTTAAAATGAATATTTCAAAAACATAAGTAACATTTTGGCAGTAGCTTTCTGATGCATGGAACTGTTTTAAGCTTCAATATATTAACATTATTACCATCAATAAAGTTTACTAAATGGGCCCAGGGAGATAAAATAATTTCTGGTCCTCGTATGTAGGTTGGTCAAAGTATTCTAGCTACATAAGTACTGCCATACTGGGGCAGACCAAAGGTCCATCAACATAGTAACATAGTAGATGATGGCAGAAAAAGACCTGCACGGTCCATCCAGTCTGCCCAAGAAGATAAATTCATATGTGCTACTTTTTTTATTTGTACTGTCCTCTTCAGTGCACAGATCGTATAAGTCTGGCCAGCCCTATCCCCGCCTCCCAACTACCAGTCCCGCCTCCCACCACCGGCTCTGGCACAGACCGTATAAGTCTGCCCAGCACTATCCCCGCCTCCCACCACCAGCTCTGGCACAGACCGTATAAGTCTGCCCAGCACTATCCCTGCCTCCCACCACCGGCTCTGGCACAGACCGTATAAGTCTGCCCAGCACTATCCCCGCCTCCCACCACCAGCTCTGGCACAGACCGTATAAGTCTGCCCAGCACTATCCCTGCCTCCCACCACCGGCTCTGGCACAGACCGTATAAGTCTGCCCAGCACTATCCCCGCCGCCCAACCACCAGCCCCGGCACAGACCGTATAAGTCTGCCCAGCACTAGTCCCGCCTCCCAACCACCAGCCCCAGCACAGACCGTATATGTCTGCCCAGCACTAGCCCCTCCTCCCAACCACCAGCTCTGCCACCCATTCTAGGCTAATTCTAGCCCAGCATCCTGTTTCCAACAGTGGTCAATCCAGGTCACAAGTACCTGACAGGATCCTAAAAAAGTACAATATATTTTATCCTGTTCAGAAGGAATGGATCCTAAGGAGCTTAGCCGAGATTGGGTGGCAGAGCCGGTGGCAGGAGGTGGAGATGGTGCTGGGCAGACTTATACGGTCTGTGCCAGAGCCGGTGGTGGGAGGCGGGACTGGTGGTTGAGAGGCGGGGATAGTGCTGGGCAGACTTATACGGTCTGTGCCAGAACCGGTGGTGGGAGGCGGGGCTGGTGGTTGGGAGGCGGGGATAGTGCTGGGCAGACTTATACGGTCTGTGCCCTGAAAAGGACAGGTACAAAACAAGGTAAGGTATACACAAAAAGTAGCACATGTGAGTTTATCTTGTTGGGCAGACTGGATGGACCGTGCAGGTCTTTTTCTGCCGTCATCTACTATGTTACTATGCTGCTTATTCTACAAATGGATTTGACGTTCAATACACAAAACACTCACACCACTTTCAGTATAAACATAAAAGGGGTGGATGAAATTGTTCAAGACCAGCTCAGTTTCTTTAACTAAGGTCTACAAATCAGACTGACATTAAAGACTAATGAACAGATATGAGCTTCTAAGATCACACAGGAAGGGAAATGTATAATTATATTATGTGAAGATACATATGACAGCCAATCATTTCCTCCAGTTCATGTGGTATTATTTTAAAAAAATACGGAACCATTTTGTATCCACCACTATTCCTTTACCCAGTCAATCTGAATGAAAGAATAGTTCACATCTCTCAGAGACATAAATCAATACTTGTAACAGACATGCATAGCAGAAAACATTTTTTTTTAAAATCTGGTAACCATTCTAGTGGGACCAAGAACACCATCACTGCAATAAACCACTGCAGTTTCAGACTCTCTTTTAACTCAGTAAATACAGTCCTGAGCCTGGCTTTAAGAAGTAATGTATGAAGTGTAAAAAAAGAACCCGAATTATAGCTATGTCATGCAAGGTTCCACGTTAGGAGTTACGGACCAAGAAAGGGATCTGGGTGTCGTTGTCGATAATACACTGAAACCTTCTGCTCAATGTGCTGCTGCGGCTAGGAAAGTGAATAGAATGTTGGGTATTATTAGGAAAGGTATGGAAAACAGGTGTGAGGATGTTATAATGCTGTTGTATCGCTCCATGGTGCGACCGCACCTTGAGTATGGTGTCCAATTCTGGTCGCCGCATTTCAAGAAAGATATAGTAGAATTGGAAAAGGTGCAGCGAAGGGCAACTAAAATGATAGCGGGGATGGGACGACTTCCCTATGAAGAAAGACTAAGGAGGCTAGGGCTTTTCAGCTTGGAGAAGAGACGGCTGAGGGGAGACATGATAGAGGTATATAAAATAATGAGTGGAGTGGAACAGGTGGATGTGAAGCGTCTGTTCACGCTTTCCAAAAATAGTAGGACTAGGGGACATGCGATGAAACTACAGTGTAGTAAATTTAAAACAAATCGGAGAAAATGTTTCTTCACCCAACGCGTAATTAAACTCTGGAATTCGTTGCTGGAGAATGTGGTGAAGGCGGTTACCTTTGCAGAGTTTTAAAAGGGTTTGGACAGTTTCCTAAAGGACAAGTCCATAGACCGCTACTAAATGGACTTGGGGAAAATCCACAATTTCAGGAATAACATGTATAGAATGTTTGTACGTTTGGGAAGCTTGCCAGGTGCCCTTGACCTGGATTGGCCACTGTTGGGGACAGGATGCTGGGCTCGATGGGCCTTTGGTCTTTTCCCAGTATGGCATTACTTATGTACTTATGTACACTATCAATCTAAACATACAAGAAAGATTTACCTCTCCTATGACAGAAAGATAACTTTGCAAAGCATCTGGTCAGCATGAAATTTTGACTTCAAAATTGGATAACAGAAAATTAAGCACTGGACACTGTCTTAAATAAGATGCTTTTCTCTTGTTTTTAAAGCTTTATAAGTTCCAAGATAAAATGGGTATGTTTTCAATCTGCCTATTTATGAAATTTACAGCAGCAATGTTTGGAAATAAATGGAGATTGTAAAATAAGACTGTACAATACACAGTGGGCATCATAAAACTGTGAATGTATTCATTTAAAAGCTGCTAGACCGGATTTATAAGAGGTCATTTGATAAAGCATTTTACATATGTAAAAAGTAGGCACATCACACAACAACCTGGTCTGGAGAAATACACCACAGGCAACAGAAGACACACTGTGCTTTCTATTTAAATGTATGCAGCCTGAATTCTGCTATTCCACACTCAGGTTGTATTTGAAAATTATTTATGCTTTGCATTCTTTTTGCATTTTCAAGAGCAGATTTGACCACCATTGATTGGTGTGGTAATTGTTGTTTTTTTGAATCTTGGAGCATCTTATCAACAGGCTATGTAAAGAAGGAAGTTCCCTACATTCTCATCTGTACATCTTTAAGGATTTTGTGAACAGGCAATATCATGCCTTGTGTGGGGGGTTTGATAAATTCAAAGATGTCCAAGATTCTGCCTTAGGCTTATCTTTCTTTTCTAAAGGAAACTGAATGGTCTCAGCTATTTACAGCACAAAATCCATGAAGGAGAGACTTTCTCCTTTACTGGGGATGAGAAGAGTCTGAGGGGAGACCAGTTGATGCCTCCTGTTCAGAGAAATCCTCTGATCTGTAGGGGGATCCCTAGAAATGATCGGACTTCATTTCAGAAAATATTCTGAAGAGAAGGTCTGAGTCTGGGCATAGTAAGATAAAGCTTCTTTTTTAACATATCTTGTCTGATGGGGTCTAATCCTCAATGCAGATTAATGACTCGGTGCAACTTCCTGCTACACTTGACATAAGTAGAGAGGCAACCAGCAGGTAGGTAGCCTGAGGTGAATTGCTGGCTTAAACTGAGACCCTTGGAGGCCAATGCATCTCCCAAGTCAATAAAGGGATGAGTGGGCTTCTGCACAACAGTATATTAAAGGAGTGATGGCAGCCACCAGTATCATCATACTCCTGGAATCATGTTCTAATGATGTCCAAAAATTCATTTTTTAACTGGAATTTCAAATATACAACATTGCAAAATACCATTATCACAATGAAAAAAAATAACTTCCCATATTAAGAAAATAAAGCTATACAACAAATTTTGCACAGGAAAATACTTAATAGAAAGACCTTTTTAAGACCACAATATGGGGAGAAGCAAAAAAACAAACAAACAAAAAACAGAAAACTGACAAGGAAAAAAAAGATATGCCAGAAAAAAAAAGCAGAGGACTTTATACTAACTTGTAACTACTAACAAAGATCTTAAGGTACATTATCATAAATCAAATCTAGACTACAAGCCCACCTTTTTGATGCTGCTTTTAATTCTCAACCCCTTACCTCCCCTGTTCAGTACCCATGTTTATTTTAAACATTCTCACAATAAATAACTCCCTAATCCATTATTTGTCCTGTCTGTAAGCTCTTTTGAGCAGGGATTGCTTCTTATGTGTTTTGTGGACAGTGATGATACATCTAGTAGTAGTAGTATAAATCAACACCTTTTCAGAAATAAATTTCTTCAAGTGATCAGGTAGCCAAAACATATACATATTCCCCTTAAAAAAATGAGCTCCTCACTGACGAGCCAAAGGTCTCAAATGCCAGAAACTCCTTACATCTATTTTGTATAGCTTTGGCTACATCAGGGGAAAATAGAAGGCTTTAAACCTAAAAAGGAAATATAAGTCTTCAAGACATAGTCACAATCCATAGCCAAAGCAAGAACCATAACTAACGTAGAAGGGGCTGTGTATCTGCCTCCACTGAAGTTTGCAAAACCCGAGATACATCCAGATCTTCAACAGAGTCCTGAGAGACATTCTGCACTTCCAAAGAGGAACATTTTGTTTTGTTTTTAACAGGAACATTATAAATCTTCTCAATAGGAGGTAGAGCAGCCAGCAAAAAGTTGAAAATTGCAAGCAAATCCTTTATAAACATCTCTCTAACCGAAATCAATGGCGTACGTGGAAAAGAGGTCCAACATTTCTAAGCCTATATTTTACATACAGTATCCTTCAATGCCAGTACTGAACAGCTGGAATCCTACTTCTTTGTGCGGGACTTCAAAGACCATTGGTCACTGATGGCCTCTCCGGATTCTCAGCACTGAGGGTAAATATCTTCCCAATCTTGATGCATTCTCTGCGTTTGATGCAGCTGTTGGGTCCAGGTGGGTGAACATCTCTGGTGCCAATACACGTGGCTTGGACTAACGAACTGAAAACTCTTTTTTATTCACTTTGAACTAAATTCTATAAATGGCACCTAAAAAATAGAGCTAAGTGCTATTCTATAAACGGCACATAGTTAGACGCCATTTATAGAATAGCGCTTAGCACCGGGAACCATGACCGCATTAAGACATGACCATTTACACCAACAAATTAGTCACGAAATTAAAGGAACACCCCTGATACCGCAATCTCTTTAGGACTCGCGTGCAAAATTTACGTTTCAACAATTTTTATTGATGACTTGTAAATAGAGTACATACAAAAATTCAGATATCTCGTATAGCCTAAGTACAGAGCATCCAAGTGAATACCATCATCAACTTTTTGTTGCGGTATCGCGTGTAAAATTTTACGTGCAGATACCACACCTATTTACACGCGTTAATTTTAATTAAATCCAATTAGCACCAATAATTGCTTAAGGTCTTAATTATCTGCACTAATTGGCTTATTATTCAATTAAATTGCACACGCCCAAATTTATACAAATAATTTTTGGTGGTTTTTTTTTAATAGAATTTGGGGCTTTTATGACCACAAACACTTCTCACTGACCAATGCTGTCACTTATGACACCTTGAGGGACTATATTCAGGCCCAAAGCCCACCAGGCAGCAATTATGAATATCAGTTACCAATTGGTCCTGCGACACTGCCTGCAGCTTTTGAAGCTGAAGGGGGCTCCTTAGCCCTGTGACATCTACAGAAAAAATGACTGCAGTAAAAATGGCTTGCTGTTAAATTGACCAGTGTGGCTTGATGCATTTAAACTGGTGCAGGTTGCAAGCAGCACAAAAAAAATGTGAAAATGTACAAAAACCCTAAGTAAAGTAAACCAGAGAGAAGGGACAGAATATACTGAGGCAAGTTGATGCTACCAATGCAAAAAAATATATATATTTGATAAAATCTTTTTACCAGTTTCGTCAATGAAGACTGGTAGCAATACCTCCCAAGGAAATATACAAAAGGAAGAGCGGATTGAAAATGATGGAGTAGATGTGAACAATTTAACAGCTGAACAGGCAGATATGAAGCGTCTGTTTACGCTTTCCAAAAATACTAGGACTAGGGGGCAAGCGATGAAGCTACAATGTAGTAAATTTAAAACGAATTGGAGAAAATATTTCTTCACTCAACGTGTAATTAAACTCTGGAATTCGTTGCCAGAGAATGTGGTAAAGGCGGGTTAGCTTAGCGGAGTGTTTAAAAAGGTTTGGACAGCTTCCTAAAGGAAAAATCCATAGACCATTATTAAATGGACTTGTGGAAAATCCACTATTTCTGGGGTAAGCAGTATAAAATGTTTTGTACTTTTTGGGGATCTTGCCAGGTATTTGTGACCTGGATTGGCCACTGTTGGAAACAGGATGCTAGGCTTGATGGACCTTTGGTCTTTCCCAGTATGGCAATACTTATGTACTTATGTAATTTTCTTGTTAAATTCTACTGTGGATGTGATTGAGCATTCTACATTGTTGGTGATATTAGTCTTTGAGAATGATTTGAACTCTCTTTTATGGCTATACTTTAGGAGGTCACAGGAATTATTCTTGGAACAGAAAGTTTGGGTCTTTCCAGACGTCACAAAATCAACACAAGATAGGATGAAAGCTTTTTTAGCATTAAAGCAGCAAGTTAGGAAACTGGGTGCTTCATTTTTTATTGAAATATCCTTGCAAATGTGTAAGTTGTTATCTTGGATGTAAATATGTCTTTTTTTTTTTTTTTATACCTGAGCAGATGAACTTTTTTGTTGATGCTAAAAAGTTATCTTTGCCTCCAGCTCGATGTGTATGCAGTAATTTAACATGAGGGTATTGTATGTGTTAAAACCCTTTCCTTTCTTTTTCTCTTTTCTTTGTATATTCCTTCAAATTGCGTGCCTCCACTTCCACTCATTGTGGTCTAAAAAGGAGATGGGATTATTTTTCCTTATATTTTTCCAATTATTGGTTATACCTTAATACATATTTGCTCTGTGTTGCTGTAACAAGATTATTCTTGTGATACTGGTTGTAAAATTATAAAGAATTAAAAAACAGAAAAAATCTGGAACACAGAAAAAAATAACTGAGGTGACCCCCATGTGATGTCACTGCAGGAAGTCTTATGCTGAAAATCTCTGTTAAAGTCTAGAGTTGGTTACTCACAGCATCATGTTGGGCTAAATTGAATGATGTCACCCAATAGTGAGGACTAATAGCCTGCTTATCCTAAGAAAACAATGATTTTAGGTTTCTCAAGGTATGATTCTTTTATTCCACTAATGGCAGATTCACAAGTAAAGGCTTTTGAGTTTTATTCTTCCCTCAATTGCATATGTTGTCTCTATCAAAATTTCTATTTTCAGAATAGACCCAGTTCATACCTTAGCCATGTATGTGTCACAACATTCTTGATAGGACCACTCTACAAAAAGTTTTAATGAACCCATAAATTAATAAAAAGCTGTTTTTCTTTTAAATTTGAAATATTGACCCTGCTTATGACTATTAATTCAGGTTAGAAATCCAAAGTCACAAGTAATGAAGATTTATTTAATAGTTAACATGAGATTAACGTGCAACAAAATATACTGAACATCATAATGAATAATGTGCTGGTACTGGTAAAAGATGGATTTAAACATTTCATTTAAAATATATTAATGCTAAGACAGGTGATATTGAAACTTATTGAAAGAAACAAATGCCTGGACAAGAGCAAAAAACACACTGATACTTTGCAAAAGCAGTTTTCTATGCAGAATCTATCACACTTTGCATGTCTCTGTACTACATTGCTACAACCTTCTTTCTATATAAAAGTAACTGTCTTAAAGCTAAAAGTGCTCCAAAGTCCCCCTCTCCCCCCCCCCCCCTGCCTCCCATCTGTCTCCAGACATAACCTGAAATGAGCCTGAAGACCCTAGGGGCAAGGTAGGAGGGAAGCAATCAGTTGCGACCAGACAGATTAAAGGAGGACCCTGTCTCAGAACTACTCCCCCCTCCCATCTCCTCTGCCCACTAAACCTCACTGATACCGAATCCAATACTGCTCTCAACAGCCGAAAGGCAAGATGAAATAACACAGAAGACCAGAACACCAGATTCCACACCAAAGAACAAAGTCCTATCACGCATCCAACCACCAGAACACGGTCTTATTGGTAGCTTACAGTGAGCAGAAACCAATATGAATACCTTCAAATTACACCTACTAATCTACTCCTTAACACTGATCCACTTAACATTAACCACCCCACTAACATAATGTAACATTATAACCATACTACACAATCATCAAAGATTGATTAGATACACCACACCTCATCAAACTGACAATAGCCTAAACAAAGGAAGAACACTAACATGCAGACAACCACAAAAGAAACGAAAGAAGGGTCCTAATAAACTCACCTTAACAATGAAACGACAACTAACAAAAGTCCACACAACACCAAACACAGAAGACCCATTCCAAACAATCCAAGTGGGTTACATCAACGCCAGATCCGCGGTAAATAAAACAGAAATACTAACAGACTGGATCATGTCAGAAAACCTTGACCTACTCTTCATCACTGAAACCTGGATACATGACCAAAAGGACCCTATAATTCTAGACCTATGCCCACCAGGATAGAAAATCACGCACTGGACCAGAAAAGAAAAGAGAGGCGGTGGCATAGCACTAATCTACCGATCCCACTTCACCACCGAAACCATTGCCAAGTCCATAACACCTCAACTTGAAATTGCTTCAATCAGAATCCACAACAAAACCTTAGGTGACCATTTGAACTGTGTCTTGTTTTACAGACCTCCAGGTAACTGGAACGAAAGCCAGATAAACCTCATGGACTTCATTTCAAACACATGTGTAACCAACTCCAATATACTAATATTAGGAGACATCAACCTTCACTTAGAAGACACAAACTCTATTATTGCATGGGAATGTAAGGAATTCCTCCATTTATGGGATCTTAACTGGCCACAAATGCAAGGAACCCACGTTAAAGGGCACACACTCGATCTCATCTCACACAGACAAGAACCTAACAATAACAGATATTAAATGGACAGAAACACGCTGGTCTGATCACTACAAACTAAACCTATCCCTACACTGGTGGAAGAAAGGTCCACAAAGACTACAAGAACACACATCCTACAGCACAAGAGGTCAAGTAGACACGAATACATTTGGCAACTGATGTACAATAACAATTGGACAGCACAAACGGACTCCATATACTACCACACAGAACGGGATAAAAGATGCAAAAGTATACTTGATGAAATAGCACCCTTACGAACAAGAACCCCACGTAAACATAACTCGATACCATGGTTCAACGGGGAACTGAAAAAGATAAAAACACAATCCAGGAAACTCGAACGAGCATGGAGAAAAACAAAAGAGGAACATACATACAACACATGGAAACATACACAAAGAAAATACAAATACGCAATAAGACAGACCAAAAGATCATACTATAAAACTAAAATAGGGACTGATTACAAAGACACGAAGAAACTATACCAACTCGTGAACAAACTCCTAGACGCCAACTTGGTCACTACAATGAATACAGACATCCCACCTGCAGATAAACTTGCCAAGTATTTCAATGAAAAAATTGTAAACCTACGCAACATGCTACTTCAGGACAATATCGACATCAAAAACTTCCTTAATGAGCTGGACCCAACCTCTGGAGCATACCCGGCTGACCGAACCTGGTCAAACATTGCCCTCCTGACCGTCGAATCAGTTACATGGGTGATCAGCAGGTTCTCCAACTCTCACTGTAAACTAGATACCTGTCCCAGCTACCTAACGAAATCTGCTCCTGACCGCTTCATAGCAGACCTCACATCCCACCTAAATTACATGCTCCAACGAGGTCTCTTCCCTAAGGAACACGGTAATATCCTACTCATCCCGATACCAAAAGATACCACGAAAAAAATAAATAAAATCACTACCATCCAGTAGCGTCCATCCCACTGGTAGTCAAACTGATGAAAAGCATGGTAACCAAACAACTTACAGATTATATAAGCAAATTCTCAATATTACACGAATCACACTCAGGATTTCGCCCCCTCCATAGCACTGAAACAGTACTACTCACTCTCCTAGCCAAATTCAAGCAAGAAATAGCAATAGGCAAAAACATCCTCCTCCTCCAATTCGATATGTCGACTGCATTCGAAATGGTAAACCAAAAAATATTATTAAGACTACTAGATAAGTTTGGGATTCGTGGAAACATACTCAGCTGGATCAAGGGCTTCCTACCCACAAGAACATATCAAGTAAAATCAAACTCAAATATATCACCACCGTGGAAAGCAGACTGTGGTGTACCACAAGGATCACCACTATCATCGACCCTCTTCAACCTAATGATGACCCCACTAGCCAAGCCCTTATCCAACCAAGGCCTTAACCCTTTCATCTATGCAGACGATGTCATAATATACATTCCCTACAAAACTAAACTGACGGAAATCACCAATGAAATCAAGCTCAGCTTGATCATGGACTCATGGGCAAATGCATTTCAACTAAAACTCAATAAAGAAAAAAACCACATTGTCTCATCCTTTCATCCCAACACAACGCGGACAACCCCACAAGCATCGACACCCCAGATTACACTCTCCCTATCTCAGACAGCCTGAAAATCCTCGGCGTCATATTAGACCGCAACTTAACACTGGAGAGCCAAGTGAAATCCACAACAAAGAAAATGTTCCACTCAATGTGGAAACTCAAACGCGTGAACCAATTCTTCCCGAGGGAAACATTTCACAACCTGATACAATCAATAGTAATAAGCCACGTAGACTACTGCAATGGAATCTATGCAGGATGCAAAGAACAAACCTTAAGGAAACTTCAGATCGCACAAAACACGGCAGCTGGGCTTATATTTGGAAAAACGCGATTTGATAGCGCAAAACCCCTCCGTGAAAAATTACACTGGCTCCCAATCAAAAAGCGCATTGCCTTCAAAATCTGCACCATGGTTCACAAAATTATCTATGGTGAAGCCCCTAGATACATGACAGACCTAATCGACCTACCAACCAGAAACACATCCGAATCAACACGAACACATCTAAATCTACACTACCCAAGCTGTAAAGGACTTAAATACAAATCTACCTATGCATCCAGCTTTTCCTATATAAGAACACAACTGTGGAACGCACTACCAAAAGCCTTGAAAACGACGTACGCTCACTTAAATTTCTGGAAAAAACTTAAAACCAACCTGTTTAAAAAGGCATACCCTACCGATTCAACGTAAATGCCTGACCTTGGCCACACAACAAAACTAAAGCATGTAATGGACATAACACAACTCTTCCGCTTTACGATTCCTAATGTGGCTGTACCACATGAACTTTATCTTACCACAACATCACATTGTATTTGTTCACACCGGAGTCGGCAAACGCCTCTCCAGTACTATGCAAGTCACATTGAGCCTACAAATAGGTGGGAAAATGTTGGATACAAATGTAACAAACAAATAAATAAAAGGCTAGCAGGTCAATTCTATAACTGGGCGTGTGTAGTTACGTGTGCTTTGCATGCATAAGTGGTGTCTTAATGGGCACTTATATATGCAAGTGAACATATTACCATGATCTAATCCAACACATGAAAAAGGACATCAACTTGATTTATTTAGCTAATCTTAATACTACTGAAAAGGATACAATATTTTCCAATCCAGTTTGGAATAAAATTATATAGACAGATCACTTTCAGGCTTCATTTACCATACATTGGCCAGCAGCATTACAAGATAAAATTATACCTTGTAGGTTGAGCTTAACAACAAAGTCGTGCAGGCCACAGATTGCTCAAACTCAATTCTGGCAATCCATCATGTAACAATTTCCTTTAGTAGAGAGGTAGAACAGGTGACATGGTTAAATGATTGGAAAGGACACTATGAATTGATTTTAAATAATATAGCTCCAATTTATCAGAAAAAGATTAAGCACCTGGGCAACAAATGGTTTACGAATGATCTATTAATAATGAAATGCAATTGTAGAAAACTTGAGAGGATATGGAAAAAGGATATGTCATCTTTAACTAAGGGAAACTGGCATACAGCGATAAATGCTTACAAGAAAGCAACTGTTAATGCTAAGAAAAAACATGTTTCAGAGTTAATAAATAGAGATATTTCTAATGTGAGAAAGCTCTTTAATATTGTAAATTCTCTCACAGATACAACAAAGGTTACTGAAAATTCAGGTGAATTATTACCAAATACCAATAAATTGGCTTCTTTTTTTCAAACAAAAATGTAATCCTTACTTGAATCGATGCATATGATAATTTTAAGAACAATTTTTGCAATTATCTATTGCCGACTGAGAACTGTTTAGCAGACTGTATCTGGAGTAACTTTCATAAGATTTCCATCAAATATCTAGATTCTATAATACAAAAATTTGCGAAATCTCATTGTTATATAGACATTTGTCCAACCTGATGAAATCTATGCCACAAGAATTTAAAAGAGCTCTTTGTTATTGGATATATCATCATCTCAATAATGGAATATTCCCCAATAAGTATTCTAACATTGTTTTGACACCCATATTAAAAAATTCTTCAGTGTCAAAAGGAGATTTTACTAATTATAGATCAGTGACGTCTATTCCACATTTAGTTAAAATAATGGAAGCACTGGTGACTAAGCAACTGGTATCATATTTGGACCAATTTGATTTATTACATGATACTCAATCAGGCTTTCGTATTAATTATAGTACAGAAACGTTGTTAATTTCACTATTAGATTACATAAGAATGCTTCAAGGTAAATATGACCAAAACCGAGCTTCTCATTTCCCCCCCCCAAACCCACCTCCCCGCTCCCCCCGTTTTCTATTTCTGTTGATGGCTCTCTCATTCTCCCTGTCTCCTCAGCTCGACACCTTGGGGTCATCTTTGACTCTTCTCTCTCCTTTTCTGCTCATATCCAGCAGATTGCCAAGACCTGTCGTTTCTTTCTTTACAACATCCGTAAAATCCGCCCCTTTCTTTCCGAGCACTCTACCAAAACCCTCATCCACACCCTTGTCACCTCTCGTTTAGACTACTGCAATCTGCTTCTTGCTGGCCTCCCACTTAGTCACCTCTCCCCTCTCCAGTCGGTTCAAAACTCTGCTGCCCGTCTCATCTTCTGCCAGGGTTGCTCTACTCATACTACCCCTTCTCCTCAAGACCCTTCACTGGCTCCCTATCCGTTTTCGCATCCTGTTCAAACTTCTTCTATTAACCTATAAATGTACTCACTCTGCTGCTCCCCAGTATCTCTCCACACTCGTCCTTCCCTACACCCCTTCCCGTGCACTCCGCTCCATGGATAAATCCTTCTTATCTGTTCCCTTCTCCACTACTGCCAACTCCAGACTTCGCGCCTTCTGTCTCGCTGCACCCTACGCCTGGAATAAACTTCCTGAGCCCCTACGTCTTGCCCCATCCTTGGCCACCTTTAAATCTAGACTGAAAGCCCACCTCTTTAACATTGCTTTTGACTTGTAACCACTTGCAACCACTCGCCTCCACCTACCCTCCTCTCTTCCTTCCCGTTCACATTAATTGATTTGATTTGCTTACTTTATTTATTTTTTGTCTATTAGATTGTAAGCTCTTTGAGCAGGGACTGTCTTTCTTCTATGTTTGTACAGCGCTGCATATGCCTTGTAGCACTATAGAAATGCTAAATAGTAGTAGTAGTAGTGGTAGGTAAGAAACAAGGGGCCCTTATTATGCAATTAGATCTGTCTTGCGGTTTTCATTTGGAAGACCATGTAGTCTGTTGGGAACCTTGGGTAGGTTTGGTATAACGGGCAATGTCTTGTCATGGTTTGAGAGTTTTTTTGATTTAGAACTTATTGTGTTAAATTTCTGGGTAATTTATCTGCCAACTGGTCATCACTATCGGGTGCACCTCAGGGTTCACACACCTGTCACTGATTATGTTTCACGTTTTGATGTCATTGTTAGGAAGACTTTTAGAGAAAGAAGGAAGTAACATGGTCCATCCAGTCTGCCCAACAAGATAAACTCATATGTGTATACCTTACCTTGATTTGTACCTGCCTTTTTCAGGGCACAGACCGTACAAGTCTGCCCAGAAGTATTTCCCGCCTCCCAACCACCAGTCCCGCCTCCCATCACCGGCTCTGGTACAGACCGTATAAGTCTGCCCTCCACTATCCTCGCCTCCCAACTACCAACCTCTCTTCCCCCACCTGCTGCGCCTGGTAGACAAGTAAAAAATGTAAAGCGAAAGTGGGGAAGAAGAAAGTAGGCGATGAACGACAACATTTTTAAATTGAGAAATTATAAAGACACTCTCTTTGCTTTTGGAAACTGTACTTATGCAATCCTTAACTGTTACTGTTTCCTGTTAATTTAAGAACTCTCTGAACACACATGATGATCTTAGTACCATATTCCTAATCCAATGAAACATCATAAAAGCATTAAAAATGAGTACTAATGACAAGAATGACTGGGCATAGCCGTATTAATGGACAGCAACTGTAAACAGACTATTTTGAAAAATATGTAAAAGTTCTTGTCTTCTTTAAAGCCAACATAAAAGATGCTAATGAAAACCACTAAACTGAAGTACAAAGAACTAGCTCTTTTTTTTTCTCTTTTTCATTTCTGAATACATTTCTAAGAATGTTGTTCATGGAAATTCTTGTTGTATGTAATTCATCTTCACTGGGTGGTGGGGGGGCATGTAGCAAGCAAAATCATGACAAGAGGCTGAGGAAAGGGGCACATCACACAGCACTCTTTTCAGCCACAGAAAATTACCGTGCCTGTTAATGACAAGCTATCTAACTTGTGTGCAGTGGCGTTCCTAGGGGGGTGGGGGCAGTAGGTGCGGTCCGCCCCGGGTGTACGCTGCTGGGGGGGGTGTCACGCGCGCCTGTCCTCCGTTGTTCAGGGGCAGAGAAGAAGCATGGAACAACGGAGGACAGGCGCGCGTGGCATCCCCCCCCCCCCCAGCGGTGTGCACCCAGGGGGTGGGGCGCATCAGCGATCCGCCCCGGGTGTCAGCCCCCCTAGGAACGCCACTGCTTGAGTGGCAGATATGCTAATAATGTACACCACCTTTCTAATGGAAGGAATGTACATAATTTCTCTTTGAAAATGACCCCACAGAAAGATGATGTATTTACACCTGCTTGCTATTTAGCTGGCAGAAGTTCCCAGTTTATGTCATGTGTATATATACATACTAAGTAATTCATTGGGCAGGCTAAAGATCAAACCAAGCATACCAAATTCCCAAATTTGAAGGCCACTCACCCCTGCCAAGCAACTGTATATTAATTACATCCACTTAAAACAAATCAATTCCAAAGTCAAAAATGCATGAGGCTAAACGACAGATTAAAACCCCAGATCCTTCTTAAGCACTCTAATCAGTCATCTTGAATCCTCTGTGTTATATTTAGTCACAGAGTCAGAATTAAACCATCAATGAGAACGTATCATTTTATTTCACAAAGGTTACGAACATGCAGCCTACACAACCTTCCCCACACAGTTCATTTCCACAATCAAGATCCTTAATCCAGAACATACTGTTTACAAAAAGCAGAAAACAATGTCCCTGGTAATTACATCTCAGACAGTCTAAGCACAGTACTGTACATAGCCAGCTTTAAGTGGTAAAGAGACAAGATCTAGGGTTACATAAACTTGATCGGTACTTGGAAACTACAACTACTAAATATTTATATAGTGCTAATCAGGGGCGTAGCTAGGTGGGGCTACTGGGGCATAGGCCCCCGCAGAATTAGCCCTGGCCCCCTGCTTTTACCCTCCCCCCCCTGCTGACCCTCCCTCGCCACATTCGACCCCCCCCCCGCTGCCGCTACCAACCCTCCCTCGCTGCCGCCGTCAGGTACCTTTGCTGGTGGGGGGGTCCCCAACCTCCGCTAGCCGAAGTCCTCTTCAGCGCCAGTCTCAGGCGCTTTGCTGATCTGGATTCTGTTTCTGTGAGTCCTGACATCCTGCATGTAGGAACGTGCAGGACGTCAGGACTCACAGAAACAGAATCCAGATCAGCGAATGCACCGGACTCGGAGACCGACGCTGAAGGGGACTTTGGCTGGCGGGATTTGGGGACCCCCGCCAACAAAGGTACCTGGCGGTGGAGGGTTGGCGGCAGCGGGAGGGGGGTCAAAAGGGACAGGGGAGGAGCGGCGGTGCCGGGGGGGGTGTCAAATGTGGTGAGGGGTCGGCAGCGCCGGGGGGGGGGGGGCTAAAATGTGCCCCCTCACCTCGGGCTCTGGACCCCCCTCCTGCCTAAGTCTGGCTACGCCCCTGGTGCTAATAGTTGTACAGTCACACAGAAGGGACAGCTCCTGATCTGTGGAATTTACAATCTGGAAAAGTTTTCATGTTACCTCCGCCTTGTAAAGGCATCACTTGTGCTTGATGGGATTAGTGGGGGAATGCAGTTCTGAGAAACTCTAGTAACATGGAGGGGCATAATCGAACGGGGGCGCCCATCTCTAGGGACGGCCCCGGAAAGCAGCGTCTCCGACCGTATTATCGAAACAAGATGGGCGGCCATCTTTTGTTTCGATAATACGGTCGGGGACGGCCAAATCTCAACATTTGGGCCGCCCTTAGAGATAGCTGACATTGGTTTTCGCCAATGATGGAAACTAATGGCGGCCATCTCAAAACCGGCCAAATCCAAGCCATTTGGTCGTGGGAGGAGCCAGCATTTGTAGTGAACTGGTCCCCCTCACATGCCAGGACACCAACTGGACACCCTAGGGGGCACTGCAGTGGACTTCATTAATTGCTCCCAGGTACATAGCTCCCTTCCCTTGGGTGCTGAGCTCCCCAAAAGCCACTCCCCATAACTGTACACCACTACCATAGCCCTTAATGGGTGAAGGGGGGCACCTACATGTGGGTACAGTGGGTTTCGGGTGGGTTTTGGAAGGCTCCCATTTACCACCACAAGTGTAACAGGTAGGGGGGGGATGGGCCTGGGTCCGCCTGCCTGAAGTGCACTGCACCCACTAAAACTGCTCCAGGGACCTGCATAGTGCTGTGATGGAGCTGGGTATGACATTTGAGGCTGGCAAAAAAATGTTTTATAATTTTTGGGGGGATGGGGGTGGGAGAGGGTTGGTGACCACTGGGGGAGTAAGGGGAGGTGATCCCCGATTCCCTCCGGTGGTCATCTGGTCAGTTCGGGCACCTTTTCGAGGCTTGGTCATGAAAAAAAAAGGGACCAAGTAAAGTCGGCCAAATGCTCGTCAGGGACGCCCTTTTTTTCCCATTATCGGCCGAGGATGCCCATCTCTTAACCACGTCCCCGTCCCATCTTCGGTACACTGCCGACACGAATCCCTTGAACTTTGGTCGTCCTTGTGATGGACAGCAGTTGAGGACGCCCAAAATCGGTTTTCGATTATGCCGATTTGGGCGCCCTTAGGAGAAGGACGCCCATCTCCCGATTTGTGTCGGAAGATGGGTGCCCTTCTCAGAAAATAAGCTGGATAGTAACATAATAGATGACGGCAGAGAAAGACCTGTACAGTCCATCCAGTCTGCCCAACAAGATAAATTCATATGTGCTACTTTATGTGTATACCTGACCTCGATTTGTATCTGCCATTTTCAGGGCACAGACCGTAGAAGTCTGCCTAGCACTAGCCCCGCCTCCTAACCACCAGCCCCGCCTCCCAACACCG
Source organism: Microcaecilia unicolor (assembly GCF_901765095.1). NCBI lineage: Eukaryota > Metazoa > Chordata > Amphibia > Gymnophiona > Siphonopidae > Microcaecilia > Microcaecilia unicolor. The sequence goes on along the minus strand of NC_044035.1, from coordinate 352,602,710 downwards.
GCTCTGCCACCCAATCTTCGCTAAGCTTTATAAATCATAGGAAGACACAATGCCCACAATGATGTATTAATCTGATCAATCCACCATACAAAGCTACTCCAATAGTTCAAACCACTAGGAGTAGTGGCCTAGTGGTTAGCGTGGTGGCCTAGTGGTTAGGGTGGTGGACTTTGGTCCTGGGGAACTGAGGAACTGAGTTGGATTCCCACTTCAGGCACAGGCAGCTCCTTGTGACTCTGGGCAAGTCACTTAACCCTCCATTGCCCCACGCAAGCTGCATTGAGCCTGACATGAGTGGGAAAGCGTAGGGTACAAATGTGACAAAAATAAAACAGATACTATTGGAGATTCTACATGGAATGTTGCTACTGTTGGAGATTCTACATGGAATGTTGCTTCTATTGGAGATTCTATATGGAATGTTGCTATTCCACTAGCAACATTCCATGTAGAAGGCTGCGCAGGCTTCTGTTTCTGTGAGTGTGCAGGACGTCAGACTCACAGAAGCAAAAGCCTGCGCGGCCACATTGGTGATCTGCAAGGGCCGACTTCTACATGGAATGTTGCTAGTGGAACAGCAACATTCCATGTAGAATCTCAAATAGTAGCAACAGTGGAGGAGTGGCCTAGTGGTTAGGGTGGTGGACTCTGGTCCTGAGGAACTGAGTTCGATTCCCACTTCAGGCACATGCAGCTCCTTGTCACTCTGGGCAAGTCACTTAACCCTCCATTGTCCCATGTACGCCGCATTGAGCCTGCCATGAGTGGGAAAGTGCAGGGTACAAATGTAACAAAAAAAAAAATAGATACTATTGGAGATTCTACATGGAATGTTGCCACTATTGGAGATTCTACATGAAATGTTGCCACTATTGGAGATTCTACATGGAATGTTGCTACTGTTGGAGATTCTACATGGAATGTTGCTATTCCACTAGCAACATTCCATGTAGAAGGCTGCGCAGGCTTCTGTTTCTGTGAGTCTGACGTCCTGCACGTACTCCTCATCATGCTGTGGTAAAACAGCTGCATATTCGTAATGCAAAAAAAGAAAAACAGGTAGGTTTTGGTTACTGAAAAAAAAAAATGAACTTAAACATGTAAATACTCTTTGTTGTTTCCTGTTGTTTTTAGCTGGGGAGGGAGGGGGGTTGAATATTTGTCTATTTAGTATCATATGGTAAAGCCACTTACAATTTTCTTGGCCTTAATGAATGGGCCAAGCAAAAGTAGAAACTAGCTCAGGGTCAGGGTTATGGATTTGATATACCACCTTAGTAAACAGAAGGAACCTACAAATACAGGAGTGTTGAGCAGAGCATTTTGCACTCTGTAATCAAGGCAGAGCAGAATCAGCTGACTTGAGCTGACGATACTGGAGCATCAAGAGAATTACTCAAGTGCAGACAAATTTGCTGTCTTCGGTGGTTTTCAGTGGAAACAGTGGAACTATGAAAGCCAAGGCCAAGAGTTAAGCTAGAAATGAAAAGTCTAAATCATTCTTAAACCCTTTTAACCATGTGCCAGACCAAAAGAAAAACAAAACCATCTATTGTGTGAAAGCTATTTTGCACCAGTTTTCCTATTCATTGCTACACTGAAATTTGCATCAGGGAAGGAGACTTAGGGCACTGGAGAAACAAATGCTTCGCCAATTCTCTTTGAAACCTCGCCCAGATAAACAGATTGAAAATGTAGCTTTTACCCAATACCCCAATGTCTTCTGCTTAAGCTAAATTTCTATTTTGCAGAAAGTGGCAGGCATAGCTGCTTTAAATACATTAGGGTAGGTAAACATTTTAGAGGCACAAAGTTAACATTTTTTGTTTCTCCCCTCAAATAAAACTGGCAATAACACAATAAGAGCAAGCTGTCTTCTTAAAGGTATCTGAAACATCAAACGGAATTATTGGAAGACACACAAACAGATATCTGCATCAAAGCCCAATTGCTCCAGCATTGACTGAGAAAGTGGATTCCTAAGGGAATAAAAATCTGTGCAATTCATTTTTATGACAAAAGTCTCTCAGAGAAGCTATCAACAGAGAAAACAGAAATACACAATAATCACTATTTCCCCTTGAGATGAAAGCGAGCTTAAAATAAAGCAGACTTTGCTAACTTCCAGCAGAAGTTACTATTTTTGAATCTTGCAAGAGACCCTCTCAATTTTCTTGCTTAATATTCTGAGATGAGTATTCTCTTGCAGACTAAAATATTATTTGCACCACAGAAAATGGAATCCAGCCTGAATATAAACATAAATCAGGTCAATCCTTAAAGCGTGCCAACATACTACAGATTTTTTTTTTTCTAAAACCTTCCAAGAGATAATTCTGAGTAATTTCCTTCTGAACAAGGAAATCTATCTTTTGGCTGAGACTAATCAGACTTACACTGCCAGAAAAAGCTAGCAAACAAATTAAGCATCTTTCTTATTTAATATTAGGGACCTCCTCAATAAAAGATGTACTGATTACTCTTTGATTCACTACACAGAATGAAACAGAAAAGAACTGAAATGTAGAGGCTGCCCAGATACTGGGCTTGGGTCATATTACCCAATATACCAGTGCGTATATTTTCCCTATCTACTTCCAAGATCACTTCCTGGATAATAATTTTCTTGCCTCTTAAGAAAAAGAGGCGCTAGTTGGCTAATCCAAGATGGTAGAGTAATGCTGAAGCTCCTGCACATCTTGGCAAATTGCTCCCTCCAACCTCCATCAGACCTCTGAACTTGCTATTAAGACACATGGGATTATAGGAAAGATGGCAAGCTTTAAATCTACAATGGTGGATTATACAAACCCCTTACCGAGGGAGTTAAATGCTCAACATGCTAATGACAGAAATTCTTCAAGTAAAGGAATTATTAAAAAGTCTCAGTGGAAGAACTTAAGGAAAAGACAATGTCAAAGTACAGCTCCAGTCTGTCAATGAAAGCACTGAAACACGTGAGCATCAACTTTGCATTCCCACTTCAAATAGAAGGTAAGCAGAGACCCTCCCCTCCGAACCCCTGTCCTGACATAGCTTCTGCCCAAACATCTCTAGTAACTGGTAGCCCTCACCCCCACCGCCATATTTTGTAGAGGCAGGAATGATAACTCCCCTTGCTCCTGTCTTGGCATCTCCATCTTGGAAAATATTAGCACCTGACCTCACTCAGTGCTCCCCACGTGCAGTCAGGTACCTCCATTTTTCAAGATATGGTGCTGAGGCATGAATGAGTGGGCATCGCTCTGGCCTCTTCAAGGTACACCCTGGGGGAGGTAACGCTAAACACCAGGGATTTTTTTTTTTTTAAATTTTGGAAGGGGGTGAGTCAGGTCAGGGGAGTGGGGGGTGCCACTAGATACCAGGAATATTTCTAAGTCAGGGAGAAGGGGGTGAGGTTAGAGATAAAGGTCCGGTGGCTTTTTTTTTTTTAATGTTCCCTTTCTTGTCAGTGTGTGAGCCAATCACCACTCATGCATTGACAGGAAGGAAGACATTTTGCAATGAGCTGTGGATTACTGCCACGATTTTAATGCGGCAGTAATTTGCATGCTCATTCAATATTATATTCTGGCAGTATTTTTTTTTTTTTAAAGCTTGTGTTAGAAGCCATGCGGTCAGCAGCTGTAACGCGCGGCGTTCTGCTTCAAGAGTCTCCACTAACACTGGAACATTGTGATACCCTCAGCAAGAGATGGCTAAAATTCTATGGTACCCTCTAAAGCATGGGCAATTCTGCAGCCACAAAGGCCAAAGTACCATTGCAATATATCAAGGTCACTATCTACGGATTGCACGTATTCACTCTCAAAGTAATTAATTAAATGGGAAGGAAAAGACTTCAGATGCTCGGTAACCACTTATACTTTTTTTTATAGTGGATACCGTGCTGCTCATAGTTTACCTTTGAAAATTTAATATTTTTCGGATGTAAACTACTGGCAAGCGTCATCATGAGTCAAAAAACCTCTCCAAATGCACCTCGTTTATTTTTTTAGAGTTTCTTTTTTTCTGTTTTCAGATACTTATAATTGGAAATATAGAAGGGCACTTATCTGGTGTGTGGGTCACACTATTGGGTACGCTCTACAGCGAGCCCCTGTTTCGCCAATGCTTCATTAAGAGCATGACCCATGGCCACTTTGAGTACCCCCTTTTGATGTGTCTGCTTGAAAAATGGTACTCATTGGTCATGCTCTTAACGAAGCATTGGCGAAACAGGGGCTCGCTGTAGAGCGTACCCAATAGTGTGACCCACACACCAGATAAGTGCCCTTCTATATATCCAATTATAAGTATCTGAAAACAGAAAAAAAGAAACTCTAAAAAAATAAAAGAGGCACATTTGGAGAGGTTTTTTTGACTCATAACGACACTCGCCAGTAGTTTACATCCGAAAATATTAAATTTTCAAAGGTAAACTCTGAGCAGTGACGTATCCACTATTAAAAAAAAGTATAAGTGGTTACCGAGCATCTGAAGTCTTTCCTCCCCTTTTAATTAATTACTTTGAGAGTGAAATACTTGCAATCCATAGATAGTGAATTGTATTCTTCAAGCAAGTACCAGGTTATTGTTGAATATCAAGGTCACACAATTTTGATTTTCCCCAATCTAAAAGTCCAGCAACCCAGCGAAGGAGAAAACTATTAACTTGAAGTAGGAGCTCAAAATAGCTTTGTCTTACCCAGTACATATGAGAGTCATGTTAAACAAGACCTAGAAGACATTACAAAGGTGGCAGGTGTAGAAACTGGCCTGTCCAAGTTATATTTCTGGAAAATAGTTACCAACAGGTTTATACTGAATCCATGCAGTAAACATAAACATACAAAGATTACTATATTAAGTGTTTTGGATCCTGAATGAGAGAAATTACTGTATATACTAAGAAACTCCTGTGATATTCTATCCATACAGATAAATTATAGAGAGAGTTTGAAATTCATGAACACCGTGATAGGGGTCAAGTAATGCTTATTGTCTTTCTAGACAGCAGCAACATTTGACCTTGTCAACCACCATCATTTTCTTCAATATTTGAAGCATATTGATCTCAGAGATATAGTTTTTTTTCTTTCCTACTAGATAAGTCTTTTTATGTCCACCATTCATCAAATTCTTCTGTAATTCAGCAGCCTTTTTTGGGGGTACCCTAGGGTTCCTTACTATCTCTTATTCTTTTTGTTTTCGAGTCTGCTTGCTCTCCTCACTCAAGAGGTATTTCTGCTTATTTTTTTGTGGATGATATTCAAGTTCTTACATTTGTTGATCCAGGTAAGATTGACTTAAACTTCATTTAATGCAGGCCTTGATGAAATTGCAAGGTAGAAATTAAACCAAAGTCAAAGGCCATTTGGATTAGTGGATTCCTGACAACCCCTCAGGTAGCTCCAATTCCAGCTGGCCATTCCTTAGCCATTTTCTCTTCTTTAAAAATTCTAGGGTGACAATTGTCATTTATCTTTCAACCAACGCCTTGCCTCTATATCTAAGAGATGCTCTGGTGCTTAACCCTTATAAGGGCAATAAAGCCTTATGTAGATACAGCCTCATTACGTAAATTAGTGCAGGTTCTGGTGTTTAGCAGAATCGATTATGCCAACTCTTTATTTAATGACCTTCCAAATTACAGCACAAAAAGGCTCCAATCAATCTAAAACCTAGCCATTAGAATAATAAAAGGTACTAAATGATTTGATAGGTCTGCTTAAGCTAATTTTCTATTTTGCAGAAAGTGGCAGGCATAGCTGCTTTAAATATATTAGGGTAGGTAAACATTTTAGAGGCACAAAGTTAACATTTTTTTTTGTTTCTCCCCTCAAATAAAACTGGCAACAACACAATAAGAGCAAGCTGTCTTCTTAGAGGTATCTGAAACATCAAACGGCATTATTGGAAGACACACAAACAGATATCTGCATCAAAGCCCAATTGCTCCAGCATTGACTGAGAAAGTGGATTCCTAAGGGTCTTGCCCTAAGATTCAATCATACTGGACAGAACTGTTGGACCTATTTGCTATAGTGACTGGGGTAAGATACCCAACTAAACCGGAGGTCTGTTTGCTACATATTCGACCCCCAGGAGTTCGGCTGGCTGTTCACAGGCTCACGACAGTTTGGCTGGTAGCTGGAAAAATCACACTGGCATCAGCATGGAAAAGCCAGTTGGCTCCACCAGCGATAAAGGTGATACACAAGATGGACTATCTATATCAAATGTCCAAGATGACAGCTCTACGGTTGGGACATGTAACAAAATTTAATTTGCAATGGGAACAATATCGAGCCTGGCAATTACAAAATGGGATAGACCTGGATGCACCTAAATTGATTATACCAAGACTATGACTGCTATAACACGGTCTTCATATTAAGATATTCCACTATTAACAAGGGGGGAGGGGGGGTTTGCGGCAAGGGATAGGGGGGAGGGGTTGAAGGGGGGATACACTGCTTTCTGTTTTTGATGTTTAAACATTCTGTATGTGATATATGACTGTTATGAGAATGTTGTCAATATGCAATTGTTCAAAAACTTCAATTAAAAAAAAAAAAAAAATCTGTGCAATTCATTTTTATGACAGAAGTCTCTCAGACAAGCTATCAACAGAGAAAACAAGGGTTAAACAGATGGGCACAGTGCTATCATATGGAGGACAGACTCTTCAAAGGTCACTGTGGTATAATAAATTAATATAGATAAATATGAAAACTAAGCTGATAGTGCTGGCAAACTTGGAGAATTTGATCTCTTGGACAATTATTGTCAAATTATAAATGTAGGTCCTTCAAAGAATTAAGAGAACTCTATCATTTGACAGCATCCTAATCTATTGAATGGTTACAACTTAAACATTCCATTCAGTATAATGGAATCTCTTTACAGGATTTAGATAATGAATGGGTAATGGAAGCCAGAACACAAGCACTGTCAAAACACCTAAGTATGGAAAACATTTGGGAACATTAGATGAAACTAGGTGGTTGAATATTTTTGAATTCAACCTTCAAAGCATTCTTGTCTGCATCTGTAACAAAATCTGCATATTTCTTAATACATAGATCTTATTGGATGGCAATTACAAAATCTAAACGTATACAGGTCTGTGATACTAGACGTTTATCATTTATCGAATTTGATATACCACTTCTTTTGTCAGACAAGTCGAAGCAGTTAACAATAAAATTATAATTAAAAGAAATTAAAGGAGGACTCCATAAAATAATAGGACAGGATCGCTCTTCCTAAAAGAATAGAGGACAGAATCATTCACACTGACTGAAATCACTATACGCCAAAGCTGGGACCACCAACTAGGGAAAAAATTATTTGTTAGTATGTTTAATAATTGCAAAATACCAATTCAAAAAAATACGTCTTTAATAAAGAGTGAAAAGTAGTATAATACTTTTCAAACCTAAGATACCCCCGTTTACAAAGCCGTGCTAGCGGTTGCCAGTGTGCCAGTGCCAACACAGCCCATTCACTTTGAATGAGCTGTGTCAGCACTGCCAAGCGGCTTTGGCAGAGAATTCCAAAGTGCAGGAGCCAAATAGAATGCACTGCTCCTAGTCAACTCCCATTTAGCCTTAGCAGAATGGGGCAGAACTAGTCTGTCATTATTAAAAAACTGCACTGGCTACCAATCAAAGAGCATATCATTTTCAAAATCCGCACGACTGCTGATAAAATTATTTACGGCGAGGCACCAGGATGCATGACAGACCTCATCGACCTGCCATCCAGAAACACCACAAAATCAGCACGATCATACCTAAACCTCCACTACCCAAACAGCAAAGGACTCAAATACAAATCCACCTATGCATCCAGCTTTTCCTACTTAAGCGCACAACTATGGAATGCACTACCAAAAGCAGTAGAAACTACGCTCGACCACCTAAATTTTCGGAAAGCACTAAAGACAGACCTGTTCAGAACAGCATACCCCACCGACCCAACATAAAAAATACCTGGACACCTGCGACACAATGTAACCAAAGACCGTAATGGACATTACCTGACTCTTCCTCCCCTCCCAATTATACCTATCACACATGTACCTCATTCTACCACAACATCACCTTGTGTATTCGTTATACGCTGTATTTGTTCAGAACGGAACCGGCTAATGCCGTAAACGGAACTATGTAAGCCACATTGAGCCTGCAAAAAGGTGGGAAAATGTGGGATACAAATGCAACAAATAAATAAATAAAATAAATAAAAATAAATGAATGAAGGGCATGTGCTGGTGTGTACATATAGGGTTGAATTCTATAAATCGCGCCCAAAAATCCACTTAAGCGCTATTCTATAAGCTGCACCTAAAGTTAGGTGCAATTTATAAAATTGCACTTAAGCACAGGGGTCGCATGTAAATTTAGGCGCATCCATTTGCACCAGCGAAAACATTTATGCAGGGAACCCCTTTATTCTATAAGTGTGCATGTAACTTGAATCCATGCCCACGCTGTACCCCAAAAAGCACATGACCCTCCCATTTCCATGCCCCCTTTTTCTGAGATATGCCTACATTTATGTGCATACATGATTTCAATTAGCAGAAAAAATTATTAAAAAGCCAATTATTGGCACTAACTGGCTCATTATTCAATTAAATTGTGTGCACAAATTGAACATGCCCAAATTTGCGTGTGCAATTTTTGGCAACTTTTATAGAATTAGGGGGATAAGGCTGACATCAGAACACTCTCACATATGATTTATTATTGTGTTCATTTACAAGAGTTTTGGTCACACATTTGGACAAGAATATTACGTATTTTTTATAGCAACAAAGTAACAGATGGCAGATACTACTACTTAACATTTCTAAAGCGCTACCAGGGTCACGCAGCGCTGTACAATTAAAGTAAAGATACTTACCTATAACAGAGATTCTTCAAGGACAGCAGGCCATTCATTCTCACACGTGGGTGACATCATCCACGTCACCCGGTGTGGAGGTTAAACAGTTATAGCTTTTTTGAGCACACGCGTCCCCACCATGCACAGGCAAGTGCCTTCGCGACCGCTGCGAGAGCGCGGGACCATTCAGTACAATAATAAAGCATATTAAAAAATAAATGAGGCCACTACAAGGGGAGGTAGAAGAGTATGGGAGAATGAATGGCCTACTGTCCTCAGAGAGCACCTGTTACATGTAAGTATCTTCGATTTCTCTGAGGACAAGCAGGCCATATTCTCACATATGGGAATCCCTAGCTCATCAAAAAACAACCACCATAGTCAACTGGAACTCGCAACGGAGAAGACAAAATAATAATTAACCTTAAACTATATACAATTATGTGAGAGTGCAGCCTGGAACAGAACAAAACAGGCCTAGGGAGGTGGAGTTGGATTCTAGACCCCAAACAAATTCTGCAGAACTGTCTGTCCAAACCGACTACCACATCGGGTATTCTGTTCAAGGTAGTAGTGCAATGTGAATGTGTGGACTGAAGACTGCATTGCAGCCTTGTAAATTTCTTCAATGGAGGCTGTCTCAAGTGGGCTACCAATGCAGCCATGGTCCTGACATTTATAAGCCTTGACATGACCCTCAAGAGTCAGCCCAGCCTGGGCATAAGTGAAGGAAACGCAATTTGCTATCCAATTGAAATGGTGCGTTTCCCAGTGGCGACCCCCATCCCATTGGGATTAAAAGGAACAAAAAGCTGGGTGGACTATCTGTAGGGCCTAGCCCGCTCAAAGTACAAGGCCAATATTTGCTTGCAGTCCAAGGTGTGCAATGAGCTATAGCCAGGATGGGCATGAAGTCTGGGAAAAAATGTTGGAAGGACAATTGACAGGTTCAGTTGGAACTCCGACACCACCTTAGGCAGGAACTTAGGATGCGTGTGGAGAACTACTCTATTATGATGAAACTTTGTGTAAGGTGGATCCGCCACTAGGGCCTGAAGCTCATTGACCCTGTAAGCTGAAGTAACAGCTACCAAAAACAAGACCTTCCAGGTCAAGTACTTCAGAAGACAGGAATCAAGTGGCTCAAAAGGAGCTTTCATCAGCTGGGTGAAGACAACGTTGAGGTGCAATGACTGAAGTTGAAGTTTGACAGGGCACTTTCTCAAAAGCAAACCTCTCATAAAGTGAACTAGAGGCTGTCCAGAGATTGGCTTACTCTCTACACATAAGTACTAATTGTGCTAAGGTGAACCCTTATAGAGTTGGTCTTGAGAATAGAGGTGTAGACGGTAGGGCGTGGAGTACTGATCTGCATAAAGACCTCACTCCATCTGTGATACACGCCTTTGTTCTCTCAATCCAGAAACGAGCAGTTTCAATGCCCAACCATTAATTGCTCTACAAATTTGCCCTTTGTTTGAACATTTCCCCTCATGGAGCAGCTACAGCAGGTCTTGCTATTGAAGGGACTTGCCCTAAATGTCATGCTCCTAACGTCTCTTTGGGTTATATGTCTTGGACATGTGTAGCAGTGTAACAGTTTTGGTCCCAATGCTGACACTATTTCACTGTTTGTGGACGTTCTCTGTTCCGTCCTCGCCACTGCTTCTATTTGATTCATTGTTTTCGATGCAGGGGCAACTACTGGAGGGAAGACGTTTCCTCATATTGTAATTTTGCTGGCCTTGAAAACGATCCTGTTTGACTGGTTGACTACTACGGGCCCTTCACTCCAACGCTGGCACTCTTACATGATTTATCAACTGCACTTGCAATGCTTTCAGATTCAAGACTTTACCAATTTGCAGCAAACTAAATTTTGTGCCACTTGGGAACTTTTCTGGCAAACGTTGTCTGCCCTTGCATGTGGTCAGTTGTTAAATATGCAACTGTTATACTGTTCTTGTTGGGGTGGTTTTATTTTCCCCTCTGTGACTACCATAGTGCCATTAGGAAGGGGGTGGGATTCTAGTTACACAAAAATCATGCACCTTAGTTGGTAATCTCCAAGGTTGATTTAGATATATTGACTGGAAGTACTGTTTTGTATCAACCAGTCCAACAAAGATAATTTAAACATAGTACTTACAACACAGAGGCAGTGAAAAAAAATGATACTGTGATTTGTACAAGCTAATGCCACAGAACTAGCCAACTGCTGAACTTAAATCTAAGAAATTAAGTTAGAGACACTTTTTCAGGGCAATTCTGATCTTGCCCATGGGTAACTGCAAGTTAACCGAGTGCCCTTTGAAAACGAGGGCCAAGATGCACAATGTAGGTGTAAAATACAAGTGCACTTTCTGTTTGCATGGAAACAGGTACAAACTACATGCTGAAAAGGACATGCAATGATTTCAAAATGTATTTTCCTTCCCTTCACCTAATCCCACCTGCTAATAAAACATTTTTACAAGAGCACCCATGACCTTACCTGCAGAATATCTTTTTGATTATTAACCTCCTTATGTAAAAAACTAAGCAGCGGACTTCAGGAGAGGGGTTTTTACAGAGGATGTGGCCCTAACTGTGGCACAGCATATAAAATCATAAGAAATAAAATACGTTATGAAGCAAAAGAAAACAGACCAATGAAGCCGAGAAATAAGAAAAATGTTATATTAAGGAATCCAGGCAGACTCGCTGCTTTAAAAAATCAACATTTTACTGCATGCTTTTCTCTCTCTATGCTGTGTGTAGTACAGAGATACTTTAACCCCACAGTTATTCCATGTGTAGCAGAGATGTTTAAGGCAACACTTTTATGCATGGTTAAGAATACATCACTGAAATATGGATTCATGCAGTTCTTCCTTCCAAGCCAAGTTTTAACAGTGGCATCAATTCTGCCTTGGATGTAAAAAGAAAACAAGTATTTCCTACCTGTCCATCTTGTCCAACGTGAACCTGATGTATCTGCAAGTTACCCTGTAAAATAAAACAGCAAATGGGAAGGTGAAGAAATTGGCTAATCAGTAGCGCTTCCTTAGGCAACCCAACACTTTTTCCTTTCCATTTATCTAATAACTTATTTCAATTGACTTACAGGAAGTCTACTAACCTATGATATTCTTGATGAGTTATGAAAGGTTTTGGCAATAAAACAGCATGGAAAAATGCCTTACACAGTTTTTCTTTTTCTATGATGGGGAAACAGTTTTGCTTAGGCTAGAAAGCTTAAATTAAACAATTGATTATGAAGGCGACTTTAGAAGAGGGTAAGAAGGGGGCCCATTTTATAAAGACACATAGGTGCCTAGAGGGCTCATTTTTTTCAAAGCACTTAGGCTTACAAAGTTCCATAGGTTAATATGCAACTTTGCAAGTCTAAGTGCTTTGAAAACAAGCCTCTATGCGTCTTGAAGTTTGACTGAAGCTGTGGACATTTACACCTGCTCAGGAGCAGGCCTAAATATTAGCATAAAAAGTACAAGTGTACCATGTGACTCTGCCCCAGAACATACCTATATACATGTCACATAAAAGCAAGCATTGTTTTATCACCATGCATACGTTTCCACATGTAACCCCTGGGGTAATTTTATAAAAGCCCTTTTATGTGTGGAAACTGTATATAAAAGTACCTCTGTACGGATACTTAGATCAAGGTTATGCTGAATAGTTCTTGTCTTATATGTCTGATCAATTTAATTGCCCGCAGACATTATTTGAGCCCTTTCTTATCCTAAACTACACCAGACACATAAAGAGTAATACTGTAACTGGGCACCAGCTTCTATGCACCTCCTGCATGTGTAAATGTACCAAATACCAGCACTTTTGAGGGTAAAGAAAAGATACTTACCTGTAGTAGGCATTCTCTGAGGATAGCAGGCCATTCATTTTCACAGGTGGAGCATAAAATACCTAATATAGTTTTAAAAGCACACGCAGCATCCCCACCACACATGCACGAGTGATTCCCGCCCGCTGCAAGAGCACGGGACCATAAGTACGATATTATAGCATGGAACCAACTCCAAGGGGAGGTGGGAGGGTATGTGAGAATGAATGGCCTAATGTCCTTGGAGAATACCTGCTATAGGTAAGTATCTCCGCTTTGTCCGAGGACAAGCAGGCCATATTCTCACAAATGGGAATCCCTATCTCATCAAAAAGCCACCATAGGTCAACTGGACCTTGCTACAGTGAGGACAAAATAGTAATTAACCTTAAACTATATGCAACTGTGCTAAAGTGCAGCCTGGAACAGAACAAAACAAGCCTAGGGGGGTGGAGTTGGATTCTAGACCCCAAACAAACTCTGCAGCACTGTCTGTCCAAACCAACGGGTGTCCTGCTCAAAGCAGTAATGCGATGTGAATGTGTGGACTAAAGTAGGGTTACCATATAGCTCCAGAAAAAGGAGGACAGGTTGAGCCAGTCTGGGTTTTACTTCCATTGCTTTCAATGGAAGCAAAACACGGACTGGATCAATGTGTCCTCCTTTTTCTGGAGCCATATGGTAACCCTAGTCTAAAGATCACATTGCAACCCTGCAAATTTCTTCAATGGAGGTTGATCTCAACTGGGCTACCTACGCAGCCATGGTCCTGATTGGAAATGGTGTGTTTCAAGATGGTGACCCCCAATCTGTTGGGATCAAAAAAAGCAAAAAGCTGGGTGGACTGTAGGGCCTAGACTGCTCCAAGTAAAAGGCCAATGCTTGCTTGCTGTGCAAAATGTGCAATGCACTTTTGCCAGGATGGACATGAGGTCTGGGAAAAAATGTTGGAAATACAAGTTCAGATGGAACTCCAACACTACCATAGGCAGGAACTTAGGGTGCATTCGGAGAACTACTCTATTATGATGAAACTTAGTGTAAGATGGATCAGCCACTAGAGCCTGAAGTTTACTGACTCTGCGAGCTAAAGTAACAGCCACCAAAAACAAGACCTTCCAGGTCAAGTGCTTCAGATGACAGGAATTGAGTGGCTCAAAAGGAGCTTTCATCAGCTGGGTGAGGACAACGTTGATGTCCCATGACAGAGGTGGAAGCCTGACAGAGAGCTTTGTCAAAAGCAAACCTCTCATGAAACGAACAACTAGAGGCTGTCCACAGATGGGCTTACCCTCTACATGACGATAAGCACCCCAAACACTGAAGACACCAGGAATGAGCATCTTTGCCAAAGATGGTTCTATTGCAGCGGGTACAGTGTTTAAAGCCATTAGGAACCTTCAATGACATGGATTGGAAAAAAGCCATGGCCAAATCAAACGGCTCCATGGTGCCAGAAAAAAAGAGGCAAACCACCTGAAAAAATTAGAGGAACTGGAGCTCAGGCCTAAGAGAGCCGAAACCTAAAAGTGTGTGTGTGTGGGGGGGGGGGGGGGGGGGGGGGGGGGGGAGAGAAACTACCTAAACAAATAAGGAGAAAAAAAGAAAAAAACATGACAAAAAAAATACAAAAATCTTCTTAGGAAGGCACTACTTGCTCTGAAAAGTACTCATGCACCAGACGGTGTGAGGAGCCACGGAAAGCTCGTCCTCTCCTCACAACAGATGAGAAGAGACTGATGGTACCACGCTCTCACGGTGGGTGGGAAGGCACTCGTGCATGCGCAGTGTGGACGCTGCCCATGCTCTTAAAGATATATTAGCTTTTTTTATGCTCCACACCAGGTGATATAGATTACATCATCCACATGTAAGAATATGGCCTGCTTGTCCTCCTCAAAGTGCTATTTTGTAAAGGTTCACGTAAGTGGCATAGCACATACATGCAAGACGGTGTTCACATGGATACAGTAAATGGGAAAGGGGGGGACATGGGTGTGCCTCCCACGTACACACACGTTACAGAATACTGCAAATTAGGTGTGCCCCCACTGCATTTAGGCACCTGCAATTAAATAAGGCCAATGGCTGGTCTATCTGCAGGTGCCAAGACTTTAGGCGTACCAATGCCAGGTTACGCTAGTATTCTAGAATGGAATCTAGGCACCCAGGTGTTGTGCTAGAATAGCCCCTCACCTCATCGGGGCACCTATAAGGAGCACCCACTTACAGAATTGCACCCATAGGGGGTAATTTTGTTAAATGACTGATTATACATAAGGGCCAATTATGCGTATAAATGATTAGACTAATGGGCACATATGTGCATAGAGGATAAAATTCCACCCAAGTGCTGTTCTGTAAATATGCTCATATTTTATGTTTCAACATTTTTTATTGATGATTCTACAAAATAACCATCCAACAAGCTCCGTATTCCATACATTAATGTCGAAACAACCAATCAAGAGCTAAGCGTATTCTTTTTATCATATTATAACACTTTTCTTTCATCCTATCCCATCCCCAACCTCCCTCTCCCTTCCAGTAGTATATTCTAACCTTTTATTGATGACATTTAACATGACTGTAACTCACACCTAATTCTTCGCAATTTCCATAGGTTACATATGACCCAAGGTGGATGGATATACATTTCACCCAGTGAATTAACCATTTTCCCCCTCCTCCCCACTCCCCCATTTGCACATATTTTAAACAGTATATATTTTACTGGTAGGTGAATACACGGACAAGTACGGTAGAGCATGAGAGGGACTCATGCTTCTGTGCATAGTATAGGATACTGTAAGTTATGTGCATCTTTTTGACATTTAAGCACAAGGCTAGCATTGAGTGTGTGCGCACCTAAATTATGCTAGTATACTCAAAAAGAAGTAGGCACCTATGTTCCTTTATAGAATAGATGCCTATACATAGGCGCACCACTCCCCCCACCCCAGGGGAATTTTAAAACAAATAGGAGGAAATATTTTTCACTCAACAAATAGTTAAGCTCTAGAACTCGTTGCTAGAGAATGTGGTATCAGTGGTTAGTATATCTAGGTTTGGAGAAGTTCCTGGAGGAAATGTCCACAGTCTAGTATTGAGATAAACATGGGGAAGCCACTGCTTTCCCTGGGATTGATAGACATGGGAATCTTGCTAGTATTTGGGATTCTGCTAAGTACTTGTGACCTGGATTGGCCACTGTTGGAAACAGAATACTGGACTAGATGGACCTTTGGACTGACCCAGCATGGCTATTCTTAAGTTCTTATGACTAATGAATACAGTCTTTGCTATGACAAAGCAACCACTCTTGTTCTACCATCTATTTCTATTTCATGAAACCCTATTCCTGTTAGAATAAAGCATTTTATTATTGGAATCAAACAGCCATCACTTCCAAAAAAAACTTTTAAACACTGTAACCTATAAACAAGAGGTATTCAGCTATGAAAATTAAAAAGAAAATATTCAATGAAAATAAATTAGGAAAGCAAAACAAATGTATCTGTTAAACTTGTAGAACATCTGGCGAATGTTATACATTTAACAAGGCAGGTTTCCAAAGTATCCTATTCTGGAATTACTTTGGAGTAGCCTAGTGGTTAGTGCAACGGACTTTGATCCTGGAGAACTGGGTTTGATTCCCACTGCAGCTCCTTGTGACTCTGGGCAAGTCAATTAACCCTTCACTGCCCCAGGTACAAAATAAATACCTGTATATAATATGTAAACCGCTTTGATTGTGACCACAGAAAAGGCAGTATATCCACTCCCTTTCCCCTTCCAGAATCTACCTTCTCTAATAAAGTTCATGATGTAATTCTGCTGCTCAAACTCTGAAAGGGAAGAGTATGTTAATGGTTAGAGCAGAAGGCGGAGTGCCAGGAAAGCAAAGGCTCAAATCTTGCCTCTCCAACTGACGCTTCTTGTGACCTTGGAAACCTCACTTCACCCTCTATTTCTTCAGGTTCAAACTTAGATTGTAAGTCCTCTGGGGCCAGAAAATAACAAGTGGCTCAGCTGTATTGCACCTTTAACCCGAGTTTGGAAAAGATCATTAAATCTAAAATCCAAATTCCATTTAAGCATTCCAAACTTTAAAATCGTTTTAACTTAACTTGTTGTATTAGTCAAATCAGACTTCTTTGAAAATGTTATGATGAGTAGCAGAGAATCCTGGTGACAGTGTAACACTACACAATTCAAAAGAAATGCCAATTTGCTTTAAAGGGGTGCTGATAATCCTGTCAAACAATCCTGTCAAACTATTATCAAGCTTCACAAAATAAAACCTTGAATTAGAGGAATGAGAGATTTCTCTTACCCAGCAATTGTCTTCCACTTAGCATTTGCTAATAAGGACTAGATAGGATAGAACCATATTAATGCAAAGGGCTCCCCCTACCACGAGACTGAGGGGTTATCGTTGTGAGCTACCCCTAAGACAGGTTAGTTTACCTCTAACTCATGCTATTTAAGCACAAGTCCCATTCTATGCAAGGAGACCTAGCTACTAACAACTGGGGTTTACAGTAAAATAGAATGTCTTAATGTTAGCCCATGTTTATAACTCCCCCCCCCCCTTAATTAAAGAAATGTCTCTAGAAATCAAAATCACTGCTATATGTAATAAAAGTGAGCCAAGTATAGGACAATCAAGCTATTGTGACATCCCTGATGAGGTTGTCTCTTAGGCATTGGTGGAATGAGGCATTATGACATCACAATATCAGAAATGAGCCAAGTATAGGACAATCAAGCTATTGTGACATCACTGATGAGGTTGTCTCTTAGGCATTGGTGGAATGAGGCATTATGACATCACAATATCAACTCTGGTTACCAGAAACTAAAACTCTTCATGCTAATGGGGCAAGTTATCAACATAGGCTACTGTTAAAACATGTTAATTTACCACTAATGTGTGGTATTTTATCACAGGTCCTTTTTTTATGCAATGAGACCTAGTTATTAATAACTAGGGTTAACAGCAAAATAACACATCTTAATGGTAGCCTATTTTGATAGTATCCCCTTGAACTGGTATGCTGGAGAGCTGTGGGCTATGCCCCTAGACCTAAAACAGCATTCAGCACAACCTAGGTCACCCTGGGTCATTCTCCTGAAGCAAAGAAACGTCTGGGAATAGGAAGGGCATCTATCCATTGCCAAGGTCTACCATCTCAGCTGCAGGTAACTATCTGCCCATAGTTGATTCTCTTAAGAGATAATACAACTTAAGGCCAGTGGCGTAGCAAGGGCGGGGCGGTGGGGGCGGTCCGCCCCGGGTGTCATCGGGTAGGGGGGTGCTCTGCCTTTAAATTTTTTTTTTCGAAGTGCCGGAGAGCAGCAGGCAGGGCGCCTCGCGTCTGCCCTGCTAGTAAAGAAGATCTCGCTGACGTCATCATCCTTCCCACACTGAGTCCCGCCCGCCCTCGAGGTAATAGGAAGTTGCCTCAGAGGGGGGCGGGACTCAATGTGGGAAGGGCGATGACGTCAGCAAGATCTTCTTTACTAGCAGGGCAGACGCGAGGCGCGCTGCCTGCCACTCTATGGCGCTTCGAAAAAAATTTTAAAGGCAGGACAGGGTAGGAGCAGCAGGAGAACGGATCTCAGCTGTCGGGGGGGGGGGGACTCAGAGGGGAGAAGTGGATTGGGGAGGGGTAGGGTTGCTTAAAGGGGATTAGGGAGGGTGGGGGAGCTCAGAGAGGGGAGAAGGGGATTGGGGAAGGGTGGGGGAGCTCAGAGCGGTGCTTAAAGGGGATTAGAGTATAAATAGAACTAAAAAATGAACTTGCGGAGCTACTGTTAGAAATATGCAATCTGTCCCTAAAATCGAGTGTAGTACCGGAAGACTGGAGGGTAGCCAATGTTACTCCGATTTTTAAGAAGGGTTCCAGAGGAGATCCGGGAAATTATAGACCGGTGAGTCTGACGTCGGTGCCGGGCAAGATGGTGGAGGCTATTATTAAGAATAAAATTGCAGAGCATATACAAAAACATGGACTGATGAGACAAAGTCAGCACGGATTTAGTGAAGGGAAGTCTTGCCTCACCAATCTAATGCATTTTTTTGAGGGGGTAAGCAAACATGTGGACAATGGGGAGCCGGTTGATATTGTATATCTGGATTTTCAGAAGGCGTTTGACAAAGTGCCGCACGAAAGACTCCTGAAGAAATTGCAGAGTCATGGAATCGGAGGTAGGGTATTATTATGGATTAAGAACTGGTTGAAAGATAGGAAGCAGAGAGTAGGATTGCGTGGCCAGTATTCTCAGTGGAGGAGGGTAGTTAGTGGGGTCCCGCAGGGGTCTGTGCTGGGTCCGTTGCTTTTTAATGTATTTATAAATGACCTAGAGATGGGAATAACTAGTGAGGTAATTAAATTCGCCGATGACACAAAATTATTCAGGGTCGTCAAGTCGCAGAAGGAATGTGAACGATTACAGGAGGACCTTGTGAGACTGGGAGAATGGGCGTGCAAGTGGCAGATGAAGTTCAATGTTGACAAGTGCAAAGTGATGCATGTGGGTAAGAGGAACCCGAATTATAGCTACGTCTTGCAAGGTTCCGCGTTAGGAGTTACGGATCAAGAAAGGGATCTGGGTGTCGTCGTCGATGATACGCTGAAACCTTCTGCTCAGTGTGCTGCTGCGGCTAGGAAAGCGAATAGAATGTTGGGTGTTATTAGGAAGGGTATGGAGTCCAGGTGTGCGGATGTTATAATGCCGTTGTATCGCTCCATGGTGCGACCGCACCTGGAGTATTGTGTTCAGTACTGGTCTCCGTATCTCAAAAAAGATATAGTAGAATTGGAAAAGGTACAGCGAAGGGCGACGAAAATGATAGTGGGGATGGGACGACTTTCCTATGAAGAGAGGCTGAGAAGGCTAGGGCTTTTCAGCTTGGAGAAGAGACGGCTGAGGGGAGATATGATAGAAGTGTATAAAATAATGAGTGGAATGGATCGGGTGGATGTGAAGCGACTGTTCACGCTATCCAAAAATACTAGGACTAGAGGGCATGAGTTGAAGCTACAGTGTGGTAAATTTAAAACGAATCGGAGAAATTTTTCTTCACCCAACGTGTAATTAGACTCTGGAATTCGTTGCCGGAGAACGTGGTACGGGCGGTTAGCTTGACGGAGTTTAAAAAGGGGTTAGATAGATTCCTAAAGGACAAGTCCATAGACCGCTATTAAATGGACTTGGAAAAATTCCGCATTTTTAGGTATAACTTGTCTGGAATGTTTTTACGTTTGGGGAGCGTGCCAGGTGCCCTTGACCTGGATTGGCCACTGTCGGTGACAGGATGCTGGGCTAGATGGATCTTTGGTCTTTCCCAGTATGGCACTACTTATGTACTTATGTAGGGAGGGTGGGGGAGCTCAGAGAGGGGAGAAGGGGATTGGGGAGGGGTGGGAGACCTCAGAGGGGTGCTTAAAGGGGATTAGGGAAAGTGGGGGAGCTCAGAGAGGGGAGAAGGGGATTGGGGAAGGGTGGGGGAGCTCAGAGGGGTGCTTAAAGGGGATTAGGGAGGGTGGGGGAGCTGAGATGGGTGCTCAGAGAGGGGAGAAGGGGATTGGGGAGGGTGGGGTGCTCAGAGGGGGGAGGGGAGTGCTCAGATGGGAGAAGGGGTCTGAAGCTGGAACTGGGGTCTGACAAGGGGGCAGGAGGGAAAATGGGTCCATGCCTGGGGCAGGTGGGAGAATGGGTCTGGGGCTGAAAGGGGGGGATGCAAGGCATGTGGTGGATGAAGGGGACTGGAACTGAGGGCTGAAAAGAGGGGGCAGAGAGGGGACAGATCCTGGATGGAAGGGGGGCACGTGAGGGAGGGCAGACCCTGGACGGATGGGAGAGGGAGGGCAGACGGATTGAAAGGACAGAGAGAAAGGGCAGATGGTGGGTGGAAGGGGAGAGAGAAAGAGGGCAGACTGGGGCAAATGGTGGATGGAAGGGGCAGAGATAGAGGGCAGATGTTGATGGAAGGGGGAGAGAGAGATGGCAGACTGGGGCAGATGGTGCATGGAAGGGGCAGAAGTGGATGGAAGGGAGAGAGGGCAGACAGTGGATGGAAGGGGCAGAAAGAGAGGGCGAAGACAGATGCTGGATAGAAGGAAGACAGTGAAAAGATGAGGAAAGCAGACAACGAACTGTAAATATATATTTTTATTTTTTTGCTTTAGGATAAAGTAGTATTGTAGCTGTGTTAATAAATGTTTATAATAGAACATGTAAATAAGGTAATCTTTTTATTGCACTAATTTTAATACATTTTACTTTCAGAGAACAAAACCCCCTTCCTCAGGTCAGGATAGGACACTAACAGTACTATACTGAATTGACCTGAGGAAGGAGGTTTTGGCCTCTGAAAGCTAAATGTATTAGTCCAATAAAATGATATTATTTGTTTTATTTCTATTTGTTAATTTGTAAAGTGGTGATTGGTACTTGTTAGTTTTTTTCAAATTTACATCTGCTGTCTTTATATTTTGCACAGCACTAGGGGACAGTTTCTGTTTCTGTGGTGTTGCATTGTATGCAGAGACTGGCATCAGGGGTTCAGTTTAATTTTTGTCTAAATAGAAAGTTTATGATTACTTATTCTATAGTGGATTAGGGTGTATCTATTTGTGAAAAAGACATGGCTTTCGGTTGGCATTGACTGTGCAGGATCGACAATCTGTACTAATCTGTCTGTTTTCATTTTATAATAGGTGAATTGATGTTCTAGTGCTCACTGTAGTGTTTAAGATGCTTTCCTTTTCCTTGTGTGACTCGTACAAATTACTGCTTATGGTATGGTAGAATTGCTCTATAGGTCCTGAGTGTTTTGTATTCTCGGTATGCCTAGTACTGGATTTCAGGGGGAGGGGGGGGGGTGTTAAAAAATGACCGGCCCCGGGTGTCAACTACCCTAGCTACGCCACTGCTTAAGGCTCTTCCACAGACACCTTTTTGTGAATGCACTTCAAAACTTGGGAGCCTTTCCTACTAAGTATTCTGAAAACTTGTAAGCTGGTAGCTTCCATCATGAAACCACCAGCAAATGAAGTGTACTGGACTGTCACAGAAAAATGACTGACAGCATGGGTTGGCATGACCAAGCATGTGCAACCTATACAGATTTGAAGGGTTAGCAGAGATTCCCAGACCTTGCCAGCCCAAAAAGTCGACAGGGGTTCTTAGCCATGCCAGCTGAAGAGGTTAGACGAGAAGCAAGAGGTACAGGGTAAGAGAGGAGAGAAACAGAGGTAAATAATGACAAAATTAGTGCACATCTGAAGTCGCCCTCAAAAAATTAGAGGGAACACTGCTTCTAGTTTTTATTTTTTATTTTAGTTACATTTGTACCCCGCTCTTTCCCACTCATGGCAGGCTCAATGCGGCAGGCAATGGAGGGTTAAGTGACTTGCCCAGAGTCACAAGGAGCTGCCTGTGCCGGGAATCAAACTCAGTTCCTCAGTTCCCCAGGACCAAAGTCCACCACCCTAACCACTAGGCCACTCCTCCACTTATAGGGAAGAAATCAGAAGGCATGAGGGTTAGGATTGTACTGGATTGTGGAGAATGGACAGATCCCACTAGTACCAGATCAATTAATCTCATTTGTGCAAATGCAGATTTAGAGAGTGAGGAAAGGCCCCTGAATGCTATAGAACAGCAGGGGAAAGCAGGAGACTGCAAAGGACTCTGAGGCGATATTGAAAATTGTGGACTGGATAAGCATTTCAAGTCAAGTGCTGATATTTTCTAAAAAGCTCTGGCTCAAATGAGGAGGGGGGGGAGAGCAGGGACTAGGCCTCTTAGAAGCCAAGGTAATAAAGTGCAGTAGGCTTTGCACACATCTTAGGATGGCTTCTGTGCAAGATTTTGTCCCGGGTGTTCAAATGAGTTTCCTGCACCAGCTCCAACCGTATTTTCAAAAAAGATGGCCGGACATCTTTTTTTTTTTCGATAATACGGTTGGGGACGGCCAAATGTCAGAGATGGCCGGGTTTGAGATAGCCGGCATCGGTTTTTGGCCATAATGGAAACTGAAGCTGGCGATCTCAAACCTGGCCAAATCCAAGGCATTTGGATTTGTAGTGCACTGGTCCCCCTCACATGCCAGGACATCAAACGGGCACCCTAGGGGCTCTTCTAAAAAGTTTAAAAAATAAATAGCTCCCAGGTGCATAGCTCCCTTACCTTGGGTGCTGAGCCCCCCAAAACCCACTCCCCACAATTATACACCACTACCATAGCCCTAAGGGGTGAAGGGGGGCACCTACATGTGGGTACAGTGGGTTTCGGGTGGGTTTTGGAGGGCTCCCATTTTCCACCACAAGTGTAACAGGTATGGGGGGGGTGGGCCTGGGTCCGCCTGCCTGAAGTCCACTGCACCCACTAAAACTGCTCCAGGGACCTGTATACTGCTGCGATGGACCTGAGTATGCCATTTGAGACTGGCAAAAAAAGTTTTTAAAGTTGTTTTTTTGAGGGTGGGAGGGGGTTAGTGACCACTGGGGGAGTCAGGGGAGGTGATCCCCGATTCCCTCCAGTGCTCATCTGGTCAGTTCAGGCACTTTTTTGGGACTTGGACCTGAAAAAAAATGGACCAAGTGAAGCCGGCGAAATGCTTGTTACGGCCGGCTTTCATTTTTCCATTATCGGGCGAAGCCGGCCATCTCAACGCACGCCCCTATCCCGCCCCCGTCCTGCCTTCGCTACCGTGCCGACACGCCCCCTTGAACGTTCGCCAGCCCCACGACAGAACGCAGTTGAAGCCGGCCAAAATCGGCTTTCGATTATACTGATTTGGCCAGATTCAGGAGATCGCCGGTCATCTCCCGATTTGTGTCGGAATATGACCGGCGATCTCTTTCGAAAATAAGCTGGATAGTTACATTGTAGATGATGGCAGATAATGCCTAGAATGGTCCATCCAATCTGCTCAATAGTCACATTAAAACCACAATGAATGTATATAAAATACATATACTTAATATTTCTTTGCCGTTTTCCGGATACAGACTGTAGAAACCTGCCCGGCACTGGCCTTACATCTCAACTATTGGAGTTTATTATTTATGAGGAATTTTATATACTGCCTATTTCACAATGCAATTCTAGGCGGATTAACAATAAAATTAGGTAGGAGAAACAGAAAAGGACTCAATAATTAAACAGGAAAGCAACCAGCCAGTCAAGGCACATACAGACAAAAATGTTTCACAGCTGATTGTGGTATGCCATCCCTAAACCCCCTCTGCATTTGGGTCAAGTATGATCAGGAGTGGAGGAGTGGCCTAGTGGTTAGGGTGGTGGACTTTGGTCCTGAGGAGCTGAGTTCGATTCCCACTTCAGGCACAGGCAGCTCCTTGTGACTCTGGGCAAGTAACTTAACCCTCCATTGCCCCATGTAAGCCGCATTGAGCCTGCCATGAGTGGGAAAGCGCGGGGTACAAATGTAACAAAAAAAAAAATAGATACTATTGGAGATTCTACATGGAATGTTGCTACTGTTGGAGATTCTACATGGAATGTTGCTATTCCACTAGCAACATTCCATGTAGAAGGCTGCGCAGGCTTCTGTTTCTGTGAGTCTGACGTCCTGCACGTACGTGCAGGACGTCAGACTCACAGAAGCAGAAGCCTGCGCGGCCACATTGGTGATCTGCAAGGGCCGACTTCTACATGGAAAGTTGCTACTATTGGAGATTCTACATGGAATGTTGCTACTATTGGAGATTCTGTTGCTAGTATTGGAGATTCTACATGGAATGTTGCTATTCCACTAGCAACATTCTATGTAGAAGGCTGCGCAGGCTTCTGTTTCTGTGAGTCTGACGTCCTGCACGTACGTGCAGGACGTCAGACTCACAGAAGCAGAAGCCTGCGCAGCCATATTGGTGATCTGCAAGGGCTGACTTCTACATGGAATGTTGCTAGTGGAATAACAACATTCCATGTGGAATCTCAAATAGTAGCAACAGTGGAGGAGTGGCCTAGTGGTTAGGGTGGTGGACTTTGGTCCTGGGGAACTGAGGAACTGAGTTCGATTCCCACTTCAGGCACAGGCAGCTCCTTGTGACTCTGGGCAAGTCACTTAACCCTCCATTGCCCCATGTAAGCCGCATTGAGCCTGCCATGAGTGGGAAAGCGCGGGATACAAATGTAACAAAAAATAAATAAATAAACTAATACTTCATAGTCTCTTAAAGACTAATCTGAAGAAGTGTGTTTTAGGACCTGCTCTAAACGGAATCAGTGAGAATTCAGACAGTAGGCATAGAGCCACACTAAAGCAGGGGCAAGGAAAAAGAAGACTTTGTGTATTTTGGACCTGTGAGGACCATTCAGTGAACGCAGATGACGTGGGGGCACATAGGGAATTTGTTAATGATGTTAAGTAGCTAGGGTTGCCAGTTGCCGTCGGGAACACAGACTGTAGAAGTCTGCCCAGTATTCCTCAACACATCAACATCAATGAGGTCATTTAACTTTTGTTTTTCTACTATCCTCTCTTATTTTTTATCCCTCTTTTATTTATAAATGTTCAGTAAAATTTAAAAAGTAAGAAAATGAAAATAGTTACAATTGACATTATCAGTGCACATGCGATCCTCTTTCTTTCCCAGGCCTTTTTGAATTCTATCATTGTTTTTGTCTCCATCAACTTCCCTGGGAAGGCATTCCAGGAATCGACCACCCTCTCTGTGAAGTATTTCCTGACCTTACGCCTACGTCTACCACCCTTTAACCTCAGTTCATGTCCTCTAATTTTACCTTTTCCTCATCTCTGGAAAAGCTTTGTTTTTATACCTTTCAATTATTTAAACATCTGAATCATATCTCCTCTGCCCCTCCTTTCCTCTAAGGTATACATAGTCAGGCATTCCATTCTCTTCTCATAGGTCTTTTGGCACAAACCCCAAACAAATTTTGTCACCTTGCTCTGAACAGCTTCTTATGTCTTGACCTAGTGTTCAAGTGGCAAAATAGCATATGGAGTACAGGAAGGCAGATCCATTCTTGGGAGATCGTTCAAATCCAAGATTAACTTTCCAAGGCACCTTATGGTAAGGGATATTATAGAAAAGGAATGGGTTCAACTAAACAACAAGGGAGTCATTCTAAAGTGTCTTTACAAGTTTGTAAGGGTAGTGAAAGAAGTCATAGATCAGTGAGGGGGGATGGAGCGGAGGCTCTGTACTAAGGTGTACCAGGGCTATGAAAGGATACATTCATTCCCATACAATGGACAGCATCTTCAAAGCATAGTAGGGACTTGTGCATTGAAATAGCCCTTAGAAGAATTTACAAGTTCAATAGAATTAGGTTACAAGTTGTAGTGCGCTCAGCGTATATATCCAGAGCTATCATAAGATAGGTTCAGCAGCCAGAGTATGAGAATTTGATGACACAAATAGACAGGCATGAGCCAAGATTGCCCATGGCTCCAAAATCATTGGTGGATGAGTTCCTATCAGACATGGACTATGAATACACAACTATGTAAGGTCAAGGAATTGCAGGTGAAGACTTTGCTAAGAAAGGAATCCAGAAATAGTCAGTAGAATTTTCTCTAAAGCACACTTGATGGGGCTACACTTTGAAGCTACCTACCTGTCTATTTCACATTTATATAAGACAACGAACGATCAAGTAGAGAGTAAGAAACATATCTTGTTGCAAAAGAGGTCATCTCAGAAGTTCTTTTCTTACCACAGCACTTCCTAAACTGTGGGTTGGGAGTCCAAAAGGAGGTCACGACCCACATTTGGGGTTGCAGCCTGGCTGGGCTCTCTATTGAAACATCATTATTCTGTGCCTCCAGGACAGTGGTCGAGCAATTTTATTGGGCTGCAATCATTGGGTTATAGGGAAAGGGAAATGGGACTTGATATACTGACTTTCTGAGGTTTTTGCAACTAAATTTAAAGCGGTTTACATATATTCAGGTACATATTTTGTACCAGGGGCAATGGAGGGTTAAGTGACTTGCCCAGAGTCACAAGGACCTGCAGTGGGAATCGAACCCAGTTCCCCAGAATCAGAGTCCGCTGCACTAACCACTAGGCTACTCCTCCACTGGCAACATTCCATGTAGAAGCTTGCCCTTGCAGATCACCAATGCGGCCGCGCAGGCTTCTGTTTCTGTGAGTCTGACGTCCTGCATATTGAGCCAAAGGTGCTACTTTCTTTAGTAGTCACCAAAATCTTTGTGAGGGAACTAATTAAGTCATTCACTTTAGTCATTTTCTGGGAGTTTTGCAGGTTTTTCTAAATGTGTTGCCAGAGGGAAGTTTGAGGCACTGCAGAAAAATAAACCAATTCACCAGACCCATTCTACAAGAGAGACCCCATAAATCTAAATCACCATAGAGGAATACAGCAGTGTTTAAGTGCGACCCAGGTCACTATAATGCCCTAGTGATCGACTGTTCAGGACCCCTTGTAATATATGCGCTGCAGGGGTACCACCAGCTGTAGCAGATGTATTATGAGTGAGCAGCTTGTTTGCCCATTGGGAAAGGGCCATGTGAAGAGTATGGGAATGCTGCTGTCTCACCTGTGCTGTTTACTGCTCTGTGTTCCAGGCTCACTCTGACACTGTGCTTACATCTGCTGCCTCACGAGCCGCCGTGAATGCAGCATTCCCTGGCACCAGACCCCGTCTATACCAGAAGTGATATAATTAGTCAGCTACTTTATTTTGAAGCACTCAAGCAGCACACGCCAAAGAAGCACGCACAAGGGGCAAGACCTGCTCCTTTGTGTGCATCTTTAAGCCATCATGATGCCAGCTTTTTTTTTTTTTTTCACTTCCTGACGTTATTTTTTTCTTCCTTTCTCTCAACAACATTTTCTCTTGCCCAAATGATTCCGGTTTTCTAGGGACATAGACCATCAGCTACCTATCACCCTGTACTCGTGCCTAAGATTAGAACTCTTTTTCCAATCCATCCTGAAGTCCAACTTGACTTGTATTAATTTCTTGAAAATAGGTCTACTAGCTCCTTAAGAGGTAAACACCACCTAGTATATGATCTTATTACTTCTTATAGTTTAAATATTTTTACTACTATTTGAAACCCTACCAGTGTGATTAGCTCACTTCCTTCTTCCCAAGACTTAGCTACTCATTTTGAAAATAAATTACTCTGAGATGCACTTTGTCTACAAATTCCACCCCTAACAGCAATAATCACAGCTCCCCTACCCATTTCCCTTGTAACATATTTGCCAACGTCAACCTCCCCCACCCCACCCCTACAATTGTATCATGGTTAGTCAGTTCCATGAGGCTAACCACGGCTCCACATGACCTTATTCCCTCCAGTTTTATTAAAAGATTGTTAGAAACACTGAATCCTTTCCTGATGTACATGATCACCTCAAGTCTCACCAATGGCCATGTACCCACAGCATGGAAATCTGCAATTATAAGACATAAAAGTAAAGATCTTGCCAATGCGCTGACTGTAATAATTACCACCCAATATCCAACTCCCATTTATGGGAAAAATTGCAGAACCTATAGTCCACACACAGCTTCAAAACCTTCTAGAAACACTCTTCACCCTAATCAGACAGGCTTCAGACACTATCACAGCACCAAGACAAAATTACCGAATATTATCACCTACATCTATTATCATCTGCACCTTGGGAAATCTGTACTCCTTCTCTCTCTATTGCCCTTACAGCAGCATTTGACCTTGTTGGCCATCCAATTCTACTCCACAGGCCTCATCAGATAGGCCTAAGGGCCACAGTTTTAACTTGGTTCTCATCTTATCTTGCTGATTGCTCTTATAACACATCTCTACTGTTCTCTTTGGCGTCAGGAGTCCCACAATGCTCCATCCTTGCACCTGTTCTTTTTAACATATTTCTGGCGCCATTGCTGACTCTACTGCCAACTCTAGACTTCACAGCCTGTATTTATGCAGATGACATTCAGGTTCTCTATACTCTGGACCCAGCTGATTCTATACAATTTCACAATATAAACAGCAAGTTAACAAAGTTAACAGAATGGTTAAAACATAATAAACATCCTTAATCCAAGACTTTCCTTTTCACTAAATATCAGAGCAAAACATGCCACGCCTGTTTTACTCTACTCTACTGTCCCTTTAGTTACCAGTACCCGAGTTCAGGGAGTGATCCTGGATACCTCCCTCACATTTACCCCACAGATCCCCGCAGTGATTAAATGGTCTCTTTAAATATGATCCGTTCCATCTGCTCATTATTGTATCCCTCAGCCTTAAATATTCTCATCCATTCTCTTGTTATCAGTCAACTAAGCTATTGCAATGCATTACATAAAGGAATTAAAGCCAAGGACTGCAAGCACTTACAAGTCATTCAGAATACAGCCATCAAATGAATCACTGGCTACCGTAAATATGATCATGTAACTCTGCTCTTTAAAGCAGACCATTGGCTGCTTATCTCCCACCGTATCACTTACAAAATTTTATTTCTAGTTTTCAATATTCACAATGTAGGAGAACCACCTTACCTTCTAGGCTTCTAACTCCCTACTGTCCTTCTAGAGAACTTAGATCTTCACATCAAAACCGACTTGTCATCCCTTCTTTTAGCGAGATAGTACTGGACACTACATGAAGTTCAATATTTTCTGTACAAGGACACAAAGTCTGGAATACGCTTCCCCAACATCTTACACTTCAAACATCCTTACAAAAATTTATGACTGATCTTAAAATATTTCTATTTTAGATGCTTACTCTTGATTCTTTTTCCTCATACAGTAAGTTGGATGTGAGATATGAACATGCTGCTATCCCAAGTGTATTTTCCCCCCTCTGTCCTATCATATTGTAGTTCTCTCCTCTTTCCTTCACCATTGTCATTGTCTGCACACATTCCCTACCCCTTATGTAGTATGTAGACATACCCACTGATGGTCAGGATAGGAAGTCCTTTAAATAAACTTGGAAAATTGGCACCTAACTGGTAGTTTGTGAAGGAATATTGTCTTTTGCCTGTTTTTCTGCCAAGAACTCAAGAGAGCACAGGGTCCAGAGAAGCTGTTTCCTTGGTTTTGGCCTAGACCTTGGACAAAGGAAAAAGCTGAGGGCCTACATTCTTTCACCTCCTTTGTCAGAGAAAAAAAATCAATGGATGGTGTTGGGGTTCCAAGGTCCTATGACTGGAGATGAAAGTAAAGTCCACTGGGGAAGAAGTTGAAGATTGTATTCCTTTATCCATGGTGGGGAGAGCCTGGAATTTGGGGAGTGAAAAAAAATTCCATTTTTGAAAATTACCTGTGGTAGGATCAATACTCAAGGCACAAGACTGTACTACTCAGCCAGGATTTTGTACCAGTGACAGGCCTGAAGTCCTTGGAGAGACCTTGGTAGTAGTAATCTTAATTTCTCTTGAGGCTTGGGGAGTTGCAACCAAGAGAAAGGAGGGGTAGGGAGAGTGCTTATGGATAGCTCTCCCTTGGATTCGAGGAGTCCTGTGATAGAGTTGGAGTAAGGATATACTTTCCGATGCCTTCCATGTTAGGAGAGTGAATTCCTAACAAAGCCTGGAGTAAGGAAAGAGGAGAATCCTGGACTAGAAGCAGGGAGGAGTAGTTCCCAGAGGGAGAGAGAAAAGAAAAGAAGTTCCAAGCCTTTCTAAATATTTTGTCTTTTCATTTTGACTATGAAGATAAGTTTTTATTCTTCACCTCATTTTACAAGTCCTATTCGCGCTTGATACGTACACAAACTGGCATTTAACACATTCATCTTGCACAAACAACTAGGTCCCCATTTTACAAAGCTGGGATATGCACCTATCAAACTGAAGTGCATAAAAATGACGAGGGGGTGTGGTTTGGTTGTGTCTTGGCAGGATGAGGGTGTGGCAAGTTCACAGAGATTTAGTATCGATTTCAGAAGGGGATTAGATGTCTGTGTCCTACAACATCGACATTTGGGAGTTATACGTGCTACCAAACACATTCAGGGTTTGGGGAACAGCACTCCACCAGAGTGATTGAGGGAGTTGCCCTCTTAATGCCCATGTAGTTTTTGTCCCCCCCACCCCCAACCCTCAAATGCCAAACTGGTAAAAGAAACCAGTTACTGTTACAGCCTCAGGATAATAACCAGTTATGTTTCCAAGGTCACAAAGATAACAAATTATGTGCTGGCTTTGAACCCATCAATTTTCTATCCATTTATTTCTCTAAAATGGATGTTTATGCTGAATGCATCCGGCACATAAATGTCTATTGCTCCTGTATTTTAGAATAGGCTCTATGCCAGCACAGTCTGCTCTAAAATACTGGTGAAATTTAAGACACACTGACCTGCACCTCTCAATTCCTATTTCCATAATTATCTAATTTAATACATTTCTTGATTAGCTTTCGAAGGTTGCCCTTCTTCCTCAGATCGGGTTCTACATGGAATGTTGCTACTATTGGAGATTCTACATGGAATGTTGCCTACCATTGGAGATTCTACATGGAATGTTGCTACTATTGGAGATTCTACATGGAATGTTGCCTACCATTGGAGATTCTACATGGAATGTTGCTACTATTGGACATTCTACATGGAATGTTGCTAGTATTAGAGATTCTATGTGGAACGTTGCTAGTATTAGAGATTCTACGTGGAATGTTGCTACTATTGGAGATTCTACATGGAATGTTGCTATTCCACTAGTAACATTCCATGTAGAAGGCTGCGCAGGCTTCTGTTTCTGTGAGTCTGACGTCCTGCACGTACGTGCAGGACGTCAGACTCACAGAAGCAGAAGCCTGCGCGGCCACGTTGGTGATCTACAAGGGCCGACTTCTACATGGAATGTTGCTAGTGGAATAGCAACATTCCATGTAGAATCTATAGAAATCAAACAAAATAAAACATGGAAAAGAAAATGAGATGATACCTTTTTTATTGGACATAACTTAATACATTTCTTGATTAGCTTTCGAAGGTTGCCCTTCTTCCTCAGATCGGAAATAAGCAAATGTGTTAGCAGATAGTATATATAAGAGAAACATCAAAGCATTACTTTGACAGTCTGACAGAGCGGGAGGGTGGGGGTATGCATGGGGACATCAAAGCATTTCATTGATATTCTAACAGGATGGGTGTGGATAGGTGAGGGGTGGGGTGATCAACAGAGACATACAGCTTTATAAACCATAAAGCTGTATTTCTCTGTTGATCACCCTCCCCTCACCTATCCACTCCTATCCTGTTAGAATATCAATGATATGCTTTGATGTCCCCATGCATACCTCCTACCCACCCTGTCAGACTGTCATAGTAATGCTTGAATGTTTTCTCTTATATACACTGTCAGCTAGCACATTTGCTTATTTCCGATCTGACGAAGAAGGGCAACCTTCGAAAGCTAATCAAGAAATGTATTAAGTTATGTCCAATAAAAAAGGTATCATCTTATTTTCTTTTCCATATTTTCTTTTCTATGTTTTATTTTGTTTGATTTCTGTTGATAAGAGTGGACTAACACGGCTACCACACTCCTCTACATAATCTATCTAAAATAGGGCTGCACATTTTTGCATATCCAGGCAAAAGCAGAGCTGGATTTGACCTTGTTTAATTAGGGAGAAGTTGTTGAAAAAACACAAGAGAAAGAGATGCCTCAATCCACGTAAAGCATTCTGCCTACTCAGGGCCATGAACTAACTATATCTTCCTTCAGCCCCTCAGGACAGAAAAGATAAGGACCCTGAGCTCTCCCTAAACCCTGCAGCCCATCTGAGGGGTCTCCTACATAAGCCTAAGAACACAAAAAACAAAGCTATAAACTAAGATCTAAGAAAATACCTGGCAGCTTGCCTTTGAATTTTTTCCTCGGTTCCATTTGCTTCTCCATCTAAGACTTGTACTGGCCAAGCCACGAAAAAGCTGCAGCTACAACAGCCTATGTCATATTTCAAGTCACACCATAAAATATCCATTTCAAGTAGAAAATTCTCCTATATTATATTACAGTACTATTACAGGATTTGCCCAAGGCTTCTTGGCAGCACATCCAAAATGATGACTCAGACAAAAGAAGGATATTAAAAGCAGCATTAGTTTTCAAGGTTTTTTTTCGGAAGGTAATGGCATATTCCAGTAGTCACATCATAAAATATCTCTGTCATAGCACTGTCCAGTGCCACTTTCATGCTGTGCTAAAAATACCTGCACTGTACATCATAGTGCCCTCACAAACCTTGTTGCATCTTTCTGGTGGCAGATACAAAGCAATGAGCAGGACAAATTAGGGTTTGTGAAAACTTGACATCTGATTCTCTCTATTGTCCCTGCTTTTTAATTTCTATGTTTTCCCAAAGGCCTTTGTAGTTGTAGATAATCCTATGTCAGTCCAGGGGCGTAGCCAGACTTCGGCAGGAGGGGGGGGGGGCCAGAGCCCAAGGTGAGGCACATTTTAGCCCCCCCCCCCCCCGGTGCCACGGACACCTCCCGCCACCTTTGAACCCCCCCCCCCCCCCGACGTCCCTCCCCTTTCCACTGCCGCCAACCCTCCCCTGAGTACCCCGCTGCTGTCAGGTACCTGTACTGGTGGGGGTCCCCAACCCCCGCCAGCCGGTCCTCCTCAGCCGGTCTCCGGGCCGGCGCATTGCTGCAGCTGATGTGGAAGCCTAAGGTTCTGTTTCTTCTGTGTGAGTCGCCCTGATGTCCTGCACATTGAACGTGCAGGACGTCAGGACGACTCACTTAGAAACAGAATCCTAGGCTTCCGCTGCAGCAATGCGCCAGCCCGGAGACCGGCTGAAGAGGAAGACTTTGGCTGGCGGGGGCTGGGGACCCCCGCCAGCACAGGTACCCAATGGTGGCGGCAGGGGAGAGTTAGCAGCGGCGGGAAGGTGGGGTCGGCAGGGGCCAGGGCCGAATCTGGGGGGGGGGCCAGGCCCCCGTGGCCCCCAATTAGCTACGCCCCTGTATGTCACATTGTGCCACTAGTTTTTCTGGACACAAATACAGCTATTTTCCCATTTAGTAACTCAAAGACTTTAGCTGTAACAATTTTCAAAATCACATGTAAATATATGCATTATGTTATTATTTATTTGGCTTTAGCTCACACCTTTTCATTGGTAGTTCAAGACAAGTTACATTCAGGTACAGCAGGTATTGCCCTGTCCCCAATGAGGGCAATAAAACTGGTCCAAGGTCACAAGGAGCAATGACATTTGAATCCTGGCTTCCATGGTTCTCAACCTGTTGCTTTAACCACTAGGCTACTCATCCACTCCATAGTCTGTTGGATTAGATGACAAGATCTGCTTCAATGCCCTATATTACATCTTATGCTTCCCAGTTCAGCTGGGATGTGAAAGGTAGGGAAGGATAGAGTTGGGACGTGAGTGAATGAAGGCTCATGGAACTACAACCCAGTCCTAATTCTGACTGAGCTGGGAGTGGAAAGGAGGAAAGAAACTGTGGGATCAAAAAAATTAGTTCATACAGCACGAAAAGACAAGCTCTAACAGTAGAGAAGAGGGTCAAACAAGATAAAATGAAATAGAGATACAAAGAAAAAATTTTGGAAAATTATACAGAATGAACTCTCTTAAAATTGTAATTGCTGCATTTACATTACCATTACAGGTAACATTTATAGGCTGCTTATACCAAACCATTTCAGATCAAAGCGGCTGACAACTAAGAGCAGGGCAAACCCTAGATCAAGCAACAGGCAAAAACTTAAACAAAGGTTATAGGAAACTAGATCAGTTTTCTAATGATTCAGCTTGTGCTCATGGGCCATGTTGGGTTAACAGATCTGTCAAAGCCCCCCCTCTGTCCATCGCTCAAGGGTACTGCTTTCCCAGTGACGGCATGTTCACTCACCTCACTGTCCTGAGTAATCTGCACCTGCTCTCCTTGAGGCACTTGAGCTATGTGAAGATGACCCTGTGGAATCCACAGCAACAAAATAAAAACAAGAAGCATCAGAAGAAAACAAATGCAATGCTCTTAAATTTAAGCACTAAGGTGCTACATTCCCATGTCATGCAGATGCTTGGACAAACACATTCCTATCAATTCAGAACACACAGCTGTAAAAATTGAAATTTGATAGCAAGGAATTTGATAAGGCAGTATGAACCATGTAACCGCCATACCAATTATATAAGTGTGGCATCATAAACCTCATCTTTTTCAAATATTTAGGGTCAAATCTAAAGATAGACAAAATCAAAGAAAAACCAGCACAAAAAAATCCATACATCTGTGTGCATAATTTTGAAACAGCGCATCTTTTCACCAAGAATTATTACAGAAAAAAAAATCATGCATGCAAAAATCTGCTCTCATTAGCAAAATTAAATAATCAGGGACATATCCCTAGGGCAGAGGCGGCTTCCGATGCCAAAAAGGCTGAGCAAAAAAATTATTTTATTAGATGATCAGGAGCTGAGAAGGGATTGTCCATCCTGTCCTTTGCACATTGCATCAAATTCTACATATGGTGCTCAAAATTGCGGGTGGAATGGAACTGGTTGACAAGCCAATTAACACTAATAATTGGGCCCTTAACATTTCTGTCAATTATTGGCGTTAATTGGCAAAAATGTGGATTTATGCATGCATCTTGCTAAGCGCTATTTTGTAAACATGCATGTGTAAAAACAGAGGTGTGACCATGGGAGTGGGTCAGGGGTGTTCACTAGAGATGAGTGCAGTATTATGAAATTTGGGGGATCCACGCCTAATTTACGCAGCAGAATTGATAGCAGCTTTCAGTCGGTGTAAATGCTCGCAAATCCCGGAGGTATGTGCTATTCTATAAACAGCGCCCAACTCGGAGGACTGTTTATACAATTCCCCCCATAATGTCTGTACCAATGTCCAGACTACACTACTGCAGCCATTGCCACTGTCTCTGCTCACTCCCGCTAACACTGCAGCCAGTGGCATAGCCAGGACTAATCTTTTTTGCTGGTCACTAGGTAGTACAGATGTTGACATAGCCTCCGGTTCCCTCCTCACTGGCCCTGTGCTGCTGCTGTTGACTGGGCGGGCCTGATTCCTAAGCCCACCCTGTGGCTATGCCCCTGGTTACAGCCTAATATTTAACTGAAGTCTGCCGCTGGCAAGTCAGTCTCAAAAGGGCAAAGCAAAGGGGATCAGCCCTTTGAGAGTTCCTTTGGAAGCATCTGGGAGCACATTGGGATAGTCAGTCAGGAAGCTCCATGTGGTGAATTAGTTTGAGAGGCAGAGTATTAGTCGACACTGTTGTTTTTTTCTTTTTTAATTATATGATGCAGTCTAGCTAATTCCTTGGTGAGAATAAAGGCCAGGGTAAGCCCATATGTTATGGCATGATTTATGCTGCTTTGGGTCATTTTGGGGGAAAAGTAATCTACAAATATAGGGCCCGATATTCAGCTGGTGCCAGGCAGTGCTTTTGCTGTCCACCGTCGGCGTTAAACCCAAATATTAAATGCCAGGCCATTTCCAGTGACCGACATCGAATATCTGTGTTTTTTAACCACTAATAAGTTAACCAGTTATGTCAATATTCAGTATTAACTGGTTAAATTTTTAGTGGTTAAAGATAGGATAGCTATTTATGTGGTCCTATTTGACCGCTAAACTTATCTGGTTAGGCACTAGATATTGGCACCTAACTGGTTAAGTCATGCAATATAGTTGGTTATGCACTAGTGGGTAGCCGGCAATATTCACCAGCGATAACCAGTTATCTCCCACTGAATATTAGCGGTTAAGCGCCGATAAGCCACGCCTGGACGGTTAAATAGCTTTCAATATCAGAGGGATAATTCTTATGTCAAGTTTGCATAAGATTTAGTACCAGTTATTCCTCCTGCAAAAGTTGCAGGAAGTTAAATGTTCTGCCAAAACAGTGCTGTTCCAGATGTGTGCAAGCAAACTGAAACAATCTCTTTGCAAAACCCCTTCCATCATTATTCCTGTTCCCCATACCACTTTACCCGATTCCTAAATGGGTTGCATAAACTGGGATTGTAAAAACAGTATGACAGACCTCAGATGTAAAATAATATAGTTCTTTTTATTTATTTGTAACACTTGTACCCCGCGCTTTCCCACTTATTAGCAGTTTCAATGCGGCTTACATAATATAACAGGTTTACAAGATAACATAGAATGGATAACAGCAATAATGTAGTGTATAAAGAGGTGGACAAGGGGTCACGTGATGCTTTAGGGCAAGGCAGACGTGGTGCCGAGTTCTCCTGGGCCCCGACTCGAATTAACTCTCAAAAACCCTGCCAATTGTAGAGAAAATTGCTGCCTGGAAGGAATAGCGACAGCACATCGCATGGAAAAATTTCTGAGCGCTTCAACAACAACAATGGCGCCAAAAAGCACTAAAAAAGAAAAAGAGAAACCGAGGACGACCGGCGGAGTGGAAGAGAGCCCGCCACAACCTGACACCG
Organism: Microcaecilia unicolor; assembly: GCF_901765095.1. Taxonomy (NCBI): domain Eukaryota; kingdom Metazoa; phylum Chordata; class Amphibia; order Gymnophiona; family Siphonopidae; genus Microcaecilia; species Microcaecilia unicolor. Next base: position 352,565,538 of record NC_044035.1, on the reverse strand, counting down.
CGGTATTCTCGGAAGAGCAACTGCGACAAATTGCAAGTACTGTGGGAACTGTGATCGAGCCGATCCAAGTAAAATTTGATAAAGTTTTCGCTCAACTGACGACGCTGGAAGAGCTTCTAACAGATACAGTGAGGAGGACTGGAGAGATAGAGCAGCGGATGGTGGCAATGGAGGAGACACTTCCCCCTGCTCTGCAGCAGGTGAGAGCGCTTGAGACCAAAACCGGGTCACTTGCTGAAAAACTCGATGAACTTGAAAATAGATCCCGTCGGGCAAATTTGAGAATAATAGGCTTACCAGAATCTGTGGGAGCCTCAGTACTGCCGTCAGTGCTGGAAAAATGGCTGTCAAAGGAGTTCGCATTGTCAGACCATGCGGGGCCCTTATGCTTGGAGAGGGCCCACCGGATAGGCCGACAGCAAGATGGCCGACGCAGCCCGCGAACTGTGATTCTGAAAGTGCACAATTACATCCATAAGGAAGAGATTCTAAGAGGATACAGACAAAAACGGAACGAGACTAAGTTTGACGGGCATCAAATTCTCATTTTTCAAGACTACTCTGCAGCCTTACAAGAAAAGAGGAAACTGTATTCCCCGCATTGCAAACGCTTGCATGAGCTGAATATACAGTTCATGTTGACATACCCAGCGATTCTAAAAATCAAAGAACAAGGACAATGGAAAGTTTTGGGATCACCTGAAGAAGCAAAGAAATATGTACAACAGCTGGAACAGAGAGAAAGGGCAACTGTGGGTAATGACTGAATACATTGATGTATATATGAATACAATTGGCTAAAGTTGTGTCGTTAAACATTGTCAGTTGTTAAGAAGGGTTGTTAAGCTGGTAAAAATTAGAACATACGAGTCGGGGGCCGGGAGGCTAGGAAACCCCTAAAACCCACAGTAAATGGGTAGTTGTCATGAGGGCTGGAGGGGTGATGAACGGGGGAATCAAACGGGAGGGGGGAGGGGGAGGGAAGGGGAAGGAAGGGGAAAAGGGAAGGGGAGGGATACAGAAAAAGCACAAGATGATAATGAACCTAAACACTATTTCTATTGCTTGTCTAGCTGGTACCAATCTATGCTAATAGTGCTACGGTGTGCGGTGGGGGATACACTCCCTCGGGGCAAGACTGGGTGCCCTGGGGAGAAAGAACATAGAGATTACTTAAAGTTCAGGCAATCGGAGAGCCGGTACGTCCCCTAGGAAAGTACGAATAATCTCATGGAATGTTGGAGGCATTACTTCCCCCATTAAGAGAACTAAAATACTGGCGGCCTTAAAACGCCACGGTGTAGGGATAGCATGCCTCCAAGAGACTAGGCTCTCCCAGGAAGAGCATGAGAAATTAAAGAGACACTGGGTGGGTGAGGTGTTCTGCTCCCCAGCAACAGGGCGGAGAGGGGGGGTGGCCATCCTAATCCATAAAGCCTTGCTGTGCCAAGCACAAATGATGTTTAAAGACGGAGAAGGGCGAGTGGTAGGGATTAAGCTGAACCTACAGGGGAAGGAACTACATGTAGTCTCTATATATGGCCCGAACGCTTCAGCACATACTTTCTACGCCCAACTGTTAGCGCGCTATCAAAATCAGGCAAAATTCCCCTTGATCTTTGCAGGAGATATGAACCAAGTGATGGACGAGGAGTTAGATAGATCAGGCACTGGCCAGATGAGACGGGAGCCCGCCACTGCAATGTTGGCGGCTTTCTGTCAGGAATTGGGCCTAGTAGATACATGGAGACTGCTACACGGGGAGGAGAGAGATTATACGCACACCTCTAGAGCACACCGCACGCAGTCCAGAATAGATTACATATTCGCATCCCAAGATCTCTTCCCCAGAGTAATCAGCGCCCAAATCGGCCCAGAAGAAATATCAGATCATTCGCTCATCTGGGTGGACCTGGAATCCATGCCATTTTTTCAGCAGAGGCCGGGATGGCGGTTCCCAGCTTATCTATACACTTCTAAGGACTTTATGAGCTTCTTACAGAAGAAATGGGAGGAGTACATAGTACACAATCAGGCCCATAGGGAAGATCCTATATTGTTTTGGTCGGCCGCCAAGGCAGTATTAAGAGGCGAGATAATTGCCTATGTTAGCAAACGCAATCGACAGATCACACAAGGTATAATAGGCCTAGAGAAGAAACTAAGAGAGGCAAAAAGGAATTATACTAGGAATCCCGCACAGTCACAGCACGAATTGCTGGTGTCCACCAGGGCAGCATTAAACAGCTTAATACACGAAAGGACAATGAGATCCCTACTGTACAGGAAATATAAACTACACAAGTTTGGAGACAGGGCGGGAGGAATGATGGCTAGACTGGTGAAGGGGGCCCGGAAATCATGCTTCATTCCAGCTATACAAAAGGCCACAGGCGGGGTAACGACTAACCTAGAAGAGATTGCACTTATATTCAGGAAACATTTTGCCACTTTATACGAAAAGGGCCCAGAGGAGGGAGGCCTTCGGGAAGAGATACAGAGATATTTGCAAGCGAAGCGATTGAGGAAGATCCCTTTAGACCGGCTGGCTGCCTTTAACAATCCAGTAGAGGCAATAGAGCTGCAAAGGGCTATAGGTGCATTAAAGCTACACTCAGCTCCGGGGCCAGACGGTCTGTCGGGAGAGTTTTATAAAATGCTGAGCCCACAGATCATAGGGCCACTAACAGAACACCTCAACGCCATAGTAGATACAGGTCAATTCCCAAGGCATGCTAACTCGGCGACAATCAGCTTGATTCCAAAAAAAGGCAAAGACCCTTTGCAGCCTAACTCATACAGGCCGATTTCCTTAATAAACGTAGAGGCCAAATTGTTATCTCGGATTCTGGCTGACCGCCTGGCACCCTTGATGCCTTTGCTTATTGGGGAGGACCAAACGGGGTTTGTCCGGGGCCGACATTCAGTCTTAAATGTAAGGAAACTCATTATGGCTATGCTATCCGGGGCGGAGCTTGAGGTCCCCCGAATGATTGTGAGCCTAGATGCAGAGCGGGCATTTGATCAGGTGAATTGGTCTTTCATGTTTGAACTATTAAAGGGCGTAGGATTGGAGGGATGGACTCTGCAAGCGATAATAACTTTGTACACACTACCAAGAGCTGCAGTTAGGGTGAATGGGGTCCAAACGCCAGAATTTGACATAGGCAGAGGCACACGACAAGGTTGCCCCCTCTCTCCACTACTCTTCTTACTGACACTAGAGCCCCTCTTGGTTGAGATCCGAATGCGGCGAGACATCAGAGGCATACAGGTCTTTGGGAAAGAGCATAAGGTGCTCGCATATGCAGATGACGTCCTGCTGCTACTAGGTGACCCTCAGACCTCATTGGAAAATCTTCTAGAAGTAATCAGCGCATATGGCAGGTTGTCTGGGTACACAATTAACAAAACAAAATCGTTGGCGATACCCTTAGATGCTACAATCAGAGCTACATGGAGGGGTCCCCTCCCACTGCAATGGGAAGAACACCAGTTTAGCTATCTGGGAATCACTATTCCAACTGATCTGGGGACCCTGTATGATAGGAATGTACAACCCCTCATAGATACCACGAGATGCTTACTGCAGCTTTGGAGCTCATGCCCACTCTCGCTTATGGGTCGGATAGGCCTTGTAAACATGATAATAGTCCCGAAATGGCTTTACAATTTTCAGATGTTACCGCTATATCTGAGGCGAAACGAGGAGAAGATTCTAAACAGGCTAGTACAGAATTTCCTCTGGAATAACAAAAAGCCTAGACTCCCCTTACATGTGATTCAGAAGCCAAGACCTCAGGGGGGGATGGGTTTGCTTAATATAAGACAACTAACAGTGGCCTGTGCCATGAGGCACATAAGAGATTGGCTAGTGGGGAGCCAGGATTTTTCAGCAACTCCAACAGAGCTGGCCATGTCCCCTACTGCACACCTGGGCTGGGTGTTACACGTGCCCGGAGGGAGATTGAGTAGAGATCTGGTCAGGAACCCAATGGTTGCCTCGGCGAGAGCAGCGTGGCGATGGCTTTGCAGGTGGCACCTTTTCGATTGGAGGGCGACACCTTTTTTGCCATTGTTACATAATCCGGATTTTCCGGAGGGCACGTCGTCTGTGGCATTTGGCCGCTGGCGGGCACTTGGAATAAAGTATATATATCAATTGGTGTCTGAAGAGGGTAAAACTCGCACTTTTGTAGACTTGTGTCAGGAATTTAAATTACGGGAGATAGACCGCTTTCCTTACTTACAGGTGCAGCACTACATAGTAGCATTGGGCTGGTCTAACTTAAGTGAAGACGTACAAGACATGTTGAGCACGGACATGACATTGGGGGCACAGGAGTCGGTGCCACTCAAATACCATCATAGAGCTCTACAAGATACCACAGAAGACATAGACTTTAGAAGTAGAGCTCAGCACTGGGCAGAAGAGCTATTGATTGAAGTTTCTGGAGAGACATTGAGCAAATTTGTATCCTCCATGTGGAAAACCTCTATCTTCACCAAATACTTGGAGATGCAGTATAAGTTCGCCCTACGATTATATATTTCGCCAACACGAGCTTGCAAGGCTGGGTACAGTGAATCGGATGCGTGCCCTTGGTGTAGACAGACTCAGGCTACGCTTGGTCATATGTTCTGGTTTTGCCCACATACACTGCAGCTATGGACTCAAATTCTGGGCGAAATCAAGAGATATTGGGGACGCACAATACAGAGACACCCAATGCTATTGTTTGGTAAATACAACTGTATTAAGCCAGCACTGCCCGGATTTATGTCCTTCCTGCAGAGAGCAATACTGATGGGAAAGAGAGTCATCTTATTACATTGGTGAGACACTAGAGCTCCTGCTTTAAGAACCTGGAGAATACAAATGATAGAACTCCTAAAGCTGGAGAGGTGCGGACTACTGGATTTGTCCTCTAGAGAAGGACTGAGATTCCAGAGGACATGGGCGAATTTCTGGGACACGTTGCAACCGTTAGCGAGAAGTCGAATCTTATACTGATTATCAGAGTTCATATCATAGTTATAATTGTTAATAGGATCATCTATGTTGTGGGAGGGGTGGGTAAGGGGAGGGATGGGAGGGGGGATTGGGGACAGGGATGAGCGAGGGGGGGGAAGACTAGAGAGAGGGGACAAATAAAAAAGCAGAACATAATACACTGTACGAGAATGCTGAAAATACTGGTTGTCAGATTGTTACTCTGCAATGTTGTTTGTATGTTATCTTTTCTGCTAATAAACAGATTTAAATAAAGAGGTGGACAATTAGATGTGGGTAAGTAAGATGGGTAAGGGAGGAGGGTGGTAGAGGTAATAAATGTTTATAACCAGAACATGTAAATAAGATAATCTTTTTATTGGACTAATTTTAATACATTTTGACTAACTTTCGGAGAACAAAACCCCCTTCCTCAGGTCAGGACAGGATACTGTAACAGCACTATACTCTATTGACCTGAGGACGGAAGTTTTGGCCTCTGAAAGCTAAATGTATTAGTCCAGTAAAATGATGGAATACGTGTTATGCACCCTTCTGCCTCTCTTCTCCTGCTTCCTTGCTTCATGCCTAAGGAGATGAACCTTGTTGCCCATTCTTTGTAAAAACTCTACCTATACTTTGTAAGAGCTCTTATCTATTTGGCAGATTAAGCCATGTAACACAGAAGCATCAGCCCTCACAATTGCTGCCCCACATAATCCTTTTACTGCACTAGAGCATTGTGATGCACAAAAAAAAAAAAAGAACTGAGATGGAACCAGAACCAATGAGGGTAGTTCAAGAGAAAAGACACTCTCAAAGCACAAATAAAACTCAAACCAGAAAATTGTTGCCGCTAGGCGGATTCCATTATCAGAGGCATTAACTTTGGAATACAGTTTATTTATTTTATTGCATTTGTATCCCACATTTTCCCACCTATTTGCGGGCTCAGTGTGGCTTACAATACATTGTAGTGATGGAAATACAGTCTGATACAACATAATTATGGTTACATTGTGAGGAGTTAAGTTAATACAAAGTCCAAGTATCGTTAAGGGGAATAAAACAATGGAAAAGAACAACTGAACAATAGAAGAACAACGGATACTGATAGGGCAACAGAGCAATAGCAAGAGAACGTTTGGGTATAATATTTTTCTATTTTTTACCTGTAAATTAAGGTTTTAATGTGTTAAAATTGCGGGGGATAAGAGTACAGAAGAGAATGTATTGATGCAAGGAGCACAGCAAAGTAAAAAGCCTTCCAGGCTCTTCAGCTAGCAGGAGTACCAGGCAAGTACTGATTATAATCAGAGAAGAGACTAAGGGTTCTTCTAACACTGATCTAGCCAATAATACCCTGCTTGTAGACCAGAGAGCTTTCCAGGAGTTGGGGGAGGACTTAAAAGCTTTGTCTGAAGTTCTACCTACTTATGGAAAAGGAGAGGAAAGACTACAAACTACTGAGAACAACAATAAGTGGCTAAAAGCTTGGAGGATGGGGCAATACATGGAAAAACAAAAGACTATATTGTAATGATGGGCTGCATCTCACTGTGGTAGGAAAAAGAATCCTTGGTGAGAGATTCAAACAATCTGTGTCTAGGCATTTAAACTAGAAGCTGGGGGTGGCAGTTGGAAGCAGGTCAATTCTGGTAGTCACCCCCAGCAAAAGACAAGCTGTGACAGTACTAAAGAAAGCAATGAAGACAACAATCTTAGCAATTCACTTCTTAGCAATACCATAGTAGGTAAGACTAAACAAAAAACTACACAGGAAATGAGACTTCCACTGAAATATAGCTGGAAAGCAATGACCACAAATGCTGGCAGTCTAAGCACCAAAGATCATGATCTGCAAGCCCTGATGACAGAAGCAGATTTAGATGTTGTCGCTATCACAGGGACAAGGTTCAATGATTCCCATGAATGGGACGCAAACATACCAAGCTAAAATCTATTGAGGAAGGATAGAGATGGTGAAAAAGGTGGAGAAGTAGCTCTATATATGAGAAATAATATCAAAGTGACTGAAATGCAGGGGGTTGGGGAAAGGAAGACGCAATATGGATTGCCTTAGAAAGAGAAGACGGAACCTCTATCCATATGAGTGTGGTCTACAGACCTCCAACACAATCAGAGCAGCTTGACAAAGATCTGGTTGCAGATATCCAAAAGTTGGGAAAGAAAAGGGAAGTGCTGTTACTGGGAGATTTCAACTTGCCGGATGTGACTGGAAAGATCCATCTCCAGAATCAGAAAGAAACAGGGAGATAGTGGATGCCTTTCAAAGTGTTTGCTCTTCTCAGACAAATGGTGATGGATCCCACGAGGGAAGGAGCAATGCTGGATCTGGTGCTGACAAATGGGGAACGTCAGTTTAATGTCAGAGTAGGTGCCCACCTGGGTAATAGTGATCATCAAATGGTTTGATATAACAGCTACAGCGGATGGCAGTCATTCAAAACTCAAAGTCCTGGATTTCAAACATACTGACTTTAACAAAATGGGGACATACCTGAAGAAAGAGCTGAGGGGATGGGAAGACATACAAGATGTGGAAAGACAACGGCTCAGGCTGAAAGGAGCTATTAAAATGGCTACTAACCTTTAAGTAAGGAGTGTAAATAAAAGCTAGAAAAAAAAGGAAACCTATATGGTTCTCCAAGTGGCTGAGATAATAAAGGCAAAAGAGGTGGAGTTCATGAAATACAGGAAAACTGAAGAAGAGGAACACAGAAAAGAATACCAGAAGAAACTGAAAGAAGCCAAGAGGGAGATACGTCTGGCGGAAGAGCAAATGGCTAGAAATATAAGGATGGAAGACAATAATTTTTTCAGGTATATTAGTGAAAGGAGGAAGGCTAAAAGTGGAATTATGAGACTGAAACATGCTGTGAACAGCTATGTAGAAAGCAATGAAGAAAAACAAATATGCTAAACAAATGCTTCTGTTCTATGTTCACAGAAGAAAATCCTGGAGAAGGACCATGATTGAATGCAGTGGCGTTCCTGGCCTGGATGGCACCCAGGGCGAAGAGCCGATGCGCACCCCCGGGTGCAGCGCCTCCCCCCTGCTAGATGACACCTCCCCCCCTCCGGCGAAATGACACCCCTCCAGGTGCACACCGCTGGGGGGGGGGGTGCCGCGGCGCGTGCCTGCTCCTCCGAGTTCACTAAACTTCGTTCGCTGCAGCTCCCTCTGCCCCGGAACAGGAAGTAACCTGTTCCGGGGCAGAGGGAGCTGCAGCGAACGAGCAAAGTTTAGCGAACTCGGAGGAGCAGGCGCGCACCGCAGCACCCCCCAGTGGCGTGCACCCGGGGCGGACCACCCCCACCCCTTGGTACGCCGCTGACTGAATGGTAAAGGTACATATGAGAATGGAGTGGATGTCACACCATTCACAGAAAAACATGTTTATGAACAACTTGAAAACCTGAAGAAGGACAAAGCCACGGGATCAGAGAGGATCCATCGCAGGATATTGAGGGAATTTAGACAGGTTCTGGCAGGTCCTCTTAAAGGTTTGTTTAATAAATCCTTGGAGACGGGAGAGGTTCTGCGGGATTGGAGAACAGTGGCTGTGGTCCCTCTTCACAAAAGTGGCAACAGAGAAGAAGTGGGAACTACAGGCTGGTAAGCCTCACTTCAGTTATTGGAAAAGTAATGGAAGCATTGCTGAAGAGAAAGATAGTAAATTTCCTAGAATCCAATGAGTTACAAGATCCAAGGCAACACGGTTTTCCCAAAGGTAAATCATACTGGGTGACCAGAGAACTGGATCGGAGACGTGCGCTAGATGTAATCTACTTGGATTTCAGCAAAGCCTTTGACACACCTCTTCATAGGAGAATCTTAAATAAACTTGAAAGGCTGGGGTTAGGACCCAAAGTAGTGAGCTGAATTAGAAACTGTTTGACGGATAGATCCCAGAGGGTGGTGATCAATGGAATTCACTTGGAGGAAGGAAAGGTGAGTATTGGAGTGCCTCAGGGATCGGCACTGGGGCCAATTCTGTTCAATATATTTGTAAGTGACGTTGCCAAAAGATTATTTTATTTATTTATTTGTTACATTTGTAGCCCACATTTTCCCACCTATTTGCAGGCTCAATGTGGCTTACATAGTATTGGAGAGACGTTCGCCGACTCTGGTATGAACAAATACAAAGAGATGTTATGATAGGATAAGATTCGTGTGGATCAGACATATTGGGTAAGGTTCGCCTTTTTGTGAATGATACCAAGATTTGTAATAGAGTGGACACCCCAGAAGGAGTGGAAAACATGAAAAGGGATCTGCAAAAGTTAGAAGAACGTTTGGCAGTCCCCGTACAAGTCGCTGGTGAAGCCCCTAGAGTATTGTGTTCAGTTTTGGAGGCCATATCTTAGTAAGGATGTAAAAACAGTAGAAGCAGTCCAGAGGATGGCGACAAAAATGATATGGGGTTTGCGCTAAAAGATGTATGAATAGAGACTGGAAGACCTGAATATGAATAGCCTAGAGGAAAGAAGGGCCAGGGGACAGGTATTAATATAGGAACAAATCTCTTCCGGAGAAGGGGAAATGGTAAAACTAGAGGACATGAATTGAGGTTGCAGGGTGGTAAACTTAGAAGTAATGTCAAGAAATTATTTTTCACGGAGAGAGTGGTCGATGCCTGGAATGCCCTCCTGAGAGGTGGTTGAGACAAAAGCAGTGACAGAATTCAAAAAGATGTGGGATGAACATAGAGGAACTCTATTTTGATAATGAGTGTGACTGTTGGGCAGACTGGATGGATCGTTCAGGTCTTTATCTGCCATCACTTACTATGTTACCATGTTACCAGTACAGTGAAGTCTTGAATAGAGACCGACCCATTGCTGGATAAGTGAAAAGTCGGATAATATGAAAAACAATGGTAACCTCAGGTCAAAGGTGATGTATTGCACTAAAAACAGGGTCCTGGCTCACAATGGTGCTGTTTTGCAGTAAACTTAGAGACCCGAGTTTGAAACTAATTGTCTGAGGTGCGAAACTTCCCTCTGTGCTAAGCAGGAAAACAGAAAGAGAAGCTGCACACTTTTTAATGGCAACATAGTGATGTCACCGGGGGTCTGTCACATATGCCAGATGGTCAGATCAACGAATGTTGGATAATCGAGACTGTACTGTAGTTCAAGCACAGCTCTGCTGGATTTCACTTACTCCAAAAGCCAGAGAAATCAAGTTTGGTAAAAAAAAATTGAACACATCCCTTGGACGACTGGCCCTGCTCTTCTGCCTTTAGGTGGTTTATTGCTAGAATGTCTAAGTCTAAACAAGCAACATTTTGTTTTGTAGTTGCTTTTATTTCCCACTGCAGCTCCTTGTGACTCTGGGCAAGTCACTTAACCCTCCATTGCCCCTGGTACAAAATAAGAACCTGAATATATGTAAACCACTTTGAATGTAGTTGCAAAAACCTCAGAAAGGCAGTATATCAAGTGCCATTAATAAGATTCCATGCACAATCTCAAATAGTAGCAACATTCCATGTAGAACCCCAAAGAATAGCAAGATTCCGGAATCCCAAGGAGTGGAAGAGTAGCCTCATGGTTGCTACTATTTGAGATTCTACATGGAATGTTGCCAGTGGAGGAGTAGCCTAGTGGTTAGTGCAGTGGACTTTGATCCTGGGGAATTGGGTTTGATTCCCACTGCAGCTCCTTGTGACTCTGGGCAAGTCACTTAACCCTCCATTGCCCCTGGTACAAATAAGTACCTGAATATATGTAAACCGCTTTGAATGTAGTTGCAAAAACCGCAGAAAGGCGTTATATCAAGTCCCATTTCCATTTCCCTATTTCAGATTCTACATGGAATGTTGCTAGTGGAGGAGTAGCCTAGTGGTTAGTGCAGCAGACTCTGATCCTGGGAAACTGAGTTCAATTCCCATTGCAGTTCCTTGTGACTCTGGGCAAGTCACTTAACTCTCCATTGCCCCTGGTACAAAATAAGTACCTGAATATATGTAAACCGCTTTGAATGTAGTTGCAAAAACCTCAGAAAGGCGGTATATCAAGTCCCATTTCTCTTTCCCTATTTGAGATTCTACATGGAATGTTGCTACTATTTGAGATTCTACATGGAATGTTGCCATTCCACTAGCAACATTCCATGTAGAAGCCTGCCCTTGCAGATCAGCAACGCGGCCGCGCAGGCTTCTGTTTCTGTGAGTCTGATGTCCTGCACGTACGTGCAGGACGTCAGACTCACAGAAACAGAAGCCTGCGTGGTCGCATTGCTGATCTGCAAGGGCAGGCTTCTACGTGGAATGTTGCTAGTGGAGGAGTAGCCTAGTGGTTAGTGCAGTGGACTTTGATCCTGGGGAACTGAGTTTGATTCCCACTGCAGCTCCTTGTGACTCTGGGCAAGTCACTTAACCCTCCATTGCCCCTGGTACAAAATAAGAACCTGAATATATGTGAACCAGTTTGAATGTAGTTGCAAAAACCTCAGAAAGGCGGTATATGAAGTCCCGTTTCCCTTTAAATAGCCCCTCATAAAATGCATATTAAAAAAATTATCTGAAAGGCAATCTTATTTTATAAGGAAAGAACAATTGCTTGTAGATTTAAAAGAAATCCAAAGTTCTCTATTTCAAATAGTTTCTTTTCTTTTGAAAAGAACTGTATTTATTGAAGGGAAAAAAAATCATTTTCTAAGTTTATCAAACTAACAATAAGGACCATATACACAGTACAATTAAGAGAACAAACCCAACCCACACTGTGCTTGAATATTTTTCCTTTCAGAAAATAAAAAATTCAGCAAGGACAATCTGCTTTTGTATCTTTTTTTCTCTCCTTCGAAGAAAGCCTGCCAGCTGGGATTCCATCCAGGACTGCCTGCATTAATAATAGGAGTATGCAGGCCAAACATTTTCATTTTCTTCAATATTTTGTATTGTTTAAGGGATTTTTTGCCTTTTTTTTTTTTTAAATTTCAGTGGCAATATTGTTATTAGTGTGCATTATTTGAGCAACAGTGTGCACTATTGATGAGAGAAAAGAACAGAAATATTGTATATACTCAAATATAAACCAAGATTTTTTGGCCAAAAAAAGGAATTAAAAATTTAATCTCAATTTATATTTGAGACCTACTTCCGTCCCACCCTGCATTCCTACCATTCCCTTCCTCCTGTTAGTGTCCCTCCTCTTCTGCCCCTGTCACGACAGCAACCAGCCCCCCCTGAACCAGAAGACTTCTCACTGACTCCCTCCCATCCCCGCAACAGGCACGGCTCGAACCTAGTTCCTCCCTCCCCCCGGACGAACCCCTCTAGACCCTCTGGAAGCCCCCCTCCCCAGCTTATCGTACCTCTTTGGTGGTCTAGTGGCATATTGGGGCTGGAGTGATCCCCACTTGCTCCTGTCCATGCCATCTCTGTAGTAAAAATGGCTGCCATAACTTCCAGCAACTATCTTTATTTAAACCAAATACTGAGTGCTTTAGCAATTAGACATTTTGTCCTTTAGATTGTAAGCTCCTTCGAGCAGGGACTGTCCTTCTTTCTTAAACTGTACAGCGCTGCGTAACCCTAGTAGCGCTCTAGAAATGTTAAGTAGTAGTAGTAGTAGAAGTTGAAAAAATACAGTTCCAAACTCAGTATCACAGCAGTACCACTGGCCACACATTTCTCTACATTGGCCAGCCTCTGGAATAACATATTTGGAGTTCTGTGTTCATGAATGGCTACCCGGGTTGCTGCCTCTCTCATGGCAACCCCATTTTCTCAAGATGGGGTTGAAAACCTCTAATTCTTGATGCACCAAGTTTTTGGTTTTATGTGTCCTATACTGCATTCACGCAACCTGCTATTCTCACTTCTTTCTCCACACGGGGGACAGGACGAAGTCCCACCAATTTGCAATTCTATGACACCAGTTCCTTTCACTGGCCTTGCAGTTGGGGCTCTGCTATTTCTATTGCACAAGTCAATTCAAGAATCCCACTGAAAGCCTGTCAGTCATAACTCAAGTTGTTTTAGTTACTACACAGCCCACATGTACCGTCATCCTTCCCAAACCCCTGATGGGTGCCTTGATCACACACATCATCTCCATCCCACTTCCAATGTTTTAATTAAATAATTTGTCTTTTTTTCCATTGCTGCCTCTCCCTCTTCACGTTCCCTTCCTCCATAAGGGGGCTGCCTCAGTCCACAGTAACATGGCAGCAGAAGCTTTTCTTTGCCTACCCAGACAACCAGTAGACATAAATCTGTCAAAATTAAATCACCAATTCATCAAGATTGAATTGGTTCCAGCACACATCTAGACCTAGGTACATAAAAACATTTTGTAGACATCTCCAGAACGGAACGCACAGCTCAGGACGGGGTCTCACTAGAGACCACCAAAGAGGTAAGATTATGCCCCTCTCTTTATGTACCCAAATATTCTATTCACTAACTCAATTGCTTTGTCACAATAACTGCTAGATTTTCAACCCCTAAAAGATATCTGACCTTGAATTTCTGCATCTTAAATTTATGTATTTGAATTTTTAATAGGATTAATGCATAGGTGACATACCTTTAACTATTTTTGAAAAGTTATAAAATCTTTCATCGTATTTACCTCTCTGGCACATTCTCTTCTCTCTCCCACTGACACTTATAAAGATACCAAAGAAGACAGCACCTGACACTGATACTTGAGGCAACTTGATGTTCAGTTTTCCTTCACCAATGTGAATCCTTTTGATTACCTCTCTCTGAATCCTCATCCACTTTATCCCTTTTTTCTGACTCCCATGCCGATTGACTTGCTCACCATTCTTCTATGTGGAAGCGTAACAAAGGCGTTACTGACTTCCAGGTAAGCCGCATCTACTTCACCTCCATGATATTCTAATCTAGTCACTTCATCTAACAGATCAATCAAACTTGTTTGGAAAGGGTTTTCCCTTGTGAAACCATGTTGCTTATGATTCTATAATGCACTATCATCCACATGATCTTACCCCCACCGACGTTAAACTAATGGATCTGTAGTTTTCCACTTCCTCCTGCTCTTTTCCAGTCTTCTAGAACAATCCTTTTTCAAACGATAGGTGTGAGAGTTATAATCAGTACTTCCTTTTAGCTTCTTTGATATTCTGGGATATACAGTTTCCACAGCTTTCTTTCAGCGAGTTGTAACGCATTCATCCCACAGCTCTTTATGTCCTTGCCTTTGGTTCACCACCCTGTCCCCTTCTAGTATGGATGCAGAACAAAAGCATTTGTTTATGTTACTTTATTTTGATTTTAATCTTTACTAAACCCATCCTTCCCTTTAATTCTCACTATTTCCCTTTGGGTTTTGCTCTTTTTTACTGGGGCTGATGGGAGAGAGAAGGAACTATTATAATAGCAAGACTACATAGGAGATAAGAATAGGGGTGAACAATGTCACCAAGGGAGAAAGGATAAGTGACATGATTCCAGAAGGAGAAGAGAGGTTGGTGAACTGCTAAGCAGCAGCAAAATATTTGTTCAAATAATGTGGTCTATAAATATAAAATAACCAAAGTAAGAGTGTGAGAGGGGGAACACATCATTACAAGAAGGGAAAAGGGAGCGAGAGTGGGTGGGAGTTTATTCTATCCCCCCAAAAAAGCACATCAGATCTCCAAGGATGGGTTGGCTTCTAAAGTTTATTAAAGGAACTGACATGGGTCGTGTTTCGGTGAAGTGCCTGTGTCAGGGATCATCTTTTGAAGGAACAAAGGACTAAGTATTACCAATACATACAATGGTTAAAAACTGAAATCTTACCAATGTGGCTAATTCATACAGATGAATGGTCTGTTGTTGTTAGTCTTGGCAGTGTTTTTTAGTTGTACAAATTAGCCATGTTGGTAAAGTTTCAGTTTTCACCATATCCGATCTTTGAAGGAACAAAGGACTTACACTGACGATACCTCACGCAGGTGCTCTGCCAAAACACGGCCCATGTCGGGACCTTTAATAAACTTTAGAAGCCAACCCATCTTTGGAGGCCCATTGTGCTTTTGTGCTTTGGATTGTTCAAGGAGTTTATTCTATAACAGAACCTAGGTGTCTAGGTTTTCTTATAAAATACTAGTGTCACCTTGTATCAATGCATCTGGCATAGAGCTGGTGTAAGTGTGAGTGCCTAAGTGGAAGCCCTGCTAGGGTTACCATATTTTGTCCCCCAAAAAGGAGGACACATGCCCTGCCCCCACCACACCCCACCCCCTTTCACACCCTCGCTCCGCCTCCTGTCACATTTTCCCCTCCCCCTGTCACACACCCCGTCACCCCCCTCCCCTTACCTTACTACTGCACTGGTGGTCTAGTGACCTCATCGGGGCAGTAAAGAGCCCCCTCTTTCCTGCCCGGAGTGCTGCCGTGCATGCATCCTTCCTGTTGCTGATCTTGGCGCCGATTCAAAATGGCCACCGAGAGTTGAAGTCTCGCAAGGTCACTTCAATTCTCAGTGGCCATTTTGAATCGGCGCCGAGATCATCAACAGGAAGGATGCATGCACGGCAGCACTCCGGGCAGGAAAGAGGGGGCTCTTTCCTGCCCCAAAGGCGGAAGAGGTCACTAGACCACTAGGGTAGTGGTAAGTAAGGGGAGGGGAGGCTAGCAATCTGCCCGTTTGTCCGCCCACCAGTCTGCCCATTTGTCCAGAAATCCGGACAAACGGGCAGATTGGCAAAACCCGCCTGGTTACCCGGACATGTCGTCTAAAAGAGGACATGAACGGGTAAATCCGGACATATGGTAACCATAAGCCCTGCCTATATCCCACCCATAGTAACATAGTAGATGACGGCAGAAAAAGACCTGCACGGTCCATCTAGTCTGCCCACGATAAACTCATATGTGTATACCTTACCTTGATTTGTACCTGTACTTCTGTCCAGCAGTATTTCCCGCCTCCCAACCACCAGTCCCGCCTCCCATCACCGGCTCCGGCACAGACCCCGTATAAGTCTGCCCTCCCCCATCCTAGCCTCTCAACCACCAACCCCTCTTCCCCCCGCCACCCAATTTCAGCTAAGCTTCTGTGGATCCATTCCTTCTGCACAGGATTCCTTTATGCCTGTCCCACGCATGTTTGAATTCCGTTACCGTTTTCATCTCCACCACCTCCCGCGGGAGGGCATTCCAAGCGTTCACCACCCTCTCCGTGAAGAAATACTTCCTGACATCTTTCCTGAGTCTGCCCCCCTTCAATCTCATTTCATGTCCTCTCGTTCTACCGCCTTCCCATCTCCGGAAAAGATTCGTTTGCGGATTAATACCTTTCAAATATTTGAACGTCTGTATCATATCACCCCTGTTCCTCCTTTCCTCCAGAGTATACATGTTCAGGTCAGCAAGTCTCTCTTCATACGTCTTTGAACGCAACTCCCATACCATCCTCGTAGCTTTTCTTTGTACCGCTTCCATTTTTTTAACATCCTTCGCAAGGTACGGCCTCCAAAACTGAACACAATACTCCAGGTGGGGCCTCACCAACGTCTTATACAGGGGCAAGTATGTGCTGTGCAAGATAGGTGCATATTTACAGAACAGCGCTTAGGACTAATATTGACATATACATGCGTAGGTGCACACTTAAGTTCAGATATGAAAGTATTCTAAACATTTATATGCATAATATGCACATTAGTATTAGAGCCTACTTTATAGAATTGCCCTTTATGTGTGCAAGGGTGAGAGGTGGTGGTGAACAAAATGAATACAGGAAGGCAAGGAGGGACACTGCATCAGTATAGCAGTTGGTGGGAAGGAAGTAGGTTGGATGGAAGAAAGTTTCACTCTGGAATAGAATGGAAGAGAAATAGAAGAGATGAGGAATGCGTGGAGCATCAGGTTGTGGGGAGAAAGGAAGGGATAAAGTTGTATCTCAGTGTGGAAGGTATTTTTGTTTTTGAAACTTACATTTTTACTCATTTTTAATAATCCTCCCATTTAGCATACAATCAGCAAAAAACAATTCTGATAGAAATTTTACGCAACTCAACCTGCAAACTTCTCCTGCCCTCTTGCCAACCACACCTTCCCCCTTCCCAATCCAGTGATGTCTGATCTCATCTACCCCTTTTTATCCCCACTCCCTCTTGACTCTCAATGATTGTACTGTAGCAGAATCCGTTTCCATATGCACTCGCTCCATTTTGCATGTATTGTCACAGACATCATTTCTAACTCCATAAAAAAAATTAACTCTTCCTACCACTGCCCATTTTTAGAGGGTCCATGCTTCTCCAACCAGTAGCAATATCCTCCTTCCTGCTACAATTAACTGGGCAGCAAGTCCATTGTTCATCTCTGAAGGTATCATCCCTTTACCCATCTTACTCAACCTAGTGAGAGTTAGACACCCTTTTGCTATAATCTGTTGTATCTCCATCCTTCTCATAATCATATTCTTCTTCTCCTCCTCTCTGATGCTTTCCTGCAGTTTCTTTTCTTAGGCTTTCCTTGCCATCAAAGGTTCTGAGCTACTCATCTTCCCTAATACCTTCTATATTCTGCTTACCCCTTCCTTCTTCTGAGCTCTAGGCAAGACTTCTCTTTCAAGTACTGTGAGAGCTCAAGAATATCTTCCTTTTTGCCCTGACAACACCACCAATTTTAATTGAAGACAGCATACAAAGAGAAAGCCTCCAGATACAACTTCTCTCAAAAGGCATCTCAAGTACAAATCACTCTATAAGAACATAAGAGTAGCCATACTGGGTCAAACCAATGGTCCATCTAGCCCAATATCCTGTTTCCAAACAGTGGCCAAGCCATGTCACAAGTACCTGACAAATCCCAAGTAGTACCAACATTCCATGATATCAATCCCGGGGCAAGCAGTTGCCTCCCCACGCCTGTCTCAATAGCAAACTATTGCTTTTTCCTCCAGGAACTTGTCCAAAGCTTTCTTAAACCTTGATATGCTAACCGATGTTACCACATCCTCAGGCAAAGAGTTCCAGAGCTTAACTATTTGTTGAGTGAAAAAATATTTCCTCCTATTTGTTTTAAAAGTATTTCCATGTAACTTCCTTGAGTGTCCCCTAGTCTTTGTACTTTTGGAAGAAGTAAAAAATCTATTTACTTCTACTCATTCTACACCACTCAGGATTTTGTTGACCTCAATCATATCTCCTCCTCATCCGTCTCTTTTCTAAGCTGAAGCGCCCTAACCTCATTAGCCTTTCCTCATACGAGAGGAAATCCATCCTCTTTATCATTTTGGTCGCACTTCTTTGAACCTTTTCTAATTCCACTATATCTTTTTTTAGATATGGCAACCAGAACTGAACGCAGTACTCAAGATGCGGTCGCACCATGGAGTGATACAGAGGCAATATAGTATTTTCAGTCTTATTCACCATCCCTTTCTTAATAATTCCTAGCATCCTGTTTCCTTTCTTGGCTGCAGCCACGCACTGAGCAGAAGATTTCAGCTTATTATCTACAACACCTAGATCTTTTACTTAAGCGCTGACCCCCAAGGTGGACCCTAGCATCAGGTAACTATAATTCGGATTATTCTTTTCAATGTACATCACCTTGCATTTGTCCACATTAAATTTCACCTGCCATTTGGTTGCCTAGTCTTCCAATTTAATCACCTCACTCGACGTTAAGATTTCCATATTATTAATAAATATGTTAAATAGCACCAGTTCCAGTACCGATCCCTGCGGAACTCCACTGTTCACCATCCTCCACTGAGAATAATGACCATTTAACCCTATCCCCCTGTTTTCTGTCCAATAACCAGCTCCTAATGCACACCAGAACCTTGCCTCCTATCCCATGACTCTAATTTTCTCAGGAGCTTCTGAAAATCTAGATACACTACATCAACCAGCTCACCTTTATCCATGTTTGTTCACACCTTCTAACAAATGAAGCAAATTGGTGAGGAAAAACTTCCCTTGGCTGAACTCATGCTGATTCTGTCCCATTAAACCATGTTTGTCTACGTGTTCTGTAATTTTATTCTTTATAATAGTTTCCACTATTTTGCCCGGCACCAATGTCAGGCTTACCGGTCTATAAGATTCCAGAACATCCCTAGAACCTTTTTTAAAAATCAGTGTCACATTAGCCACCCTCCAATCTTCAGGTACTATGGACGATTTTCATGACTGGAGTGGAGGAGTAGCCTAATGGTTAGTGCAGCGAGCTTTGATCCTGGCAACCTGGGTTCAATTTCCCACTGCAGCTCCTTATGACCTTGGGCAAGTCACTTAATCATCTGTACCCCAGGTACACAAAACTTAGATTGTGAGCCCCCTAGGGACAGAGAATGTACCTGTATATAATGTGTACAGCGCTGCATACATCTAGTAGGGCTATAGAAATGATTAGTAGTAACGACAGGTTACATATTACTAACAGCAGATCAGAAATTTCATGCTTGAGTACTTTCAGTAAGTCCCCTTGGATGTATGCCATCTGGTCCAGGTGATTTACTAATTTGTCAATTTGGCTCAGTACATCATTCAGGTTCACAGAGATTTCTTTCAGATTTCCTCTGCATCATCACTCTTGAAAACCATTTCCGGTACAGGCAGATCTCTTACATCTTCTTCCATAAAGACAGAAGCAAAGAATTCATTCAGTTTCTCTGCTATCGCCTTGTCCTCCCTGAGCGCTTTTGCTCCTTTGCGATCTAACAGTCCCACAGATTCCCTCACATGCTTTCTGCTTGTGATGTACCTGAAAAGTTGTTATTGTGAGTTTTAGCCTCTGTGGCAAGTTTCTCTTTATTATCTCTTTTAGCTTTCTTTATATTTATGCTTTAAATCTGACTTGCCAGTGTTGCTTCTTATTTTCTTCATTTGGGTCCTTTTTCCATTCTTTGAAAGACAATCTTTTGGCTGTAATAGCTGCTTTTAGTTCATCTTTTAACCACACTGGCTGTCATTTTCTCATTGTTTCCACAATTGCAAATACATGGAATGCATCTGGACTGGGCTTCCAAGATGGTATTTTTGAATAACATCCACACCTGATTTAGTATCCTAACCTTAGCAGCTGATCCTTTTAGTTTCTTTTTAACTATTTTCCTCATTTTATTATAGCCGCCCTTTCGAAAATTAAATGCAGTTACAGTAGATTTCCTTTGAGGGTTCATTCTAGATAGTAGCAACACTTTAGTATGACTAGAGGGGAACTGGTGGGAGGAGAAATCAGCAATGGTAGAGACAGAGAAACACTGCATACGTCTAGTAGTACTATATAAATGAGAGTTAGTAGTAGGAACAGAAGTAGTCATAGCCCCTCCATTCTGCTCATAATTTTCTCTTTCCATCCCTGTCTGCTGGTATATGCAACATTTTTGCTGACTGCTTCTAGCTTTACAATTATCTCGGAGTTCCTGAGGAAGTTTTGCACGAAACCCTGCCGTGTTGGACTCTTGATGATAGACAATAAATTAGGGGCGGAAGCAATGGCACTGAGCTTGGGACCGCGTATTTGAAGAAATAACGGTCCATGCACAAGAGTAGATATACGATTGCCATGGAGTAACTTCTGCCATTATACCTATTTCAGCATTAAGGAGAGTTGATACGACAGAGACACTGGAAGATAAGTGCCTTCTTTGATATTTTCTCAAGTTTAAAGACCTAGATGTGGTCGATTTTTCAGTCCTTTTTTTGTGAACTTTATAGAGCAGAAGGACCATAATGAGGTCTAGCATTTAGTCTTTAACTGAGGACTGTTGGAACTATAAGGTGTCAGCCTGATATCAGTTTTTTTAAGTATACACTTTGATTTAAAAAGCTTTGGGTATCTCTTTATTATTTTGAAAATATTCACTTGGTAGTGATTAGAGCACTTTAAGGAAAAAACAATAGAGGGATTCAGTGATTGAGAAGCTCAACCACCCGTAGAGATTTCAAGATTGATTTTTTGGGTCTCATTCTGGGTGAGTTAATACGCTGAGAATCCCCCTTAAAAAACATTTAAAGGTTTTCCGGTGCTGGTCTTGAGGGCTTATTAGCTGTGATAACAAGCTGCCACCTTATTATCAGTAGCCATTTTTTGATTCTGGTTTGTGTATTTAGGTATATGCAGAAGTGCAGCTGCACTTCCATCAATACTTGGTGCTTACTGGAAACTGAGCAGGTACCTCACCATAATAAATCAAAGCTTTACCTTCCAAATATTAGAAAAAGAGAATATGAGTTACAGACATGCAGAAATGATTATATAAGAGAGTATGAAAAAAATGAGGATACTGTACATTATTATAAACTACAAAACTGATTACACACTAGATTACAAAACTGATTACAGACTAGATTACACACAACAACAACAGATCAGACAACAACCCATATTATCTTAGACCTTGTCCTCTATTAATGCCCTTATCCTCGCCCTACCTATCCCACATCTACCTCATACCCCATCCCCTGTTAATTCCACTCTATCCCCCGCCCCTCTCCCGCCAATACTAACCCTTCCCCTGTTCATCTCACATGCACTATAATATACGTTCTCTCTACTACAATTTGTAACCTACCACTATGTAAGCCGCACTGAACCTGCTATGAGTGGGAAAGCGCGGGGTATAAGTGTAACAAATAAATAAAATAAAATATAAATAATTATCCAAGTTCCACTTACGCAAATCATAAGAACTGACAATTATTTGCAGTATTTATCTTTTCTAATAGAAAAATATAAAATGGTAGACCCTGTGAATAAGTAATACTGTTTTCAAGAAAATAAAGTGCTGGAAACTGAACAGTGGAAACTGAAAGGTACTGTGTTTTGCCTTTCCACTAGGATAAAATTAAAGAAGACATGAGCACATACTACTTGGACTTGTCCGTCTTCTCCAATTTGGTGAATTTGGACCTGTTGAGCATTGGCCAATGCGTAGTGCAATGCCTGAGGCTGGGTCTGCTGGATCTCATTAGATGCTGACGCAGTGCTCTGAACACACTCTGAAAAAATATGGACAGAATTCAACATTATGTCACGTACACACTACCACCAATGTCACACAAGAAAGGACACTTTATTACTGCACAACACACTTCCACATTGCAGGTTAGATATTGAAAGCAAGCACAACGATCCTTTGTGCTATTAAAATGTGCATTACCATTACTATTACTTTTAAGCTGCTTTCTGGTTAAAAGCAGGGTGTCATGGAAGAGCCACAGAGATTTCAGTTTCTTTTAATCATGGGGACAAAATAAGATTGATGCTATTGTTAATATCTTCTCTGTCTTTCTTCCTTCCAATTTATTATGTTCTTTACTTGTATTACATTTTTTACATAGTTTTTCAAATTATTCCTCACCCTTAACAATTCATAAACTGTTCTATCTATAACTCAGCAGTAATACAGCTTAAGCTAAATATTTATTTTAAGCTAACCTCACTCAGCTGTAATGACTGCATGATACATGGATTCTTGTCATCCCATCAAGAAAGATCCCTGACCCTTTTTCCCCCCCAACAACAATTTACTGTAAGTTATTTGCTATCAAAATGAATTAAGCATTCTGGATCTCTAAGAACATTTCTCTCAAAGTGTGAGGCCTGAGTTTAATGTGGCATTTCCAGGGGAGGGGGGGCGGGGATAAGAATCAGAAAAAGAGGGTAAGGGAAGGGAAGAAATGTCAATGTGCTGCACATCAGCTGTTCAACAAAGAAGAAAAATGAAGTTACCTTTAAATGTTATTTTTTTTTTTCGTTCAGCTGACTATGGTGAATTGTGTTTCTCTATCCTCCACTATCCATACTCATCATATAGACCTGTCACTGCTACACCGGGATCTTAATGGGGCCAACAATCCTCACCATTGAGTAATACAAACTACTACTACTACTTAGCATTTCTATAGCGCTGCCAGGGTTACGCAGCGCTGCACAAGTTTAACATGGGGAAGGATAGTCCCTGCTCAAAAGAGCTTACAATTTAAAGGTTACAAACTATGTAGTCAGTGTAGGTAACATGAATGGGGAGGGTGGTTAGGCGCCAAAAGCAAGGGAGAAGAGATGGGTTTTGAGTAAGGACTTGAAGATGGGCAGGGAGGGTGCATGGCGTATGGGCTCGGGAAGTCTGTTACAGGCATAAGGTGATGCGAGGCAGAAGGGGCGGAGTCTGGAGTTAGCGGTGGTGGAGAAGGGTACAGATAGGAGTGATTTGTCCTGAGAGCGGAGGTTACGGGTGGGAACATACGGGGAGAGGAGGGTAGAGAGGTAATGGGGGGCTGCAGATTGAGTGCACTTGAAGGTCAATAGGAGAAGCTTGAACTGTATGCGGTAGCGGATCGGGAGCCAGTGAAGCGACTTGAGGAGAGGGGTGATATGAGAGTATCGGTTCACGCGGTAGATAAGCCGTGCGGCGGAATTGTGGACAGATTGAAGGGGGGATAGGTGGCTAAGCGGGAGGCCAGCGAGAAGAAGGTTGCAATAGTCAAGACGAGAGGTAACGAGCGAGTGGACGAGGGTTCGGGTGGTCTGTTCAGAGAGGAATGGGTGAATTTTGCTAATATTATAGAGGAAGAAGCGACAGGTCTTAGCTATCTGCTGGATATGGGTAGAGAAGGAGAGGGAGGAGTCGAAGATGACTCCGAGATTGCGGGCTGAAGAGACGGGGAGGATGAGGGCGTTGTCAACAGAGACGGAAAGTGAGGGAAGAGGAGAAGAGGGTTTGGGTGGAAAGACAAGGAGTTCAGGCATTAAGGTTTCAGTATGTCCAGCGACACGTGGTCTCCCACTTCATAACCTTTCTTTTAAACCACAATTAAGCATAAGTTCTTGTAACATCTTTTTATTTTTTTAATCCTGCAGTTCTCTCCTTCATCTACTTCTTCCAGCTCAGTAGGAACTAGGCTGTGATCTAGTGATATAAGCCCTCATTTGCAATATCCAGGGAATTTTCTCCTATTTTCTATATCATTTCCCACCCGCCCCAATTCATACATATACCTTAGTTGGGTCGCTGTAGCAAAAATCCCAGGAGAGCGGACATGTACCTTGAATTCTTTCAGAAGTAAACAATCATAAGTCTCTAACTGGCTGTCTAAGCATCATTTTACACAATTTCCTCCACCCTTTGGGTTGTGGAACACTTCAGTTACAGCAAGGGCTGACTCGGGGAATAGAAGTCTGAACCCAGGAACTGAATTGGGAATCTTCCACATGGAAAACACAAAGCATTTACCACCGTCCCAACCACCAGACTGGTCCTTGCCCATCAGTTTCTGCTGGTAACCCTGCTAAAAAATCCCAGAAAAGATGGTTTGACTAATTTTAAAAATCACTACAGAGTGCTGACTCAATGGCAGTTCCATTACGCTAAGACAGCTGGATTTTAAGGGTGCTACAGAGAAAAGCACACTGACTGCACAACTGCAACAATTATAGACACAATGACAGACTGGTAGCGTCAATTCCTTTCCTAGCAAAGATGCTGGAAGGTACCGTGGTCATACAATTGACAGACTACTCGGAGAGATTCAATATTTTGCATTTTTCATAATCTGGATCTCACAGTAAACATAGCACTGAGACAGCATTGGGAACATTAGGTTCTGAAATGAGAATACACAAGTGAGGGTAAACAAGTTTTGCTGCTATTTGATCTTTCAAGTGCTTTCAAATTAGAGGAATTGTATCCTCAGAAGCTTAGCGCAGATTGGTAGGCGGGGCTCGTACTGGGCAGACTTCTACGGTCTGTGCCCTGAAAATGGTAGATACAAATCAAGGTCAGGTATACATATAAAGTAACGCATATGAGTTTATCTTGTTGGGCAGACTGGATGGACCATACAGGTCTTTTTCTGCCGTCACCTACTATGTTACTATGGATCATGGGATATAAGAATTGCAATGTACTGCAATATAACACCTAGTGGCCCAATTTTGGTCTCATATTTGTAATACTTTAGAGGGAGTGCACAGTCCAAAACCAGAGAGCCTTGGCTCAATTACTGGACTATACCATATTTTCACGCATATAGAGGGAGATTCTATATATGGTGTCTAACAAAATCAGAGTGGAAATCAGTGCCAATTATTTATTTATTTTATTTACACCAACGAAAACGTGGCATAAATCCCGGCACATAGATTTAGGTGCACTGGGCCATATCTACACATGTAAATTTCAGAACGCCCACGAAAACACCTAGTTCCCAACCTATAACCACACCCATTTTGCCTGCATGCTTTAGAAGTTAGGTGCACTGCATTACAGAATGCGCTTAAGTTCTAATTCTTGCCAATTAGTGCTCATTATTGCTTAAGAGCTGTTCTCAATGCTGTTTAGTTTGTTAAGCCAATTACGTTATGTGCGTTGTTATAGAACACACTTGGATTTCAGTGCAGGTTTCTAGGCGCACTATATAGAATTTGGGGGATATGTGCATTATATGAATTTTTACAAAGCGCAACCCCCCCCCCCCCCCCCCCCCAAATATATGTGCTGGGCATTCTATACCAGCTTATTTTTCTAAGACGTGCTAATTGCCAAACTCACACATTTGTTGAAAATAAGGTTTAGAGCTCATTTTCAAAGCATTTAGACTTATAAAGTTACTAGTAAAAAAGCCCCGTTTGTGATGCAAATGAAACGGGGGCTAGCAATGTTTTCTTCTGTGTGCATGTGGGAGTGTGTGTGTCCCTGCCCTCTGGCCTCTCTCCCCTCCCCCCTCTGAGTCCTTCACTGTTACAGAGCCAGCGATTTGATTTCGTGCTCTGCTGTTTTCCTTCACTGACTGTGTTACAGAGAGGGCGGGGCAGACACTCATAGGGAAACCGGATATCTCGCCCCCTTCACACTTCCGGCTGGAGGCTTCATAGAACGTTGGTGTTGCCTTTTATATAGAGAGATGTGGAGGGGCATAATTGAACGGCACCGGCCAAATAGATTGCCGGCCATCTATTTGGCCGGCGCCACAAAAAGCAGTCCCGAACCGTATTATCAAAAAAGATGGCCAGCCATCTTTCGTTTCGATAATACTGTTGGGCCGGCCAAATGTCAAAGATGGCCGGGTTTCAGATGGCCAGCATCGGTTTTCGCCCATAATGGAAACTAATGCCAGCGATCTCAAACTCGGCCAAATCCAAGGCATTTGGTCGTGGAAGGAGCCAGCATTTGTAGTGCACTGGTTCTCCTGATATACCAAGGCACCCTAGGGCACTTCTAATAATTAAAAATAAAAATAGCTCCCAGGTGCATAGCTCCCTTACCTTGGGTGCTGAGCCCCCCCAAACCCACTCCACACAACTCTACACCATTATTATAGCCCTTATGGGTGAAGGGGGGCACCTACATGTGGGTACAGTGGGGGGTTTTTTTTGGGGGGGGGGGGTTGGAGGGCTCCCATTTACCACCACAAGTGTAACAGGGCCTGGGTCCACCTGCCTGAAGTGCACTGCACCCACTAAAAACTGCTCCAGGGACTTGCATACTGCTGTCAGGGAGCTGGGTATGACATTTCAGGCTGGCATAGAGGTCATCTGGTCAACTGGGGCACTTTTTTGACGCTTGGTCCTAAACATAAATGGACCAAGTGAAGCCGGCAAAATGCTCGTCAGAGCCAGTCATCTTTTTTCCATTATCAGGCGAAGCCGGCCATCTTGTAACCATGCCCCATCCCGCCTTCGCTATCCTGCCAAAACGCCTCCTTGAAGTTTGGCTGGCTCCGGCCAAAATCGGCTTTCGATTATACCGATTTGGCAGGGTTCAGGAGATGGCCGGCCATCTCCCGATTTGTGTCGGAAGATGGCCGGCGATCTGTTTCGAAAATAAGCTGGCTAGTAACCTCTGGAACTTTGTAAATCTAAGTGCTTTGAAAATTAGCATGTGTTATATCTGTGAGCGTGTTATACCAGTTCATTTTTACATAAATTCACAACCTGCATGTGTTATATGCGTGTGTGCGTTATATGCATGGGCACGTTATATGTGTAAAAAATACAGTAAGTTGGGAGAGAACAGCCACAAGTAGTTGCAAATGGCATTAGATCCTAGCTCTGATTTCATTTGAGCTGGAAGCCCAAAGGAGCAGCAGGAAGTTGCCAGGTCCAAAAAAAAGTCAATACGTAATGAGTAATGGATGAAAATTGATGCAGGAAGTTAGCGGTCACTACATACTACACATGCTGTCAAAGTTGACAGGGCAGGCAATGAATGTCATATAACTCTTGCCTTCTCCACATACGCAATCATTTTTGGGTATACTATATCCTGACTAAAACTGAATGATGGAGTATGAAATCTGTTCCATGTATAACTAAACATAATTTAATCTACATTTCCTACAACAGTCTAACAAGAAATGCAACATGGCATTCAGAACACCCCTTGAGAACAAACCTCTAGTGTGGGATTATTTGCTGACCTCGACTAGCCTGTGACTCAAAAGCATCTGTGATATGAATGTAGCCTGCTAGGTGGTCAAGGAATAATGAAAACGCATTGTTACTGAAGGATACAAAGAGCTTTCTATCTGTTGAACACCAGCTGTTATTTTACAGATGTGGAGGAAAATCCATGTGTATTAACTAAGTTAGACAGTCAGTCAGGGTGAGGTGTAAATGTCAGGTTTTACACACAGAGAGAGAGAGAGAGAGAGAGAGAGAGAGAGAGAGAGAGAGAGAGAGAGAGAGAGAGACTGTGTGCCCTTGCCCACCATCAAGACAAAAATTAGTTAGTATATAGACTTTTATGTTAGTGTTTCAATGCAAGACCTACCAAGCTACCGTCCATTTGATCTGGGCTGCTTTTTCTTTTTTTAATCAATATATGAAGTTTAAGTTTGAGGATAGAAAGAACCTGGGACTTTGAATACTTTATTTTTCTTAATTTAATCTATTATTTGACATACCGCTATTTCAGACAAGCCATCATGGCAGTGTACAATACCCAAGGTATTCAGCAGACCATGAAAAGATACAAATAAATATACAATATGGAGAATAAAAGGGGGAGAAGAACAGTATATCAAAGTTACCCAGTGACCTTAAACTAATAACTGTAAAAACAAGGTATTGTCAACATACTACTACTACTACTTAACATTTCTAGATCGCTACTAGGGTTACACAGCGCTGTACAGTTTAACAAAGGAGGACAGTCCCTGCTCAAATGAGCTTACAATCTAAAGGACGAAATGTCAAGTTGGGGCAGTCAAGATTTCCTGAATAGAGGTGTAGTGGTTAGGTGCCGATGGCGACATTGAAGAGGTGGGCTTTGAGTAAGGATTTGAAGGTGGGCAGGGAGGGGGCCTGGTGTGTGGGCTCAGGGAGTTTATTCCAAGCATGGGGTGAGGCGAGGCAGAAAGGGCGGAGCCTGGAGTTGGTGGTGGTGGAGAAGGGTACTGAGAGGAGGGATTTGTCTTGAGAGCGGAGGTTACGGGTAGGAATGTAAGGGGAGATGAGGGTAGAGAGGTAATGAGGGGCTGCAGATCGAGTGCATTTGTAGGTTAGTAGGAGAAGCTTGAACTGTATGCGGTACCTGATCGGAAGCCAGTGAAGTGACTTGAGGAGAGGGGTGATATGAGTATATCGGTCCAGGCGGTGGACATGCGAGGTGGGGCAAAAGAGAGGGCAGCCTGCCAATCACTGAAGCCTAGAAAAGGTCTGATTCAAAAGCCATGTCTTCAGGGATGATTTAAAAAAAAAAAAATTTTAACTGGTGCTCTTGAACAAGAGATTGACAAATAAACTCCATGGTGAAGGGACCAAGCAGCGAAAGGCAGTACTCCAAGAAGAATCCAATTTTAGTTTACTCAAGGAAAGGATGAATGAGAAGTTCGCCTGATAGGGTCTGAGGAAACCCTGTAGACAAAATGGATTAAGGGAGGAAGTTAGGTATACAGGGGTACCAGATTAGTAAGAACTATGGGCCCACACTGAGATTTTGAACTTGATCCTACTAACAACTGGAAGCCAGTGTTGCTCATAAATAAGGTGGATGGTAGGGTTGAACTTGTTAGCATTATAAAGCAATTCTACCACTTTATTTTGAGTAAGCTATAAACATATATAAAGGAAGTCCTGCCAATAAAGAGTTGCAGAAGTCCAAACAGTTCACTACAAGGGCATGCAGCATGACTTTTAATGATCTGGAATCAAGGAAAGGTTTAAGGGATCTAATCTTTCTGACCACACACAAGGATTTACTGACCACTGAGGATACATGGAGGGTGAAGGAAAAATCTATTGTCAAGAATAACTCCAAGAGATACAGGGATCAAAGTGTCTTGAATACAAGGAAGAAAAAAATGGACGTGTCCTATTTTTCCTTCATGCTCACAATGCTTCTGATTTGGGGGAATTAAGGATCAATTTGTGTGAATCAATCCACTATGCAATTTTGTCCAATCTATAAGAAGACTGTGCTGGAAATCCTGATCCCATGAATCATAGGCAATTAAAAGCTGGATAACATCCAGATTAAAATACAGACTAATACCGTATTTGCAAAATTATGATTTGGCTGTGTGGATTATATATTTTGCATCTGTGAAAGGGAGGTGGGGAAGGAAAGAGCTAAGTTTGAAACTGGGGTCTATTATCAGTTATGATGTTCTTGACATGTTACACATCTCGGTTACTGTATGATGATTATGCTTTTGACAGTTGATGCTTTTTGTCTGATCTCAATTAAATACAAGAATATTTTAAAATAATAATAATAAATTTCAGCAAAACATCCTTTGTTTCTTCTTTCTCTTTTTTGCCTTCTCCCACATCTTAAAGGTCCAAATAAGCAAAAGTAATATTTGGCCCTTTTTAAACATTCTCCATAAAAAACAAACAGAATCATGAGGAGGATACGTCAACAGTTATAAATCACAGTAACGTAAACTCTCTGGCTTCACATTTACAACTGCCATATATTAGATATTCTCTGGCTGAGAAACTGTCCAGCTGAACTAAGTGCTTAAACTTTCTGTTGCATTATTTAGACAGAGGTAGAAAGTGGGTGGAGGAGATCACTTGGACATAATTTGAATTGTTGTTTTAAAGTTGCTCCTCTCCACAGGTGATTAGCTTTAAGTATCTTACAAAAGTCACTGTAGACCAGTTACATATGCATAACTGCCATAGATGTGCCTATGCCAAGAGAAAAGTCTCTATGTGTAGCTTGGAGAATGTACACATGCATTAGAGCAGTGATGGCGAACCTATGGCACGCGTGCCCATTCTACATCATTCAGGATTTTGTAGACCTCTACCATATCCTCCCTTCACCCATCTTTTCTAAGCTGAAGAGCCCTGACGTCTTAAGTCTTTCCTCACATGAGAGGTGTTCCATTCCCTTAATCATTTTGGTTGTCCTTATTTGAATCTTTTCTAATTCTGCTATATCTTTTTTTGAGATATGGCAACTAGAACTGCACACGATACTCAAGGTGAAGTGTTTGCTTTTTTTGTACACCGCCACACATTGAGCAGAAGATTTCAGTGTATTCTCTATGATGACACCTAGATTTTTTTCTTGTGTTCTTGTGGTGACTCCTAAAGTGGAACCTGGCATCAAGTAACTATGATTTGAATTATTTTTCCCGATGTGCATCACTTTGCCTTTTGAACATTAAATTTTATCTGCATTTTTTGGATACTCAGTCTTCCAATTTCCTAAGGTCCTCCTGCAACATCTCAGTCTGCATGCGATTCAACAACTCTGAATAATTTTGTGTCATCTGCAAATTTAATCACCTCATTCAATCCCACTTCAAATTTAATCTCTTCATTCATCATTCCCATTTCCAGATCATTTATAAATATGTTTACAGTACCAGTCCCAGTACAGATCCCTGGAGCACTCCAGTATTCACCTTCCTCCTTTCAGGGCAAATTCAACAACATGTGTCTTAGGCAAATGGTGTTGAGAGTTCAAAGCCTTTACTCGATGCTCAGTGCCTCTCCTCTTTGGATCCAAGCTGAAAGATTTGGAAGGTTCTCTGCTTTCAGGATTAAGCTCTAATTTCAGTATAAAGAATGAATGAGGCTCCCTTGGTGACAATTCATTGCCAGCAGATGGTGCAGCTCATGGGTCTTTCAATATCAATGGTAGAGAAAATATCTTACAATCTTAACTCCTAGATGGCATGGTGACACTAGGCGACATCTCTGGGCAGATACCATAGCAACATCTTCCTTTATCCCCAAACGATGCTTGACTGCCATTGTGAGTTTGCAAAGGCAAAGTTTGAATCTACTGGGGGGGGGGGGGGGGGGGGGGGGAGGAGGGGCACTAAGAGAAAAATACAAAATTCAAAACTCAAAAGAAAGGAGGCTGAACAAAGCCACTCTAGAAGATCGGATCAAGAAAGAAAATATGGTAAAAACAACTTGAAACAAAACCACCATGATGAAAATACTGAAAAAATTAAAAATATCCTAAAAGTGTATGAAGACGAGTAGGTTTCTATCCAGCTTATTTTCGAAAGAGAAAATCGCCTATAGTGCGACCTAAATCGGGAGATAGACGTTTGTCTCGCAAAGGCGCCCAAATCGGTATAATCGAAAGCCGATTTTGGGCGTTTCCAACTGCACTCCATCGCGAAAACGAATAAAGTTGACCGGGGCGTGTTGGAGGCGTGGTGTAGGCGGAACTGGGGCGTGGTTATCAGCAGAGGAGAGATGGGCGTCTTTAGCTGATAATCGAAAAAAAAAAAAGGCATTTTTACCGCGATTTTGGGTCACTTTTTTTGGACCCTTTTTTTTCACGAACAAGTCCCAAAAAAGTGCTCCAACTGCCCAGATGACCACTGGAGGGAATCGGGGATGACCTCCCCGGACTCCCCCAGTGGTCACTAACCCCCTCCCACCAAAAAAACCCCACTTTAAAAACTTTTTTCCAGCCTGTATGCCAGCCTCAAATGCAGTACCCACCTCCATGACAGCAGAATGTGTTCGATTCTGTCACAGCCTTTCCCTGGGTCAGATGTGGCTCTCGGGTGCAGTACAGGGTCACATCAGCATTGCATTGTGGTGGGTGTAGGGTATTGGGCTCCGTGATTTCATTAGCTTGTGTTACAGTCTCACGATGTTGGTAGGCTCTTCTCCCATGGTGCTTTTCCCCCTGCCTACTGGGTCAGAGTGTGCCCTGTTGTGTTTCCTGTTGTAGTCCATGCGGTAGTGGCCATTTTTGTAAGCCAGTTTTAGTTCCCTTTCCTGTGTTAGCCACGTTAGTTCTTACCTTGAATGTGGCTGAAAAAGGGCATTGTACACCATTCTGCCAGCTCTGACCTACTGCTAATCTCAGTACCAGGGAGACTCGTTGCCAGTGGGGCACAACCTCTTATCTGCAGTTAACTGTGAGTAAAGGCGGTTATTCCAATAAAGGACGTTTTTGGAGAGATTAGTCTTCAGGTGTCAACTGGTGTGCTAATGTTATATAGCAGCAACCAGTCCTAGAGGCCTGCGTGTATGCAGGTCCCTGGTGCACTTTTAGTGGGTACCGCAGTGCACTTCAGCCAGGTGGACCCAGGCCCATCCCCCCCCCCCACCTGCAATACTTGTGCTGGTAAATGGGAGGCCTCCAAAACCCACTGTACCCACATGTAGGTGCCCCCTTCACCCCTAAGAGCTATGGTAGTGCTGTACATTTGTGGGTAGTGGGTTTTGGGGGAGGGGGGTTAGGAGCTCAGCACCCGTGGTAAGGGAGCTATGCTTGTGGGAGCTTTTTCTGAAGTCCACCGCACTGACCTAGGGTGCCCAGTTGATGTCCTGGCATATCAGGGGGGTGAGTGTATTATGAATCCTGGCCCCTCCAACGACCAAATGGCTTGGATTAGGACGTTTTTGAGCTGGGCGTTTTTAGTTTCCATTATCGCTAAAAAAAACAAACGCCCAGCTCAAAAACGTTCATTTTTTCAAAAATATGGTTCGGCCCGCCCCTTCACGGACCCGTTCTCGGAGATAAACGCCCATGGAGATAGGTGTTTCCGTTCGATTATGCCCCTCCAAGTGTCTTTATAAAACAACTAGTAAAAGAGGCCCGTTTCAGAGCAAATGAAAAGGGCGCTAGCAAGGTTTTCGTCAGCAAGACCCCCCTCCCTCCCTCCCAGGCCAACCCCTTCGTTGTTCTGCCATTGCTCCGCCCCCAACGTCATGACGTTTGACGTGAGGGCGGGGCCCGGAGCGATTTCCCACCCCACCCTGCCTCCCTCCCTGCCAACCCTTTCGTTGTTCTGCTATTGCTCCGCCCTCGAGGGCGGGGTCCGGAGCGATTTTGGTGGTTTCACCACCACGAACCTTCGAACCTTTTTGAAGGAAGTCAGGGCTTGGCTTCATTGACGTCAGTGTCCTCAGAACGTTGAGGGTGAGTTTTATTATAGTAGATAAGGCAAAAGTGGAACCTAGATTGTGGCCTGGACATTGATATTTACACATAAAACATGCATGTTACTTGTGACACCATCTACCGTACACTCTGCCCAAAATACTCCCGTGAACATGCCTATACAAGGGTTCCATGAAAGTTTACAACTCCTTGTCACTGTATATACTTTAATGCAAGCAATATCCTTGGGAACTGGTAAGAGCCCTTTCACATGAAAAATTCCTTTATAAAGTTACTCCCCAATGGAATTTACTGGGAATAATACAAACAGCCAACTGAGGAGGCATGGTGGTAGAGTACTTTTCTCTGTATGTAGGAAAATTAGAAAGACATGTAACTATTACAATGGACAAATATGGAACAAAGGGGCTCTGCTACAGCACAACTGAAAAGGCTTTTCCAGAATTATCTATCACCCATTTATCTAAACTGTTTCATTCTTGTTATCTTTAGAAAATTAATGTTTACAGGATGTTTAATGATCTAAAGGGCCCTTTTACGAAGTGGCGGTAAGCCCAACGTGGGGTTATTGCCCGCTGCAAGGGAAGTACCGCCAGGCTACCATAGCAGCCCAGTGGTAGTTCCCTCCCCCAGCATGTTGCAAAAATATTTCAATTTTTGTAGCGCCAGTGTGTACCTGGCGATAATGGGGTAGTGCCGCGTACTGCCTGGTTAGCACTGGAGCCCTTACCGCCATCTCAATGGGTGGCGATAAGTGCCCCCCCCCCCCCAAATGGCCACGTGGCAAGTACTTGCCACATGGCCATTTCTTGAAAAAAACAAAGACCTGCCTTTTACCCACTGCAGTAAAAGGGGGCCTCAGCGAACGTCAAAATCACGTGTTGATACCACCATAGGCCCCCCTTTGCCACAGTTTCATGAAAGGACTCCTAAATAAAAAATTAATGTGAATTTTTCAAACCTATAGATCGATATAGATACAAGAACATAACTTCTGATGACTTTTTAAAACTCTTGCCAAACTAATACCAACACAAAGAGAATTATACATTACTGCTTTTCTGTCAAAGTTCTTCTGTAGTTCCGAAAGCAAGCTTGAACTCATCAAATTATTTCATCCAGTCACTTTTTCAGAAACATTTACTATATACCTTTCAACTGAAATAAATTTGAACATTCCTTAGCCACAGGGTAAACCTCTAGCTTTCTTCCATATCATACAATCTCATCCACCCCTCCAATCAATCACTACTGAAATTTCTTTCTGTGTTTTTCTACATCGTGTCTAAAATGATTATTTGTTCTACCCATTTAATGCCTGGCATGAATGGCATGCAGCTAATCCAGAGTATGGAAGACTATTATAAGAAGACTCAGAATTCTTAAACGAAAATCTTCTTTAATGAAGTAGTCAAATAAAGGAAAAAATTAATTACAGTTCAGATGTGCTGGACAAGAATTTTTGCCTGGCAAACTGGGAGTCTTTTCTTAACCAGTCCTCTCTCCATGCGAGAGAGAAGCTGGCCGCAGGAGAGAGGTGTTGTATGTACTTTTATACTGGTAAAATCTTGATAGCATCACAGTGGTTTAAAAAGGTGTCATACAACAAAGTATAGCATAGGCAGATACAGTTCACTGAGGAGAATGCTGCAGACAAACTCTTACAGACTGGATGGAGAAGGGTGGGGAGGGGGGGGGGGGGCAACCAACCCAGCATGCAATGAGAATCAGGCAAGCCAAAAGAAAGTCTCCCATAAGACACAGAGATCTGGAACATGTGCTCAGGCACAGCCCACTACAGGAAACTACAGAATTACAGGGATTTGTAGTATTATCCACGTTGAAGATAAAGACATTGTAATCTGTTAGACAATGCTCAACATATTCACATAAACATCAAACAGCTTGCCTCCATGCAAATGGAGACAAAATGTTATTAGTTTATAAACTAGGATGTCTGAAGCAAATTAATTTATGGTGTCTTCTTTTTTTTTTTTTATCTAAAAGCTTATTTGAAATATGAGCTACAAGTTTGAAATTTAAAAAATTCATTGCCAGTCCACAGCAGATGTTCTAGCATTACAATATAATTTGCTGGACAAAATAGAGGAGTGTGGTAGCCGTGTTAGTCCACTCTTAAGGTTATCAATAGAAATCAAACAAAATAAAACATGGAAAAGAAAATAAGATGATACCTTTTTTATTGGACATAACTTAATACATTTCCTGATTAGCTTTCGAAGGTTGCCCTTCTTCGTCAAATCACCTACCAACACCCATCCTGTTAGAATATCAATGAAATGCTTTGATGTCCCCATGCATACCCCCACCCTCCCGCTCTGTCAGACTGTCAAAGTAATGCTTTGATGTTTCTCTTATATATACTATCTGCTAACACATTTGCTTATTTCCGATCTAAGGAAGAAGGGCAACCTTGGAAAGCTAATCAAGAAATGTATTAAGTTATGTCCAATAAAAAAGGTATCATCTTATTTTCTTTTCCATGTTTTATTTTGTTTGATTTCTAGTGATAACCTTTAAGAGTGGACTAACACGGCTACCACACCTCTCTACATGTAGAACCCCAAAGAATAGCAAGATTCCGGAATGCTAAAGAGTGACAAGATTCCACAGCAGAATCTCAAAGAGTAGCAACGTTCCATGTAGAACCCGATCTGACGAAGGGCAACCTTCGAAAGCTAATCAAGAAATGTATTAAGTTATGTCCAATAAAAAAGGTATCATCTTATTTTCTTTTCCATGTTTTATTTTGTTTGATTTCTATTGATAACCTGGATAAAATACAAACTATCAAAAATGAGCTACAATATTGAAGTGAACTTTTAGTAGTAAATAATAATAAACTGGATTCATAGTGTGTTATTCATTTAAACAAGGTTCCAGTTTGTATTACAATGTAATATGTCAGAAACATTCGCAGCACCCAGTCCGTAAAAACATCCAAAAGAAAAAAAAGATATTATTTTTAGAATTGCACAAATACAGCTGGATAAACTGCCCAAAAAGATAAAACAAGTTTGCACAGGATCGTGACAGCAATCAGCAGCTGAAGGGAGATACAGATTATGTTCTGACATATTGCAAAGCACATTGGGATGATTTTCCTAGGGGTACTGAGCAGAGAAGGTGTCCATCTATCAAACAAGGCACAGATTGGTGAACCAACTGAAGAAGGCTTTAAATCAGAATTGTTGGGGATGGCTGAACACCCCCCCCCCCCCCCCCCCCGGTAAGTAAAATATTGAATACCTATATAGAAATGGGAAAAAGGGCAACATCTGGAAAGCCATGTATACTAATACCCACAGCAAAGGAAATAAGGTTTTGGATCTAGAGCAGTCATGGAAGGGGTTGACTTAGATTTCGTGGCAATTATGAAGTCTTAGATCAAGAAGAATGATGACTGGGCCACATTTACCCTGGGCTACAGCCTATTCAGGAAGAACAGGGTAGGAAAAAAAAAGGGAGGAGCAGCAATATATGTTAAATATATATTAAACCAACAGAACTGCAGAAATCACAGAGTAAGGAGGAGGCACTGTGGGTTAATCTGGAAAGAGATTAGAACTTGATATATCCACTGCTTTTTTTTGTGCCTGTACAGCATACCGGCACCTTTTTTTCACCTCCGAAGTCTCAGTCTCACCGCTCCCATTTTCTCGCTATCTTCTTGAAAGTCCAGGATCAATCAGTACAAGACCCGACCGGCACCAGCACACTCATCCTTCGAGCCTATCCGCTCGTGGGGGCCCTGTTAGTACTGCCTCTCTGACGCATACGTGATGTTTCAGAGAGGGCAGAACTAACAGGGCCTTCCCGAGTGCATGGCATTGGGTGCAAAGGCTCATTGGCGCTGGTGCCGGGCCTTGTACTGGCTGATGCTGGGGGGCCCAGACTCTCAAGCAAGCAGGATGGGTAGTGGGAAGTAGGGAGGGAGAATCACTGGACATGGATAGCAGGGGAGAACAGGGGGAGAGGACTGGAGAATCTCTGGACATAGATGGTAGGTGAGAACAGGGGGCAGTGGAGAATCACTGGACATCGATAGGAGGAAAGGGCAGGGAAGAGAGAATCGCAGGATACGGATGGGAAGGGAGGGCAGGGGAGAGAGAAGAAATGCTGACATGGATAGATGGAGGGGTAGACAGGGGAGGGGAGGGAGGAGAAATGCTGGACATGGATGGAAGGGAGGAAAGAGAAAAGAAGAAGGTGCACATGGATGGAGATGAGGGAAAGGGAAAACTGCTGGAGGATCCACGTTATACCTCCTCCAGTCAATTCCACAGAGGACCCAGCTTTTACTTATGGATGTAGGGCAAGAAATGAAGGAGGAGGAAAGTAAAGAAATAAATGGAAAGGAAGCCCTGGAAACAGAGTTAAAAGAACAGATAGAGAGCAGCAGAATCAGAGACTGGGACCAACATAAGCCACACTGAGCCCGCAAAAAGGTGGGAAAATGTGGGATACAAATGCAATAAAATAAATAACATGATCAGAAAAACAGTGACAAGACATCAAAGGTAGAAAAAATAATTTTATTTTAATTTTAGTGTTTGGAATATGTCCAATTTGAGACTTAATATCTGTTGTCCTATTTTGCAATGTATAGCAATGCGTTTCTTTCTGTTTTTCTGGTATTGTGCTACACACAGTCTAGCTTCTTAGGATTTCAGGTTAATTTTTGAAGAATTTGAAGAGAGGCTATCTCTGTTCTGCATGTGTGACTGCAAGGCCAAGTATCTGAATAGGGAGCTGTTAGGTTCTGAGATTTTGATAATACATTGTGTTTCAGATTTGGCAAAACTATTCTCCTAATTCCTGGTCTGAATGCTAATTTGGTTTGTGTCATTTTGGGTATACTGCAGCTGTAACACCTTACAGAAATCATATATAATGAAAAAAAAAATCAAAAGTTATTTTTTTCTCCTATACCGGTATAATATTTTCAGTGATGCCTGTTTATATGTGCCATGGCTGGTAAAAGGGGTGTGGCTAATGCAGGTGTGGCTACCATAGGGGTGGAGGCATAAATGGTGACCCCGCCCCTAAGGTTACCCATAATGAGTACCGGTACTTTTTTCCCCCACAAAAAAAGCACTGAATATACCGCTCTTAAGGCAGCAGTCAGAGAGGTTTACATTAAATGAAAACATGTTATAAACAGAAGAGAACTACAATCACATAGGATAGAGAAGAAAAGAGAGGGGAGGGGAGTTCAGAGCTAGGACATTGGCCCCACATGCCAGCAACTGCCAGGCCAGGGCTACAGCTTATCATGTCCCATATACATCAGCAAACAGGTGAGATCCTGATTCAATTTGCCAAAGGAGCTTTCTAGGCAAACAACGGCAGGCAGGGTATCCCATAGGGAAGAGCCAATTATACTATATATGCAGAAACGGATAATGTTTTGACACACAGCACGAAGAGAGGGAACATTAAGCATGTTAGCTGATATGGTGCGAAGGAGCCTTGCAGGTAGATAAGAAGTCAAGAGGTGGAAGAGATAAAGAGGAGTGCCGGAAGAATGAACTTTGATTAGGTTTTAACAGAAGATGATGTAAGAGATCTACCTGTATCAGAAATGGTTTTCAAGGGTGATGATGTGGAGGAACTGAAAGAAATCTCAGTGGAAAATCTATTTACATTGGTGTGATATACAGACCCTATTCAAAGGCAGAAGAAATGGACAGAGATTTGATTGAAGATATTCACAATATAGCTATGAAAGGGGACATATTACTAATAGGTGATTTTAATAAGCCGAATGTTGACTTGCTGAGGAGAGATTAAAAAGCAACTTTTCTGCTCCACATAAAATGAAAGACTGCTGGTCCCACACTCAGGCATCAGGCGGGAAGGCATATGCAGCGGGGGCACTGCCTCAATGTTTTAAAGTGACAGTGCACTTGGCAGTGTCCGCACCGGGTGTTGGCGTCACCCACATGTGAGATTAGGATCCTTGCCTGTAATCGGAAAAGAAATGTATCTAAGGGGAGAAGTTATCAATATGAGCTACTGTTTATACAGGTTATTTTATTGCAAGTCATGCTATTTTAGCACTGGGTCTCATTGCATAAAATGGGACCCTATGCTAAAATAGTATGACTTGTGATAAATTAACATATCTTAATGGTAACCCACATCAATAACTTCCTCCCTAAATTCAAGAAAACATGGGTCAAGAACAGAGGATCTCTAAAGGAGAGGAAAGGACTGTAGAGCTTAGTAGGTGATACAGATAGGCAGACTTGATAGGCCATATAATTTTTATGTGCTGTAATTTTCTACGTTTAAGTAAATTCTGCTCTTTAGAAATGTTCTGATTTTGTTTCTAGAAATTGCTGATGTATAGGTGATAGTCTTTTTACTGGATTAGCTTAATATACCCTTGACCAGCTGAATTTCAGACAAGCCATGCCAAGTCAGAGCATGGTCCATCGACCATCTGATTGTGGTCAGTTCAGGTCACAAAATACCCAGCAGATCGCAAAATATATATTTCTCATAGCTCATTTTCAGGGATAAGCAATGGCTTTTTCCGAATACAGTGCAATCCGCTTAAGTGCAAGGGTCTGGGACCAAAGAAAAGCATGCAGTTAACCAGAGCGTGCACTTAAGCGTTGTGACCCAAAGAAGCTTGACATCTGATAAACATATGTACAGTACTGTTTATTATTATACGTACAGTATACAGTCTCATAAGTAATGCCACACTGGGAAAAGACCAAGGGTCCATTGAGCCCAGCATCCTATCCACGACAGCAGCCAATCCAGGCCAAGGGCACCTGGCAAGCTTCCCAAACATTCTATACATGTTATTCCTGGAATTGTGGATTTTTCCCAAGTCCATTTAGTAACGGTTTATGGACTTGTCCTTTAGGAAACCGTCTAACCCCTTTTTAAACTCTGCCAAGCTAACCGCCTTCACCATGTTCTCCGGCAACGAATTCCAGAGTTTAATTACGCGTTGGGTGAAGAAAAAGTTTCTCCGATTTGTTTTAAATTTACTACGCTGTAGTTTCATCGCATGCCCCCTAGTCCTAGTATTTTTGGAAAGCGTGAACAGACGCTTCACATCCACCTGTCTCAGTTAGCTGACATTAGGCTTTACTTGAAGTAATCAGTTATAGTCCTCTGTACACTCTTGCGTCTGTGAGTTCCATAGACTATATCTGCCAGACGGTAAAAACTGTCATAGCACTGACATCCAGTGGCCTCCAGATAGGCCCGCACGGTGTTGAGACTCTCCAGCGCTCTTGCAAATGTCACAGGAGAAGGTTGTTGAATTTCATCAGCATGTGCCTCGCTGCTCTTTTCTTCATCTGTTCCATCATCAGCCGTTGTTGCCTGCGTGTAGGTGCATATCTCGACATCAGTGCTGTCTTCAGCTGTTTGTAGATCGTAATCAACAGCTATGTAGTGATGGAACTCCTCTTCAGTAACACCGGCTGTTATGTCAATAACCTCTTCATCTGACACGTTTGCAACAGCTGCATCCCCCTCCACATCCTTAACAAAGCTTGCCCGCTTGCAGCAGTTCACAATGGTTGCCTGTGTAACATGATTACAAGCTTCTTTCTGCATACGTAGGGAATCCAACAGTGATAGATTACAAGCTAGTTCAACAGCACATTTATCCTTGCCAATCTGGTCATCCATAACGCTCATCAGACGACGTAGCACAAGAGCCCGATAATGTTGTTTGAAATTGGCTATTATGCCCTGATCCATAGGTTGGATCGGAGAGGTAGTGTTTGGTGGCAGGAAGACCACCTTGACGTTAGCCAGCCTCACATCATCCCTGTGTGCAGCACAATTATCACATAGCAGCAAAATCTGACGCTTTTGTGCCCGCATTCTAGTGTCTAACTTCTTTAGCCACTGCTTCCAAATTTCCCCAGTCATCCATGAATTTGCGTTAGCCTCATATGACACAGGAAGTCGCTTAACTTTCTTGAAGCAATGGGACTGTTTGCTCTTTCCAATGACAGGGGGTTCCAACTTCTCACTCCCATCCATATTGCAGCAGAGGAGGATGGTCAGTCGGTCCTTCGATGTTTTACCTCCAGTAGTTTCGGCATGTTTGAATGCAAGTGTTCCATCAGGAATCGCTCGCCAGTACAGACCATTTTCGTCAGCATTGAAAATGTCACAAGGTGCAAACTCGTTCAAGATGGTAGGAAGAACTGAAACAACCCAATTTTCAGCACCAAAGTCATCAGCGTCTTGTTTCTCACCATGCTGTTTCTTGAATTTTATGTTGTTCCTCTCCTTCCATCTTTCCAACCATCCAACAGTGGCTTTGAATTCAGTTAATCCAAGACTTTCAGCTAGCTGGTTAGCTTTCTCCATAAGTAGTGGACCACTGACAGGAAACTGTCTGCT
Organism: Microcaecilia unicolor; assembly: GCF_901765095.1. Lineage (NCBI taxonomy): Eukaryota > Metazoa > Chordata > Amphibia > Gymnophiona > Siphonopidae > Microcaecilia > Microcaecilia unicolor. The sequence continues at coordinate 352,523,840 of NC_044035.1, read as the reverse complement.
CCTGACTCGAGAAAACCACCGAAGAAGAGCATCTTCTACCTCCTCAGCTTTTTTCCCGCCCGTTTTCGTTTCCATTGTGGATTTGTATTGTTTTGCCAGTCTTCCAGAAACTGGTCTTTCTGCTTCAAGACATGTGAAATTTGACTGGGATTGACACCATATTATTTAGCAATAGATGCTTCACTTTGTTTGTTTTCTAATTTTCTAAGAACTTCTATTCGTTCAGCCAGTGTTAAAGTCTTACAGTTCCCCTGCGATGACGACGACGGCCCCAGTGCATGCTCTAACAGCATTCTTTTGCTTATTCTGCCTGTGGCAGTTAAAGAGGCAGTAAATTTGAAATCTCGTTGGTTGTCACACGCCAATTGGCTTCCATATTCCATGCGCGCGCTTATGCGAAGTCTTTCCTGCAGAGCAGCGGTCTTTAACCATGAATATAAGCGAATCTTGCACTTATCATTGGTGCGCTAAACCGAAGTTTGTCCCCATAGAAATTGATGGTGCCAAAAACGGGACCAAAGTACGGCATGCAGTTAAACAGAGCATGCTCTTATCCAATGTGCACTTAAATGGAGTGCACTGTATTTTATGGACTTTTCCTTCAAGAATTTGTCCAAACCTATCTTGAATCCTGCTACATTTGTCACCTTAACCAAACCTTATGCAACAGATTCCACAGCTTATTTATGCACTGCATTAAAAAAAAACTTTCTATTATTTGTTTTTAACATGCTGGTCATTAGTTTCATGGAAAGTCCTCTTTTTTTGTTGTTTGAAATGTTAAACAACTGTTCCCTACTTGATCATTCCAGGAGCTCATGGTGGTAGCTCTTCATTGCATTGTTGAATTACTGCTATATTTTTCCTTTCTGTAGTTCAAATCATATGATTTTTAAGGCAAGCAGGAGAAAATGCCTGAAAATGCAAATTACATGAGGAGCAGTGATGTTTTACATCAAATGTCACAGTGGCTCGATTAATCTTCATTAGGCTGAAACTTGTTTTCCATTCAGCAGGGCTTGTTCTTTTTGCGGTCAATAGGCATTTTTAAAAATTACCTTTCAAATCAGATTAAAACTGAGTAAAGTCTGACAGCTCACAAATCTGCACAGGAAGACACAGGCTGTTAGTAGAAAGGGACTAGTAAAGGAAGTTATCGCACTCCCGATCACTGCCCCACCCTCGAGGGAACTCTGTGGTTTCGCTTCTGTTTCTGCAGTTCCTGTGGACCCGCCCTTCTGCAAACAGGAAATGAGGGCGGGACCAGAGGAACAGCTGAAAGAAGCGGCGTCTGTACTTGCTGCACTTCAGTATTGCCGGACGAGCAGGAGAGGTAAAACTTTTTAAACAGCAGCTGCCACGTACGAAGGGCTGGGGCACCCACACACGTCCTCCTTGCTCTCGGAGGCCACAGAGGGAGGGAGGCACTGACCGGAGGAAATGGGAGGGGGGGGCCCAGATAGAGGGGGGTCCTAAGACGAGACAGAGAGGGGGGAGGGGGGTGCTGCGACAACAGGGGGGGGGGATCCTGAGACGAGGGGGGAGAACATTAATGGTAGCACCCGTTTCATTTCAATGAGAAACGGGCTTTTTTTACTAGTTGAGTAATAAAAGACTCAATGCCTGTTTTTTTTTACTTTGATTTAAAAATATCTATGGGGCTGTGCTCAGATGGCAGGAGATGCTGCAGTACCTCAGTATCTAATCTCCTGATCTTATTTTCATGTTCTCAATTCAAATAAAAGTGAGGGTCTTTTACAAAGGCACGGTAGTGTTATTAGCGCATGCTATAAATGCTAGAGACACCCGTAGAAATATATGACCATCTCTAGCGTTTAGCGCACGCTTAGTTTTAGCGTGCACTAAAAATACTAGCACACCTTTATAAAAGGCCTCACAGTGATTCCCCAGCCAATCAGGAAGTGGTGTAGCCAGAACTGATTTTCTTTGGGGGGCACTAGACATACAGATCAGAGATGTGCTAGCCATACTCTCAACAAATAATGATTCAGAGTGCATTTGACTGTGGATTTCTAGGTGGTTTCCAGGAGTTGTGGACTGACACTTTGAAATATTTTAAACTCAATTATTTCAAGTACTTATTCTAGACCTTATACACAAATATGAAAACATTTCAGTTATATTTAAAGATAACTCCAGAGGCAGTATCCCACAATTTCAACTTGGCCAGATACAAATCTACTATAAAGACAAACATATCAACACACATCACTTCCTACAAAATGTTCTAATACCACATCTGATGTTATGACAAATAATTTAGGACACATCCTTCAAATCTGATTTGTGACAAATGACTAACAGGCTTATTTTCAAAAGAGAAGGGCGCCCATCTTCCGACACAAATCGGGAGATGGGCGTCCTTCTCTCAGGGTTGCCCAAATCAGCATAATCGAAAGCCGATTTTGTGCGTCCTCAACTGCTTCCCGTCGCGGAGACGACCAAAGTTCACGGGGGCGTGTTGGCACCGTAGCGAAGGCGGGACTGGGGTGTGATTAGGAGATAGGTGTCCTCGGCCGATAATGGAAAAAAGAAGGGCGTCCCTGAGAGCACTTGGCCAACTTTACTTGATCCATTTTTTCTTGCGACCAAGCCATGAAAAGGGGCCCAAACTGACCAGATGACCATCGGAGGGAATCGGAGATGACCTCCCCTTACTCCCCCAGTGGTCACCAACCCCTTCCCACCCTAAGAAAAAAAACTTTAAAAATTTTTTTTTGCCAGCCTGAATTGTCATACCCAGCTCCATGACAGCAGTATGCAGGTCCCTGGAGCAGTTTTAGTGGGTGCAGTGCACTTCAGCCAGGCGGACCCAGGTCCATCCCCCCCTACCTGTTACACTTGTGGTGGTAAATGTGAGCCCTCCAAAACCCACCCTAAACCCACTGTACCCATATGCAGGTGCCCCCTTCACCCCTTATTGCTATGGTACTGATGTACAGTTGTGGGGAGTGGGGTTGGGGGGGGTTGGGGGGCTCAGCACCCAAGGTAAGGGAGCTATGCACCTGGGAGCAATTTGTGAAGTCCACTGCAGTGCCCCCTGGGGTGCCTGGTTGGTGTCCTGGCATGTCAGGGGGACCAGTGCACTACGAATTCTGGCTCCTCCCACAACCAAAGGGCTTGGATTTGGTCGTTTCTGAGATGGGCGTCCTCGGTTTCCATTATCACTGAAAACCGGGGACAACCATCTCTAAGGTCGGCCTAAATGTTAAGATTTGGGTGTCCCCAACCGTATTATCGAAACGAAATATGGACGCCCATCTTGTTTTAATACGGGTTTCCCGCCCCTTCGCTGGGACATCCTTAGAGATGGGCGGGACACAGGCAGAGAAGAAGGACGGCAGCTCATCTGAGCTGTGTGCTGCGTTCCCGCGCTGTTTCAATAGCGAAGCGAGGGCCCGGCTCGGGTGGAGGGGTGGCGACAACTCCGGGGGGGGGCCGTAGAGGTGACCTCGGAGGGGCAGCGGCGAGCTCGGCGGCGGGGGGGCCTTGCAGCGGCGAGGAGAAGGGGCCTTTCAAACCCCCCCCCCCCAATCCTATACTAGCCCGTTTTTACGGGCTCAACGGCTAGTATTAATATAAGGGATAAACACCTTTGACTTCTTCCTTTCTTGTTGAGACTTGTGTAGAAAGCAAACACATGACAAACATCAGGTCCAAAATAACACAAATATCAGTGTATTCTTTTATAAGTCCCATTTCCATAAACTCAAGGCAGAGAACATAATAATTGCAATACAACAATAATAATCATCAGCACATAAAAAATGCCAAAAAGTTATTGAGCTGAATAGTCCATCAAGCCAAACATCCTTTTTCTGTCAGTAGCCATTCTGCATCAATCGTAAATGAGGAAGTCCATTCTAAAAAGTAAAAGCTGCTTGCCATAATATTCTTTCATGTACATTTGAGGTGCCTGTGCCCCTCCATGTCCCCTGTGGTTATTTCCCTGCAGTCAAGTATTCAGGATATCCACAATGAATATTTATGAGAGAGATTTCCCTGCATTGCCTCCACTGCATGCAGACTTCTCTTCTGTATATTCACTGTTGCTATCCTGAAAACCTGACTGGCTGGGGATCTCCTAGGGCAGGTTTGGGAACCACTGATCTGATCTCCATGCTACATTCCTTTGCTTTAAATTGTTGTACCCAAATATTGTGTCATATTAAAAAGGAAATAAATCAATACATATTTAATATTTGGCCTAGGACCACGATACCAACATATGTTAATGGGATGAACTATTGATGAACACCCTTCATTTCAAAACTATCAGCTTTTTATTTTATTTTTTTAGAAAATTGTGAACATTTTTGTAAAATATCTTTGTAAAAGGAGTACAAAAATATTTTTGCATGCTGCAAGGGGAAAGCAACATATCTGAAGTTGCTGCAAACTGAATTTTATATTTTTGACTCAACTGGCTAGAAAATTATATAGGCAGTCATACAATGGGATGTCTAAAATAGACGGCGAATATAGTCTACAGAAAAGAGATAGAGAGAAAAGTGTAAAAATTAGCTAATTTGCTTTGTGTTTGTAAGTTTTCAGCAGCTGAAAAGCACATAGTACAAGGTTGTTGTATAAAGAGTGTCATTTCAGAAAGGCCATTCAAATCGGAATTGAGATGTCTGGGTTGGGATGTAAGTTCACATTGATCTCTCAACATAAAGCCTGTTCTAAAATACATGGAGAACTGGACATTTATATGCTAGTTACTTGCAGTGTAAAAATCCATTAAAAAAAAAAACAAACATCTAAAATATGAATGGATCAAAATGGGAACATAAATTTTATGGAATGGCACAAACAGTTATGCAGTGAAATAGCAACATAAGCGCATCATAAATAATTTATCTCAGCACGATCATACCTAAATCTCCACTACCCAAGCACCAAAGGACTCAAATACAAATCAACTTACCGTATTTTTCGGACTATAAGACGCACCGGACCATAAGACGCACCTAGGTTTTAGAGGAGGGAAATAGGAAAAAAAAAATTCGGACTATAAGACGCACTTTTTCCCTCCTCTAAAACCTAGGTGCTCCGGTGCGTCTTGTCCGAATCCCTCCCTCCAAGTTCGGGATTGCCCTCCCTAGGGTTACCTCCCCTCCCCCCGGCCCTGTCACCACCTCTCCCCTTACTCACGCAATCTTCCCTGGTGATCTAGTGACGTCGGGGCAGGAAAGAGCCCCCTCTTTCCTGCCCAGCGCGCTACTCTGCATCCTCCTGTATGCTGCCTGTGACGGTCTCGGCGAGATTCAAAATGGCCGCCGAAAATTGAAGTGGCCTCGCGAGACTTCAATTCTAGGTGGCCATTTTGAATCTCGCCGAGACCGTCACAGGCAGCATACAGGAGGATGCAGAGCAGCGCGCTGGGCAGGAAAGAGGGGGTTCTTTCCTGCCCCGACGTCACTAGACCACCAGGGAAGATCGCGTAAGGGGAGAGGTGGTGACAGGGCCGGGGGGAGGGGAGGTAACCCTAGGGAGGGCAATCCCGAACTCGGAGGGAGGGCGGGAGGGCTGGCAGCCTGCTAAATCTCTACCTTCGGACTATAAGACGCACCCCCCATTTTCCTCCAAAATTTTGGGGGAAAAAAGTGCGTCTTATAGTCCGAAAAATACGGTACGCATCCAGCTTTTCATATCTAAGTGCACAACTATGGAATACACTGCCAAAAGCAGTAAAACCTACGCTCGACAACCTACATTTCCGAAATCTACTAAAAACAAACCTGTTCAGGAAGGCATATCCCACCGAACCAACATTAACAAAACCTGGACACCTGCAACACAACGAAACCAAAGACTGAAATGGACATCTTCAACTCTTCTTCTTCCTTCTCTAAGTTCCCCCACTGTATTTACAATACATGAACCTTAATCTACCACAATATCACATTGTATTTGTTCATACCGGAACCGGCAAATGCCATAACGGTATTATGTAAGCCACAATGAGCCTGCAAAAAGGTGGGAAAATGTGGGATACAAATGTAAGAAATAAATAAATTTTAAAAACATACAAGTTTATTTTTCCTCAATCTGCCACAGAGCCCGGTATTTATTGCCAGCAGTGGGGGATTATGAGGGCGACCTCTCCTAATTTGTGCAGTGGAGCAAATAGGAGCACTTTAGCGAAATCCTTGGTAATACCGAAACGGATCTGTTAAAACACAGACATGTATTCTCCCCTTCTGAAATCTGGAATAAACATTCATAGTAACATAGTAGATGACGGCAGAAAAAGACCTGCATGGTCCATCCAGTCTGCCCAACAAGATAAACTCATATGTGTAAACCTTACCTTGATTTGTACCTGCCTTTTTCAGGGCACAGACCGTACAAGTCTGCCCAGCAGTATTTCCCGCCTCCCAACCACCAGTCCCGCCTCCCATCTCCGGCTCTGGCACAGACCGTATAAGTCTGCCCTCCACTATCCTCGCCTCCCAACCACCAACCTCTCTTCCCCCACCTGCTCCGCCACCCAATTTTGGCTAAGCTTCTGAGGATCCATTCCTACTGCACAGGATTCCTTTATGCACATCCCACGCATGTTTGAATTCTGTTACCGTTTTCATCTCCACCACCTCCCGTGGGAGGGCATTCCAAGCATCCACCACCCTCTCCGTGAAAAAATACTTCCTGACATCTTTTTTGAGTCTGCCCCCCTTCATTCATTTTTTACACCCACCCACCTCCTTTGCCCCACCTTAAACATGCCAAGACCATACCCCAATGATTTGTTTGAGAGAGGTATTATTGGTTTCTTATACTTGTTCTTTATTAGAAGAAAGATGACTTCATTTATAGTCTGATATGTAATTACACTGGCAAAGTTTTTGTATTAAAATATTTGGAAAATAAGATTTTTTTTTTTTTAATAACTGACCTTTGTCCTCAATTGGAGCATAAAACAGCTGCAGCTGTGCACAGTATGGCAGACTGCTTATACATGAGATGTAGACACTGCTACGCTGAAGGAAGAATCATTGTGTTGTAACTTTTTTTTTTACTCTCTTTTAGTCCATCTCAATAGCTTTTTTGAGGCTATTTGTGTGAGTTTTATTATTTAGATTTTACTTGTTTACATATTTTCTAGGCTGTGTGAAAACCATCTGGCTAATAGGGGCAAGTTGGTTTATTAATCCCTATTGGTAATGTGTCATTGTTGACATTAGTATAATGACACTTTTGTCTGCACCACCGACGCTGGCTGACACCCGGGGTGGATTGCCGACGCGCGCCCCCCCCCCCCCAGCGAAATGACCCCCCCCCCCCCGGTTGCACGCCGCGGGGGGGGGGGGGTGTCACGATGCGCGCCTGTCGCCCTGTCGGCTCCGAGTTCGCATGTGTTCACTGCTCCCTCTGCCCCGGAACAGGAAGTAACCTGTTCCGGGGCAGAGGGAGCAGTGAACACATGCGAACTCGAAGACAGGACGACAGGCGTGTGCCATGGCACCCCCCCCCCAACGGCGTGCACCCGGGGCGGACCGCCCCCCCCTGCCCCCCCTTGGTATGCCACTGCTTTGCACTCACTTTTTCTTGTGTCATATTCTCGATTGTAATAAAATCCACAGAGCACCAATATTGATATAACAACCTATCAATATTGGTGCTCTGTGGATTTTATTACAATCGAGAATATGACACAAGAAAAAGTGAGTGCAAAGCAGTGGCATTTTACAATTCACCTGTCCTTTATTCTTGACTGCGTACTTGACCTGGATATATATCTTGAATCCTTTATTTATGATATTCCCTACCAGTGTAAGTATTTTGACTATATTATTGTTTTACTTGTGTGTGTGTGTGTGTGTGTGTGTGTGTGTGTGTGTGTGTGTGTGTGTGTGTAAGAAAGGAACTCCACTGTAATATAGGAAAGAGAAAGGGAAAGAGAAAACAAAAAATTAGTTAATATCTGAAATAACAGTTAAACTCAGAGCCAAAGACCAGTAAAAGAATATGAGTAAAATCAAGAGCCAAAGCTGGCGTAGTCAACACTCAGGCTGTTTCAAGTAGGCTAATTAAGAGAAAAAGTGTCTGTAAATAAAGTCTGGTTCTTTTAAACATTTTTCTAAGTGATATTGCTGAAGGGCTGTCTGGTAAGGTTTGCCTCTTTGCGGACGATACCAAAATCTGCAATAAGGTAGGCACCCCTGATGGCGTAGATAACATGAGAAGGACTTGGTGAAGCTGGACGAATGGTCTGGAATTTTGCAGCTAAGATTTAATGCCAAAAAATGCAGGGTCATGCACTGGGATGGCAAAAACCCAAGGGGACGGTACAGTTTAGTGGGTGAAGAACTTTGTGCACGAAAGAGAAGCGGGACTTGGGTATAATCGTATGTGATGATCTTAACATAGTAACATAGTAGATGACGGCAGAAAAAGACCTGCATGGTCCATCCAGTCTGCCCAACAAGATAAACTCATATGTGTATACCATACCTTGATTTGTACCTGTCTTTTTCAGGGCACAGACCGTATAAGTCTGCCCAGCAGGATTCCCCGCCTCCCAACCACCAGTCCCGCCTCCCATCACCGGCTCTGGCACAGACCGTATAAGTCTGCCCTCCAATGCAATGGCGAAAGCTAGAAGGATGCTTGGAATGACCAGTAGGAAAAAGGAGGTCATGATGCCCCTGTGTAAGACTCTGGTGAGACCTCATTTGGAAAATTGTGTACAAATTTGGAGACCACACCTTCAAAAAGAGATAAACAGGATGGAGTCGGTCCAGAGGGTGGCTACTAAAATGGTCAGTGGTCTTTGTCTTTGTCATCAAGCTTATGGGGGCAGACTTAAAGATCTCAATATGTATACTTTGGAAGAAACACCAGATATATGAGAAACATTTAAAACCTATGCAGCATAAATTCACAGAAGAGGAGTCTGTTTCATTTGAAAGGAAGTTCTGAAATGAAAGGGAAAGGGAAATGGGACTTGATATACCGCCTTTCTGAGGTTTTTGCAAATACATTCAAAGTGGTTTACATATATTCAGGTACGTATTTTGTACCAGGGGCAATGGAGGGTTAAGTGACTTGCCCAGAGTCACAAGGAGCTGCAGTGGGAATCAAACTCAGTTCCCCAGGATCAAAGTCCACTGCACTAACCACTAGGCTACTCCTCTACTCCAGGAATAAAGAATGAAGGTGAAAGGGGACAGACTCAGAAGTAACCTGAGGAAATATTTTTTCATGGAAAGGGTGATGAATTCGTGGAATGACCTCCTGGTGGAAGTGGTGGAGATGAAAACAGTATCTGAATTCAAGGGAGCTTGGGACAAATACACAGGATCTCTAAGGAAGTGATAGGCAGAACAGATGGCATGGACAGGCAGACTGGATACGCCATATGGTCGTTATTTGTCTTCATTTTTCTCTGTTTCTATGAAATTAACTAAGGAATGTTCCAATATAAGATGGGTAGGTAAGGCATTCTACAAAGATGAACCAATAACATTAAGAGGGTCATTTTTGATAAAACATCTAAGTCCGATTTTGGACATTTTGCTAGAAACATCCAAAAATTGAATGATGAGCACAGCCATTTTGGAACCTGAAAAATGTCTCTTTTTGGTTCAGAAATTGCCTTTTTCCTAGATGTTTTGTGCTCAGTGCCTTTTTCTTTTGGGACCATTTTGGAAAATAAAACATCCAAGAGAAAAACGCCCCCCAAAAAACAGTCATTGGGATGTCTGGGAGCCATCATTCTTAGTAGACTGGCCACACAAACATCCCAGCAGAGTAGTGGAGCAGCCTAGGGGGTACTGAAGTGGACTTCACATAAAAGGTCCCAAGTACACATCTCACCATAACCCTCTTATATTGTATGGTGAGCACACCAGGAGCAGAAAAATCCCTACTGTACCTCACTGTACACTACTACAATAGCTCTCAAACTTGCAGGTGTCACCGGTAACGGAATTCAAGCATGCGTGGGATAAACATAACGGAATCCTGTGCAGAAAGAATGGATCCTCAGAAGCTTAGCCGAGATTGGGAGGCGGGGCTGGTGTTTGGGTGGTGGGGCTAGTTCTGGGCAAGACTTCTATGGTCTGTGTCCTGAAAATGGCAGATACAAATCAAGGTAAGGTATACACAAGAAGTAGCACATATGAGTTTATCTTGTTGGGCAGACTAGATGGACCATGCAGGTCTTTTTCTGCCGTCATCTACTATGTTACTATGTATATGTAGACACAGTAGGTATTTAGTGTGTTTTAAAGGGCTTACATGCTCCAAAAAAAGTGTAAGAGTGGGATATGGTCCTGGGTCTCCTTCTCTACAGTCTATTGCATTGACCACTAGGACCTGCTTGCTGCTTTAATAGGAATGGCCGTCATACGTGAAGCTGTCAAAGAGTCTGGGATGTACTGTCATTGTTACATTTTAGGGGGCTGTAAGGGGGTCTGTGACCACTAGGGGAGTAAGAGAGGGCAGTTGTGCCTTAATCCATTCCCTGTGGTCATTTGGTAACTTAGTTGCGATTGAAACAAATCTAGCCAAAAACATCTTAATTTTGGTCCTAGACAATTTCATTTTGTTCCATTATTGCAGCAAAAACATCTCTCTTTTGGGGCCGCCCAGGTCCCACCAAAAACATGCCCCCATCACGCCCACTTGAAATTTGGATGAACTGTGGAGTAAAACATGTAAAATTGCACTGTCAGGAAAAAAAAAAAAAACCAGCATGCATTTAGTACCCTCAGGGAGAATAATCCAAAAAGGCAGCAACTATTACCCTGTTCCAGGTCTTAACTCTTTTCCTCCTGATTACAATGGTTAAATGCAAGGACAAACTGTAAGGTTTTCCTTCTGAAGCCCAGTTGACATAATCTTCTTGCCCGTGGATGCATTTGTTCAGTGTTGTAAACTCCGGGAGGTGCTTCGGGAGGTCAGCCAGCTCTGTCAAAACCAGAGCCAGGCATCCTAACACAGACTTTCAGGTCAGAAACATCTTTAAGCCCCAAAAAACCACACGCTTCTGCTTCCACTGAAAATGGACCTTCAACCACAGACCACAAAGAGAACTGCCCTTGAGGGGAGGGGGGGGGGAGCAGGAGAAGACAATACCAAAGTTGAAAGGGAGATCACAGCTCTATTACCTCAACGTGTGTTGGAGGAAGCCATGATAGGACCAGTAGGGAGGCAGCTCTCCTGAGGTGGGGAGTGGGGATGGGTTGTATTTACTTCAACAGTAAGAGACCCCCAGTTAAGTACTGCAGCTGTTATGAATCGTCTGATAGGCACCTTCCTCATCAATTTCACTTGCTACAACCTGAAGTCTTCTCTTTTGAGAATATATGGAAGCAATCTATACTCTGTGGACACCTTAAACGCCACAAAATTCAGAAACTGAGTATGAACGTTTCAATGCACCAGCAAACGCTTGATAATTTGGAAATCTAAATTTACACAAGTAGAGCAGCAGGTTGAGAAAATCTCTGCTATATAAGATTTAAATACAAACTCGGTTAAGATGTTACAGTGCTACATTATAAAACTGAAAAATCATAGTTTCGCTTAAGGCAGTGTTTTAAAGATACGTGATAAATTCCTCAGGACGTAATAAATCCAGTTACTAAGTTTTATCATTTGCCTGTTGCAAGGAGTACATTAACTGATCTCAAGAGGATCAACTTTCTCCACAAACTATAGATATGTTAGGGTTATTAGAAGTTTCAGATATAGAAAATACAACTCCTGTTATACTTTTGGTGATGTTAGTCTTGGTTGCTGACCGTGTACTGTGAATGTTTTTTTAAATATTATCAAGTGAAATTTTGGAATCATGTTAGGGTGTATCCGGATATAGCTAGAGATTAGCTCAGAAGAGGAGAAAACAATTTCTTTTACTTGGACCATGGGTACTCCAGATGGTTGCTTTATTCTTTTTAAAGTTTCTTTTTTTTAACTGTCGAGCAGCAGCTAGTGAAATATGCATTTTTGTAAAGCCAAAACACCTATTCACCATTATCAGCAGTAGGAAGTTAATGGATATCTCTCCTAACATGTATGCTCTAGCATTCAAGTGTTTCAGATCCATTGCTTCAGACACCTGGGAGAGACCCACCCTGAATAAGCAGTCGATGTTATGGTATAAGGTACGAAATCAACAAATATTTGAAAAGTTTAGATAGATAAGATGGAAGAAGATGATAGGTTTTCCTATGTCCTAATTGTATATTTTTGTTTCGTTGAGCCCCTGAAGACGCCACGAGCGAAACGCATTAGAATGCGTAGGGTTTAACTCGGAGTGAGCATGGGAACACAACAACCAGTTCATTAGCGATGGGAAGAAAGGAAATGGTTACAGCCTGCCTGAGGATTTTAAAATGTATACTCACGAGGAGTGCAGAGAAAACTGCAGAAGAATAAGGACCGCAGGTTACAAATATACATCACGAAGTTGCCTGAAGTGACACAAGGATTAGCATTGAACTAATAGAGTCCAAAAAACATACGGGTTTTAATTAGCGAAGTGACTGAGTTAATCACATGATAACTGTGATCAGAGACGTTTTTGTTTATGTATATCGTCAAGGATTTATAAAAGGAGGAGAAGAGACTTATATAACTCATTCGAGAAGAGTGGGGAGGCAATTTCATTGTAATTTAATGTGGAAAACATCTCTGTATCTCGCTATAGAGTTGTGACAGTAGGGCTGTGTAGTATGTATGAGTGTGTATGAATGAAGGGATAATAGGTCAATAGGAAAATATAATAAAATGCAGTAGGCATTTATGTGGAAAGATAAGAGTTGTTGATATTATTAAAATAAAAAAAACGGGTTTGATATACTAAGTTTGTAGTTACTGGGTTAAAGGATTGTATTGGTAGTAACTAGATTGAAAAAAGTTTTGAAATCTACTACTACTACTATTTAGCATTTCTATAGCGCTACAAGGCGTACGCAGCGCTGCACAAACATAGAAGAAAGACAGTCCCTGCTCAAAGAGCTATGTAATAAAAGTGAGCCAAGTATAGGACAATCAAGCCATTGTGACATCACTGATGAGGTTGGCTCTTATTGGTGGCCTGAGGCATTATGACATCACAATATTAGCTCTGGTTACAAGAGACTACTACTACTACTATTTAGCATTTCTATAGCGCTACAAGGCGTACGCAGCGCTGCACAAACATAGAAGAAAGACAGTCCCTGCTCAAAGAGCTTACAATCTAATACACAAAAAAATAAAGTAAGCAAATCAAATCAATTAATGTGAACGGGAAGGAAGAGAGGAGGGAAGGTGGAGGCGAGTGGTTACAAGTCAAAAGCAATGTTAAAGAGGTGGGCTTTCAGTCTAGATTTAAAGGTGGCCAAGGATGGGGCAAGACGCAGGGGCTCAGGAAGTTTATTCCAGGCGTAGGGTGCAGCGAGACAGAAGGCGCGAAGTCTGGAGTTGGCAGTAGTGGAGAAGGGAACAGATAAGAAGGATTTATCCATGGAGCGGAGTGCACGGGAAGGGGTGTAGGGAAGGACGAGTGTGGAGAGATACTGGGGAGCAGCAGAGTGAGTACATTTATAGGTTAGTAGAAGAAGTTTGAACAGGATGCGAAAACGGATAGGGAGCCAGTGAAGGGTCTTGAGGAGAGGGGTAGTATGAGTAAAGCGACCCTGGCGGAAGACGAGACGGGCAGCAGAGTTTTGAACCGACTGGAGAGGGGAGAGGTGACTAAGTGGGAGCCCAGCAAGAAGCAGATTGCAGTAGTCTAAACGAGAGGTGACAAGGGTGTGGACGAGGGTTTTGGTAGAGTGCTCGGAAAGAAAGGGGCGGATTTTACGGATGTTGTAAAGAAAGAAACGACAGGTCTTGGCAATCTGCTGGATATGAGCAGAGAAGGAGAGAGAAGAATCAAAGATGACCCCAAGGTTTCGAGCTAAGGAGACAGGGAGAATGAGAGAGCCATCAACAGAAATAGAAAACGGGGGGAGCGGGGAGGTGGGTTTGGGGGGGAAAATGAGAAGCTCGGTTTTGGTCATATTTAATTTCAGGTGGCGTTGAGACATCCAGACCCACCCTAAAGGTAGGGGTGCTAACATTTCCTGGGACACCAGAGATCTTTGGTTGGCTGGCTGGCTGATCCTTTTGCACGGCCATGACACTACCCCTTTAGTGCGGTGGTTTGAAACTGATTTTCCTGCACTAAAATTTCTTGCTGCATCAGGAATAAGATTAACATGGGGAAATCAAGAGTAAAGCACACCTTAGTGCATCGGAATCTCTGCTGCTTCTCTCCCTTGTGTGCTGGTGGATTCTCACTCATTCCTTCTGTTGATCAGAATGCTTGTCCAGAAAGTAAAACTTAAATGTGCCATATACAAGCAAGCATGTGTATCTAACATCACTTAGATATTTATATTTCCACTGTAATGCTACTCTTTTTTGTGCATTTTTGTTATAAAATAGCCCTTTCTCTTGTACAAAGTGCCAAATGCACAAGTATCTTTGGCTGGTGTTAAACATACTTCATAAGCGGCAAAGCCATGGCAGAGTCTTTTATAACATATTTGCACAGTTTTAAACGGGCAAACTTAGAAACCTATTTCCACGCCTACTTGACCTATATACAGTACAAAGTTATCTCTTAAGCTCTGAAATTTGTTAATCGTATGACTGGTTTTGACAAATGTAATTTAATTTCATTTATTGTATGTGCTACTCGCTAATTCAGAAAAAGTAAAAAAAAAAGTGAGGCAACAGAAGATGAGGGTTCCAGAGGTGCAGGGCTTTTTTGGAGGGGGTACTTGGGGGTACTGAGTACCGGCACCTTTTGCACTGTCTGCTAAACTTGACCCATGGTTCTCGTATTTTAATGAAAGAGCTCAGGTTCTACATACAAATTCTGCCTTGTCATAGATTCTATGACTGGTTGCAGGGGTCCTGGCTATTGTGGGGGGAGTCCCTCAATGATCACTCCACCCCTGAAGGGTGGCCTGGTATTTGAGTACCGGCACCTTTTATGCTAGACAAAATGCACTGCAGAGGTGTAGTACAAAACCTTTTATTCTGTCATCAAATCCAAAAGCCTAATGTACAACAGACTCGACACAGTTGAGTTTCGACGTATGTGCCTGTGCTGAATGCACAGGGCAGGTCCATTACCAGTTACCAGACAGACAGAACTGGAGTTCACCAGTACCTATTTCTGGAAGCAGCAGTGAATGGATGTCCTTATCGTGATCTGCCAGGTCAGAGGTTTTCAACCCAGTCCTCGGGGCACGTAGCCAGTCAGGGTTTTCAGGATATCTCCAAAACCCCAACTGGCTGGGTGTGCCCAGAGGACTAGGGTAAAAACCTCTGTGCCAGGTTCTTCCAAGTGACCCAGTCTGACCACTGCTGGAACAGAATGTTGCATGACTTAGCGTGGCTTGTTTTATATAAACATCTGACTCATCAATAAGCAAACAAATGAAATATGGGATGGATTCATTTTCTCACATCAGATCAGCTCCAGTAAAACAAGATTGGAACTAAAAGAGAATTAATGATTAGAGACCTTGTTCCACAACTCCCCAAGGGCTTGGAATTTTAAGGCAATCGTGTTTCCAGCTCTCCTAGTGTGTTGTATAAATACTAGATTAACAGATGGGAAGAAGTGAATCCTGAAATTACTTATTCTATGGCAAACACACTATTAAAATGTTTAAAATATTGGTACTGGTCTTCAAAAGGGTCCAAGCAAGACAAAACTAGTTCATATTGCAATGGACAAGAGGTTAATCCTGATAGTAAACACTTCCTGTTTCAGTCTAAATCATATATAACACACTGTCATCAAACATGTAGCACCATTACTTTCTAGAACAGTGTCTGCCATAAAGATTAACATTATTAGGATTAGTTTACAGCATGAGCAGCTGTTAGCTGCACTTGAATTACCATCTCGGTATGTAACCAGTACGCACTCCATTTGTCAAATTCTAACCATTACTGAAAAAAAGGAGTTAAACAAGAATCTTCTGGGCCTAGAGAAGATAACGCAAGCAATATGGTAAAGTTTGGCGAGATTGCATGAGAAATTCTAGAGAGAGGTGTCGTCTTCTGGGGCTCCTGCAGTCTGCTACCTCTCCTCCAGCGTTGGCACTTCCAGATTCTAGTTGTAGAGCGCAACCTAGTTTCATCTGTACTTCCAGAAATCTTCAGCATTTGATAGTATACAGTTTATTCTAACTTTAAGAGCACTACTTTAAAATGTATACTCATGAACTGGTTAAAAGATAGAAAACAGAGAGTAGGATTAAATGGTCAGTATTTTCAATCAAGAAGGGTTGATAGTGGAGTTCCGCAGGAGTAAGTGCTGGGACCACTGCTTTTTAACATTTCTACAAATGATCTAGATATGGGAACAAGTGAAAGTAATTAAATTTGCTGATGACACAAAGTTATTCAAAGTTGTTAACTTGCAAGAGAATTGTGAAAAATTGCAAGAGGACCATACGAGACTGGGAGACTGGGCATCCAAATGGCAGATGATGTTTAATGTGAGCAAGTGTAAAGTGATGCAAGTGGGAAAGAGGAACCTGAACTATTGCTAAGTTGCAAGGTTCCACATTAGGAGTCACTGACCAGGAAAAGGATCTAGGTATCATCGTTGACAATATGTGAAACCCTCTGCTCAGTGTGCAGCGGCGGTTAAGAAAGCAAATACAATGTTAGGTATTAGGAAAAGAATGGAAAATGAGGATGTTATGTCTTTGTATCGCTCCATGGTGAGACCGCACCTTGAACACTGTGTGCGATTCTGGTCACTGCATCTCAAAAAAGAAAAGGTACATGGAAGGGCAACGAAAATGATAAAGGGGATGGGATGACTTTCCTATGAGGAAAGGTTGGAGGTGGAGAGCACTGCAGCAAGCTGGAAGCAATCAGATCCAGATAAGTGTGAAGAACTTTGAGGAAATAAAATTTTGAATGAATAGGCTTGCAAGATAATATAATGAAGTGAAATAGACCGGCTGGAAAGATGTACCTCAGGGATCTTTGGATCGGTTCTCTTTAACATCTTTAACAAACTTTTAACTCCGCTTGCTCTTCTTATACAGACATTTGACATTTCCTTTTTCTTTTTACGCAGACAACATTCAACTCCATTGACCCTGAAATTGCATACTTCACAATCCATCACTGAAATATCAGGTAAACTCAATATAATCTTTGACTGGCCAGCTGCTAAATAAGCTGAAGCTGAGTGTACCTAAGAGTTGCTTTGTTTTCCCCCTGGATCAGCCCATCTACTTTATTGTGCCTGCCTTCGATATATGGAATTCAAACTCCATCAAAAAAACTCTTGGCTTTGTATTTGATCATCATCTCACTTTCTCCAACCATATTTCCTCACAGGTGAAAAGATCATTATTCACACTGCAACAAATTAGGGCAGCTAGTCACTCATTTTTTGACATCACTCCACCTATTAGTTCACTCCTTAGTAATTTCCCATCTTTACTGCAATTCGGTTCTTTAAGGCTTACAACAATACCAGATTAGGAAGTTCTAACTTGTACAAAGTACCACAGTTAAGTTGATTCATGGTGCTAGGAAATATAATAGTGTAATTCCCCTGCTAGAGGATGAACAATGGCTTCCTATTTACCATCATCTTGCTTTCAAAATCCTAATTTTGACATACCAAATTATTTACACGGGTCTTCCCCCATTTCTCTACAGATCTCTTTCGCCAAATACACAAATCTATGCCCTTTGCTCCTCCCAGTAACATTCCCAACTCATCTACAAGTCCGTTCACGTTTAGCCAGAACTTCCTCTTTCACTGTTCCAACACCTACACTTGGAGCTCAATATCCCTTAAGTTATGATCTGAACTCTCCATCAATAAGTTCAATGCTCTTTTAAAGGCTTATTTCTTCACCATAGCCTTTGCCTTTGCAAATGGTTGATTTCACAGAAGAATTTGTATACACTTGTCCCCCCAAACTCACTTATACTAACTATTGTAACCCAGGCCTCATTATGTGGTTATTTCCTCTCCCCCACTGATTGGTTAATAACTACGCTAATGTAAACCATTTTACTCATTTTTTGTGTGTGGTATATTTGTGTTAAATGTAAATGTATTGTTTAAATGCCTTTAACTCCCACTCATTTAGTTACATGCTTTAGGCGGATCATAGCAATAAAGAAAATCTGTATATGCTATTGCCAGGTACAATCATACTCCGATGTGTTAAAGTTAACATTTCGAAGTAATGTCAAGAATAGTTTGAGGGTAATTTAACAGCTGACATAGGTGTAAAGTCAATGGGTAAAATTATACATTTCTTCTTTAAGAGAACATATGTGCCTACTTTCACTTTGTAAACTACCTTGGCAAAATTACTGCACACATTTTCATCTATGACCCAAACTCCGACTCCCTCTACTTCAGGAAGCAGGTGAAAGCCTGGCTCTTCTCCCAAGCCTTTAATACATAGGATGACTGACTTTACACTCATTCTGCATCTGGACTAGGTTGCTACACATACTGTAACTTAGATCAGTTCCTTATCTCTTGCTGAACTATACCAAGAACTTGCCTTGAGTTTAGCTAACCAACTAATTATCCCCAACTGACTCTGTACCAGGCATCTTGTTCCCATCATATATCTGCATTTGATCCCTCAACTATATGGTAAGCTGTATTGTAGAAAATCATTAGCATCATATCTATGCTGGTTGAATGTTCTAATGCCTATTAGGTGTATCAGTATTATGCCAACATTGTATTATATCTCTGGTATTTGAATTCCAGTGCAGTGAAATGTGTATTTTTTTTAATACTGATTCACGGTGGTTCTATTATTAGGTTTCAATTTGCTGTTTTCGTTTACCTCATTTATTGTGTTTATACTTGGTCATTTTACTATTGTTATGCTGTTAACATGTGGGAAACAGGAACCCGAACTATAGCTACGTAATGCAAGGTTCCACATTAGGAGTCACCAACCATGAAAGTGGTCTAGGCATCATCGCTGAAGATATGTTGAAATCCTCTGCTTGATCATGGTCTTCCTTTGTTGTTTCAGGGACATAGACAGTAGAAGTCTGCCCAGCTCTGTCTTTATGTTCCAAATTGTCGTCAAAGCCCACTCCAGCCTATCTGAATCCGTCTTGTCATTTGCCCGGTAATGTCCTCACATTCCAAATTACTGGAGTTTCAGTTGAAGCTCTCCACAGCCCATCCTAAGCCGAATTGCTATATATGGGACTCAGACCATACAAGCCAGCCCAGCACTGGCCCTAGTTGATACAGCCAGAGTTGCCATATAAGCACCACTTGACATGCAAACATATATACAACCCTTTAGGTTTTGTTTTTTATACCATTCACTTTTTAATTAGAGATCCTCTACGTTTAGAATTTCACCACAATTTTGTGAATTTAAGGTTCATTTACTAAATTCCAGAAGAATAGCAGCATGTGAAATGGTTGGCCCTTTGTCAATCTTAAGTCATTTTCCTTAGAGAAACCTATAGCCCATTTTGGGGAGATTTCTGTTCTTTATAAACCACTAAGATCATTTTCCTGAGAGATTAAAACAATGCAGTAATTGGCCACTTTATATTCATTTTGAATTTGTGTGTTTCTTGTTTGTTGAGAGGGATGATTCATCAAAGTCCTTTCCAAGGCACAGAATGGGAGAAAGTTCTTAATGAATCAGGTCCTTAAAGGTGGAATGATATCAGTTATGCACTACATTGTAGCAGCCTGAAATAATCATCCCATATTTTATAATTACTCTCTCCATTTTATAGTACAAATTTGTATTTCTAGTGTTTTTTAACAATCCAGAGCATCTCAGTTAACAGCAGCGTAGCTCCCAACGTTAACAATGCTGGGGAAATTAGATCTTGCCAGAAAGGTGGAGCCCCATTTTACACAGAACATACATAGAGCTCAGAATTGAGACACCCAGACCAGGATATGCTCATTTCTAGTAGTGATTTAGAAAAGGATCTGCAGAAATGCGTGCGTATTTGCCGGCATGTGCCATTTTACAAATATACCTGTTGAAAATAATGAACAACACTGACGCAGCAGCTTCCCCATGAATTATTGGCACTTCCATGTGGAAATGGCAATCTCAGAACTTCCACGTATTGCTGCCCATGTATTAATAGCGCCAATGAAGTAGTCAGGCCACAATTTTAATTTTGTTTCATTTTTTGGATTTTCAATCTGTTTATAAACGCTTTCTTCTGTGAATGGCGCAATATCTACTCCATTCCCAGATATTCCCTTGGCAACCGACCGCACTCCTCCAGGATTTTCTTCTGTGAACACTAAAGAAAAGTATTTGTTTAGCATGTTCACTTTATCCTCATTACTCCCCACATATCTATTCTCAGTATCTTTCAGTCTTGCAATTCCATTTCTATTTTTTTCTCCTTTCCCCAATATATCTAAAAAAAGGTTTTATCACCTCTCTTTACATCCTTAGCCATTTTTTTCTTCCACCCACGCTTTCGCTAGCTGTATTTCCCTCTTTGCTTCTTTGAGTTTAATCTAGTAATCCTTTCTGTGATCCTCTTGTTGCATTCTTCTGTATTTCTTGAACGAAGCCTCTTTTGCCCTTATTTTTTCAGCCACTTGCTTGGAGAACCATATGGGCTTCCTGTTTCTCTTGATTTTGTTTATTTTACTTCCGTAAAGATCGGTTGCCATATTTATAGCAGTTTTCAGCTTACTTTAGATACATAGTAAATGCTAAAATTCTTAATTAGAAAAACTACATTATTTATTAGGATTTATTTACCACCTTTTTGGAGGAATTCACTCAAGGCGGTGTACAGTAAGAATGACTAAAACATGAGCAATAGACAATTACAGCAGTAAAAATATTCAAATAATAATGCAAAGCATGGCATAGTATACTACTTACAATGTCAACACAATATGTAATAGAACATTTTAATGACAGCGTAGGGTATAAGCAAAGATGGAACATATAGATAGATAAGAGAGTAAGAGGAGTTCGAAAGTAAGGTGACTGATTTAAAGAAAGTTGCATATGAGGTCAGAGAGATGGGTAAATATCATCTCAGCTAGTGTAGGAGTGAATAAACATATCCTGCTGCAGTATGTGCAGCCTGTGTCACTCCTTGTGTGTGAGTGAGACTAAGAAGTTAGTTACTTCTTCCATTAAAGGCCTGATTGAAGAGCCAAGCCTTCACCTGCTTCCTGAAGTAGAGATAGTCTTGTGTTAAGCGAAGCCTTTCAGGGAGTGTATTCCAGAGTGTGGGGGCTACTCTGGAGAAGGTTCGCTTGCGGGTATCATATCGTGTAATGTCTTTTGGAGAGGGTGTGGTTAGTGATAGTCCTTGAGAGGACCTTAGTGTCCTTGGAGGTGTGTAGAGGATCATCTTATTCTTCAGGTAATCGGGGGGCTATTTCCTTTAAGGGCCTTGAAGATCACACATAGAGTTTTAAATTTAGCCTTTTATTGTACTGGTAGCCCATGAAGTTTTTGCAAAAATGGTGTAATGTGGTCACTTCACTTACAAGCATTCTGAGTCAATTGGAGTTGGTGCAGGCCCTTTGTAGTCAGACCATTGTAAAGTGCATTACAGTCTTGATGTTACCATGGCATGCACAACTGGAATAAGATTTACCTTCTCGATGTAAGGAGAGAGGCAGCTGTCACAAATACTAGTAGCAGCTCTTGAAGGTTGCTTGGATTTGGGGAATCAGAGTAAGTGTTGAATCTAACTGTATTCTAAGGTTCCTGACTTGTGATCTGAGGGGGAGTTCGTACTTCCCAAAAGAGATTTTGATGTCAGGTATGTATCCACCTGTGTTAGGGACCCAGAGAAGCTTGGTTTTACTTGGGTTCAGGCTTATCCCATTCTTGAATTGATGTTAGACAGGTAATCAGTTTATTCAGGGCGTTAGGTAAGTCAATGGGTATGAGTAGCTGCACATCATCCGTGTAGATGTAGAGAAAAGCATTAAAACCTGAAGAAGACAGGGTCAGAAGAATGTGGAAAGATGAAAAACAAAACAAAAAAAGCTGGACCCTGAAATGGAGACAACAGTAGCCAAGCAGGATATCTGTTGGCGATAGAAAGAAGCATGGCAGATTCAACAGCACATGGGACCACTGAGAGGTGTGAAGGAAGCCATACTAAAGAGATGGGACAGACTACCTAAAGGAAAAGGCAGGCAAAAAAGTGGTATAGAGAGAATAGAAAGGGAACAAGCATGATCCTTATACACAAAATGAGATGCACTTTACATACCAGCCTTTCAGAAGAATAAAATTATGAAAATACCTTTTTTGGTCCTGTAGGTTGCTCCTGCACTTTGGGCTTCCAGCTCACTCAGAACTGAAACTACTGTACTATGGTGCCATGAGCTTTCATTTGCAACTACCCATAGTTATTTCCCCTGTCTTAATAATCAACCCCCTTCCAAACTCAGGCCAGACATCAGCTGTATATGTTTACTGTTCACTTCTTATAAGTGTATTAAATAAACAGGTGGTTTACACAACAAAGAATAAATAAATGAAAATGGGGACCACAAAGAACAGCTCTGTCTGGAACCCAGCTAACGTAGACCCTACATATAGGTGCCACTATTGAGCAATGGATGAAATCCCCTCCCTTCTCCTGCCTCCATATCATCCCAGACCAGCGCAAGAAGCAGAGGCCCAGCCCACACACCAAACCCAAACCTTTCACAGGGTGGTGTGCAGCACTTGCCACTGAGTTACCATGCTGGCCTCAAAATGAATAATTTATAAGGTGGTATCAGTACTACGCGGGATGCAAAGACTCATAAAGAAGCTACAGACCGCTCAAAAGACAGCAGCCAGGCTTATATTTGGAAAATCGCGATTCGAAAGCGCCAAACCCCTTCGAGAAAAACTACATTGGCTCCCAATCAAAGAACGTATTACTTTCAAAATCTGCACCCTGGTCCACAAGATTATCTATGGCGATGCCCCGGGATATATGTATGACCTCATAGACCTGCCAACCAGAAATTCAACCAGATCATCACGAACATACTTAAATCTTCACCACCCTAGCTGCAAAGGACTTAAGTACAAATCAATTTATGGATCCAGTTTCTCCTATATAAGCACGCAACTCTGGAATGCACTCCCAAGAGCCGTAAAGGCAATGTACGACCACCTCAACTTCTGGAAATCACTAAAAACCAACTTGTTCGAAAAGGCATACCCTACTGACCGAACTTAAATGCCTTAACCCAGCAACACAAAGAAGCAAAAATTTATAATGAACTCTATATAACTCCTCTTCTCTACGATTCCCTACTGTGTCTGTAATATAATTATCTCACTAACTATAACATCACTCTGTATTTGTTTCACCACCGGAGGTAGCTACTGCCTCACGGTACTATGTAAGCCACATTGAGCCTGCAAATAGGTGGGAAAATGTGGGGCACAAATGTAACAAATAAATAAGTAAGGCTTATTTACCTACTTTTTGTTTGTTTCCAGTCCCTTACTCCATCATAACACGTTTTCATTTATCATAGATACGTACAAACGTGACAAGCTCTTTACTGGACAAGAAAGGAATAGTGGCACCGAGATACAGCGAGAAAGCAACATCTGCTTTAGTACCATTTGTGCTAGGGGTTATACTTATAATAAAGGTTGTTTTTAAGTTGTGAGTTTTGGAAATGAATCTCATTTAGAGCATTAGATTTTTCCATTGACAGAAGATTTTGGCATCTCTGTCTAAGGTACTGGTGGTTACTGTTAATATGCAGCCAAGAGTTTATTGCAGGAGAATAAATCTGCTTCCTCTTCTTTGGGCTACACTCCAAAATACCGCTTTTAATATGAGACGCACAACACTTCCTTTAACACATGAGCAACAGCCAAGTGTGTGCATGAAAGCAGTTCTAAGGCCAACAGGTTTTCATTTTGCTGGCAGCTTACTTACTCATACCTGTACACTGCTACAAAATTCCTTTCCTTAGCATATACCTATTATTATGGACAGCAGGATCTTATATAAATGATTAAACTAGAAATGATGCTTAAAAGTCACAGAAGGACAACGGCCGAAAAGTTTCTGGAATGAACACCTGGAGCTGCACATGCCAAACAAGTATCAGGGAAGACAGGGAAGTAAAATATCACTGATTCTGAAAATTAAGGCACAAAAGGATAGTAAATTTGCCTGAGTTTACAGAAAGTCAGTGGAGGATAAGAACTCAAGAATCAGGTGTAGCCGAGAGCAGCAACAACAGCTCCAAGCAAGGTCTGTAATGATTTACAGGAATAAAGATATTAATGCTTCCTCCACTGATCTTACAGGCATTCCAGACCTGACTATGAATCCATTGTCCCATGACATGATGTGTAAATCACAGCTGGGTCAAATTACAATACCATTACAACATATAGACTAATTGAAGGACATCTCCTAAAAAGTGGCTTCCATTTTAAAACATTATGCCTATTTGTTTTGCAGCTTCACTTTGAACATCTATACATTATTTTCCATAATTGGAGATTTTGCTTAGAAAAAATAAACACAGTTGAGCTATTTTTATGTTAGTAGATTTACACCCTGTGGCTACAGGATTTCTTAGTCTATTACATCTGGTTGATAAACTTTAATCTAAAATATCCAGAACACAGTAGTTACCTGATCCATTAAAGGAAGAGCAGGATGGTGTTCTTCTAGAGAAACTTTTTACGGCAAGACTTTGTCCTCGTTGCTTCCGCCGCCATGCAGTCCTACATTTGGAATCGATGCTCTGCTTAATTCGATACCAGTCTGACTCTGTGATTCCAAATTTATAGAAAAGGTGACCTGATATAAAATCAAAAAGGAGTTGGGTAGCCAAGTGTATATTCCAGACACTCCATTTGTTGATGCAAAACAGTTTCATACCGCATTTGCTTATATTTGAAGTATTTTATAAATGAAGAACAACAAGCTTAGTATTGTTATCATCAACTTCTTAATTGGTGAACCCATTATTAAAGAGCACGAACCACAATTCACAATCAGAGGGACTCAGTGGCAAGGTGTGTGCACGGCCATGGGAACCTTCTGAGTTTGATTACTGGGCCAGGCAGAGTGGACAGAGTTTCAGCCATCACTCAATAGTGACACCTAGGGGGCAATTCTATAACTGGGTGACAGGTAAGGAGCCTATTCCAGTGGTTCCAAACCTGGTCCAGGAGGCACTCCAGCCAGTACGGTTTTCAGGATATCCACAATGAATATTCATGAGAGAGATCTGCATGCACTGCAGGCACACTGGTTATAAGGAGTGCAAGTTTGCTAAGCTAAGTGTCTTATTTATACTCTACAGTAGAGTGGAGGAGTGGCCTAGTGGTTAGGGTGGTGGACTTTGGTCCTGAGGAACTGAGTTGGATTCCCACTTCAGGCACAGGCAGCTCCTTGTGACTCTGGGCAAGTCACTTAACCCTCCATTGCCCCATGTAAGCCGCATTGAGCCTGCCATGAGTGGGAAAGCGCACGGTACAAATGTAACAAAAATAAAATAGATACTATTGGAGATTCTACATGGAATGTTGTTACTATTGGAGATTCTACTTGGAATGTTGCTACTATTGGAGATTCTACATGGAATGTTGCTATTCCACTAGCAACATTCCATGTAGAAAGCTGCGCAGGCTTCTGTTTCTCTGAGTCAGACTCACAGAAGCAGAAGCCTGTGCGGCCACATTGGTGATCTGCAAGGGCCGACTTCTACATGGAATGTTGCTAGTGGAATAGCAACATTCCATGTAGAATCTCAAATAGTAGCAACAGTGGAGGAGTGGCCTAGTGGTTAGGGTGGTGGACTTTGGTCCTGGGGAACTGAGGAACTGAGTTCGATTCCCACTTCAGGCACAGGCAGCTCCTTGTGACTCTGGGCAAGTCACTTAACCCTCCATTGCCCCATGTAAGCCGCATTGAGCCTGCCATGAGTGGGAAAGCGCAGGGTACAAATGTAATATATATATATATTAATTGTATTGTAGTAAGACTTAAGTATAGGACGGTGGAGGTATGAGTCAATGATTATATTTTGATGCACGAGTATAGGATTCACCACGGGAGTGATGTGAATAGTAGCCATCCTGTAAGGTATGAGACCCTACCTCACATACGTTACATAAGTGTTTCTGAAAATATTCTCCTATATTTTTTGTGAGTTGTAATAGAAGTTGAGGAGAAAACAAAAGCCACACAGAATTTTGATAAGTTGGAGATTAAAAAATAATCTATAGTTTTCTATAAGTTAAGCACATTATTTATTTATTTATTTATTTATTTATTTATTTGGATTTAGTTCTCACATTTTCTTTTAGTAGTAGCTCAAGGTGAGTTACATACAGGTAAACCAGGCAAGTGTGAGTCTCACCCATGTGTACACCTACCTGTAAAATATGTACTATGTAAGATATGCCGTATTAAGAAAAAAGGAGAAAGTACAAACCTCACAGACGTGTAAACAACAAAACCAAAAGAAGTGAGGTGGAAAAAAACAAGAATTCACAAGTCTCAGCATGTAGGACCTTTAATACAGTCTGCAATTTCAGCACATCAAAGACCTGACACAGCCGTGTTTCGGCGTATGAGCCAACTTCAGGTGTCAAGAAACCTGTAACCTGCAGAGCTTGGATAATGATATTCCCAGAAATAGTTACAATAATCAATGTTTGTCAGTACTAAGCTCTGTACAATCGTTCGAAAGTCATATGGTGTCACCATATCTTTCAGCTTGCTCAACACGTAAAGTTGAAAAAAAAGACGCATAAACCACATGGTCTATATGTTTTTGCATTGTCAAATTAGTGTCTAGGAAAACTCCCAAACTATAGACAAAAGGCTTCATAATCACTCTTTCACTCTGATATTCAAACATTGCTGGTAGAGATGAGTCCAGAGTCTTACCTACATATATTATATCCAGTGGTGTGCTGGTAAATGTTTAACAACAGGCTCGCCCCCCCCCCCCCCCCAAATTGCAGAGCTGGCTATAGCCAGGGAGAGAGCCTTGGGGGGGGGAGGGGGTAATGCATCACTCCAGGAAAAAAAAATGAAATGATCCCAGGTTCCAATCTAATTCATGTTTAATGTGGGATAAAATGCCATAAATAAGTAAATAAATATAAACTTTTAATGTTGAGCACCTGATTCTCAAAGTGGACATATTCCAAACACTATAATGAAAATAAAATGATTTTTTTCTACCTTTGTTGTCTAGTGACTGTTTTTCTGATCATGCTGGCCCAGTATCCGATTCTGCTGCTATCTGTCCGCTTAACTCCATTTCTAGGGCTTCCTTTCCATTTATTTCTTTACTTTCCTCCTTTCTACTTCATTTCTTACCCTACATCTGTAAGTAAAAGCTGGGTCCTCCGCAAACTTGACTGTCCAGTGGATCCAGCTTCTGCCTATTTTCTTCATCCATGTGCAGTTTTTCTCCTCTCTTCCTTTTCCCTCATCTCATCTCCTTCCTCAATCTTCCCTCCCCTCCATCCATGTCTAGCATTTCTTCTCTCTCCCTCCCCTCCCCTCCATCCACCCATGTCCAGCAACGCTCCTCTCCCCTGCTCTCCCCTCCATCCACCCATGTCCAGCAACCCTCCTCTCCCTCTGCCCTCTCCTCCATCCACCCATGACCAGCAACTCTCCTCTCCCTGCCCTCCCCTCCATCCATCATCAGCAGCAATTCTCTTCTCTTCCCTCCCCTGCCCACCTCCAGCCATCCATGCCCAGCAATTCTCTTCTCTCCCCTGTCCCCCCTCTAGCCACCCATACACAGCGATTCTCTTCTCTCCCCTGCCCCCCTCCAGCCACCCATCCCAGCGATTCTTCTCTCTCCCCTGCCCCCCTCTAGTCATCCATACCCAGTGATTCTCTTCTCGCCCTGCCCCCCTCCAGCCACCCATATCCAGCGATTCT
Source organism: Microcaecilia unicolor (assembly GCF_901765095.1). Lineage (NCBI taxonomy): Eukaryota > Metazoa > Chordata > Amphibia > Gymnophiona > Siphonopidae > Microcaecilia > Microcaecilia unicolor. Next base: position 352,495,886 of record NC_044035.1, on the reverse strand, counting down.
CTTCTCTTCCCCTGCCCCCCCTCCAGCCACCCATACCCAGCGATTCTTCTCTCTCCCCTGCCCCCCTCCAGCCATCCATACCCAGTGATTCTCTTCTCGCCCTGCCCCCCTCCAGCCACCCATATCCAGCGATTCTCTTCTCTCCCCTGCCCACCCCTCTAGCCACCCATACCCAACGATTCTCCTCTCTCCCCTGACTACCTCCGTCGAAGTGGCCGCGTTATTGAAAGCCCTACCCGTCTCTAGCCTTCCCTTCGAGTTTGTTCCCTCAGAGTCTCTCAGATACTCCATGTTTGTCGAGCCAGAGAAAATCTACAGGAAGGGTAAACAAACTCTTATTAGCAAAGGTTTATTATCTGCAGACCCCAGCACGAAGAGGTAATAAAATGGTTAGTTTTGCATTTTATGTTCATTCGGAGGTTTAGTCACATCCCTTTCTTTTCCTTCTTTGCAGAGTAATGTTCTTCTCAAGCACAAGTTAAGCTACTAACCGTTTTCTTTATAATCGCAGGAGATCAAAGTCCCTCTTAGCCTTCCTTATCAGAGCTTTGCGGCCATTTCTTAATATTTTCAGTCGGTTCCTTCTTCCATTTTCTGAAGGATTTTCTTTTAGCTCTAATAGCTTCCTTCACCTCACCTTTTAACCACGCCGGCTGTCGTTTGGTCTTCCATCCTCCTTTTTAATACGCGGAATATATTTGGCCTGGGGTTCCAGAATGGTGTTTCTGAACAGCATCCACACCTGATGTAAAATTTTGACCCTCGTAGTCGCTCCTCTAAGTTTTCTTTTCACCGTTCTTCTGTAACATTGTGACTTCTCTGTCTTTTCGACCCTTTAAGTCTTTCATTGAGAATTCAAACATTACTAAACACCATGCAATTTCTTGAACAAAAGGGGATATTACAATCGGGGATTAGAATAAAGCAGGTGGTAAATATACTAGATCTAACATGTGACTTGCTGAGTATGTAGAGTCTTTCACAAGTTGTCTAAATAGAAATCGTCCTAATATTATCTTCCATTATCTTTGCTGTGGTGATAACTCATCAACAGACAATTCACCTGGTACATTAATATCACCTAATATGTATACTTTCTGGAGATCAATTAGTAAAGTTGATAAAAATTCTAGGAATGGTGAACAATCAGCGGTTATTTTTCTTGGAGAGCACTAGAATAAGCAAAAGGCTATAGATGTGCATTCTGTAACTAGGAATTCTGTAAATTCGGATGATTCTTGTCACGACTGTGGTTATGACTCCACTTTCAGTCTCACCTTGTCTCCCGGTGGTCAGCTTCAGAAGTGGCTCCAGTCTGTATTTTCCTTGCATTGTTGCTTCTGCTACCACTCCTTCTGTGTTTCAAGCCTCACTCTAGTGTTCTGTGTTTCAAGCCTCACTCTGGTGTTCTGTGGGCTTCAAGCTTCACTCTGGTGTTCTGTGGGTTTCAAGCCTAATTCCTGTAGTCATGTTATCATCAGTGAAGGCCCTCATAAGGAAGGTGAGGACATTCATTCAGGGCCTTTGCAAAGCCAAAGGTCTGCAGGTTTGGAGGTGTGCTTGTGTAGCACTTCTGCCCCGTTTCCTAGTCAGTGTGCTTCAGTGGCGTAGCCAGAAGGCATTTTTGGGTGGGCCAACAGGTTGGATGGATGCGCACTAGAGAAACACCTGTCATCTGATATGTCCTGCCCACGCCCCTACTCATAGGCGCCCGGTATAAGAGGCTTGGGGAGGCTAAGCCTCCCCAGCCAGCAGGAAAGAGTTAGGCGTCGGGCGAGCAAGCGAGCAGCGCCATGAATCTCCCCTTTCCCTCCCCTTGTTTACTATCGGCCCCGCGTCATCTTTAATTTACCTGCGTTCCAGCGTCGGCCCGCCGCGTCATTTCAAAGCCCGCCCTGCTGCCTGTCTCTATTCTTCCCTCCCTTCGCGATGTGTTCGTTCGGCAGAGTCCCGCCCTCAAGGAAATGATGTCAGAAGGCGGGACTCTGCCGAACGAATCACATCGCAAAGGGAGGGAAGAATAGAGACAGGCAGCAGGGCGGGCTTTGAAATGACGCGGCGGGCCGACGCTGGAACGCAGGTAAATTAAAAATGGCGCGGGCCAGATAGTAAACAAGAGGAGGGAAAGGGGAGAGGAGAATCGCGCTGGCGCTGCCGGGTATGGATGGAGGGGAGGCAGGGGACAGAAGGGAATTCGCTGGATATGCATGGAGGGCAGGGGAGAGGAGGGTTTGCTGGAATGGGTGGATAGAGGGGATGGCAGAGGAGAGAGGAGGGTTGCTGGAATGGGTGGATAGAGGGGATGGCAGGGGAGAGAGGAGGGTTGCTGGAATGGGTGGATAGAGGGGATGGCAGGGGAGAGAGGAGGGTTGCTGGAATGGGTGGATAGGGGATGGCAGGGGAGAGAGGAGGGTTGCTGGACATGGGTGGAGGGGAGGTCAGGGGAGAGGAGATTTGCTGGATATGGGTGGGTGGCTAGAGGGGAGAGGAGGGTTGCTGGACATGGGTGGATGGAGGGGATGGCAGGGGAGAGAGGAGGGTTGCTGGGTGGAGGGGAGGTCAGGGGAGAGGAGATTTGCTGGACATGGGTGGGTGGCTAGAGGGGAGAAGAGGGTTGCTGGACATGGATGGCGAGACAGGAAGGAGATGCACATGAATGAAGGGGAGAAATTCTGGACATGCATGGAGGAGAGGGAAGACAGAGGAAGGAGATGAGATGAGGGAAAAGGGAGAAAACCTGCACATCGATGGAGAAAATAGGCAGAAGCTGGATCCACTGGACAGTCAAGTCTGCAGAGGACCCAGCTTTTACTTACGGATGTAAGGCAAGAAATGAAGAAGAAAGGCAGAAAGTAAAGAAATAAATGGAAAGGAAGCCCTGGAACCAGAGTTAAGAGGACAGATAGCAGCAGAATCGGATACTTGGCCAGCATGATCAAAAAAACAAAGTCACCAGACAACAAAGGTAGAAAAGATTATTTTATTTTCATTATAGTGTTTGGAATATGTCCACTTTGAGAATCAGGTGCTCAACATTAAAAGTTTATATTTATTTACTTATTTATGGCATTTTATCCCACATTAAACATGAATTAGGGTGTTTTGTGGCTCTACATGAGAATTGTGATATTATGATCCCTTGTTTCATATTGTTGACGGTCTGCATTTTCCGTATGGGTGGTATATTGGTGTATTAGGTTCTGCCCAGTGTAATATTTATGGTACAGTAAGGTTCTGAGTGTGTTTTTGCACAAAGTTGTGCATAGTGTTTTGCAGTTGAGCGATTGTGGTTAGTATATGCTTTGAGCAACCACTTTATTCTTTGACATATGATACATAGCTAATATCTAAATTTAATAAAAGGTATTAATTGTGACTTTTATTTTTATTTATTTATTTTTTCTGTGTGTTATCAGACAATTATGGATTTAAGCTCCACCCCTGGCCCCACCCCCTTTAGCCTCCCCAAACAGTTGGGCCACCGACCGCCTATGCCCCTACTCCTACTGCACACCTACCCCACTCCCAATAAATTCAATGGGAGTAGAAGTGCTGGCCTCAGTGGCTGCAGGCCACATTGAGAGCTAGTGGAAATATAAGAAGGTGCACTCTTCATCCTCCACTGAGCCACAGTCCGCCAACACACATATGATTCCCCCCAAATATGCCCTAAATATTACAGTGGGGCCCTAAAATATCAATACATCAAGAAAACTGAACAAGCCAAAGTACTATAGAATACTACATAGAAAATTGATGCTAACAGAATACTTTGGTCACTCACACAGAACACAAATGCCAAATACAGAATAAGTGACCACAAATCATAAACAAATTAAATCAAAATCCCAAGAGGCCAGACCTTGCATTTAGCACAGCACAGAGAAATACAAAGAGATGCATTTTCTCCTATACTGTGCAAAATATGATAGCACATGCAAGAGACAGTGTTAGGGGAGGTACAACTAGGAAACTGTGTTTGGGCCCCCTAGCCAGAGAGAACCCCAGGCCAGCTGTAAGCTGAAGAAGGTGCAGCCTGTTAGTAAGCTCTGGGGTCCCCTCCTAAATATCTGCCTTGGGCCCCAGCCATATCTAACACCAGCTCTGGCAGGATGTACATTTCAAATCTGACATATTCTAGTCACAAAATAGAAAAATAAAATTCTTTTTTCATTCTGGAGTTTTGGAATGTTTAAGATTGTTTTGACACCGAACAAAAGTATATGACCTTACAGAACAAGAGTATAAGTACTTACAGAGGATTTTGAGACATTTTTTGCAACAATTCAGTGACTGAAGAAGTGATTACTGAATGACTAATTTTCAGCACAGTTTTTTTTGCGTTCTCTTCCATATTGAATGACTCTTTCCTTCTAGAAGGAGGAGTGGTATGGCATCTGGTGCAATGATGGTAATAAGTTATTGCTTTAGTAATCACCCATATCTTTTGGTGCAGAGAACCTTCTTCACTCAGAGCAGCATAAATATTTATTAAAATTATTTTCATTTTGTTTATGAAGTTTGATTTCAGGATTTAGGTATTTTAAGTTAAAATTTAATGCCAAGAAGTGCAGGGAGATGCACTTGGGGTGCAGAAATCCAAAGGAGATGTACCAGATAGGAGGAGAAAGATTGCTAAGCACAGCTCAGGAGAGGGAGATTAAGGTGATTGTGTCTGAGGATCTCGAGGTGATGAAACAATGTGACAAGCTGGTGGCCACGGCCAGAAGGATGCTAGGCTGCATTGAGAGGGGTATAACTAGCAGGAGAAAGGAGGTGTCGATGCCCCAGTACAAGTTGTTGGTGAGGCCCCACTTGGAGTATTGTGTTCAGTTTTGGAAGTCATGTGTTGCTAAGGATGTAAAAAGACTTGACGCGGTTCAGAGAAAAGTGACAAAAATTATATGGGGTTTGCATCACAACCCAAACCGACATAAAAACCTGACCGCTGCAACACAACAAAACCATAATACAGTATGGACACAATAACAACAAAATATATCATGGGCACAACACAATTCCCCCGACTACAACGCCCCTATGTTGGCATGCAACATGAACCTTATCCTATCTCTACATCACTCTGTATTTGTTTACACCAGAGTCTGCAATCGAATCTATGTCACTATGACTTGAGGAAAGGGCTAATATGCTCATATTAGCCCTCTCCTCGAGTCACTTCACTGGCTTCCTATCTATTTCTACATACAGTTGAAATTCCTCTTATTGACCTATAAGTGCATTCACTCTGCAGCTCCTCAGTGCCTCTCCACTCTCATCTCTCCCTACATTCCTCCCCGGGAACTGCATTCACTGGGTAAATCTCTCTTATCTGCACCCTTCTCCTCCACTGCTAACTCCAGACTCCATTCCTTTTATCTTGCTGCACCATATGCCTGGAATAGACTTCCTGAGCCACTACATCAAGCTCCATCTCTGGCCGTCTTCAAATCTAAGCTAAAAGCCACCTTTTTGATGCTGCTTTTAACTCCTAACCCTCAGTGGCGTAGCTACGTGGGGCCTGAGGGGGCCGGGGCCCCCGCAGATTCACCCCAGGATCCCCCTCCCGGCGAACCCGCCCCCGCCGCCGCCTACCTTTACTTTTGCTGGCGGGGGATCCCACTCCCCGCCAGCCGACGTCTTCTCAGTCCTTCCTGCTCTTCAATTTGTTTGCTGACGTCCTGCACGTAATTGTACGTGCAGGACGTCAGCAAACAAATTGAAGAGCAGGAAGCGACTGAGAAGACGACGTCGGCTGGCGGGGAGTGGGATCCCCCACCAGCAAAAGTAAAGGTAGGCTGCGGTGGCGGCGGGGGGGGGGGGGGGGCGGCAATGTCGGCGGTGGGGGGGCGGCGCTGGGGGGAGGGCTAAAATGTGCCCCCTCCCCCCGGGCTCTGGCCCCCTCCCCCACGGAAGGCTGGCTACGCCCCTGCTAACCCTTATTCACTTGTTCAGAACCCTTATTTTATCATCCTAGACTAATCTAGACTAAAAGCCCACCTCTTTAACATTGCTTTTGACTCGTAACCACTTGTAACCACTCGCCTCCACCTACCCTCCTCTCCTCCTTCCTGTACACATTAATTGATTTGATTACTTTATTTTTTTTGTCTATTAGATTGTAAGCTCTTTGAGCAGGGACTGTCTTTCTTCTATGTTTGTGCAGCGCTGCGTACGCCTTGTAGCGCTATAGAAATGCTAAATAGTAGTAGTAGTAGTAATCCTCACTTTAATATTCCCTTATCTCTTGTTTGTCCTGTTTGTCTGTCCTAATTAGATTGTAACTCTGTTGAGCAGGGACTGTCTCTTCATGTTCAAGTGTACAGCGCTGCATACCTCTAGTAGCGCTTTAGAAATGATAAGTAGTAGTAGTACTATGTAAGCCAGACTGAGCCTGCAAATAGGGGGGAAAATGTGGGATATAAATGTAACAAAATAAATAAATAAATAAATAAATAAAATAAAGACTTGAGGGCCTGCACATGTACACCCTGGAGGAAAGGAGAGATGGGGTATTATGATAGAGACATTCATATACTTGAAAGATATTAATCTACAAACAAACCTTTTCCAGAGACGGTGGTTGAATGATAGAAAACAAAGATGTAGAAGTGGCAGGCTAACTAGAACAAATCAATCTTTACTGAGAAATATTTCACACCAACACTGCATTCCCTTTCACAAAAGTAATGCAATTCAACCTCTCCCCTGTAAGTACGAAACTAACTCAGATGTTTAGGTCTTTTTCTGAATGTACAACACTATGAATCCTGTGTGGAACGTGGGCATGGAATGTGGGCAATATTGAAAACATAGAACAGAACAGAATGTGAATGGAGAAGCAGCTGATTCAACAAACCGTTTTTTGTGTCTAAAAGCCATGATTCTGTAATGCAGATTATAGCAGGATTCTAAACAATATCCAAATCAAAAGCAAGTGATGTGCGTTCAGAATGGTACTGAAGAAATCAGAACAGTACTGATCTCTGCTGTATTATCTATACCATCTAACGTGGCCGGCATATATATGTTTCTGGTTGACTTTGCTTAGAGCCATAGTAGTAACTGGTCTGCACATGGCTTGGGTGATCCTAACACCTGCAACCTTGAATTAAAACTAATGAGTAAATGCTATCAAAATATGTTTGCTAGTTATAAAATGTTTATTAGGAAAGCTCCCAGAGTGAAGAGATATTAAATTCCACCTAGACCCCTCCCCCATCCCACTTAAACAGCCAAACAATTCTGCAAGAGAACAACTGAAGGATGTTATTAAGAAATAACCATAAAAACAATTACCACTGCCACTGAGCCATTTGAAACAGCTGTGCTAATGAGCATGCCAGAGAGTTCTTTTGCTAGACTCCTTTAGCAACGGGCTGCAGAGGCAGCCATTAAAGTAGAAGTGTGGCTGAGTAACAGGAACCAACTAGTTCAATCAGTTCCCATGTCCTCCACAAAATGCAGTCAGCAGAGAATAATCTTCACCTCACACTCTTCAATGCAGTGTGCACAATCAATGAATCATCTCCTGTCTATGGAGGACATACATAGTTGATGTTAAAAGCAGTAGATGTGGCTGTTTAAGTAGAAATGTGGAAGTTCTTATATTTGTGTATCATTTATGTTTATACTGTACATGCTGCTTATATATACATACTGCTATTAGACCAAAATTTAGTTAATTATATATATATATATATATATATATATATATATATATATATATATATATATATATATATGTAACGGTATCAGTTTATTACTGAAATATGTAGCATATTTGCTGGATTATATATACAGCAATATATTTGTGTATCTTTTAAAAATATATATTTGACACAGCAGCAGAGAGAATAGTTTTATTTCAAGCCCCTCTCTCTCCATTCCTTTTTCTGGGAGCTTCTGAGAGCAGGAATAAGTTAACTACACACACTTAACAAACACAAAAGAGCTTCCTCTGCCCTCCCACCTAACAAAAGATGGACTAAGGTGGACACCTGAATAAAACAAAAGAACTCAGAGGAAGCATAAACAGGACATTTGCTTGTCAAAGGTATACCTGCCCCTCCCATCAGCTTCCAGACATGTGCAGAAAGGAAGGACTTGTAATGTGTATCTGCCCCAGAGACTGAGCAGGACATCAAAAGAACATCCAGACTGTAAGTCTCGTGATGTCATAAGACATGAGACCAACTCAGGGGTCGTGTGCAGACATGAGACCAAGATACCACAATGCTTTGCAAATGCTCAGGGGTCGTGTGGAAACCAGGAAATCAGAACAAAGATCCACATGGCATATCCTCCTGCAGTTTGCAAGATATAAAAGGACAAGCTGTTTCCCCAAGAGTCAGATTCTCTTCACTGCAGCAAGGCAGATTCTCTTCACTGCAAGCAAGTCAGATTCTCTTCAGCTGCAGAAGCCCTCCTGTCCTCAACATGTGCTCATCAATCAGCTGGACCACAGCATGCTTGTAACAAGGACTTGTAAGTTAACCTACCTGCTACTTTGTTCTATTTTAAGCACAGATTACCTGTAAAGATTCCTTTTAAAACCTACCTCTCGTGTGCAATTGTATATTAAATCAACCTTTTTTGGAAACTAAAAATACGGTCTCTTTGTGTTCTGAGTATACTTAATTTATTTAATTTATTGCAATTATCACCTTTGGTGATTGGTGGAGAAATCAATATAAATACAGCACCTGCTCTTAAATTATAAGCAGTGGCGAGTTGCTCTAGAGCTATTTTCCCCAAAATAAATAATTTTCTTCCAACATATATATATATATATATATATATATATATATATATATATACACACACACACACCTTAATGCAGTCAGAAATTTAATGTTACGTATATTCAACCTATGGTACCATGATCAACTAAGTTTTTGAAAATACATTAAATGGCACAGTAAAAGCACAGAAAAAAAATTGACATCTCTTTAATCTGCACTTCCCCCGTTGTAAAGGCCTAAAATACAAACTAACGCATGCGTCTAACTTCTCTTACCTGAGTACACAGTTGTGGAACGCATTGCCGCACAGCTTAAAAACTACTTATGAACTAACTAACTTTCGCAAATCCCTGAAGACCCACCTATTCAACAAGGCATACCAATAAGAGCAACAACTAGAAACGTAATACATAGCAACCTTCCCTATTATCAACACTGTTCTTGCTTATACCTACTTGTCTGAACCCCGACTACACTATTTTATATGACATCTCCACCTTACCTATTATCAGTAATATTTTATACTTACATTAACTTGTCTGAATTTCGATCATGCCACCTTCCATGTAACACTAACTGTTATCTCCTAATCAGTGCATTTTATCTAGCAAAAAAGGGTGCCGGTACTCAAATGCTAGGCCACTCTGCAGGGGTGGGGTGATCACTGAGGGACCCACCCCACAATAGCCAGGCCCCCTGCAACCAGTCACAGAATCTATGACAAGGAAGAATTGGTGTGTAGAGCCTGAGCTCTTTCATTAACACTTGAGGGCCATGGGTCAATTTTAGCAGATAATTAAAAAGGTGCCGATACTCAGTACCCCCAAGTACCCCCTCAAATAAAGCCCTGCTCCTAATCTACTATCTACTAATAACTACACATTGTAAGCCACATTGTGCCTGCAAAGAGGTGGGAAAATGTGGGATACAAATGCAATAAATAAATAAAATAAATAAATAAATATGGGAAACAACTTACTACCAGGTCATAAACAGACCTATGTCACTGGCAGGTAACTAAATGCAAATGTATTATTTAACTATTATGTTACATTCACAGGTCACCATCTTTGAACGAATTCAGCCGAAAGCAGTTTATGCTGCTTTACAATTAAATGCTCATCTTAGGAAAACATTAAAAGGCTAGCAAAAGATTCAAACTGCAGAACTGAATTATTTTTAGCTGAAAAAACTATCCTAGTCTGCAGTAAATAGAGTATTATTTGTAGTAGTAGACGGGATCTATTTACAGCTGTGTCTGAATTCCAGTGAGATGAGTGTACTTCACATTTTCCCCCAAACAAGGATTAATTATTATGGCAATGCAGTCACGCATGAAGCTATGCAATAGAAATGGTAAAGACCCATCCGACCATAAGTATAAACTGGAAGAATAATCTCTCTTAAGAGTAGATTCCGCTTTCTAAACAGTTTTCCATCACTCTATTTGTCATGGGGAATTTATTTGTTGTCTGAGGGCTGCTGTGCTGGAGAGAAAGCAAGTTTCTGAGATGGATGAATGGCGTCTCATCCCAAAAACAACATCCAAACAAAGATCTCAACCTCTCGCAGCGTTTTATGATTCTGCCGCACAGGCCACTTAGATTTACTATTGCTGTGATCCTCCATTCTTCACATTGTTTACAGATGCATTTGGAGTTCCCACTGCTATTCCACAGCTGTGGTGCCTCTATTTCAACTGGCTCTAACATTAGAGTGGAGTTCAGAGGCAAAGGCTAAAAATTTTGTTTTCACAACTAGATCATTTACCTAAACAGACAGCATTTTAAAGGCTGAAGAGGCATTTCTTATTGTTTCTTATTATTCTTATTATTATGTCTTACGATTGGCAGATCATAGCCAGTGCCGACTGCTGTTAGCTCGGAATTTGAGTCCCATCGGTATTGCTCCAAGAGCTCCAATCAAAACTGGTATTACCATCAATTTTCACTCCAGTCATTCCACTTCAATTTTTAAATCAAGGTATTTTGTTTATTTATTTATTCCAACATTTATATTCCACTCTATGGGGCCCTTTTACAGAGCTCCGGTAAGCTCAACGTGGGCTTACTGCTCACTCTTCCGGGGCTACTGCCAGCCTAATGTGGCTGCCGACGGCAGTCCCGCCATGAGCGCGCGCCATTTCAGGGGGAAAAAGAATCCCCACCCCCCACCCTGGAAATGGCTTGCGCGGTGGTAACCCGTCAGAAATCGGGCATCGCCGCACGGTTACCACTGGGTTAGCATGGGAGCCCTTATCACTGGCTCAGTGGGTGGTGGTAAGGGCTCCCTGTCGCATGGCCATGTGTACCTGGGGTCTTTTTACCCGCTGCAGTAAAAAAGGGCCCTGGTATGTGGGGAAAGCGTCCCACGTCACTAGCGCAGGGCCCTTTTTCCCACAGCTTGGTAAAAGGACTCCTATCTTACCAATTCTAGGTGGAGTACAAAATGATATAAATAATATTGTTTACAGATGCTTCTCATCAATTCTACTATTACTGGGCATTGCCACATCTATAAACTATATATTTTTCTTTTCTATGAGCATGATGCCAGAAGTGTACTTCGAGTGCCTGTCAGTTTGTACTTTAAAGGCGCGCAAGCTCTAGACTGCACCTTTACATCTGGGAGAATTCTGCATAAAATTTTTGAAAATTCTACAAAATTCTGCATTTGTAGTCTTTTTGCACAGAATTTCCCCATCATAAGGCCTGAAATCGCCAGCTCCTTCTCTCACTCCAACTCTTTCGCCCTCTAACTCCCAGCAAGACCTCTAATTCATTCTGTCCCCAAAGTCTTCTCCCACATGCAATACCTCCAACCCTTCACTCTCAGTCCCCCCTAGGCACACATCCCCACCTCTCAATTTCTCACTTCCTCTCCCTAGCTACCATTATATCTCCCACCCACCCCCCTCACACACACCAATGGCATACTCTTACCTTGTTCTGCCCTCACTCCCATCCCCATGGCACAATCCCAGCTTTCTCCGTCACTTCTCCCATTACCACAGCAAATACTCTGCTTTCCCTGCTCCCCTCTCATTTGATTTATTTATTTATTTATGCATTTATATCCCACACTTTCCCACCCATGGGCAGGCTCAATGTGGCTTACATTAGTTGAAAAAGGCTAACATCAATCTAGTAACAAACGATCAGATACATTAAGGGTGAAGTCATTGGTGAGGAAAGACAGAGGGGAAGAAATGAGAAAGGTGCAAAAGAATTCAATACGGCCGCATAACAGTAACAGTTCAGGAGTCACTAATGCAATGATTTACCGCATTTACACCCTAGGCAGTCCTTTTACAATGGCACGGTAAGCTACGGGCAGCATTGGCACACACCAATCAGGTGCTACCACCAGGCTATCACAAAAGCCCAGCAGTAGTGCCTGCCCCCAACATGCGCCATTTCAAGCATGCTTTTTTTTTTTAATTTCTGCGCCAGAGGAGCTTAACCGGTAGTGTTGTGTGCCGCCCAGTTAACACCAGGTTAGTGTGGGATCCCTTACTGCCTCCTAACTTAGGTGGCTGTTAGGGCTCCCCGAGGAAATAGCGTGAGGCATGTGTTTAACTTGCCACACAGCCATTTCCTTTGAAATAAAATGTCTTTTACCCGCTATGGTAAAAGGAGGCTTCAGTGCACACCAAATCCACACGCCAATGCCACAGCTGGCCCCCTTTTACCGCAGCGTGGTGGAAAAAAAATTTTTTTTTAACATATGTAAACAAGATTCTAACAATACAAAAGATAACCAAATCTCAACATTTACAATTGCCCAAAGCAGGTTTTTGTGGTCCTAAGGAACTGCAAATAATTCTCCATACACCTACTATCCTCCGGTAACTGATTCCACAAGGTGGGGCCAAAATAACAAAAGACAAGTTTCATGGTAGTTGTTCACTTGACCATAGAGGAGGAAGTCGCAATAAAGTTCGCTGTGAAGAACACAATTTCCGTGAGGAATATACCTATTAATCACAGTAAAGAGGTAACTAGGAACTCTCAATCAAAAAGCTTTAAATACAAGCAAAAACAACTTTGAAATTCATCCTTGCTGACACTGGTAACCAATTCAACTCTGCCAAAACAGGTGTTATATGATCAAATTTCTTCTTGTCCGTAATCAAACAGGTCACCATATTTTCTACCAACTGTAATCTTTTTAAACTGAGTCAACCCCTGAAATCCAGTTTACGTGACAGAGCATGTATAATTTTCACCAGATTTGTTTTAGTCAATACTGGCCTCAACTGACATATCATTCTTAATTGGAACTAGCAAGATTTCATCACATTATTAATCTGAAGATTTAATTTCATTTGATCATCACAATGAAATCCTAACATTACCAGACTGAACAATGATAAATTCTTTGTCCTGAAGAAAGGGTTTAAATTCTAAAGAGGAGAAATCCACATATCTGCTGACATCCATATTTAGAACCAGTTCTTGATTATTCAGCCAGTCCCCCCAAATTTTTGATTGAATTTTGTGATGACATCATGCTGATCATCCTTCACGAAAATAGCCAATAGAGTGGATACCCTGGAGAGAGTAGAAACAATGAGAAGGGATCTCCGAACGTTAGAAGAATGGTCGAGAGTCTGCCGGTTGGGAGGTTGAGAGGGTAGCTCCTACCACAGGTCTGCTGAAGATAATTTATATATGGGTTATCGTATAAAGAAACTTTGAAAGAAGATAGACAACTGTTATAATTGTGTGTGAAATGTGATGATGACAATTTTCTGGATTTATTTCAGATTTATGTTCTCCTGATGACGCAAACAAGCAAAACATGCCAGCATGTCGGGAACTCAAGTAACTACAAGGGAATGAAAAAACATTTTTAAGACACCTTTCAGTACACTTTTTTTCACGGATCACACAAGGCAGCCACCGAACATTATGAGACCTATGGCCATCTCCATATAAGTAAGTGATTGATGCATGACAGTTTATACTGTAATTTTAGATGTTTGAAAGCTCGTCTTAAAGTATTGCTTCAATAAATCTCATGGGGTAGAGGAGGAGGATTCTGGTGCGATGATGGCTTGATGGACATGGCACATGTTAGAACTGCCAGTCGATTCGAGTGGTGGCCCAGTCACTGAGCACTATTTGCATATAAAGTGCAGTGGAGGAGTGGCCTAGTGGTTAGGGTGGTGGACTTTGGTCCTGGGGAACTGAGTTCGATTCCCACTTCAGGCACAGGCAGCTCCTTGTGACTGGGCAAGTCACTTAACCCTCCATTGCCCCATGTAAGCCGCATTGAGCCTGCCATGAGTGGGAAAGCGCAGGATACAAATGTAACAAAAATAAAATAGATACTATTGGAGATTCTACATGGAATGTTGCTACTAGTGGAGATTCTACATGGAATGTTGCTACTATTGAGATTCTGTTGCTACTATTGGAGATTCTACATGGAATGTTGCTACTATTGGAGATTCTACATGGAATGTTGCTATTCCACTAGCAACATTCCATGTAGAAGGCTGCGCAGGCTTCTGTTTCTGTGAGTCTGACGTCCTGCACGTACGTGCAGGACGTCAGACTCACAGAAGCAGAAGCCTGCGCGGCCACATTGGTGATCTGCAAGGGCCGACTTCTACATGGAATGTTGCTAGTGGAATAGCAACATTCCATGTAGAATCTCAAATAGTAGCAACAGTGGAGGAGTGGCCTAGTGGTTAGGGTGGTGGACTTTGGTCCTGAGGAGCTGAGTTCGATTCCCACTTCAGGCACAGGCAGCTCCTTGTGACTCTGGGCAAGTCACTTAATCCTCCATTGCCCCATGTAAGCCGCATTGAGCCTGCCATGAGAGGGAAAGCGCGGGGTACAAATGTAACAAAAATAAAATAGATACTATTGGAGATTCTACATGGAATGTTGCTACTATTGGAGATTCTACATGGAATGTTGCTATTCCACTAGCAACATTCCATGTAGAAGGCTGCGCAGGCTTCTGTTTCTGTGAGTCTGACGTCCTGCACGTACGTGCAGGACGTCAGACTCACAGAAGCAGAAGCCTGCGCGGCCACATTGGTGATCTGCAAGGGCCGACTTCTACATGGAATGTTGCTAGTGGAATAGCAACATTCCATGTAGAATCTCAAATAGTAGCAACAGTGGAGGAGTGGCCTAGTGGTCAGGGTGGTGGCTTTGGTCCTGGGGAACTGAGGAACCGAGTTCGATTCCCACTTCAGGCACAGGCAGCTCCTTGTGACTCTGGGCAAGTCACTTAACCCTCCATTGCCCCATGTAAGCCGCATTGAGCCTGCCATGAGTGGGAAAGCGCAGGGTACAAATGTAACAAAAATAAAATATTTAAAAAAATATTTTAAAAAGTAAGAAAGGTTTCTGGACTGTATTACTGAATTAATCTACTGAGAAATCAAATTATTGTGTATACCCCAGAGTATTTGATATATTAAATTTTAACTTCCAGACCCTCGACCTTTCTTGTAATGTTCGGGGATCCCTTCTCATCGTTTCTACTCCCTCTAGGGTATCCACTCTATTGGCTATTTCCGTGTCATCCGCAAAAAGGCAAACCTTTCCTTCCAACCCTTCAGCAATATCTCCCACAAATATATTAAACAAAATAGACCCCAGCACCGACCCCTGAGGAACTCCACTGCTCACCTTCCTTTCCTCTGAGCGGATTCCATTTACCACCAACTTCTGCCACCTGTCGGTCAACCAGTTTCCTATCTAGTTCACCACTTTCAGTCCTAAGTTCAACCCTTTCAGCTTATTCACGAGTCTTCTGTGGGGGACTGTATCAAAGGCTTTGCTGAAGTCCAAGTAGATTACATCTAGTGCACGTCCCTCATCCAGTTCTTTGGTCACCCAGTCAAAAAAGTCAATAAGATTCATTTGGCAGGATTTTCCTTTGGTAAAGCCATGTTGCCTTGGGTCCTGTAACCCATTAGCTTCTAGAAATTTTACTATCCTATAGATTTGGACACCTTTTTTTCAGTAACCAAAGAAACATTTTCCCAAGTTATCCCTGCAGTACTGGTACAAGTATCATCTGAAGGATAACATGCCAATACTGATTCCTGCAATGGATTACTAATCTGAGACAAATCAAGGGGTCTGTTTACTAAGCTGTGCTAGCGGCTTCCGTGTGGCTGTGTCAGCATGAGCACACAGCCAGCTGCGCTAGCAGCTTAGTAAACCCCAGCGCAAGTATTTTCATCTAAAAAAAAAAAAAAAAATCAGAAAAACCAGCACTGGTCAGAGAATCATTAAACTCTACAGGATTAGGTAAAGATGTAAGATTACTACTACCACTACTAAATGGACTTGGGAAAAATCCACAATTCCGGGAATAACATGTATAGAATGTTTGCACGTTTGGGAACCTCGCCAGGTGCCCTTGGCCTGGATTGGCCGCTGTCGTGGACAGGATGCTGGGTTCGATGGACCTTTGGTCTTTTCCCAGTGTGGCATTACTTATGTACTTATGTACGGTAATCATTTCTATAGCGCTACTAGTCATATACAGCGCTATACACATTATATGTAGGTACTGTCTCTGTCCCTAGAGGGCTCACAATCTAAAATTTTGTACCTGGGGCAATGGAGGATTAAGTGATTTGCCCAATGTCATAAGGAGCTGTAGTGGAAATCAAACTCAGGTTGCCAGGATCAAAGACCGCTGCATTAACCATTAGGCCACTCCACCACTTTTACTTTTCAAAATCTGTTGATAATACCTAATGATTTCCTAACTTTAATTTTTAATTCAACAGGCGGATTCTTTCTGCATTTCCTCTCTGATTGTCTAACTTGACGTTTTAAAAGGAATAACCCTTGATGATACCATAATGGGTTACATCTGTGAGGTCCTGAAGTTGTCTGAACATCTAAAACCTCATTTGCCATTTTTTCAAGCATTTCAATCCAAAGCTCTACCCCTCCTCCAAACTTACATCCGAGGGGGATGTTACAAAGAGAACTATTGTTTTTGCAGTATCATTCCACACCAAGTGTTTTTTTTACACTTTGGGGGGGGGGGGGGCCTTTTACTAAGCCGCGGTAAAAAGTAGCCTGCAGTACTATGGACACATGTTTTGGCCGTGTGCTGGACCATTTTTTACCATGGCTGGGAAAAAAGGCTATTTTTAATGGGCCAGGAAATGGGTGTGCCCTGAAATTAAAAATAGTGTCCGAGCCCTTACCGCCACCCACTGACCTAGCGGGATAAGTGCTCACGTGCTATCTGTGTGGCAACCAGGCAGTGCGTGCCAACTGCTCATTACCTCTGGGAATGTCTCCCACGGTAGAAAATTATTTTCTACCTCAGGATTCTGCATGCGCCAAACTCAGAATTACCACCAGGAGCACATTAGCCTGGCGATAGTGCTGTTGGCGTGCACTAACCGCACGTTAGCCCTTCATTTTCTTCATTCATGTAGATAACTAAAGGCAAATCTAAACAGAATTTAAAACTACAATGTATAAAATAATGATCCAACCAATAAACTGGAAAATTATCAACTGAAATCATTTTAACTACCAAATCCTGAGTCACAAAAATTTAATCTAGGAAATTATCATACTTATGGGTAGAAGTTTGAACTAATGAGACAAAACAAAGATTTTTCATAGATTCCCTAAACAGCAAATGCATACCATTCCTTTCACGGCCTTTTGGCATGTTAAAGTCACCCAAAATCGATAATCTGCTGTACCTCTGGGAAAGTTCAGAAATAAATTCTAACAAAAAAAAAAATACTATCAGAAGAGGCATCAGGTGGATTATAAACTAATAGGTCACAAAACCTCTAGGGTATACTCTCTTTCTCTGCCTCCCCCTCCCCCCCCAAAAAAACAAAAACAAAATCCCCATGGCATACATTCTGCTTTCACTGTCTTCCCAATCTCCATGGCACACTTTCATTTTGCTTTGCCCCTCCACCTCCCATAAGAATGGCCATATTGGGTCAGACCAACGGTCCATCTAGCCCAGTATCCTGTTTCCAACAGTGGCCAATCCAGGTCACAGGTACCTGGCAGAAACCCAAATAGTGGAAACATTCCATGCTACCAATCCCCAGGCAAGCAGTAACTTCCTCCTGTCTGTCTCAGTAGCAGACTATGGAATTTCCCTCCAGGGACTTGTCCAAACTTTTTAAAACCCTAGATATGCCCTAGATATGCTAACAACTGTTACTACATCCTCTGGCAAAGAGGTCCAGAGCTTAACTATTCGTTGCGTGAAAAAATATTTCCTCCTATTTGTTTTAGAAGTGTTTCCTTATAACTTTGAGTGTCATCTAGTCTTTGTACTTTATAAGAGTAAAACATTGATCCACTTCTACTCGTTCTACGCCACTCAGGATTTTGTAGGCCTCAATCATATCTCCCCTCAGTCATCTCTTTTCCAAGCTGAAGAGCCCTAACCTATTTAGCGTTTCCTCACCTTGCTCTACCCCCCCCCCCCACCTACCCTTCCCATGGCACACACTCATCTTGCTCTGCCCCACCACCTTCCCCTTAGAAAACTCTCACCTTGCTCTGCCCCTCCTCCCATGTGAAACTTACCTTGCTGTGCCTCCTCTCATCTTCATGGCACAGTCTCACCTTGCTCTCCTTCTATGCACACAATCATATTGTTCTGCCCTCACCATCAGACGCGTAGCCAAGTTGAGGGCACGGGGAGAGTGTAGAGCAGACTGCCGACAACACCGCTGCGTATTTTAAATGCAACAGATCATGTCAAAAATAGGCGCCGGAACAAGTCCATTTGGGGGAGTGGACGCTCTCCTGGCGACCCACCTAGATATGCCTCTGCTCACCCTCCACCCTTCCCCACAGTGACCATGGTTCATGTGAGCAGTGGGGCTTAAGCTTACAGACCAGGTGACAGTGACCTGATGTGCAGTGGTTCACTTCTTCCTCCTCCTGCTGCGGGCGACACATTGAAGAGAGACTCAATGTCAGCACTTCACAGAATTCTACAGAGCAAGTGCAGAACTGTGTGCATTCTGTGGGGGGTAGGAATTGCGTGCAAATTCTACACTGTGCAGCTCCACAAAAATCCCCCACGATTAAACCTTATCAATGGTATGATCCCAATAGCTGTTTGCTACAGTAAAACCATACTTTTTGCAGATTCCAGTGGATTAGTTTAGCTACTTGATCATGGCATCGTTTATAGTGAGTTCGGGCTAATTTGCTACAGGCACAGATTAGATGGTCTACAGTTTCATCGCTGGCTTTGCATAATCAGCATTTGCTGTCATTTGAAATACAATATTAGCTTTCATAACATTTGTTTATATTGCTTGCTCTTGGGCTGCTAAGATCACTCCTTCAGTTTGTTTTTCTAAGCACTTCAATTTTCATCCATTGCCATCATAGAAGATTGATGGAAAATGTGACAAAAACCTATGTATTTTTGCCATGCAGTGGTTTGCCTTTCCAGTTGTTGAACCTGAATTCTAATTCTTTCATTTTATATGCTTCCAGTAATTTTTAGTTGCAGACTTCAATGAACGTGGGCGCTTTGCTTTTTGTAATATAGTCATTCAGGCCATTCTTTTTTTCTTCAATTGCTATTACCATCAATATAATTATTATTTAGCTCACACTTTTTCAATGGCAGCTCAATAAAGGTTATATTCAGGTACTGTAGTAAGAAAGAGTCTTTTTTTTTTTTCTTTTACTCTCAGTTTGTTTCACTCACTCCCTTGTTCATAGGAAAACAATATCCATATTAAAAGACAATAAAAATTCATCTCACTTTACAGAAAATTGATTAAGGGCAATTCTACATAGGGATGCCTATTAGGAGCCTTTTGTACAAGGAAAAGTAGGCAGTCACATTTCCCTACAGAGTATTAGCATATCAGGTAAGTTGCATCTATATTTTAAGTGCGATCACATACACCAGTCCTAGAGCTGGTATAAATGATTGCACCTAAAATGTTAAAGAATGCACATAGATTCTAGTAGTTTACAATCTACATGCATAAATCTGCATCCTGCCCACAATTCACCCCGTGAACACCCACCTGCAGAGCACATGCTAATCAAATACTGGCAGGTACTCACAAAATAGCAATTACCAGAAACTGTATATTTCCATGCCAAAATCTAGGTGGTGGTGTTTAGAATTACCCCCATTATGTGTATACTAGACTCACAATTTGCATATTAGACCAATGACATTATTACTATGTACAAAGTGTTTATACTAAAACTAATCTGTCTAATATCTTAAAACTAGAAAATTAAATTTTGCACTAACAGCAGGAGTGCACATCCTCTTGATTCACTAAAACCAAAACATAGTAACAAAGATGTATTTTCAAAGCACTTAAGACTTTCAAAGTTACGTGGAGAGGCATTTTTGATATGACGTCTAAGTCGGACTTGGATGTTTTGCGTTAAACATGCGAAACCCGAATAGGAAATACTTCTATTTTCGAAACAGCAAAATGTCCATCTTTTTTTTTTTCTTCTGAGAACGGCCACATGCAAGATGTTTTCGTACACTGTGAGTTTATCTTTTTGGGGCATTTTTGAAAAAAAAAAATCCAAGTGAAAAATGTTGCCTTATTCGTTCTAAAAACAGGTCCAGACCAAAACAAAGTTTTAGACCTAGACATTTTTGTTTTGTTCCATTATGGCTGTAAAACGTCCAAATGTTAGGAATTCCCTGAGCCCACCCCTAACAGGCTCCCCCCTTTGTGATTTGGACACACTGCAGACGAATTGCATAGATAAGTGTCTGCAAAATAGGGTTTGAAAATACCAATTTGGACGTTTTGCAAAGAAAAATATCCAAATAGTGCTTTATGACAGTTCTTGGAATTTTTTCTCTTTTGAAAATGAGCTCCATACTGCCTGAATTTCTCTGCAAGGATCCTTTTTCCTGTCTCAGAACGTTTTAGCCCATCATTACAGTACAGCCTGCTATCTTTCCATGTACTGCCCCATCCTCCTATCTCTATCTAAAACCTTCTTTACACCAGACTTCAAGCCACTTATTGAACTCCTCTGTTTTACGTAGTCTTTCCTCTCTCTTTCTATATGTAGGAGTAACTTCTGAAAAAGCTGCAGTCAAAACCAAAGACTTGAGTCCCTCCCAAGCTTATGGAATGCTCTCCGTGCTCCAAACTTGCTATTATTGGCCAGTTCATTTGTCCCCAGGTGGATTACAATATCAGTATTAGAATCCTTACTCTCGTCTCAGATCACATTCAGTATTTGGTTGGTACTTCTGGTAGCAGAGGATCCTGTAAGGCATTTCACCAGATTGGGACCCTTGAACTGTGTTCTTACCTTAATGCCTCTTATAATAGTGTCTCCTAGCAGTAAGAATTTTATGCTTTGAGCCAATTTGTCATGGTTTTTGGCAGGTCTTTTGGATTGAGTTACATCCCTTGCCCCTGGTTCCATCTCAGTACTTCTTTTCTGATCTTCATAATACTCCAGTACAGCAAAGGAATTATATAAGGCCAAAGGTTAGGAGGGTAAATGCCTCTGTGACACAGGTCATAATCTACCTGAACCTACTGTGACCCATCTATCCTTCTGTTGCTTTATTCTCTGTACCTAGATCCAAAGTGGGGGGTGGACCAAGAAACTTCCAGGAATCAAGTGTAAAAAAAAAACTCTTTTATTGACAAAGCACCATCAATTAAAGAGACCCAACACACAGTCATGTTTCAGCTGATGTTCACCTGCTTCAAGGGTCACAAAAACTCTGTCAAATGTTTTACTGAGTGAGAGGAAGTTGTGAAACAAAGCCCAAATTCAGCAGCAACAGCGAAGCACAAACAGAAGATAAATAAGCCAGCTGCTCGACGCAAGGGTAAAGCTGCAAAAGCAGGGAAACAATAAATGCTTCGCAGGCCTCTTCTCATACGTCTTCTGCTACAGACTCCATACCATTTTGGTTGCCTCTCTCTTAACTGCTTCTTTTTATATCCTTGGTAAAATATGACTTCCAAAATTGAACTCAGTTCTGCAAGTGGAGCCTCACCAGTTACTTCCCACCTCTTCTCTGTTACTACTCTTATAAAGAGTAACCACATCAGTCCTCCCCAATCCTCTGAACCCTCTCTCATCCCCAAGGATCTATTAAATACATCCTTTAGAGGGACCCACCAAAACTTCTCAAAGCTCTCTCTGTATCCTAGAACGTATCTCATTTGTCCCCAGGCTTTGTCAACTTCAGAGTCAGCACTCAAGAAAAAGATCTAGGTGTCAATGTAGATAATATGCTGAAATCTTCTGCTCAGTGTGCAGTGGCGGCCAAAAAAGCAAACAGGATGCTAGGGAATTATTAGGAAAGGGATGGTGAATTAGATCGAAAATATTATAATGCCTTTGTATTGTTCCATGGTGTGACCTCACCTTGAGTACTGCATTCAGTTCT
Organism: Microcaecilia unicolor; assembly: GCF_901765095.1. NCBI lineage: Eukaryota > Metazoa > Chordata > Amphibia > Gymnophiona > Siphonopidae > Microcaecilia > Microcaecilia unicolor. Next base: position 352,473,735 of record NC_044035.1, on the reverse strand, counting down.
AGTTGACGTATCTCAAAAAAGATATAGCGGAATTAGAAATAGTTCAAAAAAGAGCAACCAAAATGATAAAGGGGATGGAATTCCTCTCATATGAGGAAAGGCTAAAGAGGTTAGGGCTCTTCAGCTTGAAAAAGAGATGGATGAGGGGAGATATTGATTGAAGTCTACAAAATCCTGAGTGGTGTAGAATGAGTAGAAGTAAATCGATTTTTTTACTCGTTTCAAAAGTACGAAGACTAGGGAAACTCAAAGAAGTTACATGGAAACATTTTAAAAACAAATAAGAGGAAATATATTTTCACTCAATGAATAGTTAAGTTCTGAAACTCTTTGCCAGAGGATGGAGTAACAGTGGTTAGCATATCTGGGTTTAAAAAAAAGGTTTGGTCAAGTTCCTGAAGGAAAAGTCCATAGTCTGCTACTGAGACAGCTACTGCTTGCCCTGGGACTGGTAGCATGTAATGTTGATACTATTTGGGTTTCTGACGGGTACTTGTGTCCTGGCTTGGCCACTGTTGGAAACAGGATACTGGGCTAGATGGACCATTGGTCTGAGCTAGTAAGGCTATTCTTATGTTCTTATGTAACTTTTAGTTTATAAAGATGTTCATAAATGCTTTCTTCCATGAATGGTGTGGTATCTGCTCCATTCATACATGTGCCTTTGTCATTCATTCATTCCGGTGGCATAGGCACAGGGGGGCCTTGGGCTCCCCCAATTTGGGTTCAGGCCTTCCAAAGTCTGCTAGTTTGGCTGGTGGGGTTCCCCAAGCCCTGCCAGCAAAAGCTTTCCTGTGACGATATTTACCACCACGCTGCCTGCCCTACGTCACGCATATGCTCGGTTTTCCAATTATTTTGTTGTTATTTCAGGCCATTCCATAGTATATTCATAGTAACATAGTAGATGACGGCAGAAAAAGACCTGCACGGTCCATCCAGTCTGCCCAACAAGATAAACTCATATGTGCCAGTTTTTTTTTTGTATACCTTACCTTGATTTGTACCTGTCTTTTTCAGGGCACAGACCGTATAAGTCCGCCCAGTACTATCCCCGCCTCCCAACCACCAGCCCCGCCTCCCACCACCGGCTCTGGCACAGACCGTATAAGTCTGCCCAGCACTATCCCCGCCTCCCAACCACCAGACCCGCCTCCCACCACCGGCTCTGGCACAGACCGTATAAGTCTACCCAGCACTATCCCCGCCTCCCAACCGTCTCTGCCACCCATTCAAGGCTAAGCTCCTGAGGATCCCTTCCTTCTGAACAGGATCCCTTTATGTTTATCCCACGCATGTTTGAATTCCGTTACCGTTTTCCTCTCCACCACCTCCCGCGGGAGGGCATTCCAAGCATCCACCACTCTCTCTGTGAAAAAATACTTCCTGACATTCTTCTTGAGTCTGCCCCCCTTCAATCTCATTTCATGCTTTTCTGTGTTGTTCTTGTGATTGTCTATATTTTGTGAACACTACCTATTTTGCCTTTATTTTTGCAACCACTTGTTTGGAGAACCATAGCAGTTTCCTTTTCCTTTTATTTACTTTTCTTACATAAAGATCAGTTGGCCCTTTTACTTTACTCCACCATTTTTCCACTTCCCTTATTTCCTCCCACCCTGCCTCCCTGTTTAGCTCAAACAATTAGGACTGTTGTGTTCAACCACTAATTCTTTCATTTCTGGGCTGTTTGTGGCAGTTTTTTTTCTAACTTTACAGTATGACAAAGAGCAATAGTAAGGCAAAGATTTCTTTTTACAAAGCTGCACACACTCCCCACTGTTACAGTTTGTTATTCCAATCAGTGAATCATGTGCATTTCCTTTTGCTTCTAACAGAGGATGGACTGTCTTCAGGAGTCTGTTTTGGACATCTTTCAAGAGGCTCATTGGAACGTCTTGAAAGACTGACTACGGTTCATCTTTTATTCAGCTGCTGTTATTGATATTTAAATATGTTGTGAAGAAACATCCACTGCAACACAGTTCTCCCCTTCTTTTGAAAGAAAATTGTCATTTTCATGCAGCTTCACTGCTCTGCACCTTACTTTTAATAAGAACAGTTTTAGACTCAAGTACCACTGCGTGATGCTAGTCTCTCACTTGCTCTAGTCATTTTAGAAAGATGCGATCAGGACAAAGATGCTCCACTAGATATAATCTTGGAGTGTTACAGAAAGTTGTAGGAAGACACTCCATCTCTACCACAAAGTAATTATGATCCAAAAACAATTTCCTGCTGAGAAAAAAAGTACAAGATCACAAGCAAGCAAGCTTTCGCCCTATTTCTCCACGGGAGGTTTCTGTCTTCCCTGAGCTCACCTTAAAGACACCTGTGCTTCAGTTTCACAGGTATATCACTCCATTCAAACTCCCCCACCTGCTTGTAGGTCCCTAACTAGCATGCATCAGACACTTGAAACCAGAAGCAAGGACCCCTCAGAATTTACTGCCTTCCACTCTAGCCCCTCTCCTCCCCAACTGGACAAGTGAAAAACCTATTTTCTTCCCACTTGAATTCTTCAAAGAACCCTGCTTTCAGACTGCCTTCTGATTTGTTAGTTGAGAAAAGGAACAGTCCACAGAAGTTTGATCACAGGTCTGAAATACTGTTACAGTATAGTATACAGAAGTTTCTTTATTGCTCTGACGCTCTCTCAAATACTAATGACCATCTAAATTTTATTTATTTTATTTATTGTATTTGTATCCCATGTTTTCCCACCTCTTTGCAGGCTCAATGCGGCTTACAATATATCATGGATAATGGAAATAGCAAAAGATATACATTTGGTTTTACAGAAGGATTTTGGGTTACATGGTCATGAAGTACAAGATAGTGGCATTACAGAAGGCATTGACAGACATTAGGAATACGAGATAATAGTGTTACAGAAGACATGTACTTAGGACTGACATTTGAGTGTGGTCTGTCACAGGAGATGCAAAGATAAAGAAGAAATGTAGGATAAAGATCCTGTAAACACTAAAAATGACCCAGGCATCTTCCTTTATGGCTGGGATAATAAATCAAGTAATATTTTCTGTCTCCTCAACTGTATATGGCTGGATTTACAGAACTGAGCCCTCTGTGAATAAACTAGTCAGTCTTCATTGTAAGTCAACACATTGTGATTTTAACATTTAATCCATAAATCTTTTGAATGTCACATATGCTCCATGAAAGCGTAGTATATTTATAAAATACAAAAGGCATGGCAAAAGGCAGTTTTTCCTGGAGGGTTACTTGACTTGCCCAGAGTGACAAGGAGCTGCAGTGGGAATCGAACACAATTCCCCAGGATCAAACTCTGCTGCACTAACCACTAGGCTACTCCTCCAATCAGAATAAAAATCCAGAGCAGCAGTCAGAAAAAAAAAGTAAAAATCCAGAGCAGGAATGAACAGCCCTTCAGGGTAGGCCTCTGTGAGTTATAGATAAGGAACGGGAAGCATGGCCAAGCTAGGAGCGTTCACAGTGAAACACTGCAAATTGCTCACCTCCTAGCTTGACAGAATCCAGGCCCTTCCTTGTCTATAGAACTCTGATCTTTTAAGTACATGTTCCTGTGCACATGGTGACTGACTGTACCCTGGATGGAACCACTCCCTTTGCAATGAGGCTCAGCTACAAGAGGATGATGCTTACTCATAAGTTACCAGGCAAGGGCGTATACTTGATCCACAAACCAATAAGAAAGTTTTGTTCTACTTTATACTGTGCCTTGGCTGTATCTTTGGAGGGTCCACAACTTACACCTGCTCACACTATCATATACCCAATTAACTTACATAGCGCATATTTGCAAGAGGACATACACAGGGGCACAGCATGGGTGAGACACAGGCGGGGCACCAACTTACGTGCCTATCTTACAGCTCTATGGCTGGCTTAATCATGACCACCTAAATGTTAAGCACATTAATATCCAGTTACACTAGTATTCTATAATAGAGAGCAGGCACTACTTTCCTTTATGGACTAGGTTCCTGTCGCACCCTCTGGGCACCTAGCTGGAGGCATCTAGTCATAGAATTGCCCTCTTTATGCCCTAATTCTGGATAAACATGTTTTGTATCTCTTTCCACTATTTAACAGATTTACGTGAAAATCTATTTCTGTCAGGCTGACTGACTACACAGTCTTGTGGACTTTCCCAGCTGGCTATAAATCCGTTCTGAGCTAAGAAGAAATTCATATACTATTATCTTGGCCTGTTTGCTGCAGTATTCTTTTTAAGTATGTTGGACTTGTTTAAAGCTTTCTTTGGATTAAAATACTATTGTTTTACCACATGCCATACTACATTCATCCCACTAGGGAACTCTTCCCACATTTCCTTTACTAAGCCAAGGATTTGCTGGAGATAGGTTGCATTTAACAGCTCAAAATGGGAAAAACTGTGGAAAAGTAAAGGACCACTTGACTAGAAACATCAAATTAAGTAATTTATTTTAGTGATATGGTTTGTTGTGAATGAGTATGCTGTTTTGGCGTTTTAATAAATCAATCAAATTATCAATTAATCTGTAGGTAATATAATGAAGTCCTTAAAAACTATTTTTAACAAGGTGCATGTTTCCAATAGTAGCTAAGACACAAAACTAGTTTTATTTTTATTTATTTTTTGTTACATTTGTACCCTGTGCTTTCCCACTCATGGCAGGCTCAATGCGGCTTACATGGGGCAATGGAGGGTTAAGTGACTTGCCCAGAGTCACAAGGAGCAGCCTGTGCCTGAAGTGGGAATTGAACTCAGTTCCTCAGTTCCCCAGGACCACCACCCTAACCACTAGGCCACACCTCCACTATGATTATTTGATAACTCTTAAGGAAAATCCACAAGTGAAAAAACTTTTAAGACAGACTAATACGCTTAAGTCTCCACAGGGAGTAAAACATCTTCTTTACAACGGCTGTTACTTGACTTTCTAGAGTAAGATGGCTATCGAGAATAACACCTAAGATTTTAAGGCTAGTTGAGATAGGGAGAGAATAAGCTGGGGTGTTTATGGTTTTAGGCTTATAAGCAGTAAAGGCAGATGAGATGACAAGACAATGAGTTTTTTCGGTGTTCAATTTCAGCTGAAATGAGTTGGCCCAGGAGTCCATGATGCTCAAACAACGTTCAATATCATTTGAGATATTAAAGAGGTCATGACTGAAGGGGATATAGATCGTAATATCATCTGCATAAATGAATGAACGGAAGCCCACTATGCATGTTTCCAATAGTAGCTAAGACACAAAACTAGTTCTATGATTATTCGATAACTCTTAAGGAAAATCCACAAGTGAAAAAACTTTTAAGACAGACTATTGTGATACTGACTTGTTTTTTATAAAGCATGCACTCTGATATTGCCAAGGAACAGAGACCTCTTTAATCTTTAATTCAAATCTGATCAGCTTTTCCAAGATGATGGAAAATGAATAAAGCACAATTTTAGGAAATAAGGGATAGAAGACATTAAGGAAATAAACAAAAGACTAGGGTTAGTATCTTTAAGATATTTATAAAATGTGATTTTCATCTGTTAAGACTGCTGCAGAAAATGTTGGTGACTTACAATATAGCTTTATGGTGATATTTTGTATGTTTGCAATTTGTTCTTTTTACAGGTATTTGTTTGTAATATGACCATTCGCATGCATTGATAATTCAATTGCACTCTGCTCTGATGGGTTTTAATCACAGATGTAAAAAGCATCATGGATTTGATATACTGCTTTTCCATGGTAGAACCAAAGCAACTTACATTTACTATATGCAGGTACTTTCTGTATCCCTAGTGGGCTCACAATTTTTTTTTTATTTTGGTTCATTTTTAGACCAGTTTTCATTTCATTTGGTACATTTATATTTGGGGACTGGGGAAACAATTCTGGATTCTAACAGTGGGGTCTTCTACCCATTTCTTATGGAGCTTTGCGTAGGAAGCTGCACAACAGAGAAAAATTGTCTAAACCATAAAGTACACTTTAGTAGTAACAGTAAAAATGAACATTTAAAAAATCCTTTATTTATTTATTTAGATTTTGCTCACACCTTTTTCAGTAGTAGCTCAAGGTGAGTTACAGTCAGGTACTCTGGATATTTCTCTGTCCCAGGAGGGCTCACAATCTAAGTTTGTACCTGAGGCAATGGAGGGTTAAGTGACTTGCCCAAGATCACAAGGAGCAGCAGTAGGATTTGAACTGGCCACCTCTGGATTGCAAGACCAGTGCTCTAACCACTAGGCCACTCCTTTAAATACAGAGCAGATATCCTTAGGATTTACAAAGCTCTAAGCAGGTTTCGTGGACTGTGCTTTGGCTCTGCAAGTACATATTAAGGAGTTATTTCTATAAAGGTTTCTCTACATGTAAAGTCTATTTACACATTAAAAAGCCCTTTTATTAAACATTTGTTTACTTTCTAACAAGTACCTGGGGAGATCAGGACATATAGCTGCTCACCACTTATCAAATGTTTTACACGGCTTCAGCAAAGAGCTTTTTCTCTCTCTTCTCCCGGGCTGAAACTTGAGCAAAAGCTAGTACAATCCACATGAAATGAGCTCCTGGGCCAATCAGAGCCCAGAACAACAAATTTCAAAAATAGCTGGTTACATCACTACAGACATTTCCTTTATCTGTCTGCTAACTAAAAGAAGGAATGGTCATCCCTCTGTAACAGTTTTAAATAAACATGCACCACCTGCTGGCCAAACTACAGAAATATACTTTAAGAAATACCCAATGCATTTTGGAACACACTGTTCTGTCATACATGTCCTCTAGTTTTACCACTTTCCCTTCTCTGAAAAATATTTGTTTCTATTTTAATACCTTTCAAGTATGTAAACATCTGTATCATATGGGGAAGGGAATGGGACTTGATATACCACATTTCTGTGGTTTTTGCGACTACATTCAAAGTGATTTACATAGTATACGCAGATACTTATTTGAACCTGGGGCAATGGAGTGTTAAGCGACTTGCCCAGTCACAAGAAACTGAAGTAGGAATCAAACCCAGTTCCCCAGGATCAAAGTCCATGCACTAACTACTAGGCTACTCCTTCACTCTATCTCCCCTGTCCCTCCTCTCCTCTAGGGAGATTCCGCGTTAGAAGTTATGGACCTAGAAAGGGATCTGGGAGTCATCATTGATAAGACGTTGAAAACTTCTGCTCAGTGTGCTGCGGCGGCTAAGAAAGTGCACAGAATGTTGAGTATTATTAGGAAAGGGATGGAAAACAAACACGAGGATGTTATAATGCTGTTGTATCGCTCCATGGTGCGACCGCACCTCGAGTATTGTGTCCAATTCTGGTCGCCGCATCTCAAAAAAGATATAAAGGAATTAGAAAAGGTGCAGAGAAGGGCGACGAAAATGATAAAGAGAATGGAACGACTTCCCTATGAGGAAAGGCTGAGAAGGTTAGGGCTCTTCAGCTTGGAGAAAAGGCGGCTGAGGGGTGATATGATAGAAGTCTACAAGATAATGAGCGGAGTACAGCGGACAGATGTGAAGCGATTGTTTACACTTCCAAACAACAACAAAACCAGGGGACACAAGATGAAGCTAGCATATGGTAGACTTAAAACAAATAGGAGAAAGTTTTTCTTTACTCTGCATGTAGTTATACTCTGGAACTCGTTGCCGGAGAATGTAGTGACAGCAGCTGGCCTTAAGGAATTTGAAGGGGGTTTGGACAGATTCCTGAGGGAAAAGTCCATTGAACATTATTAATTTTTTTTTTTTTTTTTTGGGGGGGGGGTTTGCCAGGTTTTTGAAGCCTGGATTGGCTGCTGTCGGAGACAGGATGCTGGGCTTGATGGACCCTTGGTCTTTTCCAGTATGGTGGTGCTTATGTAGGGTATACATATTCAAGACTTCCAGTCTCTTCTCATATGTCCTTTGGTGCAAGCCCCATATCATTCTTGTTGCCTTCCTCGGGACAGCTTCTTCTTTCATCTTTAGCAAGATATGGCCTCCAAAACGAAACACAATACTCCAGGTGGGGCCTCACCAATGACTTGTACAGAGGCATCAACAGCTCCTTTCTTCCGCTGGTTACACCTCTCTCTATACAGCCTACCATCCTTCTGGCTATGGCCACCGCCTTGTCACACTGTTTTGTTGCCCTCAGATCCTCTGATAGTATCATCACAAGATCCCCTCCCTGTCTGTTCATATCAGCCTCTCACTGCCTACCACATATTTCTCCCTTGGATTTCCACTCTCTAAGTGCATTACTTTGCACTTCTTAGCATTGAATTTTAATTGTGAAACATTAGACCATTCTTCTAAATTCTGCAGATTCTTTTTCATGTTTTCTATTACCTCTGGAGTGTCCACAGTTACAAATCTTGGTATCATTTGCAAAAAGGCAGACCTTACCTTCTGACCCTTCGGCAATGTTACTCACAAATAAATTGAACAGAATTGGCCCCCAGCACCAATCCTTGAAGCTCTCCGGTACTCAGCTTTCCTTCCTCCAAGTGAACTCCATTAACCACCACCCTCTGGCGTCTGTCAACCAGTTCTTAATCCAGTTCACCACATTGGGTCCTAACTTCAGCCTGTCAAATTTATTCAAGAGCCTTCTATCAGGAACTGTCAAAGGCTTTGCTGAAATCTAAGTAGATTACATCTAGCGCATGTTCTCTATAGAATTCTCTGGTCACCCAAAGAATTCAATCAGATCCATTTGGCACAATTTACCTTGGTAAAACCATGTTGTCTCGGATCTTGTAACCTATTGGATTCCAGGAAATTCACTATCCTTTCCTTTAGCATTGCTTCCATTACTTTTCCAATAACCGAAGTGAGGCTTACCGGACTATAGTTTCCAGCTTTTTTTCTGTCACCACTTTTGTGAAGAGGGACCACATCCGCTCGTCTCCAATCCCAAGGAACCTCCCCTATCTCCAAGGATTTATTAAACAAATCTTTAAGAGGACCTGACAGAACCTCTCTGAACTCCCTCAATATCCGTGCCATATCCATACCATTCTCATATGTAGCTTTGCCAGTCAATTGTGATCCTTCTTCCCCAGGATTTTCTTCTGTGTACACAGAACAGAAGTATTTGTTTAGCATATTTGCTTTTTCCTCATTATTTTCCACATAGTGGTTCACAGCATCTTTCAGTCTCATAATTTCATTTTTAGTCTTCCTTCTTTCACACCCTCTTGGCTTAAAAAATTCCCAGAAGCTTCTAGAGCATGCCGGAGACACTGTGGTCAGGAAGGGACTTTCTGGCATATCTGGTGGGGATGTGGAAAACTGGTGGACTTTTGGCAAAGGGTAGGAAGGGAAATACAGTGCTTATTGGGTGACACCATTTGAATGGATGCAAAAATTTGTTTTGTTAGGTCTTGTGCCACACAGTCTACATAAAATCAAGAAAAGACTGATTAAGTAGGTTATAATGATGACAAGAAGCCTTATCGTGGAAAATTGGAAGCAGGTGGAGGCCCTACCATGGCTGGCTTGGAGAGAGTGCTTGGACTTTATTGCCCATGTGGAAATGTTTGACTGACATTCAAAAACAAAGATCGTATAAGGATGCTGAGGAGGCCAGACTGGAAGGTTGGGAGAGTGGAGTTGGATAAGAGAAGGAGAAGGGTTCATGTGGACCAAGTTGTGCTATGGTTGCTGTTTATAATGGCTGGCTAATGTTATAGTTTTCTTGTAGTAATATAATACAAAACCTCAATAAATTGTTTTAAAAAAAGGGCAGCAAATGACTTATGCAATTATGACTAGGGCTGTGGGGACAGACGGTAGACATGAATTTACTCCAACTCCAGCATCAAAATGAAAACTTCCAACATTATATGTTAAATGTATCATTTTATACTTACATTATTTTTATTTCAGGTTCTTTATTCAAACTTCAAATAAATATATTTTGTGGTCACTAGTCCTAATTTTGAACATAAAGAAATGGAGTTGGGGGTCGGACAATAAAAAGAAAATACAGGAGTTGGAATCAAACGTTTGGTGTACCCAGTACACAACCCTGGTTATGACACTGCTATGTAAAAGGAATTCTAAATGTTTACCATCATGCCAAGGGGTCCTTTTATTAAGCTGCTGCAAAACGTGTCCTTAGCAGGTCCTTCCATGGGTCTTTCTCGCATGCTAGGGCCATTTTTACTGCAGCCGTAAAATGGCCAAGTTTCTGTTTTCTAAATTAACGGACATGGTCTAGGGCTGCCATTAATGTGCCGCCTTTATTAAAATTAGGACATGAGCCCATATTGCCACTCATTTTGCAGGTGGGTTCATGCAGTATTCCTATGCTAACCAGCTAAGGCAGGAACACCCCATTCTATGCCCCTGACATGCTCCCTCATAAAAAAAAAATCCCAAAGTATTTTTTAATGCATGGTTAGCGTGCACACATTTTACAGTTACTGCGGGATGCTTGAGCGTGTCCTGTGTTACACAATTTTTTGCTGTGTTAGACACATATAGCACCTAACGTAGTTTTGTAAAAGACAGGTTAATTAAACAATTTATATTTCTTGACCAGAAATGTCCCGGTTACATTTTATATATTCAAATCACTTACTAAATTGATGTCTTTTACAAAACTACGTTAGGTGCTATATGTGTCTAACACAGCAAAAAATCGTAAATCATACCCCATTCTGTAGTCATCTTTGATTTTTCATGTCTGTCATGTCAGAAATCTCTCTAAAGAAGAGTTAGTACATAACGAACAAACATTCTATACATGTTATTCCTGGAATTGTGGATTTTTCCCAAGTCCATTTAGTAGTGGTTTATGGACTTGTCCATTAGGAAACCGTCTAACCCCTTTTTAAACTCTGCTAAGCTAACCGCCTTCACCACGTTCTCCAGCAACGAATTCTAGAGTTTAATTATAAGTTGGGTGAAGAAACATTTTCTCCAATTTGTTTTAAATTTACTACACTGCAGTTTCATCGCATGCCCCCTAGTCCTAGTATTTTTGGAAAGCGTGAACAGACGCTTCACATCCACCTGTTCCACTACTACTACTACTTATCATTTCTATAGCACTACTAGACATACGCAGCGCTGTACACTTGAACATGAAGAGACAGTCCCTGATCCACAGAGCTTACAATCTAATTAGGACAGACAAACAGGACAAACAAGAGATAAGGGAATATTAAAGCGAGGGTGATAAAATAAGGGTTCTGAACAAGTGAATAAGGGTTAGGAGTTAAAAGCAGCATCAAAAAGGCCTTATGAGAGGGACAATTTTCAACCAGGGCAATCCACATGTGTAAATGCTTTGAAAATTGTTCTTTTCTTTCCTATGGCAGATCTTTATACACCTTCCAGCTCTTAAATCCCTACAAATGCACCATTTGGCTCTCCAGAAGGAAAATTATTTTTATACCATCCCCTGCTTAGGCTCAATCTTTTATGCATGGGTATGAGTTTACGTATTTCACAAAACCCTAATACATAAACCACCTGTGGACCCTGTTTGTAGATGATCTTTTTAAAATGTGTGTTATTACAGTATGATATATCATCATTAGTATAGTGCAGGAGGCCAAAAAAAGATTAATTATCTAGGTTGTCCCTGATTCCTGCCACAGAAAAATCCAAGTGTGAGGATGCACATATGTAAATCTAATGCCAGGAATGATTCAGTGATCTCTGTATTTTATTTTTCAGGGCTAATTTTATACTGTAGAAGGGCACCCCATATTTTTGAAATTGATGCCTGCTGTTTAGTAAATAGTATCTAAAACAATGCTTTCAGTCAAAATAGCATTTTTCCAGATTAAAAGGTCTTGATTAGAAGACTTGGCACAATGTGTACAGGAAATCTAAAAACAGAGCTACCAGAATTGTACTGGGCAGCCTTGCTGATGCAAAAACTGATGGTCTATCCTTTCTTATAGATATAATACCAGCACCCATTGAAAAGTCATTGAAGGAATACATGGCCCCAACCCAAATCCAGCGCTCCCCTCCCCTTGCTACCCTCCCAGTTTTCCAGCTAATCACTCTTCTGCCTCAGGCGCTTTATTGACATATACAAGGGTTTCACAGCTGAGAGTGCTCAATTGTAGTCAGAGCTGCAACAGCACAGATGAACAGAAAGCTAGACATGGTATACATACAGATGTGTGTGCACGACTGTGTATACACATTCATATACTTAATCTGTATCCATTTATGACTCTCCCTTTAGCACACGACTAAATAAGCCTTTTCAATAGCATTTCAGAGTTCCATCTGGCAAGGACAAAAACTGGCATGTATTTGCTGCCAAGAAAAATGAACTGAAAAACTAAAGAAGCTTGTGGGTTTTGGAAATGATTGGCCTGACAAAAACCCAAAGAACATGTCTATTTACACTATACCAGCATCAAAAACTGTCATCTTTAAGGCATCTCACTCTGACTTTTTTTTCAAGAGAAAAAAAAAGGTTCAAATTGGAAAGGGAAGAATACAAGCTTTAGGAATTCAGTTTCCAAGTTGCATGAAATCATCTTTTTTTTTTTTCCTGGAAGCAGCTAAATTTAATGTTAATTCTCCCCTGATAAATTATTAGGTGGACTGAGTTATCTTTTTTAAAGATGTTAGTTTGGACAACATCTCTATCTTTTCAAGGTAGAAAGATGCATCGGCTTTGAGATTTTTCCACAAATTTAATTTTTTTTTCTTTATTTTTATCAATGCTTGACCGAAACATTGAGAGTTTCATCTACACATTTTGGGCTTCGAAAACGTATAAAACATATGTTTTAGTATACTACACAGAAAACAAGTTGAATGATCTAAAAACTAAATAAAAGCTTGTGAAAGAAACAAACAACTATCAAACTTGTCAGTCCTCTAATAATTCCTTCACCAATGCCATCTTAATCCGTAGCAAACTTTCCAGCATTCACTTTCAACTAGCATGTCAATATCAGCCGTGAAGGATGATGGAATTAAGTACGACTTAAACAAACATACTGTTTCTCTGTTTAGCCAACATTTAAACCCACAATGTTTTAATTAATTCCAAATTTAGCAAAATGTGTTCTTCTGGTAGCTATGTTGGATATACTGCCATCTGGGTTTCTGAATTTCACCAACCGAGCTGGAACAGGCGGGTTATAAGGATATGTTATAATACTGCCATATATATTTAGAGATCTTCTCTCTTCCACAGTTACTGGTTTGCTTTTAGACCGTGGAGATAATTTTACTCATACAAAACATTTTCTGCTTTCAAAGCATGTTTTACATATAGAAATGGCTATTATGAAATGACACAGCTGAACACGCAGGTAGAAAAACACATGCCAATAAAAGCACGCATGCTTTCACATGGTCTGCATTTAGGTGTTGCTGAGGAGGAGCTGCAATAAGCATAGAGACAGAGTACAGTACACATGCACATATAGTAACATACGGGCTCATTTTCAAAGCACTTAGCTTCCCAACGTTCCATAGAAACCTATGGAACTTAGCCTCCCAAAGTGCTTTGAAAATATGCCTCATAGTAACATAGTAAATGACGGCAGAAAAAGACCTGCATGTTCCATCCAGTCTGCCCAACAAGACAAACTCATATGTGATACTTTTTGTGTATACCCTACTTTGATTTGTACCTGTCCTCTTCAGGGCACAGACCGTATAAGTCTGTCCAGCACTATCCCCGCCTCCCAACCACCAGCCCCGCCTCCCACCACTGGCTCTGGCACATGGCTGAACTTGCCTTGAAGCAGGGGCGTAGCCAGACAACAGATTTTGGGTGGGCCTAGGCAAGAATTGGGTGGGCACCAAGTCTTCTACCCCACCCCCCACAAAAAAATTATCTCAGCTGGTGGGAAAAAGCTTCTTTCCACCTTGGCAGCAGGCATGCACTGAAAACTGAGCATGCGCAGGTGCCGGTGTCATGGAGAGTAGCGTTTTCGTTACCATCAGGGGAAAATCTTCAGCTGGCGGAGCTTGGGATTCCAACCAGTTACCACTATACATGACCTACTGTTGGGTGGGCCTGAGCCATAAATGGGTGGGCCCTGGCCCACCCGTGGCTATGCCACTGCCTTGAAGTAGGTATTAATTTGTGTGAGAGCATTTGTGATCTACTGAGGATTTTTTGTCAGCCTATTTCATAAAGGAACATAGGCCCTTACATTGCCTTTATAAACTAGGTATAAAATATGCATGGTTAAGGAAAGTAAGGTGCCCTGTTATAAACGTACCCCGTGTGAGCATTCAGACTATCAGTAATAGAGTTTGACTATTAAGAAAAATGTGTCTGCTACAAGAAGAATTCAGAGCAACTGATGATGACAAATATAATGAAGCAGGGAAGGGGCACACTACAGTACAGAAAAAGAAGCACTTACCAAAATGTTGGAATGACAAGCAATAAACTACAAAAACACCAACATCTAGCAAAAGGCAGAGGGGGTTCAAAAAATATATAGCCCCAACACCTTTAAATGACAGAAGAAATTAATTTTAAATTGCACTTTTATTTCCAACAGTTTTAAACACGCAATGACATTACAATAAATGCAGCTTTTTGCCATTTAATGAACATTAAGGGCCCTATAGTTTAAAAAGCTGAGCTTCAAAATTTAGGCTGCTCAGTTAGGTTCCTAAATTTGTGCCCTAATTTCAGTCCAACTTTCGGCTCAAAATTCATCTTAATTTAGGGGGTTAACAGCTATGCTTATAAATGTAGGCTTGTCTAGCCTAATTTATGAGTCGTGCTGAAAATTGGTGCTAATCTACTAACTTTCTGTCCCGGTCCTAAATCTGCCCCTCCTGCCACCCACTTTTTATGCTTCTAAATTTAAGTGTTCAGTAAGTTTTCAGAGACCAATTTAGGGCTCTCTAAGGGCTCCTTTTACTATGTTGCACTTTGGACTGAGCAGCAGAACTACACCACACAATTCCAAGTATTAGGAATAGTTTTCTTGAACTTCTTTGATTTTATATGGAAAACCTTGCTGACCCCTGACGAAGGCAAACCAAAACTTGGCCTGGTTGGGTCATTTCTCAATAGTATCTTTTCACTTTCTGGATCACCTCTGCTCTTGGTTTGTTTGTGTGTTTTTGCAGGGGTTTGTCTCCTGTTTTTTTGCTTGGGGTGTATCTCTATCTGCGTGTATGCTCCCTTCAAGTTCAATGAACATAACCAGTCTTCTTTTTTAGGCTAGTTTCCCTAGGCAACTTAATTCCCTGTCTTGAAATCTTCTCAGACCAGAAATTTGTTCAAAGCCCTAGGTCTACGGCAGGACAGAATCCTCCTACCTTCTTTGTGACCAGGAAACACTTAGGGGGTCTTTTACTTAGGCGTGCTGGTGTTTTTAGCGCATGTTAAAAATAGGCAAATGCTAAAGACACCCATAGGAACACATTGGCATCTTTAGCATTTTGCGTGCACTAAAAATGCCAGCGTGCCTTAGTAAAAGACCCCCTTAAAGAGTAAAATGTGACTCCTTGTGACTCTGGGCAAGTCACTTAACCCTCCATTGCCCCATGTAAGCCGCATTGAGCCTGCCATGAGTGGGAAAGCGCGGGGTACAAATGTAACAAAAAAAAAAAACCAAAAAAAAAAAAAAAGAGTAAAATGCCTTCCCTCTTTTCCTTGGTGGAATGGGTTTATTTATTTATCTCATTTGTACCCCACAGTTTCCCAACAGTGTCAGGCTCAATGTGACTTACAACGGACCACAGAGGCAGACGCCAATGCAGTAAAATGAAGCTAATACAGCACAAAACCTACAAGAGATATTGGGGAAGAGTAGGAATGGACAAAAGGATTAGGGAAACCTGGAGGGAAGGGGAATATGTCCAAAACATCCCTAGATCGATGCGCTTCCAACAGTGGAGACACATGCAGAGGCAGTGGGATAAGCACTTCCAAATAACATGGTCTTTAGAGATTTCCTGAAAGTTAGATGGTTGGTGATGGTTTTAATGGTCTTTGGCAAAGAGTTCCAAAGCTGAGTGCTGATGAAAGAGAAGGAGGTAGCATACGTGGATTTGTACTTGATGCCGCAGTAGAGAAAGGGGAAGAAGTTTTAAATTTAGTTCACACTTTTTTTTAGTTGTAGCTCAAGGCATTCAGGTACAGTAGGTATTTTCCTGTCCCTGGAGGGCTGACAATCTGTCTGTAGCTGAGGCAATTCAGGGTTAAGTGACTTGGCCAAGATCACAAACAGCTGCAGTAAAATTTCAGCTGGGCATCCCTGACTCTCAGTCTGCTGTTCTGACCATTAGGGAACTCCTGCCACATTAGTTTATATGAGGGAAGAGAGCTCCTTGCTAAGTATTTTTTGGAGAGCTAGACCAAGATACTATCGGTATGCAATTTAGTGGATCATCAAATAGGTGGACTCTGTATCCTTGCCAAACAATCTTTAGAACCCATAGTAAACACAAAAACGCAGATAAAGGCCATATGACCCCATCTAGTCTGCCCATCCTCTGTAACCCCTAATTCTTCCTAAGCGATCCCACATGCTTATCCCATGCCTTTTTAAATTCTGGAACGGTCCTCGACTCCTCGACTCCACCACCTCCACCGGGAGGCCATTCCATGCTTCCACCACCCCTTCTGTCTCCTCTCTCCCTCCTCTCTTCTAGCATATACATGTTGAGGTTCATAAGCCTGGCCCTATAATTTTTGCATTCAAGACCACTTACTAATTTGGTAGCCGCCCTCTGGACCGACTCCATCCTGTCTATATCTTTCCGTAGGTGCGGTCTCCAGAACTGCACGCAGTACTCCAAATGAGGCCTCACCAGAGACTTGTACAACGGCACTATCACCTCCTTTTTGCTGCTGGTCATGCCTCTCTTTATGCACCCAAGCATCCTTCTGGCTTTGGCCGTCACTTTTTCTACCTGTTTGAAAGCTTTAATGTCGTCAGACACAATCACCTCCAAGTCTCACTCTTCCTTCGCACACTGAAGACCAATGGTCCATCTAGCCCAGCATCCTGTTTCCAACCGTGGCCAATCCAGGTCACAAATACCTGGCAGAAACCCAATTAGTAGCGCCATTCCATGCTACCAATCCCAGGGCAAGCAGTGGCTTCCCCCATGTCTATCTCAATAACAGGCTATGGACATTTCCTCCAGGAACTTGCTGGTTAACATAATACCTTAGCTTCCCTTCTGCTGGAAGGGTGTTACAGAATGAATCTAATGAATCTAATAATTGTAATTCTGTTTATTATGTAAGCCGCATTCTACCTGCTTCTGTGGGAAAGTGCGGGGTACAAATGTAATAATAAATAAATAAATAAAATGGATACCAGAACTCTGGTCATATTCACCTAAAGGCAGTCAAAACCTATCACAAGTTTTGACTGGGGAACAAGCTGTACCTTCTGAGCTCTCTGATTTCTCAGATGAGAGCAGTGGCGCGTTCCTAGCTTGTTCTCACCACCCGAGACGGGTCACTGCTGCGTCCCCCTGGCACGTTACCCCCCACACACACACCTTTACACTAGTAAGGGGGTGTGCAAAGCAGGTGCATGGCTGTCAGTTCTGCCAGTCCCCTGCCCTAGAACAGGAAGAAACGTCAAAGGGGACAGGGGGCGGGAAAAGCAGACAGCTGTGCACCTGCTCCATGCACCCTCTTGCTGCCTGCACCGCCCTGCCCTTGGTAAACTACTGGATGAGAGCAAGATCCCTGGTGAGTCTGCCTGCAGTGAAAATGGGATGGATTCCATTCGAATCAGTAAAGGGACTGGAGTGTTCCTCTTTTACCTTACCTCCTAAGAGATTCATTATTAAGTGCAGGAAAGGCCCTCTGACATCCCAGCAGTAGAGAGAAATCCTGAAACCCACAGCTATGAAAGTCTGTGAGCCCTAATATTTATTGCAGAGGCCCTTGATGCTTTTTGAAAGCAATAAATATCACCTGGCCATGCACTTTCCACATTGTTCCCCTTGCCCAGTCTTATCCTAAGGAAAAGTGTGCAAGCTCCTCAGTCTTACACATGTTGTTTCACATATACTAACCCATAAAGCTATGTACACGCATCTAGAATACTTTCTTCTAAAAGAAAATCCAGAGTCCTAGCATCCCTCACCAGAATCAGTGAAGTGTGTGACTTGGCTCTCGAGAGTGGATCTGAATTCCAAAGAATGGAATTTACTGCCTCTCAAATCTGGAAGCCTTCCAAATTCTATACAGAGAATCCACATTCTTATTAACTGGTTGTACAGAGATGAGTGGGAGGTCCCTCACATTCTCATCCTCAAGCGTTCTATGAATGGGCACTATCACAGCTTCCTTAAGGGAGGCCAAAGAACTGGAGGATGTCCAGTGTTTCTTCTTTTGGTTCCTGTTCAGTTTCTAATTTCAAATGGAACAGCGTCCATCATTTTCCGGATGAAATCAGTAAATAAGAGGCCCACCGGGAGAGGCTTTCTCCTTTCATGGGGAGGAGTGGGGTTACAATGGAAAGTCAGTGGAGCCCTTCTCTTTAGAGAACGCCGCAGACTCAGAGAATCCCAGGACTGCTCCGATTCAGACCTATAAATGTATTCTAAGGGAGAGCTGTGTGTTTGAGCCTGAACTTGGATAGACCCCAATGCTTCATTGGAGACATAGGTATAGATGTATGCCTGTTTTCGGGGGAGGTTTCCTCTCTCAATGCACCAAATAGACACTAAAGCAGATGACAGATAACACCTTTCACAGCCTTGGTGCTGATGAATCACAGACTAAATGGGTTGAGAACTGGCAGCAGAATGTTCTACATTGATAATCTACCTAAAACAAGATTGAAGGTGGAATAAGTGAAATGATGCCCTCCTGAAAAGAATCAGGTGACCTAGCATCAGGGACTTGGAGAGTGGCATAACCCCTCAAATGTCAAGGAAATTAAGCACCCCTTTCTGGGGATGCTTCAAAGATACCACATTTGGTATGCTTGACACCATACTCCAAGAAGTTCCAATATTGATTTGACTTTAATGGAAAGAGAATGTGATTTATTATACCGCCTTTCTGTGGTTACTACTACTACTATTATTTAGCATTTCTATAGCGCTACAAGGCGTACGCAGCGCTGCACAAACATAGAAGAAAGACAGTCCCTGCTCAAAGAGCTTACAATCTAATAGACAAAAAATAAAGTAAGCAAATCAAATCAATTAATGTGTACAGGACAGAGGAGAGGAGGGTAGGTGGAGGCGAGTGGCACAAGTGGTTACGAGTCAAAAGCAATGTTAAAGAGGTTTGCTTATTATAAACAAGTATTTATTTGTACCTGCGACAGTGGGGGGGGGGGGCGCTCTGGTACAGCTCATAGACCCCCTTCAGACAGATGCCTCTGACACTGATATTGATGGACTAGAATTTGAAGTGCTCTCTTGTCATCTGTGAACACGAATGAAGGTGACTGGATCCTAGGAACTGCAACCCCCATGTATCATATTATCTTGCTGTACCACTTGAACATATTGCTAAAAATCATGGTTTTCCACCCCCTAAAAGAAGCAGGCAAGCATGTAAAAAAATAAAGAAAACTTAAATGACAACCCAAAAAAAAAACGCTAACTAGGACGTCAAAGGGGAAAATAAGAGGTCAGCACATGACAACAAGGAAGAAAAAGTTTCTACAATTTGAGAAAAGGAAAAGAAAGAGCAAAAAAAATAAAAAGACAGATTTTCCAGTTCAAAAAAATTCTTCACACACAGGCTCTATTAGACAATGGGGGGCATTTTCGAAAGAAACGTCTAAGTTGGAATTTGAACGTCTTTGTAAAACATCCAAATTCAGAGGCGGGGAAAAGGTCATTTTCGAAAAAAGATGGACGTCCATTTTTCGTTTTCAAAAATACCAAGGACGTCCTTAGATTTGGATGTCTTTGATAGTTGGCGATTTTCGAAACCAAAGACGTCCAAGTCTAAAACATCCAAATGCAAGCCATTTGGACGTGGTAGGAGCCAGCATTACTAGTACACTGGTCCCCATGACATGCCAGGACAGCAATGGGGCACCCTAGGGGGCACTGCAGTGGACTTCATAAATTGCTCCCAGGTACATAGCTCCCTTACCTTGTGTGCTGAGCCCCCCCCAAAACCCACTACCCCCAACTGTACACCACTACCATAGCCCTTATGGGTGAAGGGGGGCACCTATATGTGGGTACAGTGGGTTTCTGGTGGGTTTTGGAGGGCTCGCTGTTTCCTCCACAAATGTAACAGGTAGGGGGGGTATGGGCCTGGGCCCACCTGTCTGAAGTGCACTGCACCCACTAAAACTGCTCAAGGGACCTGCATACGCTGTCATGGACCTGAATATGATATCTGAGGCTGGCAAGCAATATTTTTAATGATGTTTTTTGAGGATGGGAGGGGGGTTAGTGACCACTGGGGGAGTAAGGGGAGGTCATCCCCAACTCCCTCCGGTGGTCATCTGGTCATTTCGGGCACCTTTTTGTGCCTTATTCGCAATAAAACAGGTCCAGGTGAAAACGTCCAAGTTTTAGTCATGGACGTGTCTGCTTTTTCCCATTATGGCTCAAAAACGTCCAAGTCTTAGGAATGCCCAAGTCTCGCCTTCACCACGCCTCCGATACGCCCCCCTCAGATTTGTACATCCTTGTGGCGGACTTCCGCTAGAGACATCCAAAATCGGGTTTCGACTATACCGATTTGGACGTCTCTGAGAGATGGATGTCCAAGTGCCGATTTATGTCAGAAGATGGAGGTCCATCTCTTTTGAAAATGAGCCTGAATGTCTCCCATTTACGAGGGCTTGACATCCTGCCTGTCCTCAAAAAAGACCCTTTGCAGTTGTATTTGCTCCTCCCTCTCTTCCAGGAAAAACTCTCATTATAGTATGCCTACTGCTACACTTGCTCAATTCTCCCCTCCCCAGAACGTATGGTGGATCTTGCTGCCAAACTCATGGCTCCCTTCTGTTGCCATGTCTCTTGTTTCCTCCTGCCACTGCTGCCAGCATGGAAGACAGTACCAGCCAAAATAGTGTAGGCTGGTCTGGAGAATTGGAATGCAGCTTGTACTGACTCCCTCCCAGGATGCAAAACCCAGAGGACGTAATGATGATAATTAAAGAGAAAGGCCTCAATATGTGATAAAAGCAGGTAGGAGGAATCTAGCAGCATGGTTGCAGTGATAGTAGAGGCAGGGTGGGCTGCAGATTCAGAGGAAGACCATGGAGTCAAGTTGCTGGAGGAAGTAGTGCACACTAAAGTATGTAGGTGTACAATGAACAGTGTCAGTGAGTGCAGAAATAGGAAATTAATTCCTAGCTAAGGGAAAGAGCAGTTTGATGAGAAATATGGGGACAGGACAATGTAAGTGGGGGCTCAAGGAAGGAGGGTGGGTCTGATTGAGAGGAGTTGAGTGCAATGATGTGGAAGAGGGTATAGGAGGGGTAGTGTTGAAGAAGAGGCACAGAGAAGGGTTTGTATGATATGGTGTCTAGGGGGGTGAGGGGTAAATCACTGAGGTCAGAGGGGGTCATTCAGTTCGGCGAAGAGCCTATTTCTCCCCCCCCCCCCTTGGAACCAGTAAATGAGGGCCCCATAAAGGTCTTGTCATCATTACCGCAGCCCTGAAGTGCAACATTTTGGGTATACAAGTAGAAATGAAGACAAGAGATAGGAGCATATTATGACATATTCATTTAAACAACTGAAAGGAATTTGAGGTGTACAAAAGGCAAACCGTTTTCAGCAGAACTTGGGACCATGATGTGAAGCTCCAAATAATTTTTTTTTTCATGGAAAGAGTGGTGGATGCCTGAAATGCCCTTCTAGAGGAGGTGGTGGAAACAAAACAGGTAACAGAATCCAAAATAACACAAGATAAACAGAATATTTATAGTGAGATGAGGACGGTAAGGAAGCACCAGGGCATCCTCCACAGAGTGGCAGTTTAGAACAAAACAATACTTACTACAACAGTTACAACCCTAAACATAAGAATAGCTATACTTGGTCAGCCCAACGGTCCAACCAGCCCAGTATCCTTTTCCAACAGTGGCCAATCCAGGTCACAAGTACCTGACAGAAACCCAAAGAGCGATAAATAGAAAAAAAGGGGTAAAAAAAAAAGCACAAATGTTTAACAATAAAGCTTGCACCACAAAAATCATTGTATACCCAAGGGAATAAAACAACACTGTGACATATTACTAAAAAAAGAGGAAAAGGTCCTGGAGGAGGCATCGGATATCCATCAGTGGCAAGGCTATTAGGTCCCCTTGAGCCTACTACATGTAATCATTTGCCTCCAGAAACCAAAACATCTATGATATTATTTATCCTTTAAACTTTTATTCTAAATGCATTTGAAATTTAAATGTGTTAAAACATTTTCATAACAAAAAGCGTATATATATGAATGGAAAATGGTAGAGGCTATTATCAAAAACAAAATTACAGAGCACATCAGAGGACATGGATTACTGAGACCAAGTCAGCACGACTTTTGTGTGGGGAAATCTTGCCTGACCAATTTACTTCAATTCTTTGAAGGAGTAAACAAACATGTGGACAAAGGGGAGCCGGTTGATATTGTGTATCTGGATTTTCAAAAGGCGTTTGACAAGGTACCTCATGAAAGGCTACAGAGGAAATTGGAGGGTCATGGGATAGGAGGAAATGCCCGATTGTGGATTAAAAACTGGTTGAAGGATAGGAAACAGAGAGTGGGGTTAAATGGGCAGTATTCACAATGGAGAAGGGTAGTTAGTGGGGTTCCTCAGGGGTCTGTGCTAGGACCGCTGCTTTTTAATATATTTATAAATGATTTAGAGATGGGAGTAACTAGCGAGGTAATTAAATTTGCTGATGACACAAAGTTATTCAAAGTCGTTAACTTGCGACAGGATTGTGAAAAATTACAAGAGGACCTTACGAGACTGGGAGACTGGGCGGCTAAATGGCAGATGACGTTTAATGTGAGCAAGTGCAAAGTGATGCATGTGAGAAAGAGGAACCCGAATTATAGCTACATCATGCAAGGTTCCACGTTAGGAGTTACGGACCAAGAAAGGGACCTTCTGCTCAGTGTGCTGCTGCGGCTAGGAAAGCAAATAGAATGTCGGGTATTATTAGGAAAGGTATGGAAAACAGGTGTGAGGATGTTGTAATGCCGTCGTATTGCTCCATGGTGCAACCTCACCTTGAGTATTGTGTTCAATTCTGGTCGCCGCATCTCAAGAAAGATATATTAGAATTGGAAAAGGTGTAGCGAAGGGCGACGAAAATGATAGCAGGGATGGGACGACTTCCCTATGAAGAAAGACTAAGGAGGCTAGGGCTTTTCAGCTTGGAGAAGAGACAGCTGAGGGGAGACATGATAGAGGTATATAAAATAATGGGTGGAGTGGAACAGGTGGATGTGAAGCGTCTGTTCACGCTTTCCAAAAATACTAGGACTAAGGGCCTGCGATGAAACTACAGTGTAGTAAATTTAAAACAAATCGGAGAAAATATTTCTTCACCTAACGCATAATTAAACTCTGGAATTCGTTGCCGAAGAACGTGGTGAAGGTGGTTAGCTTGGCAGAGTTTTAAAAGGGGTTAGACAGTTTCCTAAAGGACAAGTCCATAAATCACTACTAAATGGACTTGGGAAAAATCCACAATTCCGGGAATAACATGTATAGAATGTTTGTACGTTTGGGAAGCTTGCCAGGTGCCCTTGGTCTGGATTGGCCGCTGTCGTGGACAGGATGCTGGGCTCGATGGACCCTTGGTCTTTTCCCAGTGTGGCATTACTTATGTACTTTTAGAGTTACCTTCATACGAGACATTAAACATAAGACCTCATGAAAACTACACACACACTCACAAAGCAAAAAGAGAACATTAAAAAAGAAAATTAGCGACTACTTATACTGTATTAGCAGGCTCAGCGCTGGCTAAAGAAGTTTTTGCACCCGATGCTGACGCTCATATCAAATACAACGTTTCGATCAAAAGATCTGCTTCTGGGGATTTTGAACTGTTGCGACAGGAAAATTTAACCCGTGGCAACGCCATCCAAAGATGTGCACACAGGTAAGCACATTAAAGAAAGGGTTTGTAATCTATCTCTGAATCGAGACCCTGGAGTGCTAGGGTTCTCATGTGGAACATAGTTCTTTGTTCTTCTTGTTGGAGGCATTTATCAATGTTGCTGCCTCTCCAAGATGTATGAAGGACTTTGAAAACAAAAAACCTCAAGTCTTGAATTGTATGGTTCTGTGCATACCAGTTTTGTACTAGCAGTGCATGCAAATCTATCTCATGCATATTCATTGTAGATATCTTGAAAACCTGATGGGACTAGGTGTGCCCAGAGGACTGGGTTGGGAATGGCTTCCCTACACAGACAGTACTTTGAACTCTTGAACCCGGGTATGTTTGCCATTGGGAACATAGTTTTGGACAAGTCAAACTCAATGGTAGAGACTGGAAGGGTGGGGAAGAGACAACCAAGAAAAGTGTTTCATTTTTTGCTTTTGGGGAAAGAGACAGTGGGGAGAAGGAATCGGGAGAAAGTGAAGAAAATTACCAAACAGACAGCAAATCTGCATTTCTGCTGTGCTCAGATAAATAAGGACCAAGAACCATGGAACTTCTGTGTATGTTCAACAGACATTTAGTCTACCTGAGATTGGAGAAAGTGGGTTCTATGTTGGCGCCATCACTAAAAATCCTGTGAGTCGAGAGAGAGAAATACTCTAGAAGATATGAACGGGGAGATGCTTCATGAAAGCAGCTTTAGAAACTCACCTTTTTAGCCAAGTCTTCAGAAATACCTAGTCTATGGTGAGTGGCACGCACAAGCCAGCTAAGTCTTCCCTCTTCTACTCTTCCTTCTCCATCCCCTGCTGCCTACCTATTTTATTTCTAATGCTCTCCTATCTGATGAATTGTGTTGTTCTCTATTTTCTGATTTGATTGTAAACCACTTTGTTTTGCCTTCAAGAAAGACAGTATATTTAGTGAAAAATAAACAAACTTGAAGAAATGATGTAAAGGCAGCAGCAATGACAATAGCTGATAAAAAGTCAGCAACGACCCAAGACAGCTATGAATGACACCAGCATGCAGAACATAAGTTGTTTATTTATTATCTATTTAGATTTTGCTCACACCTTTTTCAGTAGTAGCTCAAGGTGAGTTACAGTCAGGTACTCTGGATATTTCTCTGTCCCAGGAGGGCTGACAATCTAAGTTTGTACCTGAGGCAATGGAGGGTTAAGTGACTTGCCCAAGATCACAAGGAGCATTTGAACTGGCCACCTTGGTGCTCTAACCACTAGACCACTCCTGCACCCCAAAGAATCTTGTTACTCTTTGGGGTTCTACATGGAATGTTGCTACACTTTGAAATTCTGCATGGAATCTTGTTATTCTTTAGAATTCTAGAATATTTATTTATTTAGATTTTGCTCACACCTTTTCCAGTAGTGGCTCAAGGTGAGTTACATTCAGGTACTCTGGATATTTCTCTGTCCCAGGAGGGCTCACAATCTAAGTTGGTACCTGAGGCAATGGAGGGTTAAGTGACTTGCCCAAGACCACTAGGCCACTCCTCCACTCTATGGTTAGTCTAATAGAAAAAAAATTGGAATCACCTTATTTTCCTTTCTTTTGTTTTATTTATATTACACTATACCTAGTAATGCCTCCTCTCTGATTAAGTTTACAAGCACACAGGCCAGGCATGCACAAATTTAACAATGTGAAAGGTAACTTCAAAGCAGGGTTGCCTATATGAAATGTGAAAAGGAAGCTTATTTTATGTCTCTTTTATAGTATCACAGCAAACAAAAAAAAAAAAAGGAGCCCGTGACCAAAACAAAGCAAAACACTGAAGTTGGTATCATCAGAACATAATTTTTCAAGTGAAAATTTATTCAAAAGAGGTATCAACATAGCCATCGTAACCTGCTTATTGGTTCAAGTCATGAATATCATCATCTGCCCTCAGAAGCTTTATGAACAAAGTGCAGATGATCCCAACAAATTTTTATGTGGAATTTTCATGCGAGAACTTCTCTTTTGCAACATTAAAACTTCACTATCAATACATGACTTACGCCAACAAGCAGGTTACGATGGCTATGTTGAATGTTGATGTCTCTTTCATATAAATTTCCACTTGAAAAAAAAAAATTCTGGTGATACCACCTCCAGTGTTTTAATTTTATAAAGGCAACATGGAGGGCCACAATCGAATGGGGCGCCCATCTCTAAGGACGTCCCGGCGAAGGGGCGGGGCATCCCGTATTATCGAAACAAGATGGGCGTCCATCTTTCGTTTCGATAATACGGTCGGGGATGCCTAAATCTCAGCATTTAGGTCGACCTTAGAGATGGGCAACCTCGGTTTTCGCCGATAATGAAGAGAGACTTGCTGACCTGAACATGTATACCCTGGAGGAAAGGAGGAACAGGGGTGATATGATACAGACGTTCAAATATTTGAAAGGTATTAATCCGCAAACAAATCTTTTCCGGAGATGGGAAGGCGGTAAAACGAGAGGACATGAAATGAGATTGAAGGGGGGCAGACTCAGGAAAGATGTCAGGAAGTATTTTTTCACGGAGAGGGTGGTGGATGCTTGGAATGCCCTCCCGCGGGAGGTGGTGGAGATGAAAACGGTAACGGAATTCAAACATGCGTGGGATATGCATAAAGGAATCCTGTGCAGAAGGAATGGATCCTCAGAACCTTAGCTAAAATTGGGTGGCGGAGCAGATGGGGGGGAAGAGGGGTTGGTGGTTGGGAGATATGGATAGTGGAGGACAGACTTATACGGTCTGTGCCAGAGCCGGTGATGGGAGACGGGACTGGTGGTTGGGAGGCGGGGAATACTGCTGGGCAGACTTATACAGTCTGTGCCCTGAAAAAGACAGGTACAAATCAAGGTAAGGTATACACATATGAGTTTATCTTGGGCAGACTGGATGGACCGTGTAGGTCTTTTTCTGCCGCCATCTACTATGTTACTATGTTATGTTACTATGATAATGGAAACTGAGGACGCCCATCTCAAAAACAACCAAATCCAAGGCATTTGGTAGTGGGAGGAGCTAGCATTCGTAGTGCACTGGTCCTCCTCAAATGCCAGGACACCAACCAGGCACCTTAGGGGGCACAGCAGTGGACTTCACAAATTGCTCCCAGCTGCATAGCTCCCTTACCTTGTGTGCTAAGCCCCCCAAAACCCACAACTCTGCACCACTACCATAGCCCTTAGGGATGAAGGGGGGCACCTACATGTGGGTACAGTGGGTTTCGGGTGGGTTTTGGAGGGCTCACATTTACCACCACAAGTGTAACAGGTGGGGGGGGGGGGGGACCTGGGTCCGACTGTCTGAAGTGCACTGCACCTACTAAAAACTGCTCCAGGGACCTGCATACTGCTGTCATGGAGCTGGGTATGACATTTGAGGCTGGCATAGAGGCTGGAACAAAATGTGTTTAAAAAAATTTTTTTGGGGTGGGAGGGGGTTGGTGACCACTGGGGGAGTAAGGGGAGGTGATCCCCGATTCCCTCCGGTGGTCATTTGGTCAGTTCGGGCACCTTTTTGAGGCTTGGTCGTGAAAAAAAGGGACCAAGTAAAGTCGGCCAAATGCTCGTCAGGGACGCCCTTCTTTTTTCCATTATCGGCCGAGGATGCCCATCTCTTAACCACGCCCCCGACCCACCTTCAGTACACTGCCGACACGCCCCCTTGAACTTTGGTCGTCCCCGCGACGGAAAGCAGTTGAGGGTGGCCAAAATCGGCTTTCGATTATGCCGATTTGGGCGACCCTGAGAGAAGGACGCCCATCTCCCGATTTGTGTCGGAAGATGGGCGCCCTTCTCTTTCAAAAATGAGCTGGATAGGCACCTATAAACTAGGCTCATACAATGACTCTTAGCAACACAAAAATTTTCATGCATTAATTTAAACTTGCTCCAAAGGTGTGCATGTATTCTTTGCATATACATACCCATTTATACATCACAACTCCACCTCATCCCACTCAAGCTATGCCCCCAGGAGCACCTACGCATAAACTAGGCACAGTCATGCAGAACGCCTAATTTTCACATGTGTATACTCGCACCCAATGTTATTTGACCCAGAAAAGGTTTTTAAAAATTACCCCCATATTGGGTAGTCCTTTTCTACTGGAAAAGCAATGTTTTACCCAAGGAAATGCAATTTAAAATCACCCTCAATGAGCACCCTACAGTTTGTGGTTTATTTAGCAATGTCTACTGCTCCTAGGGCAGTGAAATGAGACAAGAATGATACATGGCTCAACCACACCTAGCCCAGACTTCCCGTAATAAAAACAATTTATAAATGTAAGGAATGAGTAAGACTGTATTCCACTTTGCATGTAATTCAAACAGTAAAATTATGCAAAGCTGGTTTGGTTAACTATAATGAAGCTTTTTCTCGGAGCCAAAACAGTGGAAGAATTCAAGCATGCTTATGACAGAGGCAGCAGCAGAAGGGAAAGAAACAATGAAAAATTAAAACAGTGACAACAAAATACACATGCACAAATGAATAGACATGGCAGAGCACCTGCGCTGTATCAGTTGACACCTATGTTTCTATCTATCCATCTATACATATGATATGCCTGAGGACACTGTCATCCTCACCTACAAATGCACTCGATCTGCAGCCCCTCCTTACCTCTCTACCCTCATCTCCCCTTACGTCCCTACCCGTAACCTCCGCTCTCAAGACAAATCCCTCCTTTCAGTACCCTTCTCCACCACCGCCAACTCTAGGCTTCGCCCTTTCTGCCTCGCCTCACCCCATGCTTGGAACAAACTCCCTGAGCCCATACGCCAGGCCCCCTCCCTACCCATCTTCAAATCATTGCTCAAAGCCCACCTCGTCAATGTCGCCTTCAGCACCTAATCACTACATCACTTCTCAGGAAATCTCATCTACCCCAACTTGACATTTCGTCCTTTAGATTGTAAGCTCCTTTGAGCAGGGACCGTCCTTATTCGTTAATTTGTACAGCGCTGCGTAACCCTAGTAGCGCTCTAGAAATGTTAAGTAGTAGTAGTAGTAGTCATCCATTAGGGCTGATGCTGTCTCCATTGTAGTCGCTGTACTTAGCAAAGAGTACACCAAGGGTCTGACAAGCACAACACAGATACAGTAATAACCAGACAAATTTCAGCAAAATCGAATATAAAATATACTTAGCAAGCTGAAATTTCAAAAACATGATAACTAATCACCATGAGCTGTTACCATGTGATGTAATTCTCATTTATATTGTGGAGAAAAAGACTTCAACAGTCCACACTTGGCAGAAGGATCAAAAAATGTTTTCCTAAGTGCCAGCTTCTTCTAGACTCCGTTATTATCATTGGTCAAAAAACTCCACGTTTGTATTCATTACATCCATTTTCATTCCATGAATTATTTGATATTTCCTAATAATTATAACATTCTAAGGCACATCATGAGATATATATTTTATGACACTTAGCTTTAAATCTCCGCCCAACGGGGCTCTCTGTTTCACTCTACTCTTGAGCTTCCTCAGGGGGCTAAGCAAATTACAGCCTTTCACTGTGCCTGAAACCTTTCAAAATGGCATCTACTGGGTAGATGCACAAAAACAAAAACGAGCCATTAACATCGGTTTTAAACTGGTTCAAGCCAGTTCAACGAGCAAGTAGTAAACCATACCATGCACTAAAGGGCATTTTCCTGTCACAGTAGCAGCTAACAAAAACGGAATGCAAATGATCCAAAGGCTATTATAATGAGCTGCACTACCGCTGAAAGGCTATTATAATGAGATGCACTACTGTTTTCCATTTTCCTTACCGTGGAAAACCTAACGAGGGGTCTCTGCACCTCTCGTTGGGGCTGCCTGGGATTTTTTCGCCTCTAAAGACTTCTATAAAAGTTTTAAAAATCGGGGAAAAAAAAACATCCAAGTGCTCGTCAGGGACGTCCTTTATGGACATCCTTCATTCAACAACAAAAAAAAGGACGTCCCTGACGAGACTTGGACCAGCTGGACGTCTTCCTGCAGCTTTTGTGATGGGCATCCTTTTTGGACGTATTTTTCTTACCTGCCTGAACTGACCAGAACCACAGTTCTCTCAACAGCCCCTGCAAGGTTGTTTTGAGATCCCCCTCCCCCCCCCCCCCCCCCCCCCCCCACAGGATCGGGATGTGCGAGGACGTCCAAATCAAAACCTTTTGGACGTCCCACCCTCCAGGTCTCTCTCAGCCAATCACAGCGCATTTAGCTATTACCAGTATCAGCTAAACGCGCTTTGATTGGCGGAGAGACATGGAGGGAGGGACGTCCAAAAGGTAAGAAAAACACGTCCAAGGACACCCATCACAAAAACTGCAGGAAGATGTCCACCTCATCCAAGTGCTTGTCAGGGACGTCCTTTATGGACGTCCTTCACTCAAAACAACAACAACAAAAAAAGGACATCATACCCACGGCCTCTCAGCCAATCACAGCGCGTTTAGCTGACACCAGTGACAGCTAAATGCGCTGGGATAGGCTGAGAGAGACCTGGAGGAGGGGTATAATCGAGCATCGGCTGACTGTTTTCCGAGGGAATAGAGAATGCAAATGAGCAGGCCCGTGCCAAGGGTCTGTGCCGCCCCCCCCCCCCCCCCCCGCAGACGAACAGTTGGCGCCCCCCCGCAGATGAACAGTTGGCGCGCGCGCGCGCCCCCCCCTCCCCCCGTGAAGATGATCGCGGCGCGCCCTGGGGGCCTTTAAATCTTTTACTTGCAGTCGCAGCAGCGTCTGTGAAAGCGGAGCGCTGCCGACGTCTCCCTTCCCTTCGTGCTATTGGTTCCCTCAGTGTCCTGCCTTCTTCTGACGTCAGAAGAAGGCAGGACACTGAGGGAACCAACAGCGCGAAGGGAAGGGAGACGTCGGCAGCGCTCCGCTTTCACAGACGCTGCTGCGACTGCAAGTAAAAGATTTAAAGGCCTCGGCGGCGCGGGGCGAGGGTAAGCACCGCGGCGGCGCCCTCCAGAGGTGGGCGCCCTCCTGCGGTGCTTACCCCGCTTACCGCATCGGCACGGCCCTGCAAATGAGCTACAACAAACAGCTCATTTGCATTACATTTCCTTGATGCATGGCCGTTCCCTACCAATTCACTATGGAATCGGTAAGGGAAGGGCTCTTCCGACGACTTTAGTGCATCTGGCCCAGAGTCAGAAGAGGCAGCAGGAAAAACCAGGCTTACACATTCACACATATGGTCAGGCTGCCTCCTTCAAGGGCCCTTTTACAAAGTATCGGTAAGCCCAATGCAGGCTTACCGTATGCTAACCCAGAACTGCCACTGGTGTTAGTTCTGCTTCGAGTATGTGCCATTTCCAGCATGCTGGAAATGTTTTCTATTTTATAGCATGGCGCTAACCCGTGGTAATCGGGCAACACCACACGCTACCTGGTTAGTACTGGGTTACCGCCACCTCAATGGGTGGTGGTAAGTGCCTCCCCCCCCCCCCCCCCCCCACGAGTAATCTTACCACATGGCCTTTTTTTGCAGGGGGAGGGGTGGGCTCTTTACCTGCTGCAGTAGAGAAAAACAGCCCCCACTGCTACGGCAGGGCCCTTTTTCCCACAGCTTAGAGAAAGAACACCTCAATGAATTTAAAACAAGTTTCCAATGTTTTAAAATTACAAGCATCTTTGGGCACCAGCTATCGTAGTTTGCCCTTTCTGCATGATTTTTTTTTAGCAACCATAGGCAATTTCATTCAGCAACTCTGCTTGAAAACAAATTTTTGAAATAACTGGCTTTATTTGAGGGAAGGGGAAGAGAACCTAATCAGATTCTACATTTCCAAACAAGTGATCTAAAAGTTATCTCATGGGTCCGTACAATTGTGGCACATATTTTAAACACACAAATTCCTAGTTTACTTGACTTGCACTCTCTGTATCTGCAAATAATTTTGTTAACAACCTTCCGGAGTCATACCTGCACATTCATTTGCAAAAAGAAATTCACTGAAATTGATGCCATTTCTCGATCATCTTTCAGCAGGAGCTCCCTTATGTTTGTGTAATCACAACAATGAGCCACTTATAGCCGTAAGTGTATGTTTAAAGAAATCTGGCTGGTCACCTAAAATGTGTCTCCTACCACTACACACAAGAAAACGAATGAGAACAAATACCTCAAAATATAAAGCTTTCTTTTTTTGTGGTATAATGTATGTCATATATCATGAAAGCATTTTTTTATATAAACATACACCCCTTCATTTAGAAAAAGTGATACTTACAGGCTTCTGGTAATACATTTTTCAAAATATCTTCAAATTAAATACACATTTGTTTTCCTTCTCCAAAAGAGAAAGGAGGGAAAATCTTTCCACTAAAAATCCATATGAGGAGCGTGAACCAAAATTGAATTTATCTCTTTTTCAGTAGCGATTTATATGAAAACATCAGGTTTTTTTTAATTTTATTTTAATACATCTTTTGGCTTGGCTCAATTCAACAATACATCCAAAAGCAGCAGTAATCTAGGCTCTTTCAGAAGAAAAGGCATAGTTCTTTTCCCACTTCATCCCCTTTCTTGAGTTGGGGAAACAATTGCTTAGTTTTTTTTTTTTACTTGATTCCACATAAGTTACATCCAAAAGACTTTTAAAAAAACTGCCTTAGCTGTGCCTTATCGTCAGCTGGCAGTGCATGGCTGACTCATTTTGGTAAACAAAAGAAAGGTGAAAGTCACCAAAATACAAATGCTCAAGACTGTAAACAAAAAAATCAGTAGTCTCAAAATGATGTCCATAAGATTTATTCATCCATAGTTGATAAAACCTCAAAGCAGCTTAAGACGTGTAGGTTTACAAAACGGCAGGCATGAACATCTATTTATTGGCACATTACATCTATGTCATACATGGATAAGAGCCAAAAATTAGACGTACATGTGGCCATTGTCACCCCCATTGATGTTTTAGACGTTGATGGTTTAAATGGCTTCTCCCTCTGTATGTAGCCAGCACCGGGGTACCAGATCTGAAAGAGGGTGTGTATGACTGCCAGTTTTACTGAATTTTATTTTTTAATTTTATTTATTTTTATTATTTTTTTTTATATATTTGTACCCCGCGCTTTCCCACTCATGGCAGGCTCAATGCGGCTTACATGGGGCAATGGAGGGTTAAGTGACTTGCCCAGAGTCACAAGGAGCTGCCTGTGCCTGAAGTGGGAATCGAACTCAGTTCCTCAGTTCCCCAGGACCAAAGTCCACCACCCTAACCACTAGGCCACTCCTCCACTCTATTTTATTGCATTTGTATCCCACATTTTCCCACCTATTTGCGGGTTCAGTGTGGCTAACAATACATTGTAAATAATGGAAATACGATTTGTTACAATTCAGTTATGGATTACATTGTGAGAATTTAAGCGAAGGCAGAGTATGTTGATCTTGTATGCACGTTTATTATTTAATTATTATAGTTCTTTTCTTTGCTTTTTATTTTTACCTGTAAACCGCTGTGTTCTGTTTGTCAGTTAAAGCTGTGTATCAAGTCATGAATAAATAAATATACACGTTCATTCCTGCATGTATTTTAGAATAGGCTCTACACTGGGCAGATCCTTTTCCAAACAGTACAAATGTTTGACATGTTCCAACATGTAGGTCTCAATTCTGACTTCTGCATTCTATCTAAAATCTGCATTTTACTGTGTGACAAATTACTTATGGTCATTTTCTGTACAGTTCTGAAGCCATACGTTCATCACAGAATAATCCTAACAAAACAAACTCATACACAATTGGTCATATCAAAATTTACTTCTCTATATCTATTTGCATATGTTCAAATCATACTGTGGCACCATCTCTTATGCCAGCTTTCGCTATAATTTCCAAGGACTTAGATGTGTTTTCAGTATTAGAATATAATTTAGCAACTGTATGCAGGTAAGTACAAAGTGCTATAATTTTTATACGTAAGATAGTGCTTTTGTTTGCTTAACTGATAACTACACTCGCCCACTTGCCTGACTATTTCAATATACACATAAACACAGCCTCTCCAAGAGGCGAGATCATTTCTGAACTACAGGAAACTCTACTTACAGCGAATGCCATAGATCATGAGTGGATCCAGCTGCTTTTTCCCATGCCTCCCCTGGCCCGACAGGTTAGAGACTGCTTGGATTTCACGATGGAAGAGGTAATCAAGCAGCGTCAGCGCCATCTTTTCAGCTGTCCGGCAGTTAGTGCTGATGTGGAGCATGTCGGCTGCAGTGATTGGACAACGCACTCGCATCTCAGGATTATTCTCATCCCCCAGCCATGTCCCATTAGGATAGTCCTCTAAAGCACAAAATCAAGAGGTTAGAACACAAGACAGGATGCTAGCATCTGAACGTACAACTTCAGACAATAGTTTTAAATATAAAGAATAACTCTGTGGCCTTGTTCTTTCCTTATGGGGTTTTTTTTTTTTTGCCTCCGCCAGGATTGTGCCTGGATAGTCAATGCTCGGCCACGTCCAGTATCTGGCACAGGCACTGAATATCCAGTTATGTGCGGCTGACTACGGTTAGGTGCGATATTCATCATGTAACCACCTACGTTAAACTAGACTGAGTTTTATGCAGTGTGATTTGTCCAATTAGCTGAATATCGGCACTTAACCACATACGTACTGACTCCGCCCTTCGACCATCCACAAAATCGCCGGCTATGGCTTTAGAAGTACCAATATTTATTTATTTATTTATTTATCACATTTATAGCCCACATTTTCCCAACTGTGTCAGGCTCAATGTGGCTTACATCGTACCGTCATGGCAAACGCCAATCCAGTGAATTAAACTAATACAAGATATAACCTACATAAGAAATAGCGGAAAGGACAGGGAAGGAACAAAAGGAACTGGAAATCCAGGGGAAAAGAAGGAAGGGTGCATGAGCCCAGAATCGTCATTAGATTGATGTGTGTCTAGAAGTGGAGACACAGGTTGAGTCTTTGTGGTAGGCTCTTCCAAATAAGAAGGTCTTGAGAGATTTCCTGAAATTTAGATGGTTTTGGATGGATTTTAATGCTTTTGGTAAGGTATTCCAGAGCTGTGAGCTGATGGAGGATGAAGCATATGTGGATTTATACTCGAGACCGTTGCAGTTTGGGTAATGAAGGTTTAAGTAAGAACAGGATAGTCTTATTGCATTCCTGGGCAGTAGGGTGATTAGATTAATCATGTAGCCTGGAACATCACCGTAAAGAATTCAGCCCTGCACAAACGCTTTATCCAGCCAGAAGCCTCTCCTGAAGAATTAAATCACTTTGAATATTGACCCCAACGTCTACAGTGAGATATTCTCTTCAGTTAGATTTTGCATTACAGGTAATGAGCAGTGCTCAAAGTATTTTTGCTGATTTTCCCTGACAATAAGAGCAGATAATTGTATATGTGGGAGGGGGGGGGGGGGGTTGATATAAAAAGACACAGAGTTGCCTTTGTCAAGAGTGCATGTAATTTTTAAATGGTCTCATTTTTCTTATTGCCTTGATGATGAAATAGCAATTCAGTCTACTGGCCCATCTGAGACCCAGGTTTCAAACTGCTTTTTTCTAACAGCCTGTTTTCCCATTCCTGATCAAGGACCTTGACTAGTAATTATCTTAGGACTGTATTAAAAACAAAATATGTTAATCACAGAACAAAAACAACTTGTGTAGAATTCTCAATGGACATTTTTACATTTTCACTTGTTTACAACAATTCCTTAATTCAATCCACACACAAATCGAGTTCAGTATGTCACGCTATTGCGTTTCTTTGTATTAAAAAGCTCCCTTTGAAATGAAACCCTTCCTGTCAGACTGACAGACATCTGGAAATAGTAGCAAACTGTCCCAAGTGATGAGAAATCCATGGGTTAAAATAACTCTGATGTTTTCAAGAAGAGAACAAGCTCTATAGCATGACTTTCCTACCATAACTGAACAGGGCATACCAGTTTAAGAAAAACAGCAATGCCTTCTTCTTTCTAAGTGTAAAAAGGAACTTTATCCTGCAGAACCTTACCTGAATAAATTATGCTAACTGTAGAGGAAGGTATAGAATAAATATAGGCAACAATTTAGAAATCTCTACTATTGTTTGCAATGTGAGGAGGAAATGTTAGCATGCATACACCTCAGTCAATTTTCAAAAGAAAACAAATTTGTTACCTGCATTTGAAAATTAGCAGCCACCAAGTCCGTGTGCTAGAAGCACTCACACCTTTGCACCACACTAGAGGCTGACCAAATTTTGTTTTGGTTTCGACGCCAAAACCGGCCCAGTATCAGTATTGTCTTGTTTCAGTTTCAGCTGAAAATGCCACAGGTTGATTGTTGCAAAATTTATTGAAAGACAAGATGCAATGGACTCGACATGGACCATGTTTCAGCAATAAAATTGGCTGCCTCAGGAGTGAAGTATTTGTTGTAAATGTCTGTATATATTCCAGTGTTGTAAAATAAGTAATCCTTGGCTATTAAGGCAAATTTTCAGTTACGCTTTCCATGCAAGTGTCTGTTGACTTTAAACGAAAAAAGATATATTTTCTTTGACCCAGAACAATTACGTACTTGCGTTAATGCGCAAGGTGACAAAGGTTGAGTCCATATATAAAGAAAAGGTTGTATAATTAAGAGGGTAACCTCCTACTTATTTTCTTTTTTAAATTCTATGTTATGTTTAAATTCCAACTTCCATTGGTTTTCAAACCATCTTGAATTCTCACATTGTTTAGTGGACTATAAACTAATATAATTATGGAATAGTGTTACTATATTTGATTACTTTTTGTAAAAAGGTGGCAATATTGGTGTATCTTATCAAAGATGATATCTTTGTATATAATGAAAATTAATAAACAAAGTTAAATATTAAAAAAAAAAAAAAGTAATGCTTTTAGCCTGATAACTATAAGGATCACCGTATTCACTCCGGTTAGCGAATACAGAGTATCTAAAACCTTATCTATTTATTTATGTATTACATTGGTACCCCGCGCTTTCCCGCTCATCGCAGGCTCAATGCGGCTTACGTAGTAACAAGAGAATACAATCTGTAGTATCAGAATCAACAAAGGAGGTATGTGATAGGACAAATGAACAAGGAGTAAATGGAGTAGAAGAGATGTGAGAGAAAGGATAGGGATAGGTAAGGAGGTGGGGCGATAAAGGAGAAGTTGGGAAGAGCATGGAGGGTAAGAAGGTTGGTAGGAGATATTTTCTGAGTCATTGTTGTTAATAATTAGTTGAACCGGTAAATAGATGGATTGCTTATGATTACTTATGGTATGTCAGGTCATTCGGGTAAACCTTCTTGTTTACAGAGGGATTGGAGCAACGTGTCAAAGCTGACTGTGTGTTGCAGCCTCCCTTCTCCCTTACCATGAACTGGTACAACTTCTGAAAAGCTACAGTATTGACCATGGGTTTAAGTCTCTCCCCCACGATGGATATTATCATCAGTTTTAGAATCCTTACTTTCTTATCTGATTTCTGCTTTGTGTTCCTGCTAGCTGAGGAACTTGGGAGACATTTAACCTCTTTGTGGCCCTTGATTTGTGATTCTGTTAACAACGGAGCCTCCCGGCAGTAGCAGTTTTTTTTGTTCTGAGCTCTTTTGACATAGTCTGAGGGATTTCTGTTCCATTGGCATCCTCTGCCTCACCGTCATTTCTTCAGATTCTATTCCTGGAGCATTTTTCAGAGGTATCCTTTGCAAAGGAGCCAATATTCAGCGCTTCTTAACTGAGTAGGGCAGACTTCCACCCAGTTACACTAAGGAAGCCCTGATGGGATATTCAGCAGCAAATAAACAGACAATGCTGCTGAATATCCTGTCTGACAGCTGAGGTGCTATCCATCTCCCCCTAAGTTATCCAAGGGACCCTTTTACTAAGCCGCGTAGGCGCTTATGTGCGCCCAAAGCGCACCAATTCGGAACTACTGCCCAGCTACGGCGTAGCCCAGACAGTGGTTTCATTTTTTACGCGCGTCTATTACGTGCGCCGGAAAATATATTTTATTTTCCGGTGTGCAGCCCTAACCAGGCAGTAATCGGTATTGTAAGCGGGCAGACGATTATTGCTCAGTTAACGCGTGAGACACACACCATTTTTTATTTTGACGAACGTCCATTTTCGGACAAAAAAAAAAAAAAGAGGCCTTTTCTGTAGGCGCGCTAAATAAATGGACCTGTACGCTTCCAATGCAAGTGTCTACAATAGCGCAGGTCATTTTGCGGCGCACCTTAGTAAAAAGACCCCCTAAGTAGCTATCCAGGTACCACCGCTGAATGTCAGTGCCCCCTCCAGACCCAGATATTCAGTGCCAGTACCTGTGACTGGACTGTCCACTGTCAGAGAAAGGGTACTAGGTTTGATTGACCTTTTGTCTGACCCAGCATGGCAAACCTCAAGTCGTTAAAAAAAAAAATTGGTTCGGTTTCCATGCCCCTTCAGCCCAGTGGCGTAGCCACAGGTGGGCCTAGGGCTCAGGCCCACCCAACAGTAGCACATGTTTAGCGGTAGCTGGTGGAGATCCCAAGCTCTGCCAGCTGAAAACTTTCCCCTGATAGTAACAAAATTCTACTCTCCACAATACTGGCACCTGCGCATACTCAGTTTTCAGTGCATGCCTGCTGCAGACTGCCACGGTGGAAAGAAGCATTTTCCTGCCAGCTGAGATATTGTTTTGGTGGTGGTGGTGTTGGGGGAGAGAACATTTGGTGCCCACCCACTTCTTACCTAGGCCCACCCAAAATCAGTAGTCTGGCTATGCCCCTGTTTCAGCCTGGATCACGGTATAGTCTTATGCAATAGACACTTCTCTACTGAAAAGCAAACCTATATATCCCATATTGCAAATGGTGCTCAGATGCAATGGGTTTCCATTACAACCAATCTTTGTTGTCTTTTGAGTCGGCACAAACTTTTACACTTCAAAGTAAACAAGTGGTATACAAACTTAAAGCCAACAGCGCTAACACTAATTTTTCATTATTATTAATCGTTTTCCTGTTCATACTGCATCGTGTCCAGAGACCAGTGTTATATATTAACATAGTTCATAGCAGTTCTTGGCGACACATTGTAGTAAGTCACACATTCATATTGCCTTCTAGGATAGTCATTCCGCAGAACATTAATCATGTTCAGTTTTCCCTGGTATTGAAAAGGATGCTCTTTGTAATCGCAGAGGAATTCCTTTGTAATTTAGGATTATGTAACATCCCGTTACTGTACAGTGTTTCCCATTACAAACAGCAGTGTGTAGCAGGACTCTAGAGAAAACAATTTTCTGAAAACACTATCAATTTGATGTCTTAGGGCTCTTCCTTCATTATTAGCCCCATCCCAGGAGCTTCATTCTTTTCTACTCAAAAAACTTCAGCGCATATGCCAAAAAAGCGAAACTAATTTATGTATTAAAAAAAAAAAGAAGAAGATAGTGAACCATAAAATCATCTACCTCATACTATGTTTAACTCTTGATGCAAAAGCTTTATATATATATTGTTATTCACTAGTATGTACTGGAACAAATGTGTTTTATCAATTACCAAATTGTTTCTCATACCGTGAGTCTAACTCTCCCCCCCCCTCCCCCAATACTAAGGGAGTCTTTTACTAAAGGTTAGCTCGAATTACCTGCAGCAGGGCCCATAAGGAAATGGACCCTGCTGCAGATAACTCGAGCTAACCTTTAGTAAAAGACCCCTTAAGTCTTTTTATCATTATGTGACCAGCAACAGCCAATAGTGCCGAAGCATTATTTTAAGTCAGCATTTCTCTCTCCATACATATAGTTTAAAACAGAAATAAATGTATGGCTTCGGGGGGAGGGGGGGGGGGGGCAGAGGACATAGTGTTCAACATTAAGTCTCAGATTCAAAGTAAAGTTTCTTTATATTTGAATGCCTAACCATTTTAAATGTTTTTCCTTCTCCTTAAGGGTGCATTTCAAGTCATCATTGCCCATAGG
Organism: Microcaecilia unicolor; assembly: GCF_901765095.1. Lineage (NCBI taxonomy): Eukaryota > Metazoa > Chordata > Amphibia > Gymnophiona > Siphonopidae > Microcaecilia > Microcaecilia unicolor. Next base: position 352,433,738 of record NC_044035.1, on the reverse strand, counting down.
TAGGAAACTTTGAATCTTGGCAACTCACCAAAATTATACTTTTTAGATAATAAAACTTTTTCCAGTAATAGTTTAGAAGGTTATTTTAGAAGCTGTACTCTTGTTTTGGATGTCTGAAAACTTGCATTTAGACATCCATATTGCATGTATTTTACAACGGCAGGATATGGATGTCTAACACCGCAGTACGTCCATATGGCAAGGGAGTGTGGTCTGGGTGGGTTTTCGGCAGGACTAGGGAGGGCCCAAAAGATGGACATCCAACTCTGATTACACAAGGGGAAGGGACATCCAAGTCTAAAAAGATACGCATCTGTATTTAGACCGGTACTTGTCACGTACAGGTTACAGAAAGATGCTCTGATAAAGCAGATGTCCACTGGAGGAATGAAGACTCGACACTTCATTAATCCCCCAGTGGTTGCTGTTCTCCTCTCTCTCCCCTGAATGTGAAACCAGCTAGGGATAGCAGGCACTATGACAACTCCGTTATGGATATTCTTAACAAAGCAGCATGCAGGTCTGAGGAACAGCCAATGGGTTAAGGCAGTAGACAGGGAACCAAGGGACTCAGGTTCAAATCCCACTTCAGAAAAAGATTTATTGTATCTGAATATATCTACTAGAAACTGCCACTTTGAGACGAACATCAAAGTTTACAATCTTTATTACTAACAACGTTATACACAATATATTGCTACTGGACACTACATACAAAAATGTTGCGTCTTAGGATTAGCATTATTTTTTGTTAAACCGTTTTCACTAAAACATGTACTATAACCTCCTGGTGGCCTTTCAATAAGTCATTACTAATCATGCAAAATAACTGCAAACCAATGTTGCTCCAAATTGATTTGGTGAAATGCTCTCCCAGAACTTCTGTAATCCAAGCGCATCCAGTCCATGATTTCACCACATCTTCAATCAATTTTAGAAAGGCTGTCCACGCAAACCAAGAGGTATTTCCACCGTCTGCTGATGTGCTAAGTCGCAAACTGTCCTCTTACGTCCATACATTTAATTAAAAGATCTAGCGTGTCTGAGCTCTATATGGTGCCGTATTTCGCCAAAAAATGGCGTCTTCAGGAGCTGAGACTAAAATCAAACAAACAAAATTCACATTCACCACAAGCCACAGTGCTCTCAAATAACGTGAATACACATACATAAACTTATATTGCATTAATTACAATTATTTCATACTCTACTACTTTCAAAACACTCTCAGGCCAACTCGTGGCATCGCTCTTTCCCCTGCGAAATGCAACGTTCACTGGGCGTCTGAATTTCCCCGGAAATTATGTCACTTATATTTGGTCAGCCACATCCCAATAGTACCCAATCCACTTCCTCCACTGTCCTTCAAGTGTAAATAAGTTTTTGTTCTTTACACAATAAGAAACGAGATACATCTCTCCCCTGTTGGTGTTAATTTGCAATAATATAACAAAACACAGATCAGTAGGCAAATGATTGTGTAGAAGCCAATGTTGAACTAGTGGAACTTCTATATGACGTAACCACAGATTGCTCAAATGTTGTGCAATTCTGAATTTTATGGGCCTGATTTGTTGTCCTATATACCATTTTCCGCATGGGCATATTATCCCATATACTACATTCTTTGAATTACAGTCTGTTTTCGCTTTCAATCAAAACTCCTTAGAGGAATGGGAGACCTGTATTCTCTCCGTCTCAATGCATAAATCGCAATATACAAATGCCCACACTTATAATGACCTACTTTATCAGAGATATCCAATTGAGGATATATACTTTGACTTCAAATTGTACTCAAATTCTGATTTCTTGTATAAGCAAACCTAGGCAACTCACTAATGTTTTTTTTTTAATAATAGTGCTTACTTTATCGGTTTGATTGAAAAAAGGAAGAACACAAGTCATAGTGAATCCATGGTGTTAGGCGCCTGATGGAACAACCATCCCCTTTGTGAATTAACTGCCCGTTTAAAGGCTCTATTCACAACCCGTTTAGGAGATCCTCTCTAATAAAACCTGCTCTTCGTACTAGATGCTTGAGATATAAATATTGTTTGTTCTGTGCACAAACATTTAAAGCAGAGGAACTGACCCCACTGGTATACTTTCTTTTAAATGTTTAGGATGAAAATTTTGAAAATGCAGATGAGTATTCCTATCCATTTCCTTATGACATGACTGAGTTTTGAAACCGCTAGAATCATAACGAATATTAATATCCACAAAATTGATATTATGTCCTCCAATCGTGGATATAAACGTTATGTTGGGATCACAACTGTTAAGATATGTGATAAATTCAGTAGTTCACTGATACTCCCACTCCACACTAAAAGCACATTGCCTATAAAACGTTTCCAAAGTTTCACACTATCCTTAAACCAGGTCCCAACTACATACTTCCTTTCAAACTGAGCCATATACAAGCAGGCAACTGTGGGGGCCAAAGTGGCTCCCATGGCCTCCCCTTTAATTTGCAAAAAGAATTTATTCTGAAATTCAAAATAATTTTTAGTTATAACTAGTCTTCCTAATTGATTCAAAAATTGAATGTGCTCTCCTGACAAAGATGATGCTTGTAGATACTGATCTATGAGGTGTAAAGCTGTAGACTGTGGTTTGTTTGTATATAGCGCAGTCACATCCAAAGTTACCAAAACATATTGCAAATTTGAAGCAGTATCTAATTGTTGAAAAATCTGCAACATATGCCCTGAATCTTATACATATATGATGGGATCTGAGCCACAAAGGGTTGCAAATAGAAGTCAAAATACTGTGATAAAGGCTCAAACGCAGAGCCTTTCTCCGACACTATAGGTCTTCCCGGGGAGAGGTCCTTAAGACCTTTATGGATCTTAGGGACAAAATAAATTACTGGAATTCGGGGACACGGTCTTACTAAATATTTATATTCTTTAGCTGTAATTATTCCCTGCACGTTTGCTTGGGTCACAATATTCTACACTACCAGTACATTATCACTTGTAGGGTTCCCGCTAATTTCACATAATATCTATATTACCCTAACTGATGGTTAGCTTCTTTTAAGTACTGCTCCCTATCTTGTACCACTATAGCCCCCCCCCCCCCCTTATCCGCTCTCATAATAATCAAACTCCGATCTTCTCTCAACGGTTGAAGAGCCTCTCATTGTGCTCTTGTTAAATTATTCCTTTTCCCCTGATCAGCCAAGCCCAAATTATACACATCTTGCAATACTAAGTTTTGAAAAGTATCTGAATATATGACACCCGCAAACCTGAAGGATATTGAAGTGGTGTACATTCAAATACATTATGTATCTTTCTGTTACTGGAGGGCCCACAATTAGCAAAAAGAATCACAAACTGCTGAAGCGGGATTTGAACCTGGGTCCCCTGATTCTCGACCCACTGCTATAACCATTAGGCTATCCCTCTGCTCTATGTGGCCATTTTAGAAGATTGACATTCCTCTGCTGCCACATAGGCATCCATGTCCCTTGTTTTCCACATTTATAATTTGAACTTTTCGGTTTCTAAAATGGATGTTCATGCTGGACATTTCCGACACAAGGATGTCCAGCTCACACGTATTCTAAAACAGTTTATATCCTGTTCTAAAATACATGTGAGATGGATGTCTATTTGTGATGATCTAACTTAGATATCCTTTCTAAAATGCTGCTCCACGTATGCTTATTTGTTGTATGTAATTGAGGCATATGGTCAAATATTATTTCTAGATTCATAGGAATAGTTATTTATTTATTTATTGCATTTGTATCCCACATTTTCCCACCTTTTTGCGGGTTCAGTGTGGCTTACAATATGATATAAGTGAAGGAAATACAATTTGTTACAACTTGGTTATGGATTACATTGTGTAGAGTTAAGCGAGACAATCGAAGTAACGTTATGGAATATAACAATGGAACACAGACATTGAAACCTTGGAAGGGGACAATGAGAGGCTTAAAGGGCAATATTAAGGCATGAAGACATATGGTATACATATTTCTCTGATTGGAGGTATGAATGATGTGAGATTACGGGGATGAGATTGCAGAGTTGGATGTATGATGCATTAGTGAACAGTGAATATGGACTTTATGTGTTTTGGCTCTTTCCGTATATTTTTTCAAAAAGATGGGTCTTCAATAATTTGCGGAAGGAAGCTTGTTCATGGATCGTTCTTAAGTTGCGCGGCAGTGTATTCCAAAACTGCATGCTTCTGTGAGAGAAGGTCGACGCGTGTAGCGTCTTATATTTCAGGCCCTTGCAGTTGGGGAAGTGAAGGTCAAGGAAAGTTCAAGATGATCTTTTGGCGTTCCTGAGTGGTAAATCTATTAGCTCAGACATGTAGGCTGGGGCTTCGCCGTGAATGATTTTGTGAACTAATGTGCATACTTTGAAAGTGATGCGTTCCTTGAGTGGTAGCCAGTGTAGTTTCTCTCTTAATGGCTGTACACTTTCATATTTTGGTTTTCCGAAGATGAGTCTGGCTGCTGTATTTTGGGCTGTTTGAAGTTTCCTCAGTATTTGCTCTTTACAACCTGTGTATAGTGAGTTGCAGTAATCCAGATGGCTGAGTACGAGGGATTGCACTAGGCTGTGAAAGACGGATCTTGGGAAGAATGGTCTTATCCTTTTCAATTTCCACATGCAGTAGAACATCTTTTTAGTTATGTTGTTTGCGTGAGTTTCGAGTGTTAGGTGGCGGTCGATAGTGACTCCAAGGATTTTTAGCGTTTCTGAGATTGGAAGGTTTAGATTTGGTGTGTTTATAGCGGTAAATTCCTTTGTGTTGTATTGGGAGGTGAGTATCAGGCATTGAGTTTTTTCTGCATTTAATTTCAGACGAAATGCATCTGCCCATGTGTTCATGATGTGTAGGCTTTGATTGATTTCATTGAAGATTTCGTTGATGTCTTGTTTGAAAGGGATGTATATTGTAACATCATCAGCGTATATATATGGGTTGAGGTTGTGGTTTGATAGGAGTTTAGCCAGGGGGATCATCATTAGGTTAAAAATGGTTGGTGAGAGGGGTGATCCTTGTGGTACTCCGCATTCAGGTGTCCATGCCTTAGACGTGGTTGAATGTGATGTGACTTGATACGAACGTAGGGTTAGGAATCCCTTGAACCAGTTCAGGACATGTCCTCCAATGCCAAAGTATTCAAGTATGTGTAGCAGGATTCCGTGGTCAACCATATCGAAGGCACTTGACATGTCAAATTGTAGAAGGAGTATATTGTTGCCAGTCACAATTATTTGTTTAAATTTAGTCATAAGGGTGACTAATATTGTTTCTGTGCTATGATTCGACCGGAATCCTGATTGGGCATCATGCAATATTGAGTGTTTGTTTAGATAGTTTGTGAGTTGTTTAGTTACCATTCCTTCGGTTATTTTGGTTATTAGTGGTATGGATGCTACTGGTCTGTAGTTGGTTATTTCGCTCGTGCTTTTCTTTGTATCCTTAGGAATTGGGGTAAGATTTTTCCTTTTTCTTTTGGGAAGAGTCCGTTTTGTAGCATGAAGTTTACATGGTTCGTTAGGTCTATTCTGAATTGTTGAGGAGCAGAATTCATGAGGTTATTTGGGCATATGTCTAGTTTGCAATGGGATTTAGCATATCTTTTGAGAGTTTCGGAGATGAGGTCTTCTGATAGTGTTTCGAATTCGGTCCAGGTTCTGTCTGCTGGGTATGTTCCTTCTTCTGGATCTAGACAATCTAAAAGTGTGGCGTACTCAATAGGGCTGGCGGGTATTTTGAGTCGTAGTTGTATTATTTTCTCTTTGAAGTATTTTGCAAGGTTGGCAACGTCTGGTATATCTTTGTCGTTGTTTGTAACTGGTGTGGTGTCTAGCAGTTTGTTCACAAGGTTGAAGAGTTTGTGTGTGTCTTTGTAGTTTGGTCCTATTATTGTTTTGTAATACGTCTTTTGGTCTGTTTTATGGTATATTTGTATTTTCTCCGAAGTAATTTCCAGGCGTTTAGTGTTTGTTCGTCTCTCTTTTTGTTCTATTCTCGTTCTAGTTTCCTGACTTGTGTTTTAAGTTTTTTCAGCTCTTCGGTGAACCATGGATTTGCTTTTTTCCTGTGTGATGTTCTGGTTTGGATTGGGGCGATTCTGTCTAATGTTGTTGTACATAGATCGTCCCATTCTTGGAAGAATCGGGTGGTGTCAGCGTTTGTTGACCATTCATTCTGGTAGATCTGTTGCCAGAATATTGTGGGGTCTATTTTTCCTCTTGTTGTGTATGTTGTTCGCTCATGTTTATTGATTGTGTTTATGTGTGTTTTTCGCCAGCAGAGAAAGACATTTGCTTTGTAGTGGTCTGACCATAATGTAGGTGTCCATCTTGTGTCAGTGAGTATGATAGTTGAGTCCGGTTCGAATTTGTTTGTTATAATATCTAGTGTGTGTCCTTTTTTGTGTGTTGGTTGCATGTTGGGTTCTTGCAGGTCCCAGAGTTTTAGGAATTCTTTGCACTCTCGTGTGCTTGGTGAGGTGTCATCTTCTAGGTGTAGGTTGATGTCTCCTAATATAAGGATGTTTGAGCCAGATACGCAGGAGTTCGAGATGAAGTCCATGAGTTGTGCTTGGGAGTCTTGCCATTTTCCTGGTGGCCTGTAGAATAGGATTGTGTTAAGGTGTCCTATTAGGTTTGGGTGATTAATTTTTGTCGATGCAATTTCAAGTTGTGGTGAGGTAGATTCACCCGTGATTGTGATGGTGAATTCGGGTTTGTGAATAATAGCTATTCCGCCTCCTCTCTTTTTTCCTTTTCTTGTCCAGGGGGTGATTTTGTAATCTGGTGGGCATGTTTCTAGGATGGCGGGGTCTGTGGGGCTATGGAACCATGTTTCTGTGATAAATAGAAGGTCTAAGTTATCTGTGGTAATCCAGTCTCGTATGTCTACTGAGTTGCTTACTGCTGATCTTGCGTTGATGTATCCTAGTTGGATTGAGTGGTATGGTTCCGTGGGGGTGTTCGATGTATTTATTTTTATTAGTTGTCTTTTTCTTCGGTAGTTGGGTTTGTTGTTGTTGTTATTTTCTTCTTTTTGTTAAATGTTATTTCTTTAAAAATAAGAAGGAAATGGTTTTATTCCAAAAGCCATGGAATACCCCCCCCCCCCCCCTCTATTTTCCCTATCTAGCATCCATATGTAGTATCTAATGTGAAACTATGCAAGAAAATAATTTTGAGGCATGTATACCTTTGGTGTATTACAATAAATGATTCATTTGTCCTTCCCTTAAAAACATTATCGTGTCTCCTGCGTAAAAAATCTCTTATCTTCACTAATTGATAAGAAAAGAGATTCCCTATGACTACAATTTATTTACTTATTTTTTATTTATTTATTTATTTATTATTTATTCAATTATTCAAATTATTACAAGGAACATCTTGTTTAGGAAGTATCATACATATACATAAATCTTTCTCAGAAAAACTTAATCAAGAAAAGTAATATAATTTCGCTCTTCATAAGAAATTGACACTCAAGTCCATAAATCAGGAATCCAAACTGTAGGAAAAATACTGGAAACAAACAACAGAAAGAGAAAATATAACTGGATATCGCACTACATTAAGTGGGGTTGCCTAATTTATTTATCGTTTATCCAATTTTGCTGAGGCAATAAGTGCAGACACATGAGAAGGTTCCATAAATACATATTTCCCCCCCCCCAAGCCTTATTATGCACTTGCAGGGGTATCTTAAAAAAAAGGTACCCCCCAAGTGCAATACTTCAGGCTTTAGGAGTAAGAATTGTTTCCTCCGCCGTCTAGTCTCCTTAGAGACATCTGGAAACAGGAGAATTTTAAACCCTAAAAAAGGCTGCGGAATATCCAATACTTATCTGGCAATAATGCCACAGTCGCCACCAAAGTGGCGGCTGAGGCAAGTTCAGAGTCAGTAGTTTCAAGCAAAAGAGAAATGTCTATTGGTTTTTCAGGCATCCGATTCAGGTCTTCCCCAGGAATATAATAGACCAAGGTAAAGGGTGGAAGATTCTGTTCAGGAATATCCAAGATCTCACGCAAATAGCATTTTAACATTTCCTGAGGAGTTACATTTTGTACTCTGGGAAAGTTGACAAATCTTAAATTATGACTTTTAGTATAGTTATCAAACACTTCAGTCTTCATCCTAAGACTGGTCAAATCTTTTATCATCGTAGATTGAATTACTTCAAAATTCGAAATTTTTTTATCAACTTTTTCCTCTAGTTTTCCAAATTTGTCTTCCAAACCTTTAAACTCCTCTTCTTTTTTTTGAAAATCAGTCTCCAAAGATTTTAGTCTTGGTAACGTCTCATTGTTTTGGTTAAGAAAATTTTATCCCAGGTTAGACACCAATTCCCATAGAGTATCTAATGTCACTTCTTTTGATTTTTCTACTAACGCTTTAGGAATTTCAAACCTTGTGGAAGTCAGCTCAGGAGTCCGTCTCTGTTCCTCAGCTCCTCTCCCCTCACTCCGCGGCGTCACATTGGGCAAAATGCCCTCCGTTCCCTTCTCCGTTGTTAACTGTGCTTCCAATCGACGCTCTACGGGGCCCTCTGTACCTTCCGGGGTAGACCCTGTCGATTCAAGGAGGAAAGAACTCACGCCAATCGGCTGGGGAGGTGGGTGAACGCGTAGCGGGGCTTAGTGTGACATCGAGGCCAAAGGAAGCCGAAGTCTCCAGTTCAACGGCATTTCCAGCTGGCGACATCCCGCTTAGAGAGGCAAGACCCGGCGGTCTAAAGAATCGGTCAATAGTACCAGGCAATGGAGGGAGTAGCGGGGAAGCTCTAGCCGCTACTCTCCCTCGACGTTTAGGCATTATTTCGGAGGTAAGATCCCGACCTGCAGCGTCTTAATGGAGTGCGGCCATCTTGGATTCCCCTGGACAAACCCTGACTACAATTTATTTATTCATTTGTTACATTTGTACCCCACATTTTCCCACCTATTTGCAGGCTCAATGTGGCTTACATAGTACCATAAAGATGTTCGCCAAGTCCGGTTGAGAAACAAATAGAAGGTTAAGTTGTGGTCTAATGAGGAAGATGTGTATCAGGTATCATGAAGGTCGAGGGGAGTGGAGATTATGTATTGTCCAGTACGATCATTGGTTTTGCTGTGTTGCCTGGTGTGGGGGTTTATGTTGGATCGGTGGGGTAAGCTTTTTTGAAGAGTTTGGTTTTTAGTGATTTCTTGAAGTTTAGGTGGTCATGGATTGTTTTCACAGTTTTTGGGAGTGCGTTCCATAGTTCTGCGCGTATGTAGGAGAAGTTAGATGTGTAAGTTGTTTTATATTTGAGTCCTTTGCAATTTGGGTAATGCAGATTTAAATATGTCCTTGATGATCTGGTTTTGTTTCTGGTTGGTAGGTCTATGAGGTCCATCATGTATCCTGGGACTACGCCTTAGATAATTTTGTGGATCAGGGTGCAGATTTTGAAGATGATCCATTCTTTGATTGGGAGCCAATGCAGCTTTTCTTGGAGGGGTTTAGCACTTTCGAATCGTGTTTTGCTGAATATCAGCCTGGTTGCTGTGTTTTGGGTGGTTTGGGGTTTTTTTGCGAGTTGTTCTTTACATCCCACATAGATTCCGTTGCAATAATCTGCATGGCTTAGGACCATTGATTGTATTAGGTTTCAAAAAATTTCCCTCGGGAAGAAAGGTTTTACACGCTTAAGTTTCCACATTGAGTAGAACATTTTCTTTATTACGGAGTTTACTTGGCTCTCAAGAGTAAGGTTGCGGTCGATTGTGACACCGAGTATTTTTAGGCTGTCTGAGATGGAGAGGGTGTGTCCTGGAGTGTTTATGGTTGTGGGTTTGTACTTGTTATGTTGAGATGAGAGGATAAGGCAGTGTGTTTTTTCAGTGTTCAATTTCAGTTGGAATGAATTTGCCCAAGAGTCCATGATGTTCAGTCCTTCATTGATTTCATTGGTATTTTAACACAGTAAATGATGGCAGATAAAGACCTGCATGGTTCCATCCAGTCTACCCAACAAAGCAGGCAGAGCCGCACTTACCATTCTGTGCAGGTTACAGTCATTCATGATTAAACACTTGTTGGTAGTTTGCCATTATGCCAACCACATATAGGCAGTTAAATATGATGCACTCTTAGAACAATATATATTAAAATCAAAAGAATTTCAAACAGTATTTAACTTGCTAATGCCAATATTAAGATGTTGTCCCTTCCTCCTTGAGATGCACAGCATCTTCATTTGTAGCATATGATAATAAAGTGATATACAATACACAGACTTATCTGTCTTTTGCCATTTGCGGGACACACACCATAGAAGTCTGGCCGACACTGGCCTTTATTTCCAATTAGTGGAGCTGCCAAATTTACATCTGTCTTGCATCATTTGCAGGACACAGGATTAAATGGCCAATTCTCTCAATGGAGGAAGGGGAATACTGGAGTACCACAGGGATCTGTACGGAGACTGGTTTCCTCTTAACATATTTATAAATGATCTAGAAATGGGAATAAGTGAGGTGATCAAATTTTCAGATGACATAAAATTATTCAAAGTTGTTAAATTACATGTGGATTATGAGAAATTGCGAGAGGACCAGCCATCCAAATGGAAGATGACATTTAATGTGGACAAATGCAAACTGATGCACATAGGGAAAAGTAACCCAAATTATAGCTACATGATGCAAGGTTCTACCTTAGGTGTCATCATGGGCAACACATTGAAATGTTCTGATCAGTGTGCAGCGGTGACCAAAAAAGGCAGATCGTTAAGAACTGGTTCCTTCTATGTATGATTTACCATGTAAATTTTAATCTGTTGTAAGTTTTAATTTTAGAGTAACATAGTAATTTTTGTAGAGTTTGTTGAGCAAAGAAATAATTTTTATTGTTCTGTCCTTTTATATTTTGTATGTGATTTGTTACCCGCTTAGACTTTTATAGATATAGCGGGTTATAAATAAAGTTTTATTATTATTATTAATGCATATGGACAAACGCCACCTCATTATCTCCTATACTGAATGACAGAGAAGCGGATTTTATAAAGAACATACAAATCTGAACTGAGACATCTAGGTTGGGATATCTCAAGTTCCACTAATATTTTAGAACCAGTGGCATAGCCAAGGGTGGGCCCAGGCCCACCCACTTTGAGCTCAGGTCCACCCAGTAGCAGCACACCTATGATGTAGCTGGCAGGGATCCCCAAGCCCCACCAGCCAAAAACTCCCAACGACTGTCCCTCCTGCGTACCTTGTAAATAGCAGATCTTCGCCTGCATTGAGCAGTGACTGATACATACTGCTTGCACCAGCCCCACTGCCTTCCCTCTGATGTATTCCTGCCTATGCGGAAACAGGAAGTTGCATCAGAGGGAAGGCTGTGGGGCCAACATGAGCAGTGTGTAATTAGTTGCTGCTCGCTGCTGGTGAAAATCTGCTATTTCAAAGGTATGTAGGAGAGGGGGGGGGGATGTTTGAGAGACCATATGGCATGAAGGCGAGAGAGGGAGAGACCAAATCACCTGTGGGACAAATGGAGTTCTTCTGCCCACCCATCTTGGACCCAGGCCCACCCAAAATTGGGTTTCTGGCTACTCCCCTGTATTAGAACAGATCTACCACATAAAGCCTGGTCTAAAAAAAGATTTGGATAGCTTTCTAAAAGAAAAGTCCATAAGCCATTATTAACATGGCCTTGGGGAAAATCCACTAGCACCATAAAATGTATTGTACTATTCTGGGATCTTGCCAGATACTTGTGACCTGGGTTGGCCATGCTAGGAAACAGAATACTGGGCTTGATGGACATTCGGTCTGTTCCAGTATGGCAAATGCTTATGTTCTAAAATACATAAGAAATATTTATATGCAGATTACATGCAGCAGCAACATCCATTTTAGAACCAAACATGTCTAAAATATTAACAGGTCAAAATGGGCACATAAATAGTCATGTTCTCAAATGACAACGTAAGCACTTAGGTGGTGGGATGTAAATATTTGTGTTAGCCATTTTAGAAATCTAAACTTTTACATCTTCCCTAACTATAGAGTCCAATATCTCTTGCCAGTTTCACATTTTTGTTTGGGGTGGGGGGGAGGGATATGAATCACTGTAGGATTAAGGTGGAGACCCACCCCTTAATCCCTCCAATGGAGCACTGCTCAATATGAACAGTTTTCTGAAACCTAGACAGCCAGGTAGCAGGTATAAATGCCAACGTCAATCAATTTAGACACAGACACACATTCCCCTTGTGGAATAGGAAATATACATTTATTTTCTAGGCCTTCCCTACTTCTGTCCAAACATGCCCAGACCATGTCCCCTTGCCATATACACATCTCTCAGCTTTGTAAAATTGGAATTTGGATATTAATGCAATATAAATGACTAAATGCTAGTTAAATAGGCAGAATTAGGTAGAATGAATATGCAGTAAAATAATATAACAGTCTATGTACTTGTTATGAATGGTTGTCCAGTATGTGTTGGTGTTGTTACCTTTTAGAATGGTTGTTTTAGCTTCCTGTGCTTTCCTATCATTTTGATGGAGTTCTTTTATGTTTGTTTTTATTATGATTTTTATATTGCTATGTAAACCGTTCTGTTTTGTGAACACAATTTGAAACGGTATAATAAATGAATAAACGATAAACGATATGCATGTCTAAAACGTGACTAGTACTTCTAACACAAGCAGTACAATTTTTTTAGCTTACTATTTAGTACTTTTGTCATACTTTCAAATTCTATTTCATCAATGAAATTAGTATGTACAACTGTGGTAATTTGGTGGAAATCACTACAATTAAAGCTTTTATAGTAAAGCTAGGCTATGAAAATAGGGCCATCTTCTCCTCATACAAGTTTTCTAGTGAAGCCTCATTGTTAAATTGGAAGAGGTATAGAAAGTTATGCTTTCTCCATTTGGGTCAGGAACTTTAAGAACTTTTGCCTTCTTGAAAATGTATGGGGAGAGAGGGTGTGTTAAGGAAAAGGGAGGTTATATATGTGTACAACAAAGGACAAAGGTAAAAATAAATAAATAAAAACTACCTAGGAGTCGGAACGTTCTTACATAGTAAAAAGGTGGGGGCAGTGGCCTTAAATAACAATAAAGAATGTGTGTAATCTCAAAGAAAACTACTAAGGTTGATGATGGTTTGAATATGTTGCCTGATTCATCATTATATCAATGTAAAATCCTACAGACATTGAAATGTACAATGCATGGATTGCTGTACTCCAGGAGATGCACCTAAATGATTGTGAATATTCCAAACCGCAGTGATGATGCATAAGAGAAGTATCATTTACTTTGTCTGATACATGCAAAGTGAGCATAGCCATCCTCTAAAAGCACGTCCGCTGAAATGTGATCTTTCCTGTCTTTGAGTCACTCTGTTGGAGTGAGTTCCCTTAACTATCCTGCCACATGAGCAAAACCAACAGAACTAGAGAGCATGAATATACTCTATTGTCCTTCATTGAAACAGTAAGAAGCTGCCCATATCAATATTTCAGGAATAAACTTGCACTAGGTTTCAAACTGTGTTTACTCTAACAAAACTGGGAACAAACACCTGGAGTGGAGGAGTAGCCTAGTGGTAAATGCAGCAGACTTTGATCCAGGGGAACTGTTTTCGATTCCCACTGCAGCTCCTTCACTTAACCCTCCATTGCCCCCCCCCCCCCCCCCCCAGTACAAATAAGTCCCTGTATATACAATGTAAATCGCTTTGAATGTAGTTGCAAAAACCACAGAAAGGTGGTATATCAAGTCCCATTCCCTTACTCCTTATTACCATGCAAAATTCTATTAGCTACACTGCCAAGGTCCAGGACTGGATAAATATCAAGTAGAAAAGGAACTATTTTCTAATCCATACTTTTAAATCTGGTATCCAGCTATTAAATAATAATCTGTCAATTTTTTAAAAGAATACTGAATTCTATTATTTATTTTATTTGTTACATTTATATCCCACATTTTCCCACCTATATGGTAGGCTCAATGTGGCCTACATAGTACCGTAGAGGCGTTACAGACTCTGGTGTACACAAATACAAAGTGATGTTCTGGTAAGATAAAGTTCATGTGGCACAGCCACACTAGGGAATCGTACAACGGAAGAGATGTCTATTACGTTCTTTAGTTTTGTTGTGTTGCAGAAATCAGGCATTTATGTTGGATCGGTAGGGTATGCCTTTTTAAACAGGTTAGTTTTTAGTGTTTTCCGGAAGTTTAGGTGGTTGTTCGTAGTTTCCAAGGCTTTTGGTAATGCGTTCCACAGTTGTGTGCTTATGTAGGAAAAACTGGACGCGTAAGTTGATTTGTATTTGTGTCCTTTGCAGCTTGGGTTGTGCAGATCTAAGTACGTTCGTGTTGATTCGGATGTGTTTCTAGTTGGTAGGTCGATCAAGTCTGTCTTGTATTCCGGAGCTTCACCATAGATAGTTTTGTGAACCAGAGTGCAGATTTTGAAAGCAATGCGTTCTTTGATTGGGAGCCAGTGTAGTTTTTCGCGAAGGGGTTTTGCACTTTCAAATTGCGTTTTTCCAAAGATAAGCCTAGCTGCCGTGTTTTGAGCGGTCTGAAGTTTCTTTAAGGTTTGTTCTTTGCATCCCGCATAAATTCCATTGCAGAAGTCTACATGGCTTAGTACCATTGATTGTATCAGGTTGCAAAATGTTCCCCTCGGGAACAATTCTTTCACGCGTTTGAGTTTCCACATTGAGTGGAACTTTTTCTTTGTTGTGGATGTCACTTGGCTCTCTAGTGTTAAGTTGCGGTCCATTGTAACGCCGAGGATTTTCAGGCTGTCTGAGATAGGGAGGGTGTAATCTGGGGTGTTGATAATTGTGGGGTTATCCGCGCCGTATAGGGATGAGAGGATGAGACAGTGTGTTTTTCCTTTGTTTAGTTTTAGTTGAAATTGCATTTGACCATGAGTCCATGATGTTCAGGCTGATCTTGATTTCGTTGGTGATTTATAAGGAATGAATATTGTGACATCATCTGCATAAATGAGAGGGTTAAGGCCTTGGTTGGATAAGGACTTGGCTAGTGGGGTCATCATTAGGTTGAAGAGGATCGGTGATAGCGGTGATCCTTGTGGTACTCCGCAGTCTGCTTTCCACGGTGATGATATGTGAACTACCCCCCAGTGAATCAAAAGCTTTTGCAACTACAAATGCTCAAATGACCAGCGAGAATCAGATCACAATAAGAATATGAAAAACAGTTTTGAATTTAAATATTCAACTAAGCAGTAAAATATTACATTTGTCAATTTCTCTGCTATATGAAAACAGATCACAGGTTGCCTTTCTGGTTATAGACTAACCAATTTCAACAGGCTCTCTCTCCCCTACAATCTACCATAACCACTCCCAGTTACCTTTTGTGACATCATCTGCATAAATGAGAGGGTTAAGGCCTTGGTTGGATAAGGACTTGGCTAGTGGGGTCATCATTAGGTTGAAGAGGATCGGTGATAGCGGTGATCCTTGTGGTACTCCGCAGTCTGCTTTCCACGGTGATGATATGTGATAAATAGTGATCAGCACTTCCCCTACAATCTACCATAACCACTCCCAGTTACCTTTTGTGACATCATCTGCATAAATGAGAGGGTTAAGGCCTTGGTTGGATAAGGACTTGGCTAGTGGGGTCATCATTAGGTTGAAGAGGATCGGTGATAGCGGTGATCCTTGTGGTACTCTCGCCATACACTAATGAAAAAAAGAAAGTGGAGAAAAGCCACAACTCATGCAGATTGTTCTACAACAGAGAAAAAGTAAACAAAAGAAAAGTCTTCTGACTCATTATAAATAGTGATCAGCACTTCCCCTACAATCTACCATAACCACTCCCAGTTACCTTTTGTGACATCATCTGCATAAATGAGAGGGTTAAGGCCTTGGTTGGATAAGGACTTGGCTAGTGGGGTCATCATTAGGTTGAAGAGGATCGGTGATAGCGGTGATCCTTGTGGTACTCCGCAGTCTGCTTTCCACGGTGATGATATGTGAACTACCCCCCAGTGAATCAAAAGCTTTTGCAACTACAAATGCTCAAATGACCAGCGAGAATCAGATCACAATAAGAATATGAAAAACAGTTTTGAATTTAAATATTCAACTAAGCAGTAAAATATTACATTTGTCAATTTCTCTGCTATATGAAAACAGATCACAGGTTGCCTTTCTGGTTATAGACTAACCAATTTCAACAGGCTCTCTCTCCAGGCTTAGCCAGCCCTGCAATTTTTTTTGGGGGGGGGGGGCTGGGGTAGACTAGGGGGGGCAACGCATTCCTCTCTCCTCCTTCCCCCATGCAAGCATGCTAGGCATACCCTTGCTAGCAGGGAGGCTGAGCCCCACCAGCCAAATAAATGGACTACAGCCATTCCCTGCTACTCATTTCTGGCTCCGAGTAGCATGCCAGGAATTCTCAAGGATACTTGCGTGAGAAGTCCTGGCAAGCTGCTCAGAGCCAGAAACAAACAGCAGGGAGCAGCAGCAGTCCATTTGGCTGGTGGGGCTCGGAATCCCTGCCAGCAAAGGTAAAGGACTTCAAAGATGCCAAGGGTGGCCCATCTCAAAGCTGGATATTTAAAACCACTATTCTGGAGATTCAAAAACTGACACATACATAATACATGCAAAACTTAATTATTATCTTCTCATTTCCATCTTCCAAAATTCCAGACAGCAGCTGTACAGATCAGCAGGACCCAAAGCAGTTCAAAACAAGTCAGAAACACAATTTACACCTAATTATTCAACCACCCTTAGGAGTCACCTTTGGGTTTAAAAAGCAAAACCATGTGCATGTAAGGACTGGATAAACGTTTCAAAACAAAGTTTAAAACAAATGCCCTTAATATGTAATTACTGGTAGCAATAATGAAACAGTGAGAATATTCACATAGCAAGCAGCCTGAGACAACACATTGATTTTCCACTGAACTTAACTTTGTATGAACTTGGCGGCTAATACTGTTCTGAACTGGACAATGCTGGCACATTTAGACTGACTCTGGACTTCTGCATAAAGGTAGCTCTGCCCTCATTATTCAATATCTCTCTTATTAATAGTAGTAAAACAATATTAAGTGCATTTTTATAATATACCACTGCATTCTACAAAACAAAAGGAGCAAGTTCCCACAAACCATCTTTCTCTTTTGATCTAGGCACAGGAAAAGGTTTTAAATGCTGCTAGGTTTCAACCTAATTCATGTTTAATGTAGGATATAAATGTTATAAGTAAAACACATAAATAGATAGAAACTCTGCATGTTGAGCACCTGATTCTCATGTCTGTTTTAGTGGCCCTTTACAAAAAGAAAAAAAATCTCTGCACAAATGAAACGCACGCTAGGGTATCCTTATAACCAGTCCCTCCAAATGACACATCCATTACAATTTATAGCAAATTAGTACTCTACCTATGAAAAGTTATTCCGTTATTATACTTCCTCTGTGTATATCCGTATGCTGCACAAGCCAGCATGTTTGAAAATATAAGTGGGATCAAATAAAAATGCTACCAACAATAAAGAACAAGAACGTGAAAGTAGTAGCTCACATGGTTTGGTTGCTTTGTTTTGAGGCTCCCTGTCCCCGCAGTCAGGAATCTGAGCTCTCCCCCTCCCTTCCTTTGGGTCCGGCCATCTATCTCTCCTGTTTCCAGCAATGAGCCGAGGCGTGGGCAGCGGCTTCCGGCTGCTCTGGTCCGTCTCGCTGCTTTGTCCCACTCACAGGAAGGTGAAAAGGCAGAATGAAGCAGCAGCCAGTGCAGCCGGAAGCAGTTGTCTTCACTGCTGGAAATAGGGAGGAGAGATAGCCAGCTGGATCCAAAAGGAAGGGAGGGAGAGCTCAGATGCCTGACTGCGGGAACAGGGACCCTGAGGAAGCAAAAAACTGCCTGGCTGGCCATTATTGTTGGAGGGGCCTGAGACAGAAATGGGGGCCCGGGCCCCCAAGGCCCCCCTGTAGCTACACCATTGGAATAAGTCACAGGGGAGGAGAAGGAGGACAATGATGCCGAGAAGTTTGAAAGCCGGTTTAACAACCGGCTCCAAAAAGGTTTTAAAAATTAACGGCTTGCACAAGCCAGCTGCAGCACACCAGAGTCCACTTCATCAGATCATTTGACAAAGGGGTCTCTGATCCTTGAAAGCTCATGCCTTGATAAAGTGGTTTATAAGTTTCACTTTTATTAAAATAATGTTTAGCATTATATGATGAAACCTGTTCAACTTGTATCCTGAACACCTAATCTTGCAATTTAGGTTGACCTTGGTAGTAGGACAGGTTGAGTGCAAGGGCCTTGGTTTTGGTTTAAGTATGCAAATCTGTATGCTCCTCTACTCAGGATAAAAAGACAGTAAATACTGACCTAGATAAGGTGTGATAGTCTACAAATGGTGAAATGGTAAAGGCTAGGAACAGGGATATATCCTTAGAAGTGTAGACTGAAAAAATGGCAGAGTACATAGGCCAATTGGTCATAATCTACTGTCATCTACTGTTACTATGTATGCAGAGCCTTGGAGAGTCTGCATGTGGTATGTTACATGTTACACCTTCTTGTACAGCCCCTGGAGTTCCTAAGGACAGTCTGGTTCTATATATGCTTGCTGCAGAGCTCCCGATACTCTCAAGGCAGGTTAACCTGTGAGTCTGCAGTACACACACCAACATAGCATAGTAACAAAGCACAACCCCAAGAAGCAAAGGCATTGAACTCCATAACCATCAACTGCTGAGATTCTGGTCCCTCCACTGATATAGACAATGCTCCATTGAAACACAGCCACATGGAAGCCAAATGGACTGTTATAGTAGTTTTATGGTTTTTTACCATATACACATTTTTGAACATGAACGAATTACACTTTACACATTCATTAACAAAAATTATTTTTAAAAAGTCTACAATTACTGTTGACATTGACAATCTATTGTCAGCTTACAAGCATTTCATGATGACCTATCAATTGGTTAACAACAAAACCTGGCTTCACAAGACTGTATAACACTTTTACTATTGTACAATCATTTAGGCTATTTATAACCCACAATGACACAATACCATTAGAAATAATGTAAGAGTTTCCAAAAAGAAATGAGAAGTGTATTCATTAATTTTTAATAGATGGGTTGAAAACTGTATCTAAGTACAAGGAAGAACAAAACCACCATCAGAAACAGTTCACATAAATCTAGTACCTTTGAAGCTACAGAAATTCACACAATTATAGAGTGAGAATAGTCACAGTAACACAAGACTAGCGCATTTACTTTATAACAAGTACTTAATTGCAACCATGCTATGCTAAAAAAATAAACAAGCAGATTCATTCTCTCATTTTCTAAGCAGTTTGCATGTAAGGATTGCTGTTCTTGGCCCTGGCTGCTGTGACCTGTACTTGGTATTTTGCCTTTATTCACAAAACAGATAACAATAATATAAACAGAGTAACAACTGAAAATATGTGCATTATCTCATCATTTTAATGACAAATTATAGGAAGGGGGGAGGGGAGATAGCAAATGAATCCAAAACAACCCTGTGCCTTCTCTTTCCAGTGAAGGAGAAAGTCAAGAGGAATGAGACTGATTCACAAAACACAATTAAAAAAAAAATGTGTTTCTTTCTCTTACAGAGTAGTTATGCAGCTGCTTTCATTGAAAGAAATCCATCAAATTCAGCCTTGTAATTAACAGAAAGCTCTCGCCATACACTAATGAAAAAAAGAAAGTGGAGAAAAGCCACAACTCATGCAGATTGTTCTACAACAGAGAAAAAGTAAACAAAAGAAAAGTCTTCTGACTCATTATAAATAGTGATCAGCACTTCCCCTACAATCTACCATAACCACTCCCAGTTACCTTTTTAACCTTGTTTCCTGCAAAAACTTCTTGTTTCCTTTAAGACAGGGCTGCTCATTGTCGGTCCTCAAGAGCCGCAAACCCAGTTGGGCTTTCAAGATTTTCCCAATGAATTGGCAAGAAATCTATCTGCATACAATAGTTACATAGTAGATGATGGCAGAAAAAGACCTGCACGATCCCATCCAGTCTGCCCAACAAGATAACTCATATGTGCTACTTTTTGTGTATACCTTACCTTGATTTGCATCTGTCTTTTTCAGGGCACAGACCGTATAAGTCTGCCCAGCACTAACCCCGCCTCCCAACCACCAGCCCCCGCCTCTGCCATCCAATCTCCGCTAAGCTCCTGAGGATTCCTTTATGCTTATCCCACGCATGTTTGAATTCCGTTACCGTTTTCATCTCCACCACCTCCCGCAGGAGGCCACTCCACATATCCATCACCCTCTCCATGAAAAAATACTTCCCGACATTAGTCCTGAGTCTGCCCCCCCTTCAACCTCAATTCATGTCCTACTGCCTTCCCGTCTCCGGAAAAGGTTCATTTGCAGGTTAATACCTTCAACAAAACCCAGGAGACAATCCACCACATCAAATTCCCTCCTCTTCCACCTGGCCATGTCTTCATTTAGGGATTCAACCCTTGTCTTTTTTCATAGGTGTTTCATGTGATTACAGGTACTCATACAAACATAACGATAGGCATTGATGGGAGGCAAAGTATGGGTGGAGGTGAAGCATGCATAGACTACATGAACACATTTACATCTGCTTTGGACAAGGTTTCAATTTGTGCAAGAACACGTGTGTACTATTAGAGACAGTTCTAAGAACCCATTTTATAAAGGCACAGGCACCCAATGTTGCCTGTATAAATGGGTACTATTTCTGAAATTTCAGACAGGACTTATGAAATTACCCCCAAAGGGACCATAACTCTGTTGTCTCATTCTCAGCATTTAAATGAACATTTTAGTTATCCTCTGATTTTCAGTTAGCCATCTCTCTCCTCTTCAATCAGTCCAAAACTCTGCTGTGCGAATCATTTTCCGCCAGAGTCGCTATGCTCACATTAGCCCTCTCCTCAAGTCACTTCACTGGCTCCCTATCAGTTTCCGCATTCAATTCAAACTTCTCTTACTGACCTACAAGTGCATTCACTCTACCGCTCCCCAGTACCTCTCCGCTCCCCCCCCCCCCCCCCGAGTACTCCGTTCTGTGGATAAATCTCTCCTGTCCCCTTCTCCTCTACTGCTAATTCCAGATTCCGTTCCTTTTATCTCGCTGCACCTCACGCCTGGAATAGACTTCCCGAGCTTGTACGTCTAGCCCCGCCTTTGGCCATTTACAAATCCAAGCTAAAAGCCCACCTCTTTGACGCTGCTTTTGACTCCTAACCACTACTCACTTGCCCTGTACCCTTTTATCCCTTACCTCTTAGTTGTCCTGTCTGTTTGTCTGTCCTATTAGGTTGTGAGCTCTTTGAGCAGGGACTGTCTTTTCGTGTATGATGTACAGCGCTGCGTATGCCTTGCAGCGCTATAGAAGTGATAAGTAGTAGTAGCAGGGTGAGAAAGCTGTCTCCCTCTTGTATAGCAAGATATTACAGATTTGAGTTATAAGGGAAAGCATAACAGCAAGCATTCTAAAGCACATAGGCTTATCCTGCTAAATGAAAACGATATTTCCTTTTGTGGGCACAGAATTTATATTTTTCCTGATGTAAGTCACCATATTCAACTCCAGAGGAAAGTTTCGCTACAATTGAAATCCCAGGTGTTGGCACTCAGCTCAAGTTTCCTCTAAGTTTATGATAACGTTCTCTGGAGTTAAGTAGTTTTTCTAGATCCTATCCAGTCATTTCTTAGAGAAAAATGTCTGAGGCTATGAAATTTTGTTTATTAGGGGTCTGGATAGATTAGGATGAGTTCTATTTAGATGGTTTATAAGATGATCCTCCTTATTACTCTAGTTCTCTCTCTTGACAGGACACTGGCTACATATCTTATTTTTCCTTTAAGAATTTGGATTATGTTAAATAATTTCCTTAGTTTTCTTATAGCTTCATGTGTGTGTGTGAGTTCCAAGTTCATTATGATAACCCCTGAGCTGCACAGTACACACTGTGGGTGGGCAGGAACACTGGAGGTGTCTATACCTCTTAAGGCCCAGCTGTGGATACTCCCCAGCTTTGTCTGTCTTAGCTCCCTCTGTGCACCAAAATGTATGACCAGTTTGCCCTGTCTGGATACATAGAAAATTAAAACCTGGGAACACCAGTAAAACCACTGGCCTGCTCATCACTACCACTGGCCTGCTCATCACTCTCTTGTTTTCTTAGGTTTGCCAATCAACTACACCCTGAAGAGCAAAAACTGCTTTTTACTTGATGAACAAGCAACAAAGTGGCTGATGGCTGGCCTGAGGCTATTTCTGACCTTGTTGATTCATATGGCATTACTCAGTCCAAAAGCAAGTATTTTTGAGGAACATTTTGGGTGTGGGCAAAGATAAGGGGTTTACTCAAGGCCCACACCATGGTTCATTTACTTGCCAGATAAAACAGATTGAAACCACCTTGTTCACTTTATCCCTCTATAATTATGTCCAAACACACCATCACCTACCTTGCGGTGAAAGGGAAGTGGAAGACATTTATACTGGCATTGTAGTTACACCAAACAAAAACATGTATTCACCAGTTTTCATATTGGTTTGGGTGCAGGTGGGTTTGTTCTACACTTGCATTCTCATGCTTAACCTAATAAATATCCAGTCTACTCTTGCACACCATTTTCAAATCTAATAGCGGAGTATTCCACAACTTTCTGGGCCCTACTGTGAAGAAAAAGAAATAAGTAATGTATTTAAGTATTGTATTCTATAGTGAGATGAAAAACATTTAGCTAATATGCCACGAATTCAGCTTTACGGCAGATGCAAAGTCTGCGCCATTAGTCATGCGCAGAGATTTTAAAATTAAATCCTTATTTGTTATCTGCCAGCTCTGCCATCCTCCTGGACCAGCCCATTTGTGGTGTGAATAAAAGCACTTTTCCTGTTTCACAGCTCAGGTACTTTTATCCACTGATGTTTTCATAAGTACACACGTAATGCCACACTGGGAAAAGACCAAGGGTCCATCGAGCCCAGCATCCTGTCCACGACAGCGGCCAATCCAGGCAAAGAGCACCTGGCGAGCTTCCCAAACGTACAAACATTCTATACATATTATTCCTGGAATTGTGGATTTTTCCCAAGTCCATTTAGTAGTGGTTTATGGACTTGTCCTTTAGGAAACCGTCTAACCCCTTTTTAAACTCTGCCAAGCTAACTGCCTTCACCACGTTCTCCGGCAATGAATTCCAGAGTTTAATTATGCGTTGGGTGAAGAAAAGTTTTCTACGATTTGTTTTAAATTTGCTACACTGTAGTTTCATCGCATGCCCCCCTAGTCCTAGTATTTTTGGAAAGCGTGAACAGACGCTTCACATCCACCTGTACCACTCCACTCATTATTTTAAATACCTCTATCATGTCTCCCATCAGCCGTCTCTTCTCCAAGCTGAGAAGCCCTAGCCTCCTTTCTTCATAGGGAAGTCGTCCCATCCCCGCTATCATTTTAGTCGCCCTTTATTGCACCTTTTCCAATTCTACTATATCTTTTTTGAGATGCGGCGAGCACAATTGAACACAATACTCAAGGTGCGGTCACACCATGGAGCGATACAACGGCATTATAACATCCTCACACCTGTTTTCCATACCTTTCCTAATAATAACCAACATTCTATTCGCTTTCCTAGCCGCAGCAGCACACTGAGCAGAAGGTTTCAACCCACGTTTACTCAGGTACCTGCTTAATTACTTGAGTAAAATGATTTGAAACTTGCCCTCTCATAACTCATTTACGTGCATATATTGTAACCCATAATATCCTGTGTTGTGTAGTAGATTGAAGATTTATTTATAGCAGCATTTATACCCCCCATTTTCCAAACATGTTTGGTTTGATGTAGCTTAAAATATTAGTTAGTGGAGGTAGTGAAATTACATTTTGAAAGTGAAGTGGAGGTAGAGAAATACATTTTAATAGTAAGGATAGGGATGTAGAAAGTAGAGAGGGGAGGGGGCATGGTAAAAAGGGAAGTTATAGGGAGAGGGGTCTTCAGCGAGTTCTATGGGTGCGAATGGATTAGTTTTTGTTGTTCATGGGTAAGAACCTTTTAAACAGGTAGGTCTTAAGATGTTTCCGAAAGTTAGTGTAAGGTGTGATGGACCTTAGTGCCATGGGGAGGGTATTCCACAGCTTGGTGCTTTGGTATGGAAAGTTCGCTGCATGAACAGTCTTGTAGATGAGTTTGTGACATCTGAGGTAGTGCAGGGTCAGATAGTTCCTCGCCTCTTCAATGTGTTCTTAAGAGGTAAGATGATCATGTCTGATAGATATGTAGGTGATACACCGTAGATTATGAACCAGACCATGGTACAGAGTTTGAAGATAATGCAGGCTTTGATTGGGAGCCAATAGAGGAATTGTAGTAGAGGGGGGTTCTTTTTGTATCGAGGTTTTCTAAAGATGAGTCTGGCTGCTCTGTTTTGAACCATTTGAAATCTCTTGGTGATATGTTATGTTTTTTGCAGCCGGAGTAGATTGCTTTGCAGTAGTTAAGGTGTGTAAGAACTATGTATTGTACTATAGTTGGAATACTTTTGCGGGAAAGTTGCTTCTGATTCTCCTCAGCTTCCACATTGTGTGGAATGAGTTCATTACCACCTTAGTGACTTGGGGTTCGAACGTAAGTTTTTGATCATCGATTACTCCCAGGAATTTTAGGTTGTCAGGGGTATGTAGTCCTGTCTATGGTTATGTTGAGTATGGTTGTTTGTTTATGGGGTGCTGTTACTGCCAGGAATTGGGTTTTGTCTCTGTTGAGTTTAAGCTTGAATGCAGTGGCCCAATTTTCTAATGTGTTTAAGCCTCCTTTGATTTTCTCTGAGATGTTTTTGATCTCGCTTTCGAAAGGGATACAGATGGTCACATTATCAGCATAGATTAATGGGTTGAGGCCTTGCTTGGCGAGAGTTTTAGCTAATGGGACCATCATGATATTGAATAGGGTTGGAGAGATGGAAGATCCTTGTGGAACACCTAATTGTGCTTTCCAGGGGGAGGATAGCTCATTTTTCATTTTGACTTGGTTTGACCTCCTGGTCAGGAATTGTTCGAACCATTTGAGTTCTGCTCCTCTAATTCCGATCTTGTCAAGTATTCACAATAAGGTGTGGTGGTCTACTATATTGAAGGCCGAGGACATGTCCAGTTGTAGTAGTAGTATGTTCTTGCTCTGACCGATTTATCTTCTGAAGTTGGTGATGAGTGCGATTAGCGTCCTTTCTGTGCTGTGGCGTAATCTGAAGCCTGATTGGGAATTGTGGAGTATTGAGAAGTTGTTCAGGTATTCAGTGAGTTGTTTGTTGACTATACTTTCCAGGAGCTTGGCTACAAGGGGAAGTGAGGCCATTGGTCTCTAATTTTTGACATCTCTTTTGCTTGCTTTGGGAATTTTAGGTATGGATGTTAGAATGATGTTACCTTTTTCTTTAGGGAAGGTTCCTGTGGTTAGTAGGTCGGCTAGATAGGTTATGATGCTTTCTAGGAATCAGTTGGGAGATTCTTTAGTAGGCAGCTTGGGCATGTGTCCAGTGAGCAGTGGGATTTGGTAGTTTGAGTAGCAATTGTCGAACTAAGGTTGTGGTTGGGGGAGAGAATGATGTCCATGATCTATCGGTGTTGAATGGTTCATCATGTCTGGTGAGTTCGTCCAGAAACAGTTCGAGGTTTAGGTCATTTTTAGCAAAATAATAAATACATTAAGGGGAAACGTTACCAATGTTATGGGTTACTGTCAAGATGGGTTATTTTACCACAAGGCCTCACTACATAAAATAGAGCCTTGTGCTAAAAATAACTCAACTTAACAGTAGCCCATGGTGATAACTAAAAGGGGGAAGAAGTTTGTACTTTTCTCAGTTAGGTATTTGACGTCTAGGATTATGAGGGCTTGATATTCCATTAAGCAATCCTTTGTGCCACTGTCTATTCTTCAGCTGGTACATTCAGTATTTAAACCATCAATCTTTGGACCCCAAAACAGGGAACTCTAAAGCTGAATGGATGAATCTTTCTTCTGAAAATACAATCTCAACACATTAAGCTTGTCACTGTTAACTCTCTGGGGCAGAGACTAACTCCACTCTCTCCTTGATGGATCAAATGAAGGAGTGGCCTAGTGGTTAGAGCAACGGTCTTGAAATCCAGAGGTGGCCAGTTCAAATCCCACTGCTGCTCCGCTCCTTGTGATCTTGGGCAAGTCACTTAACCCTCCATTGCCTCAGGTGCAAACTTAGATTGAGTCCTCCTGGGACAGAGAAATATTCAGTGTACCTGAATGTAACTCACCATGAGCTACTACTGAAAAAGGTGTGAGCAAAATCCAAATAAATAAATATGTTTTAAAAATTATTTTGGGACGTCCGGTGACACCACAGTATAAGCAAGAGGTGAACTCGCTAGCTCCCAGGACCCAACCCTTTCCCAGTCACCCTATACCTATGTACCCCTGAATTTTTAGGGTTAAAAACTACATGACAGTGTGCTGAACCAGCAGTTGTGTGACTTTGGGTTCATCCTTGCTGCATATGGTGTCAAAGCTGCTAAAAAGAGAATGAGAGAAGACATGTACAGCTGACTCAAAGATGGCAAATGCCACCTGCTTGCCTGGTTCCTCTGTAGGCTCAGTATGGGTGGCAGAGATCACCCAGAAAGCCGCTACTGTACTGGTATTTTGACAAAAAAATTTCAGCTAACCATTGTCAAGTTGGAATCTTTAGAACATCAAATGAAAGGCTTTAGTGCCTTGGCTCATTCTAGCAAGCAATCAGTAACTGGTGTTTTAACAGACTCATTAGAACCAGCTCTAAAGATAGTGGGTTAACAACATTTGTGGAGACTTCAATAGAACAGCAAGCTATTCGTTCTACTTCAATTGTCCTTGGACACAGACCGTGACCATATATTGAGGTTTTGGGGGGTTTTGCCAGATGAAAACTGGAGGTGATTTTAAGGTTTGAGGAGAGGGAAGATGTGGTGTGAGATGCACCCCCTATTCAAAATTCCAAGCTACGCCAATGACCATGAACATGAATAAAGATTAATTAGTAGAATGGAAGTAACAAACCACACCAATATTTCATACCCCACCCCAGGAACAATACTGGATTTAAACTTTTTGCATATATTTTGCAAGTCCACCACTCTACATTTAGCACTGATTTTTACACTACATTCAAAATAAGATTAAATGGGCTAACTGGTCTTAATCTTCTGTCACCTGTTGTTACTTACTACCATATTGAATCATATATCAGAAGATTACATGCCAAGTAAATAGTGACTCCTAGGACTATAAACCAGGAAAAAACATATACCTAAGCAAACTGCAAGGTTGCTACTTGAAGCAACACAGGTAAATGTCAGGGTACTAGCTTTTTATTATTTTCCTTGAAAAGGGGTAAGGTCCTATCATCTCCACCTACAAAACAAAAACAATTCTTGTCATAGAACCACATACAGGAAATTGGATCATGTCCACACCACAATACAACAATGCAGTTCAACAGGCAAGCATGAAAAGTGAATCATAAACACAATACAGCTGCTACACCAGCAGGTGCTGTAGCTCAAGTGAAAAGAGGAGATGGGATTTGGGCTCTTCTTAATTTAAATACTCCCTGAAGCTTTCAACTATATACACAGCTGTACTGAAAACAGGAAAACAGGATGCTGGCTTGTACTACCAAAATAACATTGTATATATCAAAGGATGCTCAAAACAGACAGTAAACTATTAACAGATTAAAACAAATATTCAAAAGGGAAGAAAGAATTGTATTTTCATTAAATGAAGTCACCTGTATTATAATTCTATTAGTTTATTAAAAAAATCATAGATACCTATAGCAATCTATAGAAAGTGAGAAAGAGAGAGAGAGGGAGGGAGGGAGAGGTGAGTGCGTGTACATGTATAGATAAGCTTTTGATTAGGTATGTCTACCACTCTATCTGCTTATATTTTGATTCAATTTTGTGGATATTTAATATATTCATTTTTAAAACACCGATCCAACAATCTAGGTGAAGTAAAATATTACAAAATCAGTTAAAACATGTCAGTAAACGTACTAACTAAACCTTCTCAAATAAAGAATTTAAGAACGTAAGAATATCCGTACTGGGTCAAACCAATGGTCCATCTAGCCCAGTATCCTGCTTCCAACCAGGTCACAAGTACCTGGCAGAAACCCAATTAGTAGCAACATTCCATGCTACCAATCCCAGGGCAAGTAGGGGTTTCCCCATGTCCATCTCATAAGTACATAAGTAATGCCACACTGGGAAAAGACCAAGAGTCCATTGAGCCCAGCATCCTGTCCACGACAGCGGCCAATCCAGGCCAAGGGCACCTGGCAAGCTTCCCAAACGTACAAACATTCTATACATGTTATTCCCGGAATTGTGGATTTTTCCCAAGTCCATTTAGTAGCGGTTTATGGACTTGTCCTTTAGGAAACCATCTAACCCCTTTTTAAACTCTGCCAAGCTAACCGCCTTCACCACGTTCTCCAGCAACGAATTCCAGAGTTTAATTACACGTTGGGTGAAGAAACATTTTCTCCGATATGTTTTAAATTTACTACACTGTAGTTTCATCGCATGCCCCCTAGTCCTAGTATTTTTGGACAGCGTGAACAGACGCTTCACATCCACCTGTTCCACTCCACTCATTATTTTATATACCTCTATCATGTCTCCCCTCAGCCGTCTCTTCTCCAAGCTGAAAAGCCCTAGCCTCCTTAGTCTTTCTTCATAGGGAAGTCGTCCCATCCCCGCTATCATTTTAGTCGCCCTTCGCTGCACCTTTTCCAGTTCCACTATATCTTTCTTGAGATGCGGCGACCAGAATTGAACACAATACTTAAGGTGCGGTCGCACCATGGAGCGATATAACGGCATTATAACATCCTCACACCTGTTTTCCATACCTTTCCTAATAATACCCAACATTCTATTCGCTTTCCGAGCCGCAGCAGCACACTGAGCAGAAGGTTTCAGTGTATTATCGACGACAACACCCAGATCCCTTTCTTGGTCCGTAACTCCTAACGTGGAACCTTGCATGACGCAGCTATAATTCGGGTTCTTTTTTCCCACATGCATCACCTTGCACTTGCTCACATCTCAATAACAAACTATGGACGTTTCCTCCGGAAACTTGTCCAACCCTTTTTGAAATCAAGATATGCTAACCGCTGTTACCATAACCTCCGGAAGTGAGTTCCAGAGCTTAACTATTCTTTGAGCAAAAAAATATTTCCTCCTATTTGTTTTTAAAGTATTTCCATGTAATTTCATCAAGCGTTCCCTGGTCTTTGCATTTTTTTAAGAGTGAAAAAATTATTCACTTCTACACTAGTCAGGATTTTACAAACCTCAATCATATCCCCCTCAGCAGTCTCTTTCCAAGCTGAAGAGCCCTAACTTCTTTAGTCTTTCCTCATAGGAAAGAATTCCAGCCCCTTTATCATTTTGGTCGCTTTTCTTTGAACCTTTTCTAATTCTGCAATATGTTCTTTGAGATACGGTGACCAGAATTGAACACAATACTCAAGGTGAAGTCACATCATGGAGCGATACAGAGGCATTATAATATTCTTGGTCTTATTTTGCATCCCTTTCATAAAAATTAATAGCATCCTGTTTGCTTTTTTGGCTGCCGCCGCACACTAAGTCACTTAACCCTCCATTGCCCCATGTAAGCCGCATTGAGCCTGCCATGAGTGGGATAGCGCTGGGTACAAATGTAACAAAAAAAAAAACCCACTAAGCAGAAGATTTCAGCGTACTGCCTACAATGACACCTAGATCTTTTTCTTGAGTGCTGACTCCTACTCCTAAGGTGGACCCTACCAACAGGTAATTATGATTCGGATTATTATTCCCAATGTGCATCACTATGCATTTGTCCACATTAAATGTTATCTGCCATTTGGATGCCCAGTCTTCCAGTTTTCTAAGGTCTTCTGCAATTCTTCACAATCCGCATACGTTCTGACAACTTTGAACAGCTTTGTGTTATCTACAGATTTAATCACCTCACTCGTCATTCCATTTTCCAGATCATTTATAAATATGTTAAATAGCATCGGTCCCAGTACAGATCCCTGCGACACTCCACTATTCACCCTCCTCTATTCACCCTCCTCTACTGAAAAAAATGGCCATTTAACCCTACCCTCTGTTTTCTGTCCAATAACCAATTCCTAATCCACAGGAGGACACTGCTTCCTATCCAATGACTTTTTAATTTTCTCAGGAGTCTCTCATAACGAACTCTGTCAAGAGCTTTCACGTTTATTTACACCTCCAAAGAAATTAAGCAAATTGGTGAGGCAACAGTTCCTTTGGCTGAACCTATGTTGACTCTGTCCCATTAAAGCATGCTTGTCTACATGTTCTGTAGTTTTAATCTTTATAATAGTTTCCACTATTTTCCCCAGAACTGAAAGGCTTACCGGTCTGCAATTTCCCAGATCCCCTGGAACCCTTTTAAAAAAATCAGCATCACATTGGCCACCCTCCAATCTTCAGGTACTACGGATGATTTTAACAACAGGATACAGATCACTAACAGCAGATCAGCAATTTCATGCTTGAGTTCTTTCAGTACCTTGGGGTGTATGCCATCTGGTCCAGGTGATTTACCACTTTTTAACGTCAATTTGGCTTAGTATGTCTTCCAGGTTCAGCAAGATTCTTTCAGTTCCTCTGCATCAAGGAGGTGTTGATAACCCTCTACAAGTCATTGGTGAGGCTCCACTTGGAGTACTGTGTTCAGTTTTGGAGGCCATATCTTGCTAAAGATGTAAAAAGACTGGAAGAGGTGCAAAGAAAAGCTACAAAAATGGTATGGGATTTGCGTTGCAAACTGTACGAGGAGACTTGCTGACCTGAACATGTATACCTTGGAGGAAAGGAGAAACAGGGGTAACATGATACAGACATTCAAATATTTGAAAGGTATTAATCCGCAAACGAACCTTTTTCGGAGATGGGAAGGCGGTAAACTAGAGGACATGAATTGAGGTTGAAGGGGGGCAGACTCAGGACTAATGTCAGGAAGTATTTTTTCACGGAGAGGGTGGTGGATATGTGGAATGTCCTCCCGCGGGAGGTGGTGGAGATGAAAACGGTAATGGAATTCAAACATGCGTGGGATAAACACAAAGGAATCCTGTTTAGAAGGAACGGTTCTGCGGAATCTTAGCGGAGATTGGGTGGCGACGCCGGTAATTAGGAAATAAAATGGGAGCTGGGCAGACTTCTACGGTCTATGCCCTGATCGTGACTGAATAGATAGGGATGGGCTGGAGTGTAAATTTTAAGGGGCTTCAACGTTAGCTTCACAACTTAGAAGAAGAACAGTGTTGGACAGACTTCTACGGTCTGTGCCCTGAGAAAGACAAGGACAAATCAAACTTGGGGATACATATAAAGTATCTTGTTGGGCAGACTGGATGGACCATACAGGTCTTTATCTGCCGTCATTTACTATATTTACTATCATCACCCTTGAAAACCATTTCCATTGCAGGTAGATCTCTTACATCTTTTTCAGTAAACACCGACGCAAAGAATTCATTCAATCTCTCCATTATGGCCTTGTCCTCCGAGTGCCCCTCTTGCTCCATCATGATCTAACTGTCCCACGGATTCCCTCAGAGGTTTTCTGCTTCTGATATACCTGAAAAAGGAGTTACTATGAGTTTGTCTCCACTGCAAGTATCACGCTGGCTGCTGTTTGCTCTTCTTTCCACCTTTGTTAATATGTGGGAGTACATCTGATATGGGCTTCCACATTGGCATTTTTAAACAACATCCAAGCCTGATTTAAAGTCCTAACCTTTGCAGCTGATTCTTCCAGCTTTTTTAAAACCATTTTCCTCATGTTGTCATAGCCACCCTTTCGAAAACTGAATGCTGCTACAGTAGATTTCTTTAGTGACTTCACTCCAGAAGTCAGTTCAAATTTGATCGTGTTATGATCACTGTTTCCCAGCAGATCCAACATCGTTACCTCTTGTACCATGCCCTGCATTCCACCAAGGACTAGATCTAAAATAGCTCCCTTCTTGTCAGTTCTTGGACCATTTGCTCCAAGAAGCTGTCATTTATTACACCTCAGAATTTTACCTCCATGGTGCTCCCTGATGTAGAATTTATCCAATCAATACTGGGGTAATTGAAATCATTATTATAATGTTGATCGACTTGCCAGTTTCCTAATTTCTGTAAACATTTGATCATCTGTATATTCATTCTGTCCTGGTGGATGGTAGTACAGCCCTACCAGTATACTTTTTCCCTTCACACATGGAATTTGTATCCACAAGGATTCCATGATTCTATCTGTTTCATGTAGAATATTTACTTTGTTTCACTCAGTTCCCTCTTTATGTTAACAGCTTAACTGTCTCCCTTTGTTTTTCATTGGTTAAAACTGCTAGCACAGCATTTTACTTTTGCTAAAAATCTTAATCAAGTTAGAACTTAAAAAAATAAATAAATAAAAAGATTATGCTCACTAGAGTGAAACTCCCAGCCCAAAACATGTTCCATTAACAATATTGTAATCCTATAAAAGATTTACATGGACCTGTTATTCAAAGGCATTTAAAAAAGCCAGGATAGGCTCCTGGCCAATTAAATGGATTGCCCAGGACTATCTGGGGTTACTCAGTGGCACTTAACCATTAGTGCCAGTAAATATTCCCGCTAACCAGGTATCCCCTAACCAGATAGATTAGGGGCAGGCCAGGAGCAGAGCATGGGCACAGCGTGAAGTTAGCTAGTTAGTGTCAATTTTTAGCCCACTAATCAGCTAAGTAACCACATAAAGTTAGGACAGTAAAAAGGCTGTCCTAACTTTATGCAATGACGTTAACTAGGCACTAGTATGAATATCAGCTGGAGTCAGTTAACTTCCGAGTGACCACCGAAACCTAGATATTTAATGCTAAGAGCTCCGCATGACCGGTCATTCAATATCCGAGGTCAGTTCAGCCCACTGCTGTATGCAGCTCGTATGCCACTTCCCATCATGGGCTGAATATCGGGCGGAATGTGTTTAGTATTATTCTACGCATGTTATGCTATAATCCACTAATAACTGGTTTAGGCTAAATATAAAATCAAATAAATACAGCAGGGAAACCCACTCCTCTGGAAGAAATGTGAGATATGGAGCAAAGATGAGTGCCTTCAGTCCCATGAAGTATAATGTACTATGTTACGATGCATTAATATTTTAAAGTATACAGTAATATTTTTGCAGTAAATCATTTAGAATTGGACTTGTTTGACGAAAGTGGTCTACAAATGTAACTTAAGACTGCCATTATAAACACATTCCTGAGTGTCACTGTGCTACTTCCACCTCTCTTATCATTGCCTTATCAAGCAAGATTGATGGGTAGATGCTTAACTTAGGAGTCCTTTTAACTAAAGCTTAGTATGCACTGCCAAACATTAGCATGCACCTGGATTGACCACTGTTGGAAACAGGATGCTGGGCTTGATGGACCTTTGGTTTGTCCAAGTATGGCAACACTTATGTTAACTTTGTGGTCCTGCTCCCCTGGGTTGGGCTGCCTGTTACCCTTGCATTCGGTAAACAGGCACCCAACCCAGGGGAGGAGGACCACAAAACAGTACAATACACTTTATGCTGCTTATCCTAGAAATAAGAAGTGGATTTTCCCCAAGTCTATCTTAATAATGGCTTATGGACTTTTCTTTTAGAAACCTATCCAAACCTTTTTTAAACCCCGCTAAGCTAACTGTTTTTACTATATACTCTGGCAATGAATTCCAGAGTTTAATTACACATTCAATAAAGAAGTATTTTCCCCAATTTATTTTAAATACGGCAACCAGAATTGAACGCAACACTCAAAAAGCACAAAGACTAGGGGCCACTCATTGAAGTTATACTTTTAAAACAAATAGGAGGAAATATTTTTTCACAATGAATAGTTAAGCTCCGGAACTCTTTGTTGGAGGATGTAGTAACAGCGGTTAGCGTAACTGGACTTAAAAACAGGTTTGGACAAGTTCCTGGAGGAAAAGTCCATAATCTGCTATTGAGACAGACATGGGAGAAGCCAGTGCTTGCCCTGCGATTGGTAGAATGGCATTTTGCTACTATTTAGGTTTCTGCCAGGTATTTGTGACCTGGATTGGCCACTGTTGGAAACAGGATACTGGGCTAGATGGACCACTGGTCTAACCCAGTATGGCTACTCCTATGTTCTTATGACATAAATAAGGCTTTTAATTCACAAAAAATGTGTGTTACTTTTACTGCACCTTGATTTATAGCAGGAGTCTGCAGCACAGGAGTCCTGCAGGTTGCTGACTACCATGGCAAATGAGTAACATTGTTTGTGAGACCACCCTGAGGAAATGTTACTCTAGCAGCCTAGAAAGTCAGGCTGACAGCCACAGCCCGATGCTCTCGGCTGTGACTTTAGCCATTAAAGAGGGGGTAACCATTCAATAATCATTTTCTGCAAGTTTTTACTTGTATGATATTTTTTCTTCCTGTTATCTTCCAGAGAAATTAAATCCTGGGTCAAAAGATGCAAAACAAAAAAACTGTATAAACAAATATGCAGAATTTTGGCATATTGTTATGATTATTATTATTTGCCCAAAACTGGAATCTGGCCCATTCGCTTCTATACTTCTGGAATTTCCTTTCACATGCTGCTAACAAACTCCACCTAACAATCAGGAGTTTTCTGAAGCTCTCATGAGTCCCACACTTGTTTGCAAAACAGATTTCTGGATCCTTACAAAGTTTATAGACTTACCAAATTACTGTTTACTCAGGAGAATGCCAATCTGTGTTGCATAAAGATTGAGCAGTACAAAAAGACCTCTTGATATAAATCTGTGGCTTGGGGATAATCTGCAATTACTTGATTGTTTTATGTGCATGATAATCTAAGAAATCAGTATTTTTCTGACCATGTAATTAGTCGCAGGACAGAAACATTTCATGACATATCAGTAGGGTTCTTTATATTCTGTGAATGATGGTCCAGAAGATATACACTGAAGACTGACATATTTAAACTTGAGAATGCATGCCATTCATTTAGAAACTAGTCTATACATGCAGTCAAAATGCTCCAGGAGTTTTTTTTTTTTCTACAGCTACAACACCGTTGCAGAAATGTACAGGAATATGACACCCACATGCTAAAACATATCTGTCATTCTTTTGTTGGGAGGACTACTTTACCAATACATTTACTATGTTAAAGGAGAGGTGTGTATCGTCATTTTTATTTTATTTTTATTACATTTGTACCCCGCGCTTTCCCACTCAAGGCATGCTCAATGTGGCTTACATATTGTATACAGGTACTTATTTGTACCTGGGGCAATGGAGGGTTAAGTGACTTGCCCAGAGTCTCAAGGAGCTGCCTGTGCCTGAAGTGGGAATCGAACTCAGTTCCTCAGTTCCCCAGGACCAAAGTCCACCACCCTAACCACTAGGCCACTCCTCCACTGTTGCTACTATTTGAGATTCTACATGGAATGTTGCTATTCCACTAGCAACATTCCATGTAGAAGTCGGCCCTTGCAGATCACCAGTGTGGCTGCGCAGGCTTCTGCTTCTGTGAGTCTGACAGACTCACAGAAACAGAAGCCTGCGCAGCCTTCTACATGGAATGTTGCTAGTGGAATAGCAACATTCCATGTAGAATCTCCAATAGTATCTATTTTTGTTACATTTGTACCCTGCGCTTTCCCACTCATGGCAGGCTCAATGTGGCTTACCTGGGGCAATGGAGCGTTAAGTGACTTGCCCAGAGTCACAAGGAGCTGCCTGTGCCTGAAGTGGGAATCAAACTCAGTTCCTCAGTTCCCCAGGACCAAAGTCCACCACCCTAACCACTAGGCCACTCCTCCACTGTTGCTACTATTTGAGATTCTACATGGAATGTTGCTATTCCACTAGCAACATTCCATGTAGAAGTCGGCCCTTGCAGATCACCAGTGTGGCTGCGCAGGCTTCTGCTTCTGTGAGTCTGACAGACTCACAGAAACAGAAGCCTGCGCAGCCTTCTACATGGAATGTTGCTAGTGGAATAGCAACATTCCATGTAGAATCTCCAATAGTAGCAACATTCCATGTAGAATCTCCAATAGTATCTATTTTATTTTTGTTACATTTGTACCCTGCGCTTTCCCACTCATGGCAGGCTCAATGCGGCTTACATGGGGCAATGGAGGGTTAAGTGACTTGCCCAGAGTCACAAGGAGCTGCCTGTGCCTGAAGTGGGAATCGAACTCAGTTCCTCAGTTCCCCAGGACCAAAGTCCACCACCCTAACCACTAGGCCACTCCTCCACTCATCAGGTACATATATATTTTTTTTCATCTTTCTAAATAAATGAAGCATGAAGAGTTAATTCATGAATACCGGACGAAGGAACGACAGATGAAATGGTGAACTGTGCGCCTTCTGCTGTCCCTTGACCAGAGATGTCGTAGGATCATCTAACTTACAGCATGTTAACACTGTGCTACTTTAGCAGCCAATAGTCAATACGACAATATCATGTGTGTCCTATTTTTATTATTACAGAACATATTTGGCAAGAAAATAAAAAACAGATACTAGTTTTTTAGGTACAACTCTGTGTATGTCAGGCAGGTATATTGCCAGACACTAAAAATGAACAAAATCAGTTCAAAGTTTAAAGTCATGTAAACAGCTATAAAGAACAACCATCACTTTCTGCAAACAGGTCGACCAAGTGGAAAGTTATTCTGGACTGAGAGGTTACAAATGAGAAGATATAAGAATATTTCACTATGCTCTGTTTCCATCTCCGATACATCAATCTGAATATAGTATGCTTAGTAACAAGTACTGTTTGTTTATGTAAACTAATAGACACAAAGGTTTTACAACAATTTAAGTTTTTATTCTGTATAATATTATTTACAGTCCTGAAACATGTTTCTATTCTCTCTGAAGGTCTCCTCTGCATATACTCCAAATGAAAGGGACGTTGTCTTAAAAACATCAGGTCAGCATTTAAAATGCTCAATTAAAAAATTAAGGCTTAATCTTCAAAAGACCAAAATATTATGGATCAAGAACCCTTCAATTAAAGCCAATACTTCAGTAATTATCAATAAAACATCACTACTATTGTAGAGCAGAGATTCTCAAGCCAATTCTCAGGACACATCTAACCAGTTTGGATTTTCAGGATATCCACAATGAATATGCATGAGACATATTTGTATGCAGTACCTCCGCTGTATGCAAATCTCTCATTCATATTCATTATGGGTATCCTGAAAACTTGACTGGCTAGGTTTGTCCTGAGGACTGGGTTAAGAACCACTGTTATAGAGTGAGGTTTTTAGGGATTTTATTTTATTTTTGTTACATTTGTACCCCGCGCTTTCCCACTCATGGCAGGCTCAATGCAGCTTACATGGGGCAATGGAGGGTTAAGTGACTTGCCCAGAGTCACAAGGAGCTGCCTGAGCCTGAAGTGGGAATCGAACTCAGTTCCTCAGGACCAAAGTCCACCACCCTAACCACTAGGCCACTCCTCCACTCATGATTTTGGATTCTAATCGCTTTAAGAAACAGCATATCACTACAAATGTAAGAGACCTGCCTTTTTTTAAACTTTGAATAGTATGCAATCTGCATTCTTAACTTAAATCCATGACCTTCAAACAAAGGTGACAGCTATTTTAATTCATGGTAGAGTGACAACTCCAATATAGTAAACATAGTAACATAATAAATGACGACAGAAAAAAGACCTGTTCGGTCTATCCAGTCTGCCCAACAAGATAAACTCATTTTACATGGTATGTAACATAGTAACATAGTAGATGATGGCAGAAAAAGACCTGCACGGTCCATCCAGTCTGCCCAACAAGATAAACTCATTTTACATGGTATGTGATACTTTATACCCGAGTTTGATTTGTCCTTGCCTTTCTCAGGGCACAGACCGTAGAAGTCTGCCCAGCACTGTTCTTGTACTAAGTTCTGAAGCTAACATCAAAGCCCCTTAAAATTTACACTCCAGCCCATCCATATCTATTCAGTCACGATCAGGGAGTAGACCGTAGAAGTCTGCCCAGTACTGTTCTTGTACTAAAAGTTCTCAAGATTCTGGAATCCTAAAGAGTTACAAGATTCCGGAATCCCAGTTAGTAGCAATATTCCATGTAGAACCCCAAAGAGTAACATAGTTAATGACAGCAGATAAAGACCTGTACGGTCCATCCAGTCTGCCCAACAAGATAAACTCATTTTACATGGTATGTGATACTTTATATGTATACCTGAGTTTGATTTGTCCTTGCCTTTCTCAGGGCACAGACCGTAGAAGTCTGCCCAGTACTGTTCCTGTACTAAGTTCTGAAGCTAACATCGAAGCCCCTTAAAATTTACACTCCAGCCCATCCCTACCTTTCAGTCACGATCAAGGCGTAGACCGCAGAAGTCTGCCCAGCACCCGTTTTGTTTCCCAATTACCGGCGGCGTCACCTAATCTCCGCTAAGATTCCGTAGATCCATTCCTTCTAAACAGGATTCCTTTGTGTTTATCCCACGCATGTTTGAATTCCGTTACCGTTTTCATCTCCACCATCTCCCGCAGGAGGGCATTCCACATATCTACCACCCTCTCTGTGAAAAAATACTTCCCGACATTAGTCCTGAGTCTGCCCCCCTTCAACCTCAATTCATGTCCTCTAGCTCTACCGCCTTCCCGTCTCCGGAAAAGGTTCATTTGCAGGTTAATATCTTTCAAATATAGATTACTATATTACTATATCCTTCTTAACTATATGTGAGTTTATACGGCTAATTTATTTTAGCTTCTAAATTTTATGCACTTATAATAATTTATTTTTCATTTTTATGGTTTTTTTTGTTATATGCTTTATTACTTTGTAATTAGAAATTACATGTTTTTGGAGCCTCCAGTTTTCCATATAGTTATTCAGAGTCCCCTTCTGTCTATGCTGGACTATAGTAACATCATATATGCAGGATGTCAGAAAACCTATATTAAGAAAATACAAACCATTCAGAACACGGCAGCTCGTTTGCTTTTTTCTGCACATGGATAAGAAAGCGTGACTCCTCTGCTGGTAAAGTTCCACTGGCTGCCTATTGAGGAACAGATTCATTTTAAGGTTTGAGTAGTATTTTTTAAGATCTTATATGGTTTAGCTCTTTCTTATTTGAGAGATTTGGTCCGGCTACAC
This sequence comes from Microcaecilia unicolor, assembly GCF_901765095.1. Taxonomy (NCBI): domain Eukaryota; kingdom Metazoa; phylum Chordata; class Amphibia; order Gymnophiona; family Siphonopidae; genus Microcaecilia; species Microcaecilia unicolor. The sequence continues at coordinate 352,394,365 of NC_044035.1, read as the reverse complement.
TCTAGTAAATACCATTCTCGAGATCCTTTAATACTTCTGTCAAGAAACACCTAGCCACCTGCCTGGGGTTACCCTGTGGTATATCCATCCCCAGCACAGCTCAGGTCTGCCTGCAGCTGCCACTCATGCTCTACATTAGCACCCTCCTCCCACGGACTGGGTCACAACTACTTCTGGGTGAGTCTGACGCTCTCAAATTATCCCCAGTGATTTCTAGGTTACTGGAGGCCACACTCCCAGTGGTCTCACAGTTCCCAGAAAGAACTCACAGACTCAACACACAAACCTCCAGGATTCTTTATCACTCCAAACAAACAGGGCGAATAAACAATTATGTTTATTCTCTTTAAAATATTGAACAATATTGAATATTGGCAAACAATAACAGGTAACTGAAATATGGATAAATTATAACACTAACTAAAAACTTGCATACTTCCTAGAAAGCACCTGGGCAGATCAGGACATATATCTGTTCACAGAGCTTCAGCAAAGAGATCTCTCTCTCCTTCTCCCAGGCTGAACCTAAAGCAACAGCCAGCATCTGCTGGGTAACTTCAAACCTCCAGGCCAATCAGAGCCCAGAACAGTCAATTTTCAAATAAAAACTGATTACATCACTGCAAGGTACTTTCTATTATCTGTGTGCCACTAAAAGAAAGAGAAGTCAGTCCTCTGTAACAGCTTTAAGTATAAGCATGCACCATCTGCTAGCTAAACAGGAGAAATACACTTCATACATATTTAAGACAGGAAAATATCCAATACATTTTACAGGCTTAAAACACACTACTTCTTCACAACTTCTCTTCCCAAGTCCTAAAGGTCTGAAATATAGAACTAGTTTATCTGCTACTTTTATCTATCAGGCAACTTCTAATTGGAACGAGCTTCCTCTACGCATTAAATCTATACAGAGCTCTCTGTTTACGAAAATTTAAAAAACATTTTTTAATGTTTAGTCAAGATTTGATTAATCGCCAAATCCTGAGAAATCCAAATCTTGGCGAGTTAAAGTTTTAACAAAAAAGTCAGGAAAGGAATCCAAAACAAAATAGGATAGGGCACTGTCATTCAGAAAGAACACAGCCATTCCACATCACAAACATTATAATAACAATAAAACCTAAAAAATAAGAATTTTTTTTACTATCTAGTTATATTTTGAAGAAAGTTTTAAAAGCATGTATATGGAATTTCTGACTATGCCATTTTTTATCTTTAGTTTTAATATTTGATTGTTATTCACCAGAGATTGATGGTTATGAGATGTAATCTGTAGAAAACTGCAATGTATTGAGGAATAAAAGAACAACTGTAAAGTAAAGTAATGAGATAAGAGAAAATGAGTGCTAGGAGCTATTGTTTCCCGAATTTACAAGTTTCATACAAAAAAAGCCTTCTTTCTTTTGAACCTTCAAAAGGAAGAATATAAATCCATGGCCTTGTAAACCATTGCACTCAATCAATCTATTTTCAGTTTATGATCAGTAACAGCTACCCTTTCAGTTATTACAAGCATGTACAGGAAAATAAACCACCAAAAGAAATCAGCTACTCAGTCAGATGACACATTTTGTCATCAGATAATGTTGGAAATGCCAAGAACTCCATGAGTTGTCCAAATAATCTGCTCCTGGCAGGCTGAACTAGGCTTTTATTAGCTGCATCTGTAATTTTTATAGGCTGCACAGAGCTCTCGGTCCCTGAGACCCATTTGCCTCCCTATTTCCTATATACCTGCACGTAGAAAAACGGACATCCAAAACATGAGAGGAGCATAGATGATTATTCAGACACACATCAGTACTGCCTAGTACAAACATGAACGTTAGACAGCAAACACAGATCCAACAAATTACATCGCTGTTCTATAGGTTCCAAAATAGTAGGAAATGTTTATAAGATGTATTTTATATAGTATATAGTAACATAGTAGATGGCGGCACATAAAGACCGGTACAGTCCATCCAGTCTGCCCAACAAGATAAACTCATTACATATGGTATAAAGTGATACATCATATGTATACCTGATCTTGATTTATCCTTGCCTTTTTTAAGGCATAGACCATAGAAGTCTGCCCAGCACTGGTCTTGTTCTAAAATTTCTGAAATTGTTGTCAAAGACCCTGAAAAGCTCCACTTCAGCCCATCCAAATCTTTTCAGCCCTGATCAGGGCACAGACCACTTTTCCTACCTAATCTCCCCTAAGCTTCTCTGGATCCGATCCTTCTACACAGGATCTTTTGTGTTTGTCCCACACGTTTTTGAATTCCGTTACAGTTTTTATCTCTACCACTTCCCGTGGGAGGGCATTAAAGGTATCTACCACCCTCTCAGTGAAAAAATACTTTCCGACTTTATTCCTGAGTCTGCCCCCTTTCAATTTCAATTCATGCCCTCCAGTTCTACCACCTTCCCATCTTTGGAAAGGTTTGTTTGCGGATTAATACCTTTCAAATATTTGAACGTCTGTATCATATTACCCGTTTCTCCTTTCCTCCAGGGAATACATATTTAGGTCAGCAAGTCTCTCCATGTATGTCTTGATATGTAAACCCCCTACCATTTTTGTCGCCTTTCTCTGAACCGCTTCAAGTCTTTTTACATCCTGAGCAAGATACGGCCTCCAAAACTGAACACAATACTCCAAGTGGGACCTCACCAATGACTTGTACAGGGCATCAACACCTCTTTTCTTCTGCTGGTTATACCCTTCTCTACGCAGCCTAGCATCCTTCTGGCCACGGCCACTGCCTTGTCACACTTTTTCGTCAATTTGAGAACTTCGGACACCATCATCCCCAGGTCCCTCTCCTGAGCTGAACTTATCAATCTCACCCATCCTATCCGGTACGACTCTCTTGTATTTCTGCACCCCAAGTGCATCACTCTGCACTTCTTGGTATTAAATTTTAACTGCCTGGTATTAAATTTTAACTGCCGGAGCCTTGACCATTTTAGCGTTTGGAGATCGCTTCTCATGGTTTCTCTTCCCTTCAGTGGTCACATGAAAGTGCAAATCCAAAAAGATCTCTCATCTACTATAATCCATGCAGCAGGGTGCTCCACTTGTGCTAGAATAAAGCTGTGTACACATTCCACAGCAGAAGACAATATAATTTTTCTAAGTTATTATCTTTTTTTTTTTCATTTTGTAATATCTTAACTTTATTCTAAGTGATAACACAAAGGGGCCCCTTCTATGAAACCTTTTTTTTTTAATTTGCCAGAAGTCTTTATTGATAGTTCAAACAAGTGGACAAAACATACAACATATCACTTACAGCATTATGCAATTTTGGCACAGCCAATTACATGCACAAAATAGAAGGGGGCACAAGGTTCAACAAAAATGCCTTCCCCACAATCAAAACTAGCGCAACATTGCTCAATCAAACTTCTTGAGATTTTTGTTTTCTATTTCATTCCCTAAACAACTTGTAACAGTAACAAGTTACCCATAACCCCAGTCCCCCCCCCCCCAATTCAAATACACAGAACAATAGACACAGAAGGGCAAAAAGCCCACAGAGCAATAATACTCTGAGCAGGAAAGCAAGAAGCCCACAGGTAAGTAATAGACTAGGCAGAAAGCCTACGAGCAATAATACCCTGAGCCAGAAGGCAAGGCCCACAGGTGATAGTAACCAGCAAAGCAGAAGAGCTGGAAGCCCACAAGAAAAGACAAGAAAAGCTAACTGTGCAAACAGTACACTAACCTCGGGACCTAAGGCACTGCGGAGGCATTGGCAATGCAAAAGCACTGAAGACTAGAACACCAGTTCCTTAAGAAGGCCCTGACAGATGAGGTCACCCCTTCAGGCCACAGGCAAGGAGCATACAGAAGCCCAGAGAGACCTAACCCACACAGGTGTAGTCTAGTGAGGTAATTAGTGTCAGACTGGAAGCAGCCAGCCCACCCAGCCTGAGACAGAGCTACCTCAGGAACAGCCCACTGAAGTACAGAGAGGCCCAATACACACGTGTAGAGTAGTGAAGCCATTAGAGCAGCCAGCCCACAGAGATAGAGCTAACTCAGGAACAGTATACTGAAGCACAGAGAGGTTAAACCCACACAGGTGCAGTATACTGAGGCAATCAGCGCCATGCTGGAAGTGGCCAGCACCCAGAGACAGAAACAGAGCCAACTCAGAAGGAGACAGAAACCAGCACAGACACTGATTCCCAGAAATAGGGTAAGTCTGAGGGTGGTCACGACCACAGACGTGACAGTGTAGTCTCGATCTCTTTGGTGTGTAAGTCGCCATATGTCTAGAAGACCTAAGGAATGTACAAAGTGAGCCCAGGGCAGTGGACAATTTGGAGTCTCCGATGGGTGATGGCCTAGTGCGATCTCGAACTGTATCCATTACTGCATTAAAATCCCCTCCCATTATCAGGGAACCCTGAGTAAATTCAGAGAGGGTATTCCGCACACGAACATAGAAGTCTTGTTTCTCATTCAGAGCATATATTGTCGCCAAGGTAACATTTGTTTCATCAAGGACTATATGGGCGTATAAAAATCTCCCTCCCGGGTCTCTATTAACTTTAATAACCCTGGCAGGCACAGAGGAGTGAATTAATATCGCCACCCCACCCTTCCCCTCCTACAGGACTCAGATGAGGCAAACCAAGCGAGTGGGTAACTAGGGTGAGTGAGAAGCCTCTCGTGCACCCAACGGTGTGTCTCCTGCAAAAACACAATATGCGGCCCAAGTTGCAATAATTCTTTAAAGAGCTTTTGTCGTTTCTGTGGCATATTAAGGCCTGTGACATTGTATGACATTATTTTTAAGTCAACACTCATCAACAACCAGTATTTCGTAGTATGCACATGATAATGGGAAGCTCCAAACAGCCATTCTACTTCAAGCATAAAGGCTTTCTTGGTCTGGGCTACAAACATTTGTATGACCTGGTCATAACCACCCGACCAATCCCTACTTACCCTCTCCTCCCCCCCCCCCCCCCCCCCCCCCATCCCACTACACTCACCAGACAGTGGACCCAAGTCCCCTGAATGGGATTTCAAGGAAATGAACCACCCCACCCCAGACAACTCCGTCACTCACATGCCCCTCCCCCACACGCTTTTCTTCCCCTGACATCCAACTGCTTCCTCCCTCCCCCATGATCACCTTTCCCACCAGATATCACACTCCTCATCCATACACTTTTGTATTCAAAACACATAAAATCAACATCCCCATACCCTCCCCCCCCCCCCACAAATCCACTCTCACTACTCTGTTTTACCTCCTAAACACTTCTCATACACACTCCTCTCACACCCAGAATACCCTCAATACACATCTTTCACAGAAGAACAGTGACATAGTTGTCAGTCCTCCAGATGAACCAGCAAGAGTTCAGCAATAAGGAAATATGTTATCCAAAAACTGAAGCTCCTTGCAGCAACTGACAGTCCCCTGCTTCAGTAAATAGGCCTGGTGTAAGAGCAACATAAACTCCAGAGAAAACAAAGATCCTGATGCATCTGAATGCACTGTCAGGCCATGAGGCTGTAAAATGGCGACTGTGCTCCACACATGATCAGCCAGAAGCTGCTCCTCACTACCAGTCAACAAAATGGTGCCGTTCCCACAGTCTCATGCATCAAACTGCACACCAGCCCTGCCAGGGAGACCAAAAACCTGCCATATTCAGATGATGTGCCGAATCTGAAGCATTTTTTTTATTTAAATGAATGTCAAACTATTCAAAAGAAGTCTGAAAACTGAGAAAAACTGAAAGATCTCCTTCAAGTGGACTAGAATGCTATAATGTGAGTTTCTGTATTATTATTTTTAACTATTTTATACCTATATTTTCTGAATTTAAAAAAGAAAAGAAAAGCTGAAAAATCTTAAAGGAACCAAAAATATTTTGCCTGTGCACATCCCTACAAAGTAGGTTTGAGAAGTCATCGCTTATGCTTGGAAATGATCAGTGAAAAACTAACTACATTTTGGAGACCTGTCGTGACAGACTGATACCGCTGAAAACAAGAAGCCGGGCTCAAGATCCCATGATCTGTTTAAGCATGGCTTATCTCATATTCATATGAAGACTCAGCACTCTTCATGTGCTGAGCAATTGCTAGCATTATTTGACTCCAAAGTTTCTCCTTAAAGACAGTTGAGCCAAAGAGTTGATGGGACTCAGCAGACGAGCTGACATTCCTCAGGATGTCTCGAAGAAGAACCAAAATGTGAAGTTTGACCTCTCCATACGGATGCAGTGAATGCTTAGGATAAGGGTAGAACTTTCCTCTAGGTGCAGCTGTTTTTAGGGGTAGGAAGGCAACCTTTAGTATCCCCTTGCTCTTTAAGTCATGTAAAGGAAATCGGTATAAGTTTATCAGTGTGTTTTCAAAGCTGTTCACTACTGGCTCCATGTTTTTGTTCAGAGCCCAATGCTCAAATCTAGATTGAGTCCACGATCTGCCTCAACATCTGGATCTGTCCATAGGATATGGTACCTGAGCCAATGTCAGCTCCATGGTCCTTATGTTCCTGATTACATGCTTGGTAAAACCAGATCTTTTCTTTATGTCTCCATCTTGCAGATCTTGATGGCCTTCAGAAACATCCTGAAGCAGATACTACAGCAGGAGACATCCCCTAGACACTTGTAGGTAGCCTTGAAAAGGTCAGTAATGCTAACCTTCTTCTACGCCATCATCAGAAAAATCATGGACACAAAATCAAATGAAAAATTGTCCCTTTGAGTTAAAGGCAACGGAAGAGATAAGGATGCCTCACCATGAAAGACCATTCACTTGATTTAATATTTTTCCTCAAAATCCATCTAGATAGATTTAAAAGGTGGTTTGGTCTCATAGACCGATAATTTTACTGTCCTTCACACTGTTTACAGGGCCATAAGATGGCCTGTGTATAGGCCATACTCAGTGAATTCGGGGTCATTCACCAATTTACCAATCATTGGCTCACTATTTATCAGAAGGATAATAATGAAGATCTGTATGTAAAAGTCCAGTCACTGTGAGAATCTCTCTCATCAACTCAAAAGACCAAGGCCCAGATATAAACAAAAAAAATGTTCAAACCATTTTCTGTAAGCATCAAGCTCCCTGGAGTTCTGCTGATTTGGTAGCAAATCTGCAGATGTGGTGTTAATTCTGCTGTTTGATTAACTGGGATTACCTCATATACTACATATCTTTAACATGTTCATTGTAACTTTCACTCCTTAGATTATTATTTTCTATTAACAGTTGTACTGTGCCTACTTTAATGTAATTATATCTCTGTTCAATTAATCTTCACTGTAAGCCACACTGAACCTGAGTTTTCTTGGGATAATGTGGGATATAAATTACATAAATAAATTAAACTGGAGGGAGCAAAGACATTCTGAAAGGAAATGATTGCATTTCAAGCATCTTAATCTTTAATTACTTGAATACTGTAGCCTACCTGATACGCCAAACAAGAATTTTTAATAGCTAAAATCCATACCATGATTAATCAGCCTAAAGAATTATTTTGATGGAGTGTGAGCTAATGGTGCTACCCATAACAAAAGGGGGTAAAGACTCCTAAACACCCATCCAGATTAAATTACTTTGATTAAGGAATTACAAGAGGCTTTAGGGTGCCTTCCTGTGAAAACGTTACCAAAATGGTCTTATGTGGACTACAAAGAGAGAAACTAGACATTCCTAGGACAAACAACATTAAAACCACCAGATAAGTGTTTCTCAGAGATAAGTTTTCAATTTCTTGCGAAATATCATATTATCTACTGATCTAATTTCTAAGGGCAGGACATTCCAATTTAAAACTGTGTGATATGCTATTGTTTCTAAGAAATCCTTTTGTACTTTTGTACTTAATCTTATTTACATATGAGAAATGGAGCAATAAGCTTCATTGTCATAAGTCTTTCCGATAAGAAGGAAAGAGCAATGGAGCCTGACCATGTAATATCTTGAAATCCAAACAATTTAGTTTAAAAACTATCCTGCTAGAGCAACAAGGCAACCCTTACATAGTATAGTATAGATAACTCAAAGAATGCATCACGTTCAAAATATGTACCCTAGTTCATAAAATCATTCATGGCGATGCCCCAGCCTACATGTCAGACCTGATAGACTTACCACCCAGGAATGCTAGGAAATCATCTCGAACATTCCTTAATCTTCATTTCCCCAATTGTAAAGGTCTAAAATACAAACTAACGTACGCATCAACTTTTTCCTATTTGAGCACACAATTCTGGAACGCACTGCCGCGCAACCTAAAAACGATCTATGAACTGACCGACTTCCGCAAGCTACTGAAGACCCATCTCTTTGACAGGACATACCATAAAGATCAACACATGTGAACTCTCCCACATGTAACCAAAACTGTTTTATTATGTTCTCTTGCTATATTACGATCATGTTTATAATGTTTTCTTGTTATATTACTTTCCTGTTTTTCATTATCATGTAACCCAAAATCCTTCTGTAATACTAAATGTCTACTTCCTCTTATTTCCACTATTCATGATGTATTGTAAGCCACATTGAGCCTGCAAAGAGGTGGGAAAATGTGGGATACAAATGCAACAAATAAATAAATAAATAAAAACAAGGGGCCCTTTTACTAAAGCTCAGCACACACTAAACAATAAGAAGCTCATTTTATACTTATGGGCTTCTTTGCATTTAGTGCGTGCTAATTCTGTCAGCACACACTAAGTTTCAGTAAAAGGGTCCCTTAGGCAGGTTTCAAAGAAGGAGCAACTGGGAATTATAACAAAGCTGAAGAATACATTTTGAGTGCCAGATCATTGTCCAGCAGTGACAATTAAAGAGTGTAAATTAAAATTTTGTCAGTTGCATTTGTACTACAATAAGTTTTACACAGTCTTTGGGGTTCAGACAGGTTCCTTATTATCTATTTATCAGCCTGGGTCTTATCAACCAATTATCAAGTTGCCTTTTCTTAATAAAATTTTGGAAGTTGTAGTAATGGTCCAATTGCAAGCATAGGAGCCGACTTTTCAAAATGACTGGGGCTACTCAACTTGGCACACATTCTATAAGGAACCACCTACTTTTACGTGGCAGGAATGCGCACAAATCGCGTCTTACAGAACACCAACTAGCAGAAACGTATGCACCACGTTTTAATGATGTGCACTTTCCAATTAGGCATGTGCTTGGGTGGAGATCTCAGTCACATTTTTTTTTTTTTTTGTTACATTTGTACCCTGCGCTTTCCCACTCATGGCAGGCTCAATGCGGCTTACATATTGTATACAGGTACTTATTTGTACCTGGGGCAATGGAGGGTTAAGTAACTTGCCCAGAGTCACAAGGAGCTGCCTGTGCCTGAAGTGGGAATCGAACTCAGTTCCTCAGTTCCCCAGGACCAAAGTCGACCACCCTAACCACTAGGCCACTCCTCCACTCCACATGCAGAACATAGATTCTCAACAAATACAGAATAAGTAACCACAAATTAGAAATACAAATATGCAGACAAAAACTGAACTGGAAATCCCAAGAAGACATACCCTGTATGCAGTGGAATACTGTACAAATAGAAACAGAAATGCTTTTCTTCCTGTACTGTGCAAAATACAAGAGAAGAGACGCACATTCCATTTTCAAGCACAAAACTCACTTTGTATTATGTATTCTTCTTGTCTAGGCATTACATTGTTTTAATTATTTATACTTTTCCAAAGAAAAGGGAATAAACTTTTCAGCTAATCTCTTTAACTGTTCACAAAATCAGAGACCTATGCCAATACTAAATACTGCATGAGAAAAATGGACATATATACACCAACGCAAATCAACGATATTAACTTATTTTGCACCTGCAGCAACAACCTGAGCAGGAGACAGCTTGAGAAGTCACTTTTTTAATTACACAGCAAAACAGAGTAGGTTCAAAATAGAACTGAAGATTGGTCCCACTTCAGTTTCTTGCTTTTCCTCTTACCTTCTTCCTTTCCTACACTGACGTTGATTTTTCTCTGTCTTGTTTCTTGTCTCTCTACACCCTTCAGTCCCATGATCTTTCAGTTCACATCACTGTACCTTTTTCCACTACTTTCATCATGGTTGTTTAATCTCTCTTACTGACAAAAAATGCCTTCATGTGCCCCATAACAATGAATTTCTGTTATTATGGATGACGTTACATATTTTAAACTCATTTATTTGAAGTACTTATCAACACTAAACCACATACACATCTATGGAAACGATTCAACTGTATGTATAAATCCCTCAAGAGGCAACATCTCATAATTTAAACCTGATCATACACAAGTCTGCTATAGACAACCACTTCAACAAACTCAGATCCTGCAAAATCTTCTAAAACCATGACTGATGTTATGACAAACTAAAATTAAAGTTTTGATGTCACCTCAGTAAGGCCAACACACCACGAACAAACTCATGTAAAAACACACTCATAACGGTACCATATCATAACAGCATTAACTCCTAGGACTCAAAGAGAACAACTTTATGCATAAAAAGGCAGCACTGTAAATAATACGTTGGGCTCTAAAACTTCAATCGTTTAAAAAAAATCTTTTCAATAGTTAAAAAACAAAAACACAAAACAAACAGGACTACAATAAGATCTCCAGACAGACACAAGTTAGCAGAATACTACCTTGGTCACACACACAAAACACAAGCATAACCTCAACAAAGATATGAAGACAAAAAACTGATCTGGAAACCTCAAGTAGTCAGACTTGCATGTATAGCAATAAAATAAAAAGTAAAATGCAAAATATCAGAGATGCAAATTTCCAAAAGCTGACATATTCCATTTAATAAATTCAGAATAAAACACTTTTTCTACCTTTCTTGTCTGATAATTTTATTGTCTCTTTTCTGCTTTGCTCCATTTTTAACTATTTTTACAGGATCTTCTGTCCATTTGACATTTCCTTTCTCCCCATGTCCACCATCCATCTTTCCTCTGTGTCCCTATAAGTACTATCCAGCATCTCCTGTCTGTATTCCTTTATTTATCCTTCCCTCCATGTTCAGCATCTACCTTTTGGTGTCCCTATCCTCCCCTATATTCAGCATCTCCCCAGTGTGTCTGTACCTTAACCTGTCCTGCATTTCCCCAGTGTCCTCATCAGTATTGCCCCCTCTGTGTCCCTATCCCCTCCATATCCAACATTGACCCTGTATAGCCCTATCCACCCTCCCTTGTCCACCCTCCCTTGTGCAACATTGATCCTGTATCTCCCTATCCACCCCCACTTGTCCAGCCTTAACCCTGTTTCTCTATCCACTCCCTCGTCGCTAGCATTGACCCTGTGTGTCTCTATCCACCCCTCCCCTGTCTCCAGAATTAATCCTGTTATTCCCTATCTCTCTTCTCTGGCCAGCATTGCCCCTCTGTGCCCCCGTCTTTACACTCCCTCCCATACCCAGGCTAGCATCTCTCCTTTATCTGCTTGTACTTCATCTCTCTTCCCTTCCTCCTGTACCCCTACCCTGGAGCCAGTATCTCTCCCCGCTCCTCACCCCCATGGTCCAGTGTATCTCCCCCCTCTTCCATCCAGTATCTCTCCCCCTCTTTTCTCCTCCCCCCCTCCCAGTCCATTATCTATTCTTTCCTTTCTCTCCCCTCCCCTTCCAGCACCTGTTGTCCCCTCCCCCCCAAACCAGCAGAGCAGCACCTGCACATTTCCCTTCCCAGGTACAGCACCTCTCTCCCCTTTCTCCCCCGCAGTTCGATGCTCCATCTGACTTGCCTTGATCTCTGCCGTACAGCAATCCAGACAGGTTGCTTCAAGGCCTTGGACTTCCTGGTGATGCGTCCCGCCTCCTCTAACTTCCTGTTCCCACAGGGGTGGGGTGCATCAAAGGGAAGACCGAGGTCCCGAAGCAGCCTGTCTGGATTGTTGTATGGCAGAGATCAAGGCAAGTCAGGTGGAGCAAACTGCAGGGAGGAAAGGGAAGCAGCCTGTCTGCATCGCTATAGTGCTACTGGATTTTTATGAATGACTGTGCCAGGCCAGCGTCATACACGTTGGAACTTCGTTCTCCCATCAGTTTTGGATGGCTGCAGGCTGGCAGTGGTCCGAGGCTCTCTGCTGTCAGACTGGTAATGCCTCAAAATATTGGGGGTGCTCGAGCACCCACAGAAGCAGCGCCTATGATTGCGAGTTTTTTCTGGATTCTTTTCAGATTCTGCTCCCAATCTGATTTCTGACTTGGTTATAGTACAAAAACTTTATTGGTTATTTTCCTAGAAACGCTGCATCAAGTCATCAATTCAAGAGGACCCGTTTTGATAGTTTTCTTTAGATATGTTAACAACCTTTGATACTATCAGTTTACCTGCTCCAATGTCTGAGGGTATTTTGCTGTGGAGGCTGAGTTCTCGACTGATTCACCTAATTTCTGCAAGAATTGGTAAAGTGGGGAGAAGCTATTTCCGATCACAGATCTCCACTTCCAAGTGTTCCACATGATTCAGAACTTTCCCCAGTACTGTGCAATGTTTACTTACAACCCCTGGGGACTACTACTTTCAGGGAAAAAAATATATATATTCACTATTGATATTCAGTTCATGATTCTGATTTTGGTTGACTTATGGAAGACAGTTGCTAGTCTTAATCAGGCTACTGTTCTTTTTAATACCTGCTTGAAAAAAATTGGTTTTCTCTCAAATTTCAGAATACTAAAAGTAGGCATATAAAAAGTGAAGTTTGTTCATTTTGATGTCATTGAATTCTTCGCCATTCCTTAATTCTCATGTTAGAAAAGTAGCCCAGTTGCCTTTTTTATAATGAGGCTTTGATTTAAATTGCATAATCTTCCAAATCAACTAATATATACAGTAATTCAAGATCTCATTCTATCAAGGCTTGGCTACTGCAAAGCAGTTTATATGGGGTTGCCATTAGAGTATATCAAGTATTGCAGCTCGTTCAAAATTAGAAAATCCATCTTCTGATGGGCTGTTTGAACCATGACCATGTATCACAGCATTTAAAGTTCTATGTACTGGTTGCCTGTGCAGTTTATGGTTAAAGTTTTGATGATGTTGTTTTATGGTCTGACATGGGAATGTCCCTTCTTACTTGACAAATCTTATTAAAGACTTGAAGTTCGAGTTATTAACACGTGTTATTAGCAGGGGCGTATCTGCGTGGGGCCACAGGGGCCTGGGCCCCCGCAGATTTCGCCCTGGACCCCCCTACCACAGACCCTCTCCACCTCCCCCTCCCTCCCGCCCGCCACCAACCCGTCGCCGATCTTTGCTGGCGGGGGACCCCAAGCCCCCGCCAGCCGAAGTCCTCTCTTCCGTGCAGGATGCAAGTTGCAACGCTTCCTGTTCTTCTGAGTCTGACGTCCTGCACGTACAACGTGCAGAACGTCAGACTCAGAATTTGGAATTCAGTCTGACGTCCTGCGCGTTGTACGTGCAGGACGTCATACTCAGAAGAACAGGAAGCATTGCAACTTGCAGCGGCGCAGCCTGCATGGAAGAGAGGACCTCGGCTGGCGGGGGGTTGGGGTCCCCCGCCAGCAAAGGTAAGTGACAGCAGCGGGGGAGGGTTGGCGGCAGCGGGAGGGGGTGGAGAGTGTCATTGGTGGCGAGGGGGGGGGGTCTAGCAGTGGCGGGGGGGGGTCCGGAAATGGCGGGGGGGGATCGGTGGCGCCGGGGGGGGGGGGCTAAAATGTGCCCCCTCCCTCTGGCTCTGGCCCCCCCTACCGCCAGAGTCCAGATACGCCCCTGGTTATTAGTAACTGAATGTGCCAGCATTATCTGCTGTGTTTGGCAGATAGTGTCTCCCACTGGATCCAACTTTCTTTAAGGTGAAATAAATTTTTGGGCACTTTCAGTAGCTGGGCCATTTGGAAGAAAGTGATGTCACTACTTTTTGCTGAAGAATTTAATTAATGGTCTGTACGCCAATTTTACTGAGTTGTGTAAGGTAGATAAATGTATGCCTTGCTGCTTTTTGGGATGTTGCTATGTTTCATATTACTATAATTTATACACTGGGGCAATGTCTCCAAAAGGGTTAGTTTTGCACATACTACAAAAGTAATGAATCTCACTTCTAAGCCAGGGTATGCAGCGTATACTCTGCAGTGGGTTGACAGAGGTTTTCACCCAGATTGGTGGAATAGAAATATTTGTTAAAGAAGTGAAGAAGCCACCATCAGGGGATCACCATGTGCGTGACTATAGTGAACTGCTGGTCTTCAGATAAAGATATTCACAAGAAATAAAACACAACTACATTATTCAAGTCTATCTTACCCTGTGAAGTGGTAGAGACAAATGACTGCAGAGTCACCAATTCTTCCTAATGCATTTTGTTTAGATAAAACCTTCTGCTCTTAGATCTCAATGCCTACCTTCAGAGTTCAAAGTGATAAGTGTAACATTGTGCCCAATAGTATGGCTTCCTGACTGGCCACTGTTGGAAACAGAGTCACTGGCTTCAGATCCACTCTCTCCGTCTTCGTTGTGACTGTCATCAGGACCTGGAACCTTCACTACTATGGTGTTTTGCCTGCGTCCAGGAACCACACTAAGGGGGGGAAAAAAGAAGTCTATTCAACACTATGGAAACATAATGGGTTCTGTCATATCTGGGCATTTTACAGTATTTTTCAAATATCTATAGTTTCAAGCTGATTCTGGGAACTCTGAAGATATCTACTAGAAAAAGTTAAATGACTACTGTCATTGCTTAACCTATATCATCATCTTTATCTGCTACCAGAATATCTGGTTGTTGCATTAAAAATTGCAGATGTGTTTCACAGTGGGTGCAGGTAGAAAGAACCATTATATGGCCCTCCTAGAGCTACTGTGCCTACTCCATGGGTGCTGTGGGTGCTCGAGCACCCCCAATATTTGGCCTGCCGGAAGTTCCCTTCCCAGCCAGCCCAACCTGCCCAGTGCCCTCCCTCAACACTCCTCCGTCTGCCCCTCGCCTTCCTGCGTGCCGCCCAGAATTTAAAACTCATCTTACCTCGAGGTCCCAGCAGCAGCAATGAAAGGCGAGGAGGCTCAGCGCTTCAGCCTTCCCTTCTCTCTCAGCTCTGGTCCCGCCCTCATTTGGGAAGGCTGAAGCGCTGAGCCTCCTCGCCTTTCATTGCTGCCGCTGGCACCCTGAGGTAAGATGAGTTTTAAATTCTGGGCGGTACACAGGAATGCGAGGGCGGAGGACAGTTGTGGGAGAAGAGGTCAGGCTGGGGTCGGACTGGCACTCGGAGGAGAGGGAGGGGGGCCTGGAACTTGGAGGAGGGGGGAGAGGAGGGATGGAGGAAGAGCGGGGGCAGGAGAGGGGGGAGGAGGGGGAGAGGATGGGGGAGGGGGAATGCACCACCTGTAAAAAAAATAAATTCAGCACCCCCAATCATTTTGAAAAGTTGGCTCCTATGGCTACAGTCATCACCCTTCCTTGCCCTCACCACTGCCTTATGTGCTAAGAGAGATCTCTCAGCTGTCTGCTTTGCTTAAAGCCCACCTCATCAATGCTGTGTTCGGCACCTAACTCTTACCTTTCAGGAATTCCAGACTGCCCCAATTTGTCTGCCCCTATCGGTCTGACTGTTCACGTGTCCTTTAGATTGTAAGCTCTTTGAGCAGGGATTGTCCTTCTATGTTAAATTGTACAGCGCTGCGTAACCCTAGTAGCGTTTTAGAAATGTTAAGTAGTAGTAGCAGTAGTACAAGCTTAACTGCATGTAGAATGTTACTCCTTAGCCTTCTGCCGTTAGCAAATGGAGTACAGACAAGTCATCCAGTCATACACACATACACTCATTTATTCATTTACTTGGGCTTACAGTGATGGAAATAAGTATTTGATCCCTTGCTGATTTTGTAAGTTTGCCCACTGACAAAGACATGAGCAGCCCATAATTGAAGGGTAGGTTATTGGTAACAGTGAGAGATAGCACATCACAAATTAAATCCGGAAAATCACATTGTGGAAAGTATATGAATTTATTTGCATTCTGCAGAGGGAAATAAGTATTTAATCCCTCTGGCAAACAAGATCTAATACTTGGTGGCAAAACCCTTGTTGGCAAGCACAGCGGTCAGACGTCTTCTGTAGTTGATGATGAGGTTTGCACACATGTCAGGAGGAATTTTGGTCCACTCCTCTTTGCAGATCATCTCTAAATCATTAAGAGTTCTGGGCTGTCGCTTGGCAACTCGCAGCTTCAGCTCCCTCCATAAGTTTCAATGGGATTAAGGTCTGGTGACTGGCTAGGCCACTCCATGACCCTAATGTGCTTCTTCCTGAGCCACTCCTTTGTTGCCTTGGCTGTATGTTTTGGGTCATTGTCGTGCTGGAAGACCCAGCCACGACCCATTTTTAAGGCCCTGGCGGAGGGAAGGAGGTTGTCACTCAGAATTGTACGGTACATGGCCCCATCCATTCTCCCATTGATGCGGTGAAGTAGTCCTGTGCCCTTAGCAGAGAAACACCCCCAAAACATAACATTTCCACCTCCATGCTTGACAGTGGGGACGGTGTTCTTTGGGTCATAGGCAGCATTTCTCTTCCTCCAAACACGGCGAGTTGAGTTCATGCCAAAGAGCTCAATTTTTGTCTCATCTGACCACAGCACCTTCTCCCAATCACTCTCGGCATCATCCAGGTGTTCACTGGCAAACTTCAGACGGGCCGTCACATGTGCCTTCCGGAGCAGGGGGACCTTGCGGGCACTGCAGGATTGCAATCCGTTATGTCGTAATGTGTTACCAATGGTTTTCGTGGTGACAGTGGTCCCAGCTGCCTTGAGATCATTGACAAGTTCCCCCCTTGTAGTTGTAGGCTGATTTCTAACCTTCCTCATGATCAAGGATACCCCACGAGGTGAGATTTTGCGTGGAGCCCCAGATCTTTGTCGATTGACAGTCATTTTGTACTTCTTCCATTTTCTTACTATGGCACCAACAGTTGTCTCCTTCTCGCCCAGCGTCTTACTGATGGTTTTGTAGCCCATTCCAGCCTTGTGCAGGTGTATGATCTTGTCCCTGACATCCTTAGACAGCTCCTTGCTCTTGGCCATTTTGTAGAGGTTAGAGTCTGACTGATTCACTGAGTCTGTAGACAGGTGTCTTTCATACAGGTGACCATTGCCGACAGCTGTCTGTCATGCAGGTAACGAGTTGATTTGGAGCATCTACCTGGTCTGTAGGGGCCAGATCTCTTACTGGTTGGTGGGGGATCAAATACTTATTTCCCTCTGCAGAATGCAAATAAATTCATATACTTTCCACAATGTGATTTTCCGGATTTAATTTGTGATGTGCTATCTCTCACTGTTACCAATAACCTACCCTTCAATTATGGGCTGCTCATGTCTTTGTCAGTGGGCAAACTTACAAAATCAGCAAGGGATCAAATACTTATTTCCACCACTGTATATGCTGTCCTTCTAATAAGGATAGAATGACTCACGGCGTTATACAGTAAAAGTAGACTGGATCAAAACAAACAAAATATAAGCAATCTTTATGGATCAACTCTACGATAAGTTGAAATATTTTATGTGTATACTAGTAAGAAAGGCCCGTTTCGAAACACAATGAAACGGGCGCTAGCAAGGTAAATTCCCACCCATCCTCTCTCCCTGGCGAGTTCCATACCCCCCTCCATCCCTCCGTCTCTCCCTCCCTCCCGAGTTGCAGACCCCCTCCCTCGCAGTTCAAGGCCCCCTTCAAGACCCTCCCACTGAGTTCCAGACTCCCCCCTCCCTCCGATTAGAACCTCCCCCCATTCGCGTTACTGCCTGCCCCCCCTCCCCGTGGCACGACCCTGTGGACACCACCCTTTCCTCCGCAAAACCTGCCCCGAAGCCTCTGCGTACCTCTGCTGACAGAGGCGAATTTCTCTTCTGGACTGCGGGGCATTCCTTGTTGATTGAGCATCTGTTGAAGTTTCTGTGCATGTGTCTGATGTCAGACGCACGCACAGAGACTTCGACAGATACTCCTTCATCAAGCCACGCCTCGCAGGCGAGAAGAGAAGTTCGTCTCCGTTAGCAGAGGTAGGCGAAGGCTTCGGGGGAGGTTTCTCGGAGGAAGGGGTGGTGTGCAGAGGGTCTAGGGGGCACTAACGCGGAGGGGGTGTGCTGCAATCGGAGGGAGGGGGAGTGTGTAACTCGTTGGTAGGGGCGTGACGGGCCTTGAAGTGGGAGGGATGGAGGAAGGGAGTGACACGTGTGTGGGTGGGGGCAGGTGTGTGGATGACCGTCTGTGTTCCGCCCTCGACGTCATCACGTTTGACACGAGGGTGGTGCACAGAGACATGGTGAGTTGGATGGCTTCACCACCATGAACTAACAAACCCTTCAGGGAGAGTGCTGATGGCTTCAGAACGTTGAGGTTGCATTTTATGTACAGATGGGGCGTGGCTGAGGGCGGGTCTATGAGTGAGGGTGAGTGGTCCTGATAGCCTAGCCTACGAAGAGTACAGGAGTTCAGTGCTTCCCTGCCACGGAGTGAGCTTCAGAACGTTCGAGGTGGGATTTATTTATATAGATGTTTAACTCCCCATCTGTTAAGCCAGCCTATAGACTACAAAGCCATGTCTTTACAGCACTACAAAAAGCCATTAAGTTCAGCATTCTGATCTCTAGTTCCAGTCCACTCCATCGATTATGTTACAATACATCTGAGTCTTCTAGCCCGCATATACCTAAATAGTTTCATCCAGGTAACAAAAGAGAGCTACAGCATACTCTAAGAAGTCACAATGCAATAAAAGCCAAGAACACACACGTAAATCAGGTTACAAACTTAACAAGTAAAAATGTCGTCTCCTAAACTGACGATAATTTCTAAACTGATCTAAGTGACAAAGGTGCCTCTAATTATTATTTCCAATATGCAGGATATGCTTTCACTTACAAACAGCACCGTATTCATAATGCAAGTTGGTTCCCCTAACGATAATAGTTGATAAAATATAAAAGGATGTTGAACGCTTAAGTAGTGAAGCTGCTACTTTGTATAAGTACATAAGTACATAAGTGATGCCATACTGGGAAAAGACCAAGGGTCCATCGAGCCCAGCATCCTGTCCACGACAGCGGCCAATCCAGGCCAAGGGCACCTGGCAAGCTTCCCAAATGTACAAACATTCTATACAATCAAGCCATTGTGACATCACTAATGAGGTTGGCTCTTATTGGTGGAATGAGCCACTATGACATCACAATAGGTTAAATCACTGCTCTATGTAATAAAAGTGAGCCAAGTAGAGGACATAAGTACATAAGTAATGCCACACTGGGAAAAGACCAAGGGTCCATCGAGCCCAGCATCCTGTCCACGACAGCGGCCAATCCAGGTCAAGGGCACCTGGCAAGCTTCTCAAATGTACAAACATTCTATACATGTTATTCCTGTATACCTCTTTATAATCCCCCAAAAATAGCTATCATTGATTTTAACCTACTCCTATTCACTTTTCTCTATAGTATGCAATTGCAGCGATACCTTTGCTGAAGGGCATGCTTGTTTCACATGTCACTACAAGAAAGGAGAAAAAGCTAGTGGGAAATTGTACTGACCTGCTTAATATATTGTCCAGGGATTCTGTTGATCTATTCAATGGTTCTTCCTGCCCAACCATCTTGGCCACCACAGAGTTTTGTCGCTCATTGTTCAGTATCACTGTAGTCTGAGGAACAACGCTATGAATAAATATAAATAAATAAAAGTTAACAAAACATTTGTACAAAACTTCTACCTTAAACTCTTAAGCATTTGTAAGGGGCCTTTTTACTAAGGCTTAGCACGCGCTAACAGACATTAGTGTGGGTATCATGCTAATGTCCATTAGTATGTGCTAAGCTTTAGTGTGGGTATCATGCTAATGTCCATTAGTATGTGCTAAGCTTTAGTAAAAGGACCCCTAAATCTATAATTGATTGCTAAGAGTAAGATATATGGTTAAAAAAATGAACAAGAATTGTCTCTACCAGCCCACAAACTGTTAATTCTTTCTGGGCCAAGTTGACACAAAGAGAAATTATGGCATAGCCTTTAAACTCCAGTAGAATGATATGGGGTCTCAGAATCTTTCAAAGTGAAAATGGGGTCACTTTCTTTCATAATATGGACAACCATTTTATTAGGGCAATTTTAGCCACAACTTTATGTTACAAACTCCAGGACATGGGCACATGCTATGCTGATCATCATTTAAATAATAGTGAACTTCTGAAGCGTTTAGATTGCGGGAGAGAAAAAAAGACAAGAAAATCAAAAATGTGCATTTCAACATAAAAGAAGACCAATATAAACAAGAGATAAAGGGCTCTAATACTCCTACACCTAAACCTCAACTTAATAACAAATTACTAACGCTTGGAGAGACAATAACATTTATCAACTTTGCCCGATGCACTGCGCTTTAAGTCTTCATGGAACAGTGAGCTCTATTCTCTTTGATGATGTCACTGCTCTATAACGCAGATCCTTTAAAAAATGTTGATGGCACTATGATAAACCACTGCAGGCATACTAACAAAGAGGGTGCAACAAATGGGAGCAAGACGAAGCACACAAAGGGGTGTCTGGAGGTTTTAGATTTGTCAGTATATTTTGCCTTTATCATATGTCTAACATTTACTGCTAACCAAATTCAAGTGTTGATGGGGCATAGGACAAATGTGGATATGCATTTTAATAGCACCAGTAGTTTTGGTCACAGGTCCTGTTCTTTAATGAAATATTCACTTCTCAAAATAATACACAAGTATAAATTTGATTTTAAAAAGCACTGTTGTGAGGAGGAGCCAAGATGGCATCAAGTATAGATGCTGTGGTCTGAGCTCCGCGGTAGCACCGAGGGAAACTACTTGAAGGCACTTTTCTCCACGGGAAAGAAAAAGAAGACCTTCCCCTGGTGACTGGCTCCACTTCAGCCTCTAAGCACCACACCTTGGAAGCATGTGAGGCACGGCCCAAAGCAACAAAATTTGTGGTTTCTTCAACCAGGCCCACAAAGAGTTCTGTGGACCACAGTACAGATGAGATCTCATTGAGCCCAGTAACAGTGGTCCCCCAGCAACTTGGAATGCTGAATGCAATGGGGAAAAGCAGAGTGGCAATACCAAATTAGTGCACGTGCTGTGTTCACTACTGGGGGGACTCTCTCTGGCTGCCTCCACTTCCAGCACAACATAGGAACAACTCCTTCAGTTGGAGTTATGACACCTCCAATGGTGAGGAAGTAGGAGAGATTTGAAAAGTCTGCAAGCCGGTATTGCTGGATGTAAACAGACCAATCATCATGACTTTTGAATCACTCTGGAAAACTATCCAGGTGGTGAATTCAGCTCTTCAAAATGTGATACTGTTATGATCCTGTTAGAATTCTGCTAGACAGACAGGGGAATGCTTGGAGCCGCTCTTGATTGGTCCGTCAGGGGCTGAGCTGATGTCAGTCTGATCTACTTAAGCTCACCTCTCCCGTCAACCCCTGCTTTGGCGTTTTCTCCAATTCTGCTGAAGCCTTACTTTTGCTCTGTCTGAGCTATTAGCTCTGTGCATGTGTGGAGTTGTTACTCCTTTCCTGGCTTACAATTTTCTATTGCTCTGTCTCTGTTTGCCGGCTGCTGCCTGCGTGTGTCTAATTACCTCTCTCACTACACCTGGGTTTCTCTGTTTGCTCGGGTGCTGTGTGGCGAGTTCCTCCTGGTTCTGTTCCAGTTCGTTTGTTTTGCTTCTTCCCCTTCCTTCAGAGTTCCCTTCATGCTGTGTTTGTTTTCTGCTTGGCAGGTCTTGCCTTTTGTTTCTCTCCCTGGGGGTTGTTTGTTTGTTTTTCATTGTACTCCCAATTAACCCGTTGTCTGCAGCATAGGCGCCAACACTGTGGGTGCTTGAGCACCCCCAATATTGAGAAAATTCCTTGTATGTGTCCAAGGAAGGGTTATTTCCACTGTGCTTAGCACCCCCAATAATTTTGAAAAGTTGGCTCCTATGGTCTGCAGTGTTCCCTGTCTCTGGTTGCTGTCTGTGTGCTGAGCTTGGTTTAACCCTTTGTCTGCACAGCTTCTCTGCTTCTGGCAGTTATCTGTTTACTGCAGTCTTCTCTTTGTGACTGTTTCAGTCCTTTCTTTGCTGTACCACCTCCTGTATTACAGAGCACTGTCCCTTTCTGTGCTGGTGTGTGTGTTAGGCTCCGCACTCTGTTTTGCGGACTTTTCCCTTCCCTGTTTGCTGAGGGTCTCTGCCTACAGTATCTTATACTACAGTCCCTCACTTTCTTTGTGTGTGGTGGGCTACGGCTTGACGTGTTTCTGTGTATGCTTCCCTTTCTCCTTGATTACCAGCACTGAGAGTGTTACTGGTGCTCCGGTCCCCGTGGGGGACCCCTCGTTTAGTCCCTTTCTCCCCTCCCTAAGTATGAGTCGGTTCCAGTTAGGCCGTGAGGCCTGCATGCTTCAATTCTGAGTGAATCGGTTCCAGATAGGTCGTGAGGCCCGCCTGATTGCCCCATCTTCCCTTTTCTGAGGTGCAAGTTGGTTGCTGCGTGTGTGTGTACAGGGCTTGGTAGCTGGGGTAGTGTGTAGTGCCTGCTCGGCCCGCCCTCGGCCTTAGCCTAACCCCTATGCTAGGCCTTGGTTGGGCCCAAGGGCTCACAACCAGACTAACAGATACAATTGGTGAGTGACTTTAATGATTTCAAAAAGGTTCAGAATGAACAGGCTTATTTGAAACAACATTCTTCCAAATTTGAAACTATTGATACAAAATTGTCATCACTGCAAGAGGGTAATGAAGTTTTGATGAAAGAAAACAAGTTCATGTACTGTAAAATTGAATATTTGGAAAACTAATTAGAGAAGAACAATTTGAGAATACTGAATTTTCCAAGATCACCTTCAGTCTCAGCTATGGACATGGTTCGTAAATATTTTCTTGAAGTACTAAAGATACCATCAGATGCATTACCTCCTCTTGTTAGAGCTTATTATGTATTTGGCATTTGAAGATCTGCTGGAGATCAAGGAGATATAGCTACTATGGATCTAACAGAATTTGGAAGTTATCACACAAAGGACTACTTTAAAATTTACCTTTGCACTGGAGCTTGATCAGAATTGAATATTACATCTACACTTCAGCCATTTGAATGAAACTTTTCTCAGGTCTCACATTTGTATTTTTCCTGACTTGTCAAGGTCAATGCTCTCAGAGCGAGTTATATGTTGAAATTTCCTTGCTTATGCTCTATAATTCTGGAGTAAACCTTTTATGTTTTTTGACTGGAAACAGCTTCTAAATTTTATAATTCCAAGAGAATGTGCACCGCCTAAGTATTTAGCAACTCAGAAGTAGTTCCACTGATAGGTTGGCTGATCTGTAAACCCTGCAGTAGTCTAAGTTTAAGATTATTATTTAGTTTTTCCTTATTTGAAGGCTCGTCTCTGAATATTGAGGACTAGGAATAATGGTAAATTGTGTTTTTACAATGATTTTTTATGATTTCCTTAATTCACTCAAAATTACAAGTGAATAGGGGAGGGGGGTACTAAAGAACCTCGTGAAAATTGGCTGCTTAGTAGGAAAGCTCTCTCTCAGGATTTGCTAATTTACTAAATCTCGAGGACTAAAACAGCTCCTAGCTTGGATAAATATTATCTTCAAACTTGGGAAGATGTCTAACAAACCATACAAACAAGAATCAGGACCTATTCTTGCATCAGGATCAAAAAGATCAAAATGTGATCCGCAATCTCCTGAAAAGATGGCGCCCATCAAAAATTCCAGTACAGCAAAGGATGCTCTCCTGGACTAAATTAAAGCCATTTGGGAGCTCAACACTAAACATTTTAATATAGCGTATGAGCTTAAAGCTGATATAACTTCTCTTACCTCAATATTAGTTGAATTTAACACCAAACTGGAGACACTTGAGATCAAAGCTGAGCAGACAGTCAAAGATCTGCAGCAACACCGGAGAAATACGGCAAATAAGTTTCTACATCTAAAAAGACAAATAGAGGATCTTACTAAGAGAAGCCAATGAAACAACTTGAGAATTTTGGGTCTCATAGAAGGCGCTAAGGGCTCAGACATGTTGAAATTCTTATCTACATGGCTTCCATCGATCTTACAACTTCAGCTGGAATCTCCCCTAGAATTAGGAAGACCTCATTGTATCATGAGCAAGCTGAAATTCGAGGACAAGACTCCGCGCCCGATTGTCGCCAAGGGCCTGCACTTTCCACCACAGCAAGATCTATCCCAACTATCAGCTATGAAGGGCGGAAATTCACAACAGTACCAGATCTGTCTAAATCTACAGCCCTTAAGCGAAAGCAATTTTTACAGCTTCACCAGTGATTAAAGAATCTTAGTTCTCGTTATGGTCTCCAGTACCCAGCAAGGATGACTATAACACTAAACAATTCCACCAGATCATTTGAGTCACCAGAAGATTTGCAAGAATTTCTGGATCAACATGCGAATACAGGAATGCACGGGTAAAGTAGTTCTGCACTCACCGCATACTTCAACTACATGAGCTTTTTCCCTCTTTCACCACAATCAGCCTGCATGGTTTTCAGTTACTGCATGCTCACACAGATTACAAAACTCTAACAATAAACTACATGCTAGCTTTGCATGTTTTCATTACCAATTTGCTTCTTCTGATTACAAGGAAATTTTTCTCTGTATAAACATATAAGGACAAAGAGAAATACCCAGTGTATCTGAATGTAAATCACATTGAGCTACTACTGAAAAAGGAGTGAGCAAAATCTAAATAAAAATAAAATAAAATAATTAATTTTCCGTGGCACTTGGTAATTATTTCTTGCCTAACAAGCCACCAAGTCCTCTGGACCTTCTAGTCCTTTTACATCCTTAGATACAGCCTCCAAAACACTCCAGGTGGGGCTTCACCAGTGACTTGTACAGGGATATCAACACTTCCTTTCTTCTGCTGGTTACACCTCTCTCGATGTAGCCTAGTCTCCTTCTGGCTACGGCCACGGCTTTGTAACACCGTTTTTTTTTTTTGGGGGGGGGGGGGGGTTGGCTTTAAGGTCCTCTCTTAATACAGAATGATTTATGCTAAATATATCTATTCAATTTAGGAGTGTCTTTCTGAAAACTGCTACAAAGCTGTCAAATCTCCTTATGCAAAGGGTGACGCCTTTTTATTGGATGAAAGAAATGTCTCATTTTCTTCCTCTGTAGTTCTTCTACAGTGAGAAATTAAGGTATTCGCTCTTTTTCTTCTTCAAATTTCTCATTTAAGAAAATTAAAATGAGGAAATGCATACTTTCACTAACGGTCTATTATCAAAATCCACTTTTACTGCAATTTTACTATGATTTAATTTACAGTTTTTCACTTAATGTTAATTTTTAAAATGGCAATCAAAACAAGCCAAGGAACTAAACATATCCAATTTTCTCAGCTATAAATATAAAGAAGAAATAAGAAATAAGGGAGAACAGAAGATCTATAACAGAAAAACAAAAGTAACTAAAGTCTTTCCTATACCCTGAAACACAATTTTAACTCTTAACCTTAACCCAAGATACATTTAAAATTATGGTTTATGATTTATTGACCCTAACAGACTGCCCTTCCTAACAGACATAACAGAGCAGTGTACAACAAAATCTATATAGTAATAGTAAAAACAGAAAAAAAAAAAAAGAGATCATTAAAGGAAAGAAAACCAAAAGAAAAGATTATAGGCCAGTGGTTCCCAAACCTGGTCCTGGAGGCATCCCAGCCAGTTAGGTTTTCAGGATATCCACAATGAATATTCATGAGAGATTTGTATGAAGTGGAGGCAGTGCACGCAAATCTCTCTCATGAATATTCATTGTGGATATCCTGAAAACCTAACTGGCTGGGGTGCCTCCAGGACCAGGTTTGGGAACCACTGGTATAGGCTGTGCCAGTCTGCTCTTAGTCATCGTAAGTAACTGTAAGCCTTCCAGAACAAAAAAGCCTTTAGTGCTGACCTAAATTTTAGGAAAGATGACTCTGGTAAGAAGGTTCGGAGGCTACGAGTTCAATAGCAGGGAAGCAGCACAAAAAAATGCACTGACAGGTTCATTCTATATAAGCACGATGCACAGGAAGTATATGTAATCACCTGTCATCTAAGAAACGACAAGCAGAATATAGATTACTAGTAAAAGAAGCCCGTTTCAGAGCAAATGAAACGGGCGCTAGCAAAGTTTTCGTCGCCAACACCCCCCTCCCTCCCTGGCCAACCCCTTCGTTATTCTGGCATTGCTCCGCCCCCAACGTCATGACGTTAGACGCGAGGGTGGGGCCCAGAGTGATTTCCCACCCCCCGCCTCTCTCCCTGCCAACCCCTTCGTTGTTCTGCCATTGCTCCGCCCTCGAGGGCAGGGCCCGGAGCGATTTCCCACCCCCCGCCTCCCTCCCTGCCAACCCCTTTGTTGTTCTGCCATTGCTCCGCCCTCGAGGGCGGGGCCCGGAGTGATTTTGGTGGCTTCACCACCACGAACCTTCGAACCTTTTTGAAGGAAATCAGAGCTTGGCTTCACTGATGTCAGTGTCCTCAGAACGTTGAGGGTGAGTTTTATTATAGTAGATTATAAACAGTGTGCCAAAATAGGAATTTGTATTGTAAATTAAACTAAATAGGAAGCCACCATTGTTAAAGGAGGGGAGTAACAGAATCATACCTTGTGGTATGGGAAAGAATTCTTATTAATCCAACTCAATTACTAGAGGAAGGTTGAATTGTGTGAAGAGATGGTAAAATATCTCAAATTTTAAAAAGGAGACCTCAAATCTCCAAGGAATACCTTATAAAAAGGTCAAAGCTGTCCCAAAGGTGGAGTCATTCCTATCATCAATAACACCTAAACAAAAGAACACAGAAAAACAAGTTCCAAAAAAAAAAAAAAACAGGTGAAAATTACCGAAACACCAAAATTCAATCAAGACAGCACTCCCAAAGTACAAAATATGTCCCTCAAAAAACCATCATATCCAAAATTTATTAAGTGGCCATTGTCAAGGTTTATGGAATACTGTGCTACTTCTTGGGCAACTGATCGTCTTGATGAACTTTGGATATGAAGATTCACAATCCTGTTGAGGTAAGTCATTGTTTTTTCTGTGCAGTTTTGTTTTGGTTTTTTTTGGGGGGGGGGGAACATATTTTCTAACTGATTTTGAGAGTGCTGTCTTCAGTGAATTTTGGTATTATGGTAATTTTCACCTATTTTTTTTTTTTTTTTTTGAACATAGCTGGGGGGGGGGGGGTTCCCTTTGGGAAATGTTGTTCTTTGTTCTTTTTTTCAGGTGTTATTGAGACCAATGATAACAATGACTACCTTCGGGACGGTTTTGACCTTTTGATAAGGTGTTCCTTGGAGATTTGAAGTCTCCTTTTTTAAATCTGAGATATTTTACTGTCTCTTCATTCAACGCAACCTTGTTGTAAGTGTTAATTGCAACAGAAAGTAGTAATTGAGTTGGATTATTTGATATTTCTGCTTCCTAAATATTAATTCTTATAAAGAAATCTTATTGCCGTGTTTCGTACTCTTTGTAGTCAATTAGGGACTCTTATTAAACTGCACTAGTGATTCCAGGTGAGGCAAATGTCACATTTGTCACATGGAATCACTAGTACGGTTTAGTAAAAGAGGACCTTAATGATGTAAAAAGGAGGTTCAGCACAGGCAATGTTACAGTAAGCTAGATGAGAAGCAAACAGTGTATAAAGAAGAGTTTTCTGTGAAATTATCATAGGCGCCCGGTATAAGAGGCTTGGACAGGCTAAGCCTCCCCTGCTGTGCTCTGAGAGGTTTAAATTGTTGATTTACCTCCATCCTCACAGCAGGAGCTGCAGTGAAAGCCCTCTAGCCTTGTGTAACCAATTGTAGAAATTGGTTTATGGTTTGTTTACCTTACTGCTGGGAGAGCAGGGGGAGGGGGGGTTGGCTGGGTTGCCAGGGAGATATTTAAGGAGGATGACTTCCTGACCTGCACTG
Source organism: Microcaecilia unicolor (assembly GCF_901765095.1). Taxonomy (NCBI): domain Eukaryota; kingdom Metazoa; phylum Chordata; class Amphibia; order Gymnophiona; family Siphonopidae; genus Microcaecilia; species Microcaecilia unicolor. The sequence goes on along the minus strand of NC_044035.1, from coordinate 352,366,334 downwards.
AGTACAGATAGCAGCAGAATCGGACAACCAGACAACAAAGGTAGAAAAGATCATTTTATTTTCATTATAGTGTTTGGAATATGTCCACTTTGAGAATCAGGTGCTCAACATTAAAAGTTTATATTTATTTACGGCATTTTATCCCACATTAAACATGAATTAGGGTGTTTTGTGGCTCTACATGATAATTGTGATGATATGATCCCTTGTTTCATATTGTTGACGGTCTGCATTTTCCGTATGGGTGGTATATTGGTGTATTAGGTTCTGCCCAGTGTAATATTTATGGTACAGTAAGGTTCTGAGTGTGTTTTTGCACAAAGTTGTGCATAGTGTTTTGCAGTTGAGCTATTGTGCTTAGAATATGCTTTGAGCAACCACTTTATTCTTTGACATATGATACATATCTAATATCTAAATTTAATAAAAGATATTAATTATGACTTTTATTTTTATTTATTTTATTTATTTTTTTGCCCCACCCCTAACACCGCCCCCTTTAGCCTCCCCAAACAGTTGGGCCACCGACCGCCTATGGAAATTATTATTATTATTAGCATTTGTATAGCGTTACCAGACACACGCAGCGCTGAACACCTGACACAGAGAGACAGTCCCTGCTCAATAGAGCTTACAATCTAAAAATACAGACAGACAAGACAATTAAGGGAGCAAGAAGCACTGGGGGAGAAAGGAAATTGCATCCAAGTAATAACAAACACAGTGGAATTGTCTTAAAGTCCAGAAACATCTACTTACCAAGGTAGCAATTTGGTTTTCAAACAATAAGTTTTGATCAAAAATAACTCCTACATATTTTAGCTGTGTGACTAAAGAAGTGGATGTAACTCCTAAAGGCATAGAAGGGCCACTGATAAATCCGATGGCCATACTATTACATGGGATTAAGATCAGATGATTTTCCATTAACCAAGAAAGCATAGCGTCCAAACATTGTTGCATCTTATTGATATTAACTCATAATGGATCAATATAGTCAAGAAGAAGAATGTCGTTGACAATATAGAACAATATAGAATAAAAACGGTACCACTACAGAGCCATGTGGAACACCATAGGGAAAAGGATGCTGTACCATAATTGAAGATGTATAGGAAACATTCTACCTTGTACGACAGACGTAAACCACTGTAATAACGTACAAGCTACACTAATGGATCTCAGACTGGACAGTAATATTGCATGGTCTACTAAAGTGGGTAACAAATCTAAAGACACAGCCAATACAATCTGTCCATTTTCAAAAGCAGAATGAATGCTGTTTAATAGCGCTGTAATAACAGTCTCCGTACTATGATGCAGATGACTGGCATGGGTGCTATATGTTAAGCTTTTCTATGTGCTACACTAATTGCTAGAAAAGTAGTATTTCAGTCAGTTTAGATAAGCAGCAGAGGTTTGAAACAGGGCGGTAATTTGCAACAAGACGGATCTGTTAGTCTTCTCTAAAATTGGCCTAAGAAGGGAGTGCTTCCAAAGAAAGGGCAACCAACCAATAGAAAAACGGTTATTTATCGGTATTAATGACAGAAGAAAAAGACCTTCCTTAAACCAATATGAAGGAACAGGATCCAGCGTACAAGCAGTATGCCTTTCATATTGTTTATTCACTCTTGTACTTTAATCATAAGCTTCAGAAGGGAAAAGCAGATGAAGAATTAATAATGATATTATATTCATAAATATGAAATATATTATGAAACTGCAAAATATGCAAGACAATTTTAAATGATTTATTTTTATTTAAGGACCTTCTACTTTATGTCTCCTATTTTTCAATTTTTTTAAACATTTCTTATTTCAGCATACTGCTTTGCTTGATTACTTCCAAACATGATTACGCTTTATTAGCTTTTTTTCACAGACTAGCAAGTGGATTATTTTAAGCTTTTCTACAGCAAGTGATGGACAAACAGCCAACGTATTGTAAGCAGGTGCCCCTAGGTGCAGCCAAGGATAGAACAATCTCCTCCAGCCACAGGCTCCTGGTACAGTCAAGAAATAAATGTCCACCCGCAACTTCAATCTTAAGGACTTTATTCCATGCAGGTTTCTAGTAGACCTGATACACAGTTCTAACAGCAGCATTCACCTTCCAACTTAAGCACATGTAAGCCACCTGAAAGTGGAGTGGAGGAGTGGCCTAGTGGTTAGGGTGGTGGACTTTGGTCCTGGGGAACTGAGGAACAGAGTTCGATTCCGGGCACAGGCAGCTCCTTGTGACTCTGGGCAAGTCACTTAACCCTCCATTGCCTGCCGCATTGAGCCTGCCATGAGTGGGAAAGCGTGGGGGTACAAATGTAAATAAAACAAAAAAATAAAATAAAATAAAGTGTGTGGCAAATAGTCCCCTTTAAGCAGTAGGCTATCAGCACATACCAGGATTCAATACAGGCTCATAGTCAGCTCCAATCTGGGCTCTTTATTCAGTGCACAATAAACAGTAGTTCAATTCCACATAGAAGCAGTTCATTCAATTCATCATCACAGTTAAATCACAAAGCAGAGGTTTCTACCTTCTACTCTCTTTACCTTCATAATAGGTTCCATAATTTAGGGACTTCTCATACCCAAGGGATTCCACCCTGCATCTGCTATCTGCTTCACTGGTAAATTCAATACTTTAGGGACCTCTCTTACCCAAGGGTTTTCAGCCTGCACAACTTTAGGGACTTCTCTTACCCAAGGATTTTCAGTCTGTATCTGCTTCTCTCCTCCTTCCCACCTGCCTAATCAATCCCTGGCTTCTGCTCTCACAACCAATCATTCTCCTTCCATTAGCTTCCCCCACACCCAAACCAGCTGAGTTGAGCATTAGACTAATGATGAGCTCCTGCACACAGGGTTTCCTATCTCTCCTCCTAGTGGCAGCCAATCCACATGTCCTGCCAGCTTACACCCATGTCTTCCCCTATTGCAGCTAGGAGTCTAGCCCGGATTCTTCATCTCACCCCCTGGCTCCTTGCCTACAATGCCTTCTGGGACTTGTATTTCAAACTGACACTGCCTTAACCCAACTATCCTGGATGTGACTTTATCACAATATACATGTAAGAAGTAATTTTATTTAATTTTTTTGCAACATGGATCCTCTGGTATAATTCTGTTTATTCCTGCAAAATCCTGATTTATCCCAATAACAGAATCTTTACACAATTTTATTCCTGACATAAAGTAAGTGTTTAATTCCAGTATCATGCATTAAAACGCCTTGGTCTCAATCTGGAACATCCTGAACTATTCTAACACTTAGCAAAGGAAAATTCAAAACAATCTAGAAATGTAAGACGAAGTTAAAATGATCAGACACATCAGAACTGCCAGGAAAGAACTCAACAGTGACCTTGATTTCTTAGCAAACTACGAAGCTTAGCACTTGTTAACAGATATCAGAGCACGCTAAGGGAGGTCTTTCACAAAGGTGTGCTAGCGTTTTTGGTGTGCACTAACCATGTAGATACCCATAATAATCCTAAGGGCATGTACATGGGTAGCGTGCGCTAAAAACACTAGCACACCTTTGTAAAAGGGACTCTAAATGCTACCCATCCTACTTTATACCTATGGGCTATATGGCACATAGTGACAAGCTTTAGTAAAAGGGTCCCTATAAACCATAAATTTGTACTGCCTTCCACCTTCTGATCATTTATTTATTTTATTTGTTACATTTGTATCCCACATTTTCCCACCTATTTGCATGTTCAATGTGGCTTACATAGTACCGGAGAGGCGTTCGCCAACTTCAGTATGAACAGAAACAAAGTGATGTTGTAACATAGTAAATGACGGCAGAAAAAGACCTGCATGGTCCATCCTGTCTGCCCAACAAGACAAACTCATATGTGCTACTTTTTGTGTATACCCTACTTTGATTTGTACCTGTCCTCTTCAGGGCACAGACCGTATAAGTCTGTCCAGCACTATCCCCGCCTCCCAACCACCAGTCCTGCCTCCCACCATCGGCTCTGGCACAGACCGTATAAGTCTGCCCAGCACTATCCTCGCCTCCCACCACCTGCTGGCTCTGCTACCCAATCCACGTGTTTGAATTCTGTTACCGTTTTCATTTCCACCACCTCCCGCGGGAGGGCATTCCAAGCATCCACTACTCTCTCCGTGAAAAAATACTTCCTGACATTTTTCTTGAGTCTGCCCCCCTTCAATCTTATTTCATGTCCTCTCGTTCTACTGCCTTCGCACCTCCGGAAAAGGTTCGTTTGCGGATTAATACTTTTCAAATATTTGAACGTCTGTATCATATCACCCCTGTTTCTCCTTTCTTCCAGAGTATACATTGATCAGGTCATCAAGTCTCTCCTCATACGTCTTGTAACGCAAATCCCTTACCATTCTCGTAGCTTTTCTTTGCACCGCTTCAATTCTTTTTACATCCTTCGCAAGGTACGGCCTCCAAAACTGAACACAATACTCTAGGTGGGGCCTCACCAACGACTTATACAGGGGCATCAACACCTCCTTTCTTCTGCTGGTCACACCTCTCTCTATACAGCCTAACAACTTTCTAGCTACGGCCACCGCCTTGTCACACTGTTTCGTCGCCTTCAGATCCTCAGGTACTATCACCCCAAGATCCCTCTCCCCGTCCGTACCTAACAGATTCTCCCCGCCTAACACATACATGCAGTAGAATAAGGTTCATGTGGAACAGGCACACAAGGAATCGAAGAGCGGAAGAGTTATGTTATGCCATTACGTGCTTTGGTTTCGTTGTGTTGCAGAGTTCAGGCATTTAAGTTGGTTCGGTAGGGTATGCCTTTTTAAACAGGTTAGTTTTCAGTGATTTCCGGAAGTTTAGGTGGTCGTATGTTGTTTTCATCCATCCATCATCATCCCCTTCCCCAACCTACCCACCATTCCTCTTCACAGTATTATTATTAGAAAGCACCTATGTTTTCTGGGTGGGTGATTTTTTTTTACTCATTCTGTTCTGACCTGATGAAGGGAGTGTTAATTAGGAACGGCAACCAGAAAAAAAATATTTATTTTCTTTTTTGTTTTGAAATGGATGTTGTTAATATTGCGCACTATGGGATAAGTTCTGTACAGATTGCCTGAAGTTAGGTGTTAAGTGTGAATTCTATATCAGCAATTATGCACCTAATTCCTGTTATAGAATATTAGCATAAGTTGGCATTTATGTCATGTCAATAGCTAATGTAAATGCCTGTGACTAAATGTTGCTGTTGTGTGTATAACTGACATGAATCTAGAAGATCAGCACAAGCTTGCAACACCCCTGACCCTCCCATGCTCCACCATGTGAACCCCCCCCCCCCTCTTGCAGTTACACACTAATGACTTTGAACGCTAAGTTTACAGAATAGCAACTAAGTGCTGTTATGCATGTAACTGCAAAGTAGTGCCAATTAGCAACAATTTATTCCAATTATCACTGATTGGTTAGCACCTAATTTAACGATTTACATATGCAACTGCCAGTATTCTTAAAACCTGCACAGAATATAGTGGGGTCTCCACTTTTTCCCCTTACTGTGCACAATTATTGGGGAATGTCATTCATTTCCAGCAGCAGTCCATCTTGAAAGGTATCACATTATATTTCTTTTATGTGTTAATCTTTATTTCAATACTTAGTTCCTTGATCCAACAATGTTCTGCCACCATGGCTCAGTCCTGGCTCACACTATCCTCTTCTAGTTTCTATTTTTGCACAGAACACGTTACTACTGATGCATTTTCATCTCCAACTCTCTTTATATTCTCATATTGGAACTTCTGAAACATATGCCTTAATCTTACCGTAGTTCTGCCAGTATAGTTTCATGATGACCCTCAAAAGTGGTGATTTTAATGTTAGGACAACACTAAACTTCATATTTGATCTGCTGTACTATGACGTACAATAACAAGTGTATAACTCAATGCAGTCACCTTTTCTTTTTAACTAACAATTTCCTGTTCTAAAAACAACTTCTTTTGGACACACAACTTTAAAAGTTCACTGTACAAGAGTAAAGATATATTGAAATGCAAAAATTAATTAATTAAAAAAACAAATTCAAGGTTCAAAAGAGAAGTACAGATGTTATCACACTACAACACAACACATGGATATTTTGCTAAAAAAGCTTGTTAGATCAAATTGTCAAACTCTAGATAAAATGCTATAAACTCAACTCTTTTGCATGTCAGATGAAGTGAGAAAGAGAGCTTTCATCTCCTTTTCTTTATGGGGAAGTGGTGTGGTAGCTTTGTTAGTCCACTTTTAAAGGAAATAAATAGAAATAAAACAAAACAGAAAAGATCTGAAGAAGGGTTATTTTCAAAAGCTAGACAAAAAATGTATTACCTTAGTCCAATGAAAAAAAGGTATCATCTTATTTTCTTTTCTATGTTTTGGTTTACCTCTATTTAGTACCTTTATGGAGAAGGAAGAAACCTGGATGCACAAGTATGTGCCACAGTTTATGGTAAGAAGTCAAGGACCCAGAGTTTTCCTTCATTCCTCAAACTCTATCAATGATAAATCTATTACAATGATAAGGTGGAGAAGTGCATATTTCTAGCACAGCACATAAATTAGGCACTTTACACAATCCTCTTCTGTTTTACTATTCCGGGGAGTACAAAAAGTGCTTAGGGTGGATAGGAGCCTTATCTGCATAAGAGAGACTAACAATGTGAAATCAGCAGGATACAAGTAGCCTTAAAGAGCAGTGAGAGTTACAAGTACCTATAAATGCACAACTCTAGGCATCTGCAACCAGGTGTGTTCCCACATGTGAAGGCTTCAGGAAATCCACCAAATTAGATACTGAAAAAATGCTGGTTATAAGGAAGGTGATGAATTTTTAGAATAGGTTAAGTGGATCTTACAAGCTGAAGGGCTGCTAATCCCTTCACTGTTCTAGATACAGAAAATATAATTCTGTAAATAATCAATTTTCAGATACATTTTCTGTACATGAATGTTCCATTTTAGTTTCACATTATAACATTGGTTTATTCTACCAAAGCTGGTGCATAAACTGCCGCACGTCTTATCTACCGCGTGAACCGATACTCTCATATCACCCCTCTCCTCAAGTCACTTCACTGGCTCCCGATCCGCTACCGTATACAGTTCAAGCTTCTCCTATTAACCTTCAAGTGCACTCAATCTGCAGCCCCCCATTACCTCTCTACCCTCCTCTCCCCGTATGCTCCCACCCGTAACCTCCGCTCTCAGGACAAATCACTCCTATCTGTACCCTTCTCCACCACCGCTAACTCCAGACTCCGCCCCTTCTGCCTCGCATCACCATATGCCTGGAACAGCCTTCCCGAGCCCATACGTCATGCGCCCTCCCTGCCCATCTTCAAGTCCTTACTCAAAGCCCATCTCTTCTCCCTTGCTTTTGGCGCCTAACCACCTTCCCCACTCATGATACCTACACTGACTACATAGCTTGTCACCTTTAGATTGTAAGCTCTTTTGAGCAGGGACGGTCCTTCCCCATGTTAAACTTGTACAGTGCTGCGTAAGCCTGGCAGGGCTATAGAAATGCTAAGTAGTAGTAGTAGCATATCCATTTTTTTCAATTCAGTCTTTCAGAAAACAAAGAATTTTATTTGAACAGAATCCACAACTACAATTCTTCTTTCCACCTTAATCCTATCTAGCCCAGATTAATTGAGCCCATACCCATTCATCTTCCATTATTTGTTTAATAAACTAAATTATAAAGTATAGTCTCCTCTCCAGGTAATCTTCTTCAATATTCACCTACCCTTATATCTCCTTTTATGAAGTCAATGTTATAGCACTACAATCTGTTTATGTAAACATTTGTTTGTCATGTAAGCCACACTGAACCTGAGTTACTCTAAGGCTAATATGGGATAAAAATGTCATAAATTAATAAAAACTTAATATGGCTACAGATCAAAATAGTATACAGTTTCATCATGAATAAAATAGACCACATATCGTTACGGAAAACAGTAGTAGGTTTATTATTCTATGAAGGAAGTCCATGGTAGGTGCAAAATGTTCAGATCAAGAAATGGATTACTCCTTCTAGCAAATAATGCCAAAAATTGAACCAAGCTTGTTTTGGATAATTGTGGGATATAAGAATGAATGAATGAATAAATAAAAATAGTAAAACTTTTAATTTCTAAATGGCAGTCCGTAGAAAAGATTTGTGAATCACTTTCATTAGTGAAAATACCTGAACCTTATGAAAGTAATTTTTATAAAGGCTCTTCTGCTTATAAAGCCTTTTTTTTAACATGGAAAAGGTCTTTTCTGGAATTATGTAGCAATATATGTGCACGTGTAGCGATAAGAAAATGCATACTTATATATACACCTCATATAGGTGCACCCAGGGTGTAATCCAGGTGGAGCAGAGGCAGAGTTCCAATGTATGTGCATCAGGGGCGTAGCTGCTGTGGGGCGTAGATGCTGTGGGGCCACGGGGGCCTGGGCCCCGTGAACTTGGCCCTGGACCCCCCTACCAACGCCCCTCTCAACCCCCCCCCCCCCGCCAACCCACCGTCGCCATCTGTACCTTTGCTGGTGGGGGACCCCATCCCCCGCCAGCCGAAGTCTTCTTCCTGCGTTTGGTTTCTTCTGAGTCTGACGTCCTGCTGCACGTACAACGTGCTGGACGTCAGACTCACAGAAACAGAACGAAGCTTTGCGATCTGCAGGGCTTTGTTCTGTTTCTGTGAGTCTGACGTCCTGCACGTTGTACGTGCAGCAGGACGTCAGACTCAGAAGAAACCAAACGCAGGACTTCGGCTGATGGGGGGTTGGGTCCCCTGCTAGCAAAGGTACAGACTGCGACGGATGGCGGGCGGGTGGGTCGAAGAGGGGGTCAAACTTGTTGGAGGTGGTGCTGGCAATGGCAGGGGGGGGGGGGTCAGCGATGGCAGCGGGGTGGGCGGCGCCAGGGGGGGCTAAAATATGCTTTCACCTCGGCTCTGGCCCCCCCTACCGCTGAAGTCCAGATATGCCCCTGATGTGCATGTATATTTTATATGAGTATATGCATAGCAGAGTATGTTAAGGAGGGCCTTGAATTAAATAGATTGAAAATTCTGCAGGAAACAAAACTCATCTTGGAATCCCTATGGATTGAAATTCCATGTGTAAAGGGGAAAAAAGATAGTGATAGGAGTGTACTACCTCCGCCTGGCCAGGATAAACAGGCAGAAGTAGAAATCTTAAAGGAAATTAGGGACGCTAACAAACCAGGCAACACAATAATAGATGATTTCAATTACCCCGATATTGACCAGGTTAAAGTAACATCGGGGCATGCTAGGGAGATAAAATTCCTTGACGAAATTAAGGACTGCTTTATGGAGCAACTGGTACAGGAGCCGACAAGAGAAGGAAAAATTCTAGACCTAGTCCTTAGTGGAGCGCATCATCTGGTGCGGGAGGTAATGGTGCTGGGGCCGCTTGATAACAGTGATCATAATATGATTAGATTTGAAATTAGCTTTGGAGTAAGTATACGCTGGAAATCCAATACATTACCATTTAACTTTCAAAAAGGAGACGATGATAAAATGAGAACAGTGAAAAAAAAAAAAAACTTAGAAGAGCGGATGCAAGGGTCAAAAATTTACATCAGGCATGGATTCTGTTCAAAAATATCATCCTGGAAGCCCAGACCAAATATATTCCCATATTTAAAAAAGGAGGAAGGAAGACCAAACAACAGCCGGCATGGTTAAAAAGTGAAGTGAAGGAAGCTATTAGAGCTAAAAGAAAATCCTTCAGAAAATGGAAGAAGGAACCGACCAAAAATAATAATGAACAGCATAAGGAATGTCAAGTCAAATGCAAAGCGCTGATAAGGAAGGCAAAGAGGGACTTTGAGAAAAAGATTGCATTGGAGGCAAAAACACATAGTAAAAAAATTTTTAGGTATATTAAAAGCAAGAAGCCGGCAAAAGAATCAGTTGGACCGCTAGATGACCGAGGGGTAAAAGTTGCGATCAGGGAAGACAAAGCCATAGTGGAGAGAGTAAATGAATTATTTGCTTCGGTCTTCACCGAGGAAGATTTGGGAGAAATACTGGTGCCAGAAATGGTATTCAAAGCTGACTAGTCAGAGAAACTGAATGAAATCTCTATAAACCTGGAGGCTATAATGGGGCAATTTGACAAACTGAAGAGTAGCAAATCTCCTGGACCAGATGGTTTTCATCCCAGAGTACTGATAAAATTGAAAAATGAACTTGCGGAACTATTGTTAATAATATGTAATTTATCTTTAAAGTTGAACATGGCACTGGAAGATTGGAGGGTACCCAATGTAACACCGATTTTTTTTTTTTTAAAGGTTCCAGAGGAGATCCAGGAAATTATAGACCGGTGAGCCTGACGTCAGTGCCGAGCAAAATGGTAGAAACTATTATAAAGAACAAAATTACAGAGCATATACAAAAGCATGTATTAATGAGACAAAGCCAACATGGATTTAGTGAAGGGAAATCGTGCCTCACCAATCTACTACATTTCTTTGAAGGGGTGATCAAACATGTGGATAAAGGTGGGCTAATTGATATTGTGTATCTGGATTTTCAAAAGGTGTCTGACAAAGCACTTCATGAAAAACTCCAGAGGAAACTGGAGTCATGGGATAGCAGGTAGTGTCCTACTGTGGATTAAAAACTAGTTAAAAGACAGAAAACAGAGAGTAGGGTTAAATGGTCAGTATTCTCAATGGAGAAGGGTAGTTAGTGGGGTTCCCCAGAGGTCTGTGCTGGGACCGTTGCTTTTTAACATATTTATAAATGACCTAGAGATGGGAGCAACTAGTGAGGTAATTAAATTTGCTGATGACACAAAGTTATTCAAAGTTGTTAAATCACAAGAGGATTGTGAAAAATTACAAGAGGACCTTACGAGTCCGGGCGTCTAAATGGCATATGACGTTTAATGTAAGCAAGTGCAAAGTGATGCATGTGGGAAAGAGGAACCCGAATTATAGCTACGTAATGCAAGGTTCCACGTTACGAGTCACCGACCAAGAAAGGGATCTAGGTGTCATCGTTGATGATACGTTGAAACCTTCTGCTCAGTGTGCTGCAGCAGCTAAGAAAGCAAACAGAATGTTAGGTATTAGGAAATGGAAAACAAAAATGAGGACGTTATAATGTCTTTGTGTCACTGCATGGTGTGACCATACCTCGAATATTGTGTTCAATTCTGGTCGCCACATCTCAAAAAAGATATAGTGGAATTAGAAAAGGTGCAGAGAAGGGCGACGAAAATGATAAAGGGGATGGGATGACTTCCCTATGAGGAAAGGCTAAAGCGGCTAGGGCTCTTCAGCTTGGAGAAAAGATGGCTGAGGGGAGATATGATAGAGGTCTATAAAATAATGAGTGGAGTGAAACAGGTAGACTTTAATCATTTTGTTTATTCTTTCCAAAAATGCTAGGAAGCATGCGATGAAGCTAAAAAGTAGTACATTTAACAACAAATCAGAGAAAATATTTTCTTCACTCAATGTGTAACTAAACTCTGGAATTTGTTGAAAAAGAATGTGGTAAAAACAGTTAACATAACAGGGTTTTTAAAAAAAAGCCTGGATAACTTCCTAAAAGAAAAGTCCATAAGTCATTATTAAAATGGACTTGGGAAAAATCCACCACTTAAGTCCATCTTAATAATGACTTATGGACTTATGCAGCATAAAATGTATTGTACTGTTTTGGGATCTTGCCAGGTACTTGTAACCTGGATTCAGCACTGTTGGAGATGGGATTCTGGGCTTGATGGACCTTTAGTCTGTCCCAGTATGGCAATGCTTATGTTCTTATGTAAATATATATGATCAAAAACAAAGTGAACGACCTATGACAGCAATGGATAAGTCTCACACAAGAAAGGTTGACGAATTCAAAATGGCAATCAGAGAATCACTCAACCATTACATAGCAAACCTAAAAACTCTTGAAGAATGATTGAGGAGTTTGGAAGCACAAGAAGGAAATTTTATTGCAACATAACACTAGGCCTCAAACTGCACAAAGCACCAAAGAGGCAATTGCAAAGATGGGCCTCACTGTCTTACCCCATCCACCATACAGCCCAGACTTAGCACCATGCAATTTCTAAATTGAAGAAATGCCTTCAGGGGCACCTGTTCAACTGGAATGAAGAGGTGAAAAGGGCAGTAAGCATCTAACAGAAGAAATAAAATGTGTAGTTCAAGTAAATACATGTAATAAAAGAGAAAGTTTCAAGTATAATTTTTTTTATTGATTACAATATCTTCATTAAGACATGGGGATGGAGATATAAGAGGTGGTGCAGCACTGGAATTCGATGTGCCTCTAGCAGCTGATGCAGATGGCCTTGTGCAGCAGGATGTTAGTTGGGTCTGACTTTGGGGCACAGTTTACGACCTACAGTCCTATGGTCAAGTCCTTGGCTATAGAATGTCTCAGGGATCTGTCTATGGACCTTTTTGTGATTTTTCCGAGTTCTTTCTGTGAGGCCCAAGCCTTGCCATGCGAGCCTTAGCATGGTGAGATGAAGTTATGCTGGGGGCCCCTGGCAGCATAGGGCGAGTATCCAGTATTTTCTTCTCTCTTCTCCCTTCCCCTCACTTCCCCAGATTCTAGTTCCTCCTCCCTGTGTCCTCCCTTTGCTAAGTACTGATGGGGGGAATGTACTAAGTCTGCTCACAATAAAATCTTTAAAAAATGTAAGGTAACCTGCAGTGGAGTAGCAGAGAGAATGGAGGCAACCAGGGTCCATATTTCTGTAGGGCAAGTGTGCCTAGGGGCCTTTCCCTGGTCTGCAGAGAGGGGAAGCCATGGGGCCTAAGCAGCTAAAATTTCTGAGGCAGGAGGCTGCATAAGAAGAGTGATGCCAGCCTGACTCTCAGGAGACTATGGATGCAGCCACTGTTTTATTCCTGCAGACTCCAGAGCATCTGCTGCCAGCGTGTTCTTTCTGTAAGCTCCTGTGTGAGCAAAGGGGAATGCGTTTTCCGGTGTGAAACGAGGCACCTCCACAGCAAGGTTGAAGCCTTAGTAGTGGCAGTCAGCATACTGCAAAGAGCAGTTACAGTTCAGGACGTGGTTGGGAGAGCATAGCTGTTTGAGCTCTCATTGCATTTAGAGAACCATCAAGGCAGGCTGTTGAATCAACTGGGCTGGCTCCATCAAGGTAGGTGCACAATCCTCATGGTTCACATTCCAGCACGCAAGAACAGCAGCCATCTTATGATGGTTAGGTGACTTTCTCTGCACATGCTGGCAGTTGAGGGTGCCTGAGGAAGTTTAAGTCCCCCTGCAGGTGGGGGAACTAAATGGGGTCATAAGCTCTGATATTTACAGCAGCACCTTTGCAGTGATGTGAAAAAGATGTTCCCCTTCTTGATTTATTCATTTATTTTTAACCCGCCTATTGCCTAGGCCCGGTACAGTTTGAAGAAAAAAAAAACACACACACACAAACACATACACCTAAAGCAACATTTAAAAAGCCACATTAAAAAAAAAAACACCGAGACAAACCATGTACCAGCTTAATCAATAAAATTACTCCACCCAATATCAAATATCTGATATTATTCCGTTTATGTCCCACTGAATGTTTTTTGATATTAATCAAAGTGTAATACTATATTAGACAAAAGGAATCTGAGTAAACACATAACAGTTTTTAAATTATAACTTCATTTACTTAAGGAAGCAAGTTATCCAACACTCATATCACCCATGTGAAAAAGTAACTGCCCCCTAAACTTAATAATTGTTTGCATCACCTTTAGCAGCAAGAATTGCAACCAAATGCTTCCAATTATTTGATATGTCTTTCACATCATTGTTGAGGAAATTTAGCCCACTCTTCTTTACAGAGCTGACACATTCATAGTTTTTGCATGATCTGCTTATATCAGGTCCCGCTAAAGAATCTATATTGGGTGAAACAGACTTTGACTAGGCCACTCCAAAACTTTAATTTCGTTTCTTCTTAGCCAGTCAGATGTAGACTTGCTTTTGTGTTCTGGATCATTGTCTTGCTGTATTTATTAATTTATAACATTTGTATCCCACATTTTCCCACCTATTTGCAGGCTCAATGTGGCTTACATAATTCCGTAAGTGGTGATTACCAGTTCCGGATAGGAGAAATACATAGTTGGGGTAAAGGGACAAATTAGGTTAGGTTACAAGAGGAAAGTTCGTCCTTTGATAAGAGCTAAAGGTAATAGGTTAAACTTCATTCATGACAAAAAAAGCTTGAATAATTAGGATCATTAAACTGGAAATCAAGATAATTAGCAAAAACAGTAGAGCTGTAGAGAATACATGTTGTATAGTTGCGTTTTGTTAATTTGAATTTATGATGAGTTGTTATTGTATAACCCAATTATACTTCAGCTCACAGACTGATGACTAGACATATTCTCTTGAAGAATTTTCTGGTACAGTGCAGAACTCATGATTCTTTCAATAATGGCAAGTTTTCCAGGTCCCAAGGTAGCAAAGCATCCCCATACCATCACACTACCACGACCATGTTTGACTACTAGTATGATGTTCTTATAGTGGAGTGCTGTACTTGGCTTTATGTCAGATATAATGTGACCTGTGTTGTGCAAATAATTCCACTTTTGACTTGTCTATACATACTGTAGATCATCATCCCAAAAGGCTTGGGAATCATCCAGGTGTGCTTTTGCAAATATGAGATGAGAATTGATGCTCCTCTCCCATGAATCCCATTTTTGCCCAGTCTCTTTCTTATTGTGGAGTCATGAACAATGCCCTTAGCTGGAGGCTAGAGAGGCCTGCAGTTCTTTGGATGTTCGTTTGGGATGTTTTGTAACTTCCTGGATGAGTTGTCACTGGACCCTTGGCGTAATTTAAATAGGCTGACCACTCCTATAAATGGCTTTGTAACCCTTTCCAGATTAATATATTTTTTCAGCAACTTTTTCTCTCATCGCTTCTGGAATTTCATTTAATCAAAGTCTAGCATTCTTGTAGAAACTCTGTGGTGACTACTTCACTCTCATGGTAAAGTGAGGTTCAGATTCAACCAGGCTAGCCGAAATCAAGCCTGGCTGTGTTTAATCAGCTAAATCTAATTATCAATTAATGCAGTCATTTGGCTGATTAAGTAACTAAAGAGGGCTGTTATTTTTTCACATGGCTGCTATGGATGTTGGATTATTTTGTTCTTTAAATAAATGAAGCACTAATTTAAAAACTGTTATGTGTTTACTCAGGTTCCCTTTGAACAATATTACATTTTGTTTAAAGATCAAAAACCATTCAATGTGACAAATGCAATAATGGGGAGAAATCAGGAGGGAGATAAATATTTTTTCACATCACTGTACCATGATACTAATGAACCTCATTTCTAAGCTCTGCTAACACTTGCTGTCTGTAGTACTTGCATCGTGCCAAGAGATCTTCCTTCTAGAGTTCATAAGATTTAACATGTACTGTATAGGCAACCTATCAAGGTGTGCTTAAAAATCCTTTAATTAAGTCTGCGGCACCCAAAACAATAGGAAAATGTCTATACTTTCTGCTACATTTTGTCTCGGACTGCATTTCTTGGAGCTTGAGGGTCTTCTCTCTCTCAACATGATTCAAAAATAACGACTTGGCACGGACACCTACATAAGCAATGTAATTCTCGTGTATTTCTCCTTCACCACTACTATGTCCAGTTTTCTTGCTTCTAGTTTCTTATCGGTTGGGATGGGAAGATGCCAAGTGATCATAACCTCTTCATTATCAATCATTCTCTTTGGATCATGATCCCAGGTGCTTTTCTGGTAAAGCAATGTCATAATGTTTACAACATTTCCGATGGATGAGACTCACCATCTTATTGTGCCTTTCTTCATAGAAAGTTTGTGCCATCAGAGCTTCACAGCCAGCTATGAGATAAGTAATTGTTTTCATCTCTTTCATCTACAGATGTCTGTTGAACCAGTTTTTCCTATACTTGCAGTGAACCACCTTGTCTGTCATCCGCTATTCTGGGATGCAACTATGAATCACTCATCCTTACATTTCAATTCACCTCTCCTTAACCATTCCCATGTCTGATTTTGATCAATAAATGGTTCCTGGAGTAACATTTTGTATTTCCCACTTGTTTTTTTTATGCATTTGCCACTTGATTTTCCTTGTTTGGTATTGTGATGGGGGTAGCACAGATGAGGTTATGTCTTTGGGAGAGGATGACCGGGCAAAGTATGGACTTCATTATGTTGGTATCTCTCTGTTCTCATCTCAATGTAATGTTAAGAAATGTGTGTTGCCTATTAAGCTAAATAAAGAGTTTAAAAAAAATTTTAAGAGATCCTATTTGCTCAAAAAGTCTACTAGCACAACCAAACACTTGCTGAATACATTGGAAGCTGAGGAAAGTCCAAATGGAAGGACTATGTACTGATAATGGCTGTGTGTGAGAAAGGTTGTGATGTCACTCACCTATTACAGATACCATATAGCTTTTGTAATCATACTTTCAGGAAAATACTGAGGTATGAAATGGATTTTTTTTTTGGTAACTATTTTTCCTCCTAACTATAAATAGTCAAACAAAATAGGAATGCTTAGTATCATTTATGACCAAATTTCCTTTCTTTTCATTTAATAAATGTACATTTCACCTATCATTAAAAACATGGTGGATTACAAATTAACTTTCATAATACAAGAAAATATACAGACATACTACAAAATTGGCAGAAGAAATAGAAATTACAATATATCTTATCACATTGAAAGCATATGCATGATTGCAGATGCTGCATATCTCCATGGAGGAGGGCTAGAATCAAAGGTAATATTAGTGAATAAATGATGCTAGTTAGCGGTGGGACAGGGGAAGACTTTGACATCCACGATAGTGTGGTATTATGTTCCTAGACTGCATCATAACTGCCTATATGAGGTTGGCAAGGTAGCAAGTTGCTCAAGGCTGTGTATGATCCCACACCGGCCCAGAACATAACTAACTGAATTCTGCATCAACCGAAGGAAGGTAGGAAGGAAGTGCCAGTAAAATGCTGGTAACTACAAGGAGGGCGAGTAGAGGTATGGAGAAAGAAATGGTGATACTCTTTTGGGATCTTGCCAGGTACTTGGACCTCGATTGGCCACTGTTGGAAATAGGATACTGGGCTTGATGAACCTTCAGACTGTCTTATGTGACCCTCTATCACCACCCTTTTGGCCACTGAGCCACAAAGAGACACCACCATGTTGTAAAAAGAAGACTCTGCAAACTCAACCACATATCCTTGCCAAATAATCTTGAGGACCCACTGGTCTGTGGTGATATGGACCTACTCTCAATAAAATAGTCCTAACTGGTCTCCCATTTGGACTGCTCCGGGGGGGGGGGGGCACCAAAAATCATCGCACTCCTTTGGCTCTACAGGAGGCGGCTCCCTGAACATCTTGAGACTTGCCAACATCTCAAAAGTGCTAATTCCTGTTAAGTACATAAGTAATGCCACACTGGGAAAAGACCAAGGGTCCATCGAGCCCAGCATCCTGTCCACGACAGCGGCCAATCCAGGCCAAGGGCACCTGGCAAGCTTCCCAAACGTACAAACATTCTATACATGTTATTCCAGAAGAAGAGGAATATGGGACACTTTTTCCAGAGTGAAACCTTCTTCAATCCTTAGGGTGATACCAACTCACAAGACCTTTCAATGTTTGACAAATTTGATCTTTGGAGGGCTTAGCCTCTCCCAGACCCTTAACTAAGTACTCAAGATCTTCTTCAAATAGTTTACCCCTACACAATAGCTTGTTTAAGCACCAATAAACACCACTTCCACAGACCAATTTCAGAGCCATAGCCATTTCTACACCACCATCAAGGAGGCCACTGACTTGGCACTTATTCTGACTAGGTCATCAGCCACAAAGGCTGCCCCTGAATCCAGATGGGCCACCTCAGGACTCTCCACCAATTGCTGAAATCTGTCTCAATCACAGGGCACATAATTTCCAAAAACTGCAACCTGAACTCTTTTATAATAGAAGAGGAAATGTCCTATTTTGGGAGGACATCTATATTCTGATCCTGGGAGTCCTTCAATACTAGACCTTCTTCTGCTGAAATGGTAGGCTTCCGAGTCATAGTAACTAGGGCATCCACTTTGGGCAGGTGGAAAAGTAGGCTCACAACTTCCTGTGGTAATGGCTAGAGCTTTCCCAAGACTAGTACCCTTCGGCACTGTCTTCAGAAGTCCAGCTCAAAAGTGACCATCTTCTTAAATGGTTTATGGTTTATTAAGCTTAATATACAGCTTTACAAAAGTAACAGCAAAACAATGTACAAATTAAAACATTCAATAAAAGAGAGGAAAGGAAACACAATTTCAATAAGACACAGAAGTGTAACATAAAAGCATAAAACAAGAAAACTAGATAATAAAAAATTAGATAATAATAATAACAAAAACAATGCTAAAAGCACAAGAAAAGAGATAAGTTTTATAGCACACTTGAATTTAGGAAAGGAGCGCTCAAGACACAAATGTTTGGAAGTGAAATCAAGAGGGATGGTGCCAGATAGATCATTGCTGATTTGCAGGTTGACTCAAGACAAACTAGGCGTACATTAGGGATACATAAGTGATGATCGTCAAGAGAACGAAGGGCGCATGTGGGAATATATGGAATGATGATAAAGGGTCAGATAAGCCAGAAGTGCAGTGAAGGCAGTGCATGCAAATATCTCTCATGGATATTTATTGTGGATATCCTGAAAACCTGACTGGCTGGGGTGCCTCCAGGACTAGGTTTGGGAATCACTACCCTGCTTGGTAGGATTTCAGGAAACTACTGCCAGAGGTACCAAGTTACACCAAGACAAAGATCCCTATGCCAAGGTTTTGGGGCAGAGATAGTAGTCCAGGTACTCAAAAAGCAGAAAGGTCCATGGCCCAATCCCTAAAACAGCTTATTTGCACTCAACCTAAGGGCCACAAGCTGTTGACTGCACCCAAGGGAGTAAGGCCAAAAACAAACCAGAATCTGCTGCACCAATCCAAATTTTGACCATCTGCCAGAAACAGAGAATACTGGCAAGTTCCAGTGCAGAATCATACTTTATACTGTGATGCTGTCACTGGTAAGTTCCAGGTCTCTCTGCTTCCATCTACTGGTAAGGGGTCATAACTCACTCATCGGGACTAAACAGGATCAAAAGGAAAATTATTTTCTACACATAAAATAAGCTTCACATGCAGAGAAAGCTTTATAAAATTATTCCCATAATTTCTCAAGTTCTGTGTGACCTATTCAAGGTTTTAAAGGAATTCCTAGAATAATCATGACTGAAAAGTGAAAAGTTATAACAAAGGTCCTGAAAGCATCAGTTTAACTGATAAAACTGGTCTATATTTTGCAATACTGTTGTACAAATTAATGGAAAGAATTTGTGTCTTTGTGAGTGTGGGGGGTGTGTATGTGTAGCTGTATTTCCTTGATAAGCTAAAGATACTCAGACAGTTTCTATTTTTGTGCTGCCAAAACCAAAACATTTGTTTCTAATTAATCCACTCCAGTTTTACTCTCACACAAACAATTCAGAGAGCTAACTTTACTCTGGAGCTTCCCAGCCAGCAACACTGACCTAGGAGAGCCTGCATTTGTTAGATTACAGAAGTTAAGCTGGATCATGTCTGGCTAGTAACTAAATGGGGGACCACCAAAGGAGAGAAATGGTCTGGGCTGCAGAAGGCAATCACAAGTTTCTGTCTAGAAAAACTTGCAAGCACCACGTTGAAGCTGTAATAAGTCAGCATCTACACACCTATATTTAGGCAATGCTCATTACACCGTGTTAATAGCAGGCCTAAATGCAACACTTTAGTACACAGTAGTTGTCCGTCGGTTTTCTGTTAAGCACATTTTATGACTATTTTTGCTGTATTCCGCCTAGTTGTAGGCGGATTATAACTTTTTAACTATCATTTATAGTATTCTCTAACTTACTTATGTAAATGTTAGTAAGCCCAATATAATCATCCCTATGGGGTTTCTTTTCATTCATAAATAAGGGAGATGCCATATTGAACATAGTTAAGCAGAGACACTGGGTATAAACACAAGATACAATCTTTGGATAGCAAGATCTGCCTGAGGACACACATGCCAATGTATTTGAAAACTGGCAGAAAAACTGGTACTCAAAATCGAGTACTTCTTATGAGGTTCCACCATCAGCCTGTAGGATTCAGTTCCTGAGGGAGTTTTGCTGAAGTGAAATTCTGATCTCTTACCAGTTTGTGTCAATGTGCCTCACCGGGCTATATTTGTTCACACCGTGGCTCCTGATTCCTGCCAGAGCCCACCTTGACCTGTCTGGACTCCTATATAAACCATAGTCAACAGTACAAAATGGTTTTGCGATTGCATATACCTCCAAAGAGAGCGTTTCATATGGGACTCTCACCATGGGGAGAATGTGCAAAGTGTGGCAGTGCAGGAGCAACATTGGGCCATATGTTTTGGTCATGTGTGGCTATTCAGAAGTTTTGGAAACTGATTATAGCCTATGTTGCCAAACTGTGGGGACAATCATGGCAATATAACTCGTCCTTACTTTTTGGTTGCCCCAACTTAGGGATGACGCCCAGAAAGGGATATAATGCATTTGTTTTAAGGGCCATAATTGTTGGCAAGCAGGTAATCCTGACTGAATGGTTGTCATACCAATACCCCACATGGCAGCAATGGCGTGCTCGTATGGTATCTCTGTTGCGCTTGGAACGCATGGCTATAAAAAAACTTTGACTCTAAGATGGGCAAGAGATTCCAGCAAAGATGGTCACCATTTTGGGACACTATGACTGCTGCGGCAAGAAGCCACTTGTTGAATTCTTAAACCCACTGCTTTGTATGATGTGACAGGAGAAAGGAAAGAGAGATTAGGTTTGGGAGGGTAGGGGGAGGGCCGGGGGGGGGGGGGGGGACAAAATAAAAGAAGTTGGGGACCAAGATCATTCCTATATGGTTGTCTGTTCAGTATAAGGGATTCAATACGAGAAGCGAGGGAAGGGAGGGGGAAAACAAAAGAAATACCTAGTTGAAATGTATGGAAATGTAGATGCTTTGTTATACAGGTTGAATGTGACATGTGTATATTCCATAGACTATGTGGTTCCAACTAATAAAAACAGATTTAAACATAAACCATAGTCAATGTTTGGTTTCCTTGCCAGAGCTTGGTCCACACTACTTGGTGTCAAATTGTGCTTTTACTGCCTGAATCTCGAAGGATTCTATGGTTTCAGAATATCAATTTATAGAAAGGGGGTCTTGGATTATATATATTTTTTTCTTTGTGATGAGCTTGATTTTTTTTTCAATTGGCCTAATTCTTTGGATTCTGATCTTCTATTTATGATGCACTGCCAATTTCTGATTGCATTTCTTGATCTATTCCTTCAAAAGACAGACGGTCGATTGACTATTTTCACTATTTAGGAAACTAGTGGATCATCATAATTTAGTAAAATTTCATACTGTCATCCCAACAAATTGAAAGTAGGACCCCATGAGCCAATTTTTCCCTCTCGCATCAATTTTAAACATCAGGCTAATGGCTTAGCACCACACTTTAAGGAACATGGTTGTCCAATATCTTTTATAAACAAGGCTTATTTGCGAGTTAGATTTGCACATCATGATCTTTTGTTGCAATATTGAGTGCTAAACACTATTTATTTATTCATTGCACTTGTATCCCACATTTTCCCACCTATTTGCAGGCTCAATGTGGCTTACAAAGACCCGTTATGGCATCGCCATTCCAGGGTAAAAAGATACAATTGGTGTTACAAAGATATCAAGGATGACAAGAAGATTTAGTCAAGCAGTTATAGAAGAAAGACATTCAGAATAAGGGTGGAATGGTGGTGTGTTATAGTTAGTTATGGAGAGACTAGTATATTTTAATGCAATAGCTAACGTGGTATGGGCTATTTTCAAATGCATAAGTACATAAGTACATAAGTAGTGCCATACTGGGAAAGACCAAAGGTCCATCTAGCCCAGCATCCTGTCACCGACAGTGGCCAATCCAGGTCAAGGGCACCTGGCACGCTCCCCAAACGTAAAAACATTCCAGACAAGTTATACCTAAAAATGCGGAATTTTTCCAAGTCCATTTAATAGCGGTCTATGGACTTGTCCTTTAGGAATCTATCTAACCCCTTTTTAAACTCCGTCAAGCTAACCGCCCGTACCACGTTCTCCGGCAATGAATTCCAGAGTCTAATTACACGTTGGGTGAAGAAAAATTTTCTCCGATTCGTTTTAAATTTACCACACTGTAGCTTCAACTCATGCCCTCTAGTCCTAGTATTTTTGGATAGCGTGAACAGTCGCTTCACATCCACCCGATCCATTCCACTCATTATTTTATACACTTCTATCATATCTCCCCTCAGCCGTCTCTTCTCCAAGCTGAAAAGCCCTAGCCTTCTCAGCCTCTCTTCATAGGAAAGTCGTCCCATCCCCACTATCATTTTCGTCGCCCTTCGCTGTACCTTTTCCAATTCTACTATATCTTTTTTGAGATACGGAGACCAGTACTGAACACAATACTCCAGGTGCGGTCGCACCATGGAGCGATACAACGGCATTATAACATCCGCACACCTGGACTCCATACCCTTCCTAATAACACCCAACATTCTATTCGCTTTCCTAGCCGCAGCAGCACACTGAGCAGAAGGTTTCAGCGTATCATCGACGACGACACCCAGATCCCTTTCTTGATCCGTAACTCCTAACGCGGAACCTTGCAAGACGTAGCTATAATTCGGGTTCCTCTTACCCACATGCATCACTTTGCACTTGTCAACATTGAACTTCATCTGCCACTTGCACGCCCATTCTCCCAGTCTCGCAAGGTCCTCCTGTAATCGTTCACATTCCTCCTGCGACTTGACGACCCTGAATAATTTTGTGTCATCGGCGAATTTAATTACCTCACTAGTTATTCCCATCTCTAGGTCATTTATAAATACATTAAAAAGCAACGGACCCAGCACAGACCCCTGCGGGACCCCACTAACTACCCTCCTCCACTGAGAATACTGGCCACGCAATCCTACTCTCTGCTTCCTATCTTTCAACCAGTTCTTAATCCATAATAATAATACCCTTGCTGTAATTTCATTTTTGGCGCACATCTAATACATGCGTCCGAAGAATAATTTTTCTTTTCAGACACGCGTATGGGCGTGCGCCAAGTGGCATTTGACGTAAGTAGGTCATTACCGCCCGGTTACCGAGTGAGACTTTACCGCTATGTCAATGGCTGGAAGTAAGGTCTCAGACCCCAAATGGACACGTGGCAATTTTCATTTTGCCGCACGTCCATTTTCGGCAAAAAATTTTTAAAAGGCATTTTTTTGCAGGTGCGCTGAAAAAAATGATTCTGCGTGCATCCAAAACAAGTGTCTACACTACCGCAGGCCATTTTTCAGCGCACTTTAGTAAAAGGACCCTTATATAATCCTGAAGAAACTGTTGATCCTGAACATAAAGCATGTGGTCAGTGCGCATGGTGCAGTTCAACTACTGAAGGCTTGGAGTAGGAACTAGTGAGGTAATTAAATTTGCTGATGACACAAAGTTATTCAAAGTCGTTAAATCGCGGGAGGATTGTGAAAAATTACAAGCGGACCTTACGAGACTGGGAGTCTAAATGGCAGATGACGTTTAATGTGAGCAAGTGCAAAGTGATGCATGTGGGAAAGAGGAACCCGAATTATACCTACGTCATACAAGGTTCCACGTTAGGAGTCACAGACCAAGAAAGGGATCTAGGTGTTTTCACTGATGATACATTGAAACTTTCTGCTCAGTGTGCTGCTGCGGCTAAGAAAGCAAATAGAATGTTAGGTATTATTAGGAAAGGAATGGAAAACAAAAATGAGGATGTTATAATGCCTTTGTATCGCTCCATGGTGCGACCGCACCTCAAATATTGTGTTCAGTTCTGGTCGCTGTATCTCAAAAAAGATATGGTGGAATTAGAAAAGGTGCAGAGAAGGGCGACGAAAATGATAAAAGGGATGGGACTACTTCCCTATGAGGAAAGGCAAAAGCGGCTAGGGCTCCTCAGCTTGGATAAAAGGCAGCTGAGGGGAGATATGATAGAGGTCTATAAAATAATGAGTGGAGTTGAACGGGTAGATGTGAAGCGTCTGTTCACGCTTTCCAAAAATACTAGGACTACGCGATGAAGCTACAATGTAGTAAATTTAAAACAAATTGGAGAAATTTTTCTTCACTCAACGTGTAATTAAACTCTGGAATTCGTTGCCAGAGAATGTGATAAAGATGGTTAGCTTAGCGGAGTTTAAAAAAGGTTTGGACGGCTTCCTAAAGGAAAAGTCCATAGACCGTTATTAAATGGACTTGGGGAAAATCCACTATTTCTGGGATAAACAGTATAAAATGTTTTGTACTTTTTGGGATCTTGCCAGGTATTTGTAATCTAGATTGGCCACTGTTGGAAACAGGATGCTGGGCTTGATGGACCTTTGGTCTTTCCCAGTAAGGCAATACTTATGAACTTATCCTGTTAATTACAGAGTGACTAGAACTTGGCAGAACACTCCTTTGTACATCAGCATTTGTTATTCACTAGCCTTGCCCACTAGTATCTGTTGGACGTACCAAAATAATTCACTTGCATCGGATTGGATACCACCGCAGTCTCAACACCATTCCATTTAGTGGAACTCTAACTACTAAAAAAAAAAAACATAAAAATAGATGACCTATAATGGAAGGTCATTGTTTAAGTTGTCCTTGACTGGCACATGGTAACTGTGAACAACAACTCAACTACAGTGAAGAATTTCTGGATGTATTTAATACAGTTGACCACTGAGCCTGAATGGACATCACCAGTTTGACTGGATGTCTGCTAATCGGTATGCTTGCAACTTGCTCCATTGGTCATGTGGTGTTACAAGTGACTGTGACTAGCTGCTGGTTCATTAGTTACAATAAGGATGCCGACACTATTATTTCTTTTTATAGAAATGAGTATGGAATGGACCTTATGGCTGTGGTAGTCCCGATGCAGATTATTTTTCTGATTTTTGGACAAGTTAGTAATTTCATCATTTTATGAAAAGGAGGATTTTCTATCAAGATAAAATTAATGCACTTGGACTTTTGAGTATTTTATTTTCACATATTTTGTACACTAGGACCGATGATGATAATGTTGTGGTAAAAACAGCCTGCAGTCGGTGTAGTAGGTTCCCAAAGTTAATGGTCGATCACATAATAATATTTAAGTATTTTGCTATAAGTCTGCTTATTGGAAACCATTTTTGATCATTTTGAGTTGGTTTTCCTATTGGGTCTGGATGCACGTGTTTTTGTAAGCTTTTAAAATAGGCCTGTCACTTTTGTTGAAAATTTTTAGCCACTCTTTTAAATTAGCCCCTCCAACTCACAGATCATAGCCCAGAGCTTCCTAGACTGTGGGCTGGGACCCCAAATGGGGTCACAAAACCCATGTTTGGGGTCAAAGCTTGGGTGGATTCTCCATAGGTGTATCATTCAGCACTTTTTTTGGGGGGGGGAGGGGTGGGAGAGACACAATTCTATTTGGCTATGATCATGAGGTCACAGCCAAAGAAAGACTGACCAAAACTGTCATAGCCCCAATCTCCATTTTTCTTTTCTCTGTAAAATTCTGTCTTTTCATACATTATTTATACCTTTCAAATTTTGGAATATTTTTGTCATAGAATTCTTTTCCTTTCCTTGCCTCTCTAGTCTCCCTATTTTTATGCTTCTTTTCACAGCCTTCTTTTTCTTATGAAAGTAACTGCTGTACTGCGGAGAGATGATATCATCACTGGAGAACAGAAGCACACTGCAATTCCTATAAGTCACCTTGGCACATGGTAGAAAAATAATCCTTTTGGTAAACTGCATAATAAAACTAACAACAATTAAGATTAATCTCCACTATAACAGCTCATAACCTCATCCTTCCATAACCTGAGGGTTCATTAAAATAAAGAGTGGGAAGGTGACAGCATCTCAAAAGCAAATTATTGTTTCCTAATCTCTGAGACTATAGGGGCTCATTTTCAAAACACTTAGCCTTCCAAAGTTCCAAAGGTTTCTATGGAACTTTGGAAGGCTAAGTGCTTTGAAAATATGCCTCTATATCAACTGTAATTGGACTGGTATTTCTTTTCTTATTCTTGCAGCTGTTGTCACAATGGAGAAGAGTTGTGCAAGTAGATTATGGGGTCTTTTACTAAATTAGTGCATGTTATCTGCCAGAGGACCCATTTTATTCCTATGGGCCCTGCTGCAGATAACATGCAGATAACATGGAGGAGTAGACTAGTGGTTAGTGCAGTGGACTTTGATCCTGGGGAACTGAGCCCGATTCCCACTGCAGCTCCTTGTGACTCTGGGCAAGTCACTTAACCCTCCATTGCCCCTGGTACAAAATAAGTACCTGAATATATGTAAACCGCTTTGAATGTAGTTGCAAAAACCTCAGAAAAGGCGGTATATCAAGTCCCATTTCCCTTTCCCTATTGGAGAGTCTACATGGAATGTTGCTACTCCACTAGCAACATTCCATGTAGAAGCCTGCCCCTGCAGATCAGCAACGCAGCTGTGCAGGCTTCTGTTTCTGTGAGTCTGACGTCCTGAACGTACGTGCAGGACGTCAGATTCACAGAAACAGAAGCCTGCGCAACCGCATTAGTGATCTGCAAGGGCAGGCTTCTACGTGGAATGTTGCTAGTGGAGGAGTAGCCTAGTGGTTAGTGCAGCGGACTCTGATTCTGGAAACCGGGTTCGATTCCCACTGCAGCTCCTTGTGACTCTGGGCAAGTCACTTAACCCTCCATTGCCCCTGGTACAAAATAAGTACCTGAATATATGTAAACGGCTTTGAATGTAGTTGCAAAAACCTCAGAAAGGTGGTATATCAAGTCCCATTTCCCTTCCCTTTCCCTAATCTTAAGTAAAAGACCCCCTATGTCAGATATGGTGAATCTGTGACCAAGCAAGGTGAAAAGCAATTTGAAATGAGCAAATTCTTAACAGCTACTTTTCCAATGTATCAATGCTGCACATTCTGGAACTTCCTCTCATAAAAATGCATTCAGCCACTTTGGCAACTTTACTCCACCCTAGATGCTTTCCAGCAAACCTTTCATTTAAGCCTTTCTCTGGAATCTCTAGTCCGATCCAGCCCATTATCAAAAATGATGTGCTTTTTCCCTGTATTTTCCCCCCACACTAAATTTGGTCCAATTTAATTAAGCTTTCAAATAGATTTTTTGCCTCCAGACAGACATTTTCGAGCCCTTACATATAACTTTTTTCCAAAATGCAATTGGGCTGGAAAGAGTAGAAAGTAGTGGATCAAGCTTGGTTATCTTTTTTTTTTTAATGTATTCAAAGCTTTATTTATAAAGATGCAAGCACTACAAAGGCAAGATCAAGATAACAAATAATAAAGTCAAGAGCCAACAAACCCCCATCCCAAGTTACCATCACCCAAACCCCTCCCCCCTCTCAGGAATGCATCACAAACAGTTAAGATGGAGATCCCCGAGTTGAAGTGGATCTCCATGTTTCATAAACATGCCTTTAGAAAAAGCAGCTAAACGTCCATGCCTCACTGCAGTCAGTTTGGACATTTGAAAAACAAAATCCAATTTTTGAAGAACTCGAGACATAGATGGCATTGATTGTTGTTTCCAAGATTGGGCCGCCAATTTTCCAGCAGTAACATCTGTGTTGCCAGCATTTGGTGCTCCACTGTGATCTCCAGAGGATTAAGATGTAAGAGGTACCTGCCCATTGAGGATAGGGTTTATGTAAAATTTGTTGGACTAATTCCAATATAGAGGTTGAATAAAGCTGAGCCTTCGGGCAAGTCCACTAGATATGATAAAATGTGCTCCAACTGTCACAGTTTCTCCAACATCGATCAGATGCTTGAGGATACATCTTGAGGAGCCGTTTAGGGGTATAATAAAGCTTGGTTATCTCAGCTTATAACTCAGGCCTGACAACAGAGCAATAAAAGAAACCCATGTCCACCTGCATGAGAGGTATACATACAAATACAGAACCTGACACTCTGTGCTTGAAGCACTGACTTCTTCAAGAACTACTGAACCCAGTCCAGAAAGAAAACACCTAAAGCATTAAAAGCTACCATTGAGGATAATAAAATCTCAAGGAGTATCCACAACTTATTCCATTCACTAGGCAACTTTACTCCACCTAGATGTTTTCCAGCAAACTTTTCATTTAAGCCTTTTTATTCCTTCCAACCCAATGCATTGTTGGAAAGAAATTATACATAAAGAGGTTGAATATGCCTGCGAGTCTGTCTGAGGGTAAAATAACATATGTTAAGGACAGCAGGATTGATCACGTACACAAGTGGGGCGATGTCATCATACATCACCAAGACTGAAAGCTCTCCCAGAGCTCAGCACTAAACACATACAATGGTCTCCTCAGTATCTCGGCTAGTTCCACAGCTCATGAAGGAATGCAGCTCTCAGGGAAGTGAGGCCTATTGTGTGCCTTATCAAAACTGCAGTCTTCAGAAAAAAAAACAATGCTCAATTTCCAAGCTGCAAGGACTACAGTTTGAGATTGGTATGAAGGTGGCAGCCCTCATTCTGAGTGATCAGCAATGGAAATAATTTAAGCCTGCATGGAGACAGAACTGCAAGACTTGAGCAGAAGAAACTAGTTCTGATGAAGCTTGTAAGGTGCAATGAGAATTATGGTGCAGGGTCTCTGCTATTAACAGGATGGAGGGGAGGATAACTACAGAGAGAGACCAAATCCAGGGGATGGCTACAACATTTCTTTCCAGTTAATCCAGTTAACGGCAAGAGGTACTTTTCACGCTTGAAAAGAACTTGAAAACATTGATGCATTGTGTCCTACAACTAAGTACCAACTATTCTCTCCAAAAAGGTTTTTTTAAATACAGTCTTAGATACATGAAAACAGACACAAACATGAAATCCTGACTGAAGTGTTCAAATGCTACAAAATTAAATTTCATTAGAAAGCTATGAGAGTAAAGTTTAAAAATAAAAATACTCTCACGCAACAGAAACACTTAGAGGTGAGTCTAAGACCTAGGTCAAAACAAACAGAGCCACTCTCCCTCAGGATTACGTCCAAAATTTCCAGCAACTGAACTTCAGATCAACTTCACGTTCACTATCATTATAATGTACATTTGATGAGATTTTTCCTAAGCACAAATGAATTCATCCGAAAATAATTACAGCTTGCCTGTGCCCCAGTGTGATGTGTTTAGTCTGGGTCTAACTGTGGTTCACATCATACACTGGAAAGCAGTTTACTTCCTAGAAGAAACAAATTGACACTTAGTAAATACAACGGCTCCTGAAAGTCATTTATTTATTCATCATACAGAAAACAAGAACTCCATGGTACCGTAGATCACTGTGATGGTGAGAAAGTAAGGAGAACTGGCCAAAGTCAGGCTTAATGTTGGCAAATACTGAGAAAGATGTCAACAGGGCTTACTGTTCACCTTTATTATAGCAGTTGCTTCAGTACTGGGTAGTGCATCATTTTTCAGATGATTTTGCAATTATCCATGTACTAGTTTATGTCAACAGCTTTAGGTCTCCTTTTCAGAGAATGAGGCAATCAATATATAAGTTTAAAAATAAAACAGAATTATGTCAGTTACAGAGCTACATTGTGACCTACAGTCTTCTCATTTGGAATCTATACTAGACTTTTCAAACTCATTTTGGGTTAATAATGATCAACTATGGTAGCATCCAACCCCACAGTATTGTTTGGTTCTATCAGTTAATTTGGCCTCTTCTTACCATCGCACTTTATTCCAGGTCTGTGTGGCACCAAGTGGAGATCCAGCAACCATTGGAACTTGGATGGGGCTTTGCTGTTTGTTCATGACAAGGTCAAGTTTCTCTTCCAGTGACTTGCAGGTGGCCTCTAGTGCCTGGAGTTTTGCCTCGATGCTGTCCAACCGTAGGCATATCGTCTGGTTAATGGAAAACAGGAACGACTAGAGGGAAATAATATGTTTTAAAAGAAAGAACTGTACCGTACATATCACTTACTCAAGATTACCGTCTGCCACCCAGCTAATCACTCCACATGTTTTAAAGCTATGAGGTGTATTTTCAAAGCATTTAGACTTGGATACTAACCTACGGAACTTTGTAAGTCTAAGTACTTTGAAAATGAGCCCCTATGTGTTTCATCAGTGCACACTGAGGCATATTTTCAAAGCACTTTGGGAGGCTAAGTTCCATAGGTTTCTATGGAACTTTGGGAGGCTAAGTGCTTTGAAAATAAGCCTCTTTATATCTTACAGTGCTTAAAAGCAGACATAGGAAAACATTTCAGAAAGGCCAACACTCATCTTGGAGATATTTAGGTGCTCACAGGTTACTATATAACTTAGTCAGTCTAAGTGTTTTAAAAATCAGCCTCGTAATGTTGCAACAATCCAATGGAGGAAAATGTGAGAAACAATGTTTGAACTTTGTGGAGTCTATTCATCATTCACTCAGAAGTTCTATACTCAGAGTACTAACAGGTTAGGGATCCGATACAATATCAGGTTCCGCAGATGTATATAAATTCTGCGCATGGGGATGGCATGTGGGAACGCATTTTAAAAAGGACATCCAAGTCTCTATGTCACGTGAGCATCCATTTCTCATGTATTTCAGAACGGAATCTGTTGACATTCAGCCTGTTCTCAAATACGTGAGAAATGAACGTCCAAGTGCTGGCTACGTTCAGCATGAGCATTCATTTTACAAACTGAAACATCCATCAATGGGGCAAAACAATGGACATCTGGACCATCCATATTATAAAATGGCCACAGAGGCATTCACATGAAGGAGTAACCAAATGGTTAGAGCAGCCTGCCGAAACCAGCACAGAGAACCAAAGGTTGATAGTTCAAGTCCCACTGCAGCTTTTTATAATTTGTTTCTTCTTCCTTTTTTTTTTTTTTTTTTTTTTTTTGTGAGCCCTCCAAGGACAGGAAAATATTTACTGTGACTTTCCTTACTTCCTCCAGTACAAAAATGTTCCATCAGAGCGCCTTTCTGTAACCTAGATGTGCCAAGTACCAGGTCTAAATATGGACGACCCTCTTTTTGAACATGGATTTTCCTTCCCCTTCTGCAATCGAAATTGGACATCTATCTCTTAGCCCCTGCCTACGTCCCATCCAAAACATGCCCAGACCATGCCCCCCCCCCTTGCCATATGGATGTACAACAGTTTTAGATATCCACATCTCAGCTTTATAAAATTGGGATTTGGATGACCATGCAATAGGGACATATAAATGCCGGTTTTCATAGATCCAAACACGAATAGAGTTTCTAAAATAACCACCTTAGGATGTCCCATAAAATAAAAGATGTGTATGACAATTTATGTTTAATGAGCTTGGTACACGTTCTGAGACTAATATGACTGTTTTCTGTTACTAAAACTCTGAGAAATAAAAAAAAAGAAAACATCTACTTGGGAAAAATAACAGTAATGAACAATACACAAGAAACAGGTGAAATTCAATCTTCTTCTAGGACTGAGAATGTTCCTACAACAGGTTCTCTTTCATTCATAAAGATATAGATATGTGCATAGGACATCTGATCAGTGGTTGTTCACAACAGTTGCCATTTTTGTTCCCCAAAGTGCTGCATTTCTGAGTAGGGAAATGAGCTCTACCAGTTCCTCTAATACCATTCTGGGTTGTCTCCTTCCTTCAAATTCAACTGGACACTGAGGCTACCCTGAACCTCATTCTGACTACCCAGCTATTGGATCTTGCTCCTGACTCTTCTGATTGCATCTGCATATTTTGAAGATTTTATTCATGTGAGCTCCACCAACTCCTGGGTTATCATTCTGGGCTGTCTCCTCCCTTCAAATTCAAGCAGACATTGAGGCACATTCCTGAGGAAATTAGAGAGTCATGGGATAGAAGGTAAAGCCCTACTGTGCATTAAAAACTAGTTAAAAGACAGAAAACAGAGAGTAGGGTTAAATGATCAGTATTCTCAATAGAGAACGGCAGATAGTGGGGTTCCAAAAGGATCTGTCCGGTGACCGCTGCTTTTTAACATATTTACAAATGATCTAGAGATGGGAATAACTAGTGAAGTAATTAAATTTGCTGATGACACAAAGTAATTCAAAGTTGTTAAATCACAAGAGGATTGTGAAAAATTGCAAGAGGACCTTACGAGACTGGGAATCCAAATGGAAGATGACATTTAATCTGAGCAAGTGCAAAGTGATGCATGTGGGAAAGACGAACCCGAACTATAGCTATGTCATGCAAGATTCCACACTAGGAGTCACTGATCAGGAAAAGGATCTAGATGTCATCGCTGATAATACTTTGAAACCCTCTAATCTGTGTGTGATGGCAGCTAAGAAAGCAAATAGAATGTTAGGTATTATTAGGAAAGGAATGGAAAACAAAAATGAGGACGTTATAATGCCTTTGTATTGCTCCATGGTGCAACCGCACCTTAAATATATTGTGTGCAATTCTGGTCACTGCATCTCAGAAGAGATATAGTGGAATTAGTACAGAGAAGGGAGAAAAAAAGATAAAGGGGATGGGATGACTTCCCTATGAGGAAAGGCTAAAGCGGCTAGGGTTTTTCAGATTGGAGAAAAGACAGGCAAGGAGAGATACAATTGAGGTCTATAAAATAATGAGTGGAATGGAATGGATGGACATGAATCACTTGTTTACTCTTTCCAAAAATAGCAAGACTAGGGGGCATGCAATAAAGCTATTAAGTAGTAAATTTAAAACAAATCAGAGAGAATATTTCTTCACTCAACGTGTAATTAAACTCTGGAATTCATTGCCAGAGAATGTGGCAAAAGCAGTTAGCTTAGCAAGGTTTGGCTAACTTCCTAAAAGAAAAGTCCATAAGCCATTATTAAGATGGACTTAGGGAAAATCCACTGCTTATTTCTAGGATAAGCAGCATAAAATCTATTTTACTGTTTTGGGATCTTGCCAGGTACTTGAATCCTGTACTGGCCACTTCTGGAAACAGGATAATGGGCTTGATGAACCTTCGGTTTGTCCTAGTATGGCAACACTTATGTTCTTAAGCAACCATTGCTTGTTACTATAGCAAGGAAAGCTAGAAACTACATGTTCCAGAAGGCACTGAGCTCATCAACTCAGAGAATAAAGGAGCTGGGAAGCTTTGGAGGAGGGGCTGAGCAGTCAGCAGTACTCCCAGCTGATCATGATTAACCTGAATACAGGCTGCTAAGGGAAATGTTAAAACCCTGTAATTGGTTTGTTAGAAAGGGAGAGATTGGGGAAAGCTTCAAGGAGGAAGCTGATAGATGGGGGCAAGATATCCCAGGGCTGAGGACCCCAGAAGGGAGCGACAAGTGGGCTGACAAACAAAGGGAAAGAGACCCTGAAGATAAAAGCCTCCCAAGGGAAGAAATCAGAAATGGAGTAGAAAAAGGAATTAAGTTAAAAGTCTAAAGTCAAAGGAAGTTTAGTTGCAAAGCTGCCCTGGTTGTGAAAGGGTGTCTGGTTAAGAAACCGAGGGGATTTAGGGTGGAAACTGCCCTGAATATTAAAGCAGAAGATTGGTGTGGATTTGCTGGAACCTAGAAAGCCTAAAGCTTTGACTACTTCAGCCTGAAGAAACCTGGAATTAATTTGCATATTCACTTACCTTTGGAAAGAACAATTGGATTTTGATTACTAGTAGGAACAATAAGGATATGCTGAATATAATTTAAAGGAAAAAGGGAGCTGGACTGTTTTAATGGAAGTAAAGTCCTTATAAGAACCCTTCTTGATGTGAAGAAGAAACTTCACCCCAAGTGTGAAGGATCTCCAAAAGAGGGCCCTGTTGGCTCTATGCGCCACCACTGTAGGTGGCTCTAACATTTGGTAAAGTGAAATCTGTTCTGTTGGACAGAGTGATAGCAAAAAGTGATTGCTCTGTTACTGTGTCTGTTTTGAGGAGGAGGAAGAACTGTTGAGTGTGTTGACCTAAGGGAAGATCAAATTGGGAGTTTTCCTTAACAAGAAAAGGATTGGGTGGGACCTTCCCCCTTTTGTGACACTATTGACCCCAGTGGAACAAAGGATTAAGAAGGAGTAGCTGCTATTTAAAAGCAACAAGGACTGGAATTGATTTGCATATAATTTACCTATAACCAATGGGAAAAGTCATTTGATCATTTATAGACTGTTGGAAAAGTAAATTTTCTTGGTGACTAATTTCTAAAAAAAAGTGCTGTCCTAGAGTGTGTTAATGATTTCAAATACTTCTGTGCCCTTGCCTAGAAATTTGGAGAAATTCACCCAGAGGAGGAAGGGACTAGAGAAGAACCCTACCAATTGTGAGAACTAGTGGATATGGACCCTTGTTGTATAGACAGGAAACGAAATGTTTAACAGACTCTCTTTGCTCTTGCTAAGGCTGTCTGCTCTCCCAGTGTGACAGTAGCAGATAGAAATTGGAAAAAGTCTTAGGTAGGAGGCAATGGCTAGGTACAGGATTACTGATAAAAAAAATCAGAATGAGCATATAACTGGTTGGATGTGGAGGGTATAGAGCCTCATGTCTATTTAGCCTGGTGTTTAAGTCCACTAGAGTCTTTGGGTTGAGGCAAGACATTGATTCTGGTTGTTGTAGTTGTCCGAGCCACATCTGAGTAAGTGGGAGATTTATTCTGAATTTACAGCTGACCAATTAAATCAGCATGAGTAACATGGCTGCAACTAGGTGAGATTTGGGTCTAGCTCTTGATTGTTTTTCTCTGCTCACTGCTGAGAAAATAAGTGACATGTTGAGAAAGGTGAGAGCAAGATCATGTCACTCAAATCCTGTTCCAACTGGGCTTTTAAAGTAAAGTGGCTAGTGGGTGGAGCCATTATTCTTGCAGATAGCATATGGATTTATTTATTTATTGCATTTGTACCCCACATTTTCCCACCTATTTGCAGGCTCAATGTGGCTTACATAGTAGTGTCAAGGCATTTGCCCAGTCGGTTGATAACAAATACAAGGTTGTATAGTGATCGTATGAGTTGTAAGTGGAGGGTCGCAAGGGATGAAGATTGCATATTGTCCAGTACGATTATAGTCATGTTGTGTTGCTGGGTGAAGAGGTTTACATGGGGTCGTTGGGTTAGGCCATTTCAAGAGGATGGTTTTTAGTGATTTCCTGAAGTTCAGGTGGTCGTGTATTGTTTTCACAGCTTTTGGGAGGCCATTCCATAGTTTTGCGCTTATGTAGGAGAAACCGGATGCGTAAGTTGTTTTGTGTTTCAGTCCTTTGCAATTTGCGTAGTGTAGGTTTAGGTAGGATCTTGACGATTTGACTTTGTTTCTTATTGGCAAGTCTATAAGGTCTGTCATGTATCCTGGGACTACGCCATATATGATTTTATGGACTAAGATGCAGATTTTGAAGGTCATCCGTTCTTTGATTGGAAGCCAATGCAACTTTTCTCGAAGTGGTTTGGCACTTTCGAAGCGTGTTCTGTTGAATATCATCCTGGCTGCTGTATTTTGGGTGGTCTGGAGTTAGATTCCGTTGCAATAATCTGCATGGCTTAGGACCTTTGATTGTATTAGATAACGAAAGGTTGCTCTTGGGAAGAAAGGTTTTAATCGTTTGAGCTTCCACACTGAATAGAACATTTTCTTTGTTACTGAGTTTACTTGGGTCTCGAGAGTAAGGTTGTGATCAAGTGTAATGCTGAGTATTTTCAAACTGTCTGAGGTAGGGAGGGTATGTCCAGGAGTATTTATGGTTATAGGTTTGTACTTGTTATGTTGAGAGGAGAGGATGAGGCAATGTGTTTTTTCAGTATTTAGTTTCAGTTGGAATGAGTTAGCCCAGGAGTCCATGATGTTCAGGCCATCGTTGATTTTATTGGCTATTTCTGTCAGATCATGTCTGAAGGGGACGTAGATTGTAACATCATCTACATAAATGAATGGGTTAAGGTCGTGATTGGATAAGGACTGTGCTAGTGGAATCATCATCATGTTGAAGAGTATTGGTGATAGTGGTGATCCCTGGGGTACACCGCAATCTGCTTTCCATGGTGGTGATATATTTGACTTTGATTTTACTTGATAAACTCTGGTGGTTAGAAAACCTTTGATCCAGTTAATTACATTTCCTTCAGTTTTATTTTATTTTTGTTACATTTGTACCCCACGCTTTCCCACTCATGGCAGGCTCAATGCGGCTTACATGGGGCAATGGAGGGTTAAGTGACTTGCCCAGAGTCACAAGGAGCTGCCTGTGCCTGAAGTGGGAGTCGAACTCAGTTCCTCAGTTCCCCAGGACCAAATTCCACCACCCTAACCACTAGGCCACTCCTCCACTCCATCCCGAAGTGGCTTAGCAGTCTTAGTAATATGTTGTGGTCTACCATGTCGAATGCGCTCGACATGTCGAACTGGAGGAGGAGTATGCTTTTTCCTATGGCTATCTCCTGCTTGAATTTGGCCAGGAGGGTGACTAGGACAGTTTCGGTGCTATGGTGGGATCGGAATCCAGATTGTGAATTATGTAATATTGAGAACTTGTCCAGGTAATCCGTAAACTGTTTAGTCACCAAGCTCTCCATGAGTTTTACTACTAATGGGATAGACGCAACTGAGCGGTAGTTGGTGAGATCGTTTGTGCTTTTCTTGGCGTCTTTTGGTATGGGGTGAGTAGGATGTTGCCATATTCCTTAGGGAAGAGACCTTGTTGTAACATGAAGTTTAGGTGTGAAGTGAGGTCTGCTATGAAGCGGTCAGGGGTGGACTTGAGTAAGTGACTGGGACATATATCTAGTTTGCAGTGGGTCTTGGCAAACCTGTGAGTCGCTTGCTTGACTGTTTCGATGTTGAGGAAATTAAATGTTGTCCAAATCAGCTGGGTATCACTCACCTAAGGTCAGTTTCTGGCAATACTAAAATGGTGTAGTCAATCCTCAAGAGTGATGATGTAGATCATCAAAGTCTATCTTCTTATCAGCTAGTTTCTCAGCTTCAATTTGTGAGAAAGTTTCTTGAAAAGTTTGTGTATGAGCAACTAGCAGATAGGGAATGGGCTTAGCACAAGACAACTGGATTTTGGAGTGGTCATGGGACAGAATGTGTTAATCTCTTCTGAGCAATGTTTGTTATGGCTTGGACAAGAGTATAGATGTTATATTGATTTTTTTTTCCCTAGCCTTTGATATGGTTAATTACCATCTGCAGCTAAAGAGACTGTAGGTCTGGTAGAATGTAGAAGATAGTGTGGCTTTCTACAAGGCTTGGTATTATTCCCTTCATCTTTTCTTAGTCCACTGGCCCAGGTTAAAA
The DNA here is from genome assembly GCF_901765095.1 of Microcaecilia unicolor. Taxonomy (NCBI): domain Eukaryota; kingdom Metazoa; phylum Chordata; class Amphibia; order Gymnophiona; family Siphonopidae; genus Microcaecilia; species Microcaecilia unicolor. The sequence goes on along the minus strand of NC_044035.1, from coordinate 352,328,853 downwards.
AGAGTGGTCTGGTCTTCCATGTCATCTCTTTGCGGGTGAATTCAGCTGCGGATGGAGACTGGTTCTGATCAGTTGAGTGAAGGGAATCTAGTAAATAGCTGCCTTACTGACATTTCCAGATGGTTTTGGCAGACAGAATTAAAGTTAAATCCAGAGAAATCCCACTTTTTATGGGTTAGTAAGAAACAAAATGTCATCATTTGTGCTGTCTTATTGGACCGATCCATGCATTTATTACTTTTGGGTTCGACTACTATAATACTCTGTATTGTGGTCTGCCTAAATATCAAATTGGAGGCTGCATTTGATCCAGAGTATAGCCGCACACTTACTGATGCAGAAAAAGACATCCGATCATCTCTCACCTATTTTATGGGAGCCATAATTGGTTACCCATTAAGGCTCACAATCAGCTTAAGATTCTTTGTCTGGTGTTCAGAGCTTTGTTTTTGGATGGTCCACTGTATTTAAGAAGAATTTTGTATTTATATCAGCCCTCAAGGTCATGGTGATCTTCATAGGAGTTTTTACTTGAGGTACCTAATAGTGTTAGGTTGCAGTACCCAGATATGCACATCTTTGAGCTATGCATCTAACTTAGTGAATTCTATATCTGTTGAACATCGTTTTTAGCAACATTACTTGGCATTTTAATTAGAATTTTATTTGAACTTGAGTTTGAGTGACATTACATGGCATTCAGGAATAAGGTGAAAACCTGGATTTTTAGTTGATGGGGGTGACTGGGGTAGTTAATAGTATTAAGATGGAGGGAGCTAAATGGATTTGGTCAGTGGAGGACAGTGGGTTTTCATGTTGTTTTATTGAAATTTAAGATACTTCAAAACTTATTTGATGAGATATATCATCAAGTTTTGCTAAACGAATAAATAAATAAATAAACATACATCTTCAGGGCCATCTGCCTAGTTCAGGGGAACTCTTAGTATTTCAACTAGCAAAATGTTTTGCTCATTTTCTGCACTGGAGAATGAACGATTGACAAGAGCACACCTAAATATCAGACATTTTCCCTTTCAGTGAGAAAAAAGGTTTTGCAACTGTGTTCTTTATAAAAATAACATAATTTGGTCCCGGGGGGGAATTGGTGCATGTTATGATTCCTTATAATGGACTGTATTAGATCAAAGTAATCATTTTAAACAATGAAGTATGAATGTTTAAAACAACTCCTCATTTTGCTGTAGAACACTTCTTAAAAAAAAAAAAAAAAACAGCCCTTCAGCATGTATGTTGATTAAATATCTTCAGAAATACTTTTATGTCTCTCTTCCTTCCTCTTAACTACTACTACTTAACATTTCTAGAGCGCTACTAGGGTTACGCAGCGCTGTACAATTTAACAGAGAGAGACAGTCCCTGCTCAAAGAGCTTACAATCTAATAGACAAGTGAACGGTCGGTCCGATACGGGCAGTCAAATTGGGGCAGTCTGTATTCACCGAACGGTAAGGGTTAGGTGCCGAACGCAGCATTGAAGAGGTGGGCTTTAAGCAAAGACTTGACGACGGGCAGGGAGGGGGCTTGGCGTAAGGGTTCAGGAAGGTTGTTCCAAGCATAGGGTGAGGCAAAGCAGAATGAGCGGAGCCTGGAGTTGGCGGTGGTGGAGAAGGGTACTGAGAGGAGGGATTTATCCTGTGAACGGAGGTTACGGGCGGGAACGTAAGGGGAGATGAGGGTAGAAAGATAGTGAGGGGCAGCAGACTGGGAGGCATATTTTCAAAGCACTTAGCCTTCCAAAGTTCCATAGGTTTCTATGGAACTTTGGAAGGCTAAGTGCTTTGAAAATGAGCCCCTGAGTGCATTTGTAGGTAAGAAGGAGAAGCTTGAATTGAATGCGGTATCTGATCGGAAGCCAGTGAAGTGACCTGAGGAGAGGGGTGATATGAGTATATCGGTTCTGGCGGAATATGAGACGTGCAGCAGAGTTCTGAACAGACTGAAGGGGGGATAGATGGCTACTATGACCAGACAGCACTAGGGACGGATTCTTTTAATCTCATGTTATTCTTTCTATTAGTAAGCAAGCATGTTATCTATGAGATATCCAACCTACTTCTAATGCTCCTTCAAAAATCATCATCACCACAAAGGTCCCAAAGCAAATCCAGTCAGACCTTTCCCGTATTATTTATGTTCATTTTGGTTTATGTGCTGTAAGAAAATTACAGCTACACAACCATTTATGAACCTTCTATAGATCTGGACTTATCTAACAATATCAATATGTCTTTCACTAACCCAGAACAATAATCCAGCTGTTGACCAATGTACCATATATAACTGAGCTAAATGTTTGCCTTTCATGTAGATACATAAAAACAAAAGAACTGTATAAACCAGGGGCGTATCTGCGTGGGGCCACAGGGGCCTGGGCCCCCGCAGATTTCGCCGTGGCCCCCCTACCGCCGTCAACCCTCCCCTCCGTCGTTTACTTTTGCTGGCGGGGGACTCCAACCCCCGCCAGTCGACCCGAGATCTTCTTTTCTATCTTCGTCCTCCGCGTGGCCGACGTGTTGCTGCTGTTGTGCAAAGCTGAAATCCAGTTTCGGAGTCTGACGTCGCAGCACGTTACGACGTCAGTCAGACTCCAAAACTGGATTTCAGCTTTGCACAACAGCAGCAACACGTCGGCCACGCGGAGGACGAAGATAGAAGAAAGTTAAAGAAGATCTTGGGTCGACTGGCGGGGGTTGGAGTCCCCCGCCAGCTGAAGAAATATTTTTAAAGGTAGGACTCAGAGGAGGAAGCGGATATCGGCTGGCGGGGGTTGGGGCCCCCCGCCAGCAAAAGTAAGCGACGGCGGGGAGGGAGGGTTGGCAGCGGGAAGGGATGGGGGTGTCCGGCAATGGCGGGGAGGGGGGCTAAAATGTGCCCCCTCCCACTGGCTCTGGCCCCCCCTACCGCCGGAGTCCAGATACGCCCCTGGTATAAACACAGACTATATAGATCAATTAAACTTGATGTTCTCTTGTATAAAACTGTATTCAAATCCTTAAAAAGGATAACTGATACCTGCATCTACCCATGTTACTGAATTATCAGGTTAAACTAAATGTATTTTACAGTACCAAAATCAGTGTCTATGTGCAGACATGAAACCGCAGGAGGAAAATCTTTGTCCAATGTTGCTGCAAGAAAGAGCAAGTGTGCCATCTAGTGGTACATATGTATAACTCAAACTACAGGTCCTGCAAATCACCAGCAGTAAAAGAACTGCAAAGATACACGAAAGCAGTGGCGTACCAAGGGGGCGGTCCGCCCCGGGTGCACGCCGCTGGAGAGGGGGGGTGCCGCGCGCCTGTCGGCTCTTCGTTTTCATGCTCCCTCTGCCCCGGAACAGGTTACTTCCTGTTCCAGGGCAGAGGGAGCATGAAAACGAAGAGCCGGCAGGCGCGCGGCACCCCCCCTCCCCCCCCTCAGTGGCGTGCACCCGGGGGGGGGGGGGGTTCTTTTGCCGGGGGGGGGGCGCTGCACCCGGGGGGGCGGGGCGCATCGGTGATCCGCCCCAGGTGTCAGCCCCCCTAGGAATGCCACTGCACTAAACTCTTCTATAGATCTGCTCTGTGTATCTCCTGCTGCACAATATAGACAACTGAACTTCACAGAAGAGGGTATGCATGCTTCATCCTTTTCCTATAACAAGCATCAAATGCAAAATTGATTACTAGTTCGGTGTGGTGGTGCTAGCAGAAGACTATCCACAACAAGCTTGGCATAAAAAATAAAAGTTCTTTATTTGTAATCAAATTAAAATTAGAAATACCATTCTGCCAGTAATTATATACATGAGCACCACCACATCATCATAAGCAGCGGTTCCTAACTTAGCTTTAGGTTGTGGCACACCTATACTGTGTTCATTTTGAAACCATTCCCCACCCTGCACCATCACCTTCCTTTCCCCCATTCCCTGGCATCACTACCTTACCTTCTCTCCCTTACCCTGGCATCAGCACCTTTTCCTCCCTCCTTCCCTTCCCAACCCCCAGTATCAGCACTTTCTAATCCAATCTAATCTTGTTATTTAATGACCACTTCCTCCCAATAAGGTCCAAAGCGGTTCACATTTAAAAGCAAAATAAAAATGCATCAATGGTTGAAAAGTACAGACTATAACACAGCTATAATATTAGCAGCTACTATCACACAAATACTTCTTTGAAATAAGTGTGCTTTTAAACTCTCACAGAAATGTAAGTAAAATGGGTTTTGTTTTATAACAAGAGGAGGATTATTCCAGAATACCGAATGGTATAGAAAAGATGTTTCTAAAGCTCCCTCTTTAGCCATCTAGACAGTCTCCAGCTGGGAAAGGGAACTGAGCAAGAACACTCTTTCCCAGGCAGCTTCCTTCTGAAGTCAGAATCTCATGGGTCCTGACAGCCTCATAAGACCCAGTGATCCCATGTGGTTCCAACATCAGAAAAAAAGCTCACAGAGAAAGCAACAGCAGCTAAGGAGACTGCTCGCTGACTGCCCCTACCATTAGGAGTCCATGGAGCTGAGAGCTGGGGAAGGGAAAGAGAGGGTATGGCTGGCACTGGCAGCAGTAACGCTCAGTGCAGTCTTTCCTGTACCAGCAGCCAAATTTTCACAGCACCCCTGAGGTTTCCCCACTGCTCACTGATTGGTAAACTCTGTTCTAGATATCAATACATGAGGGAGTATAACATAAAAAAAGCTGAACCTTAATGAATGGATCCTGGCAGTTTATTTCTATTCGCTGTCGTTTCAGAGAAGGCCCCAAATCATCCTCTGTAACTTCATGATTCTCCAATACAACTGTAAGGGAAAAGAAAACATGAAAATCCCTTGGACTTTTAATGGAACCCTAACAAGAAATTTCAAGGTCACTAAGTTTTTAGATGGCAAAGTAACCAAGCAGCTTATAGTAAGACACAAAAGTGATTGTGAGCTTCTGGTGTTCTCAGTCACAGCCATTTTATATTTGACTCTCAGTCCCTATTAATAGATGATGTAATAAATTGTTATTAAAAAACAAAAATTCGGTCTATCTTACTTGTTTGTGGTTACAAGTTGGAATGGATTGGGTTTTTACTATGGTAAAAAAAAGGATGATTATTATCTCTGCGATTTATAGCTTATTAATCAATGTTCTCTTCTGGTGAAATTATTGTTACCTGTTAATTTCCTTTCCTTGAGTCCTTTTAGACCAATCCAGACCAATAGACTGTTTGCCCCTTCCAGCAGATGGAAGGCAGAGAAATTTCAATTATTCCAATGACATCACTAACTAACTAACTAACTAACATTTCTAAAGCGCTACTAGGGTTACGCAGCGCTGTACAATTTAAACATAGAAGGACAGTCCCTGCTCAAAGAGCTTACAATCTAAAAGACAAGAGAACAATCTAAAGACAAGTGAACAATCTAGAGGACGAGTGAACAGTTAATCTGATAGGGTGGATAGATTGGGGCATTCTATATTTCTCGAGCGGTTAGGCGCCGAAGGCAGCATTGAAGAGGTGAGTTTTAAGCAGAGATTTGAAGATGGGTAGGGAGGGGGCATGGCGTATGGGTAAAGGAATATTGTTCCAGGCATAGGGTGAGGCAAGGCAGAATGAGCGGAGCCTGGAGTTGGCAGTGGTGGAGAAGGGTACTGAGAGAAGGGCTTTGTCCTGTGAGCGGAGGTTGCGGGCGGGAACATAGGGGGAGATGAGGGTGGAAAGGTAGTGAGGAGCCGCAGACTGGGTGCATTTGTAGGTAAGGAGGAGGAGCTTGAATTGTATGCGATATCTGATCGGAAGCCAATGAAGTGATTTGAGGAGAGGGGTGATATGAGTATATCGGTTTTGGCGGAATATAAGACGTGCAGCAGCGTTCTGAACTGATTGAAGGGGGGATAGATGGCTGAGTGGGAGGCCGGTGAAGAGTAAGTTGCAGTAATCAAGGCGAGAAGTAATGAGAGCATGGACGAGAGTTCTGGTGGTGTGCTCAGAGATATAAGGAGTGGTAGAGCCTGGAACACTTCGGTATGCCAATGCCAAAGCCAAATTTAAATAGTCAAAACAGAATGCAATACATATTTTTTCCTATTCAAGGCATTTTGACCATGTTTCACTGCTATTTATTCAATATCACTGGTTACCAGTCACACATTAAATTACAGTTTAAAATTATGACTAACTCACAAAGGTATGCATTCTGGAATTCATTTTTGTTTGGCTCCATGAATTCTTTATGCATCACCTAGATTGCTAAGATTTCCTAATATATGTGATGCAAAATATGAAACAAGACATTGCACTTTTTATTATGTAGTGCCTTCTTTATGGAATGCCCTTCCAAACAGTATTTGCTTAGAACTTTCATATCCAAACTTTCAGTCCAGTTTGAAAATTCACTTATTTTTGAAAGCTTTTGGGGACCATTTTACTGATGGTGACGAATTGTCAAGCATACACTCTACAGGTAATTTTTAGTTTTAATATGGTGTTGCTTGGGGTTGGGTAAGTTTTTCTTTTTTTTTTTTTGGGGGGGGGGGGGAGGTGATAGTATTATTATATTCTATTCTTACAGTATGATTGTGGATTACTTTCCTATTGTACCTAGCGATCTATTTCAATTTTCCATATTTTATTGTGATTTTATATTGTTCACTGCCTTAACATAGTAACATAGTAGATAACAGCAGATAAAGACCTGTATGGTCCATCCAGTCTGCCCAACAAGATAGCGAAGATACATACCTGTAGCGGGTATTCTCCGAGGACAGCAGGCTGATTGTTCGTCCACGGCGGCCCAGGAACAGAAATCTTCCATAGCAACAAAAGAGTTTGCTAGAGCCCTCCAGCGCGCGGGGCGCGCACACCACACATGCGCAGCCATCTTCCCACCCGTCGCATGAGAACCCCACTCAGTTAGATAAGACAGCAATAATAAGAAGGAGAAGGACAACTCCAAGAGGGGAGGTGGGCAGATTTGTGAGAACAATCAGCCTGCTGTCCTCAGAGAATACCTGCTACAGGTATGTATCTTCGTTTTCTCCGGGGCCAAGCAGGCTGCTTGTTCTCACGACTGGGGTATCCCTAGCACCCAGGCTCACTCAAAACAACAAAGAAGGTCAACTGGGCCTCGCAACGGCGAGGACATAAAAAGGAATGACTTACGAAGTAGAACATCTAACTGAGAGTGCAGCCTGGAACAGAATAAAAATGGGCCTAGGGGGGTGGAGTTGGATTCTAAACCCCGAACAGATTCTGCAGCACCGACTGTCGCATCGGGTATCCTGCTGAAGGCAGTAGTGAGATGTGAATGTGTGGATTGATGACCACGTCGCAGCCTTGCAAATCTCTTGTATAGTGACTGACTTCAAGTGGGCCACCGACGCTGCCATGGCTCTAACACTATGAGCTGTGACATGACCTTCAAGAGTCAGCCCAGCTTGGGCATAAGTAAAGGAATTGCAATCTGCTAGCCAATATGAAATGGTGTGTTTCCCGACTGTGACTCCCCCCTCTGTTGGGATCGAAAGAAACAAACATTTGGGCAGACTGTCTGAAGGGGCTTGTCTGCTCCACGTAAAAGGCCAATGCTCTCTTGCAGTCCAAGGTGTGCAACTGACATTCAGCAGGGCGGGGAAAAAATGTTGGCAAGACAACTGACTGGTTCAGATGGAATTCCGACACCACCTTCGGCAAGAACTTAGGGTGCGTGCGGAGGACTACTCTGTTGTGATGAAACTTGAGATAAGGAGCATGCACTACCAAGGCTTGAAGCTCACTGACTCTATGAGCTGAAGTAACAGCCACCAAGAAAATGACCTTCCAGGTCAAGTACTTCAGATGGCTGGAATTCAGTGGCTCAAAAGGAGGCTTCATCAGCTGGGTGAGAATGACGTTGAGATCCCATGACACTGGTGGAGGTTTGACAGGTGGCTTTGACAAAAGCAAACCTCTCATAAAGCGAACTAAAGGCTGTCCAGAGACAGGCTTACCGTCTACCGGTTGATGATAAGCACTAATCGCACTAAGATAAACTAATCGCACTAAGATAAACAAGTGTAGAAGGTATTCAAGCAGGGTCTGTGTAGGACAAGAGCAAGGATCTAAAGCCTTGATACCACACCAGACAGCAAACCTCCTCCATTTGAAAAAGTAGCACCTCTTCGTGGACTCTTTCCTGGAAGGAAGCAAAACCCAGGAGACACCCTCAGAGAGACCCAAGGAAGTGAATTCTAAGCTCTCAACATCCAGGCTGTGAGAGCCAGAGACCGAAGGTTGGGATGTAGAAGCGCCCCGTACTATTATTGCATGCAGAATTTAAGGCAAATTAAAAAAGGGGGGGAAGAGACTTACCCAGAACATAGTGATTATCCGTATAGTCAGAAAAACGCTGTCGGTACAAAAACCGCCATTAAGGAGAGCATGCGCATCGAGGTACTTACAAAAGTACCGCCATATTGGGAAAAGACCAAGGGTCCATCAAGCCCAGCATCCTGTCTCCGACAGCGGCCAATCCAGGCTTCAAGAACCCGGCAACTCCCCCCCCCCCCCCCCAAAAAAATGGACTTTACCCTCAGGAATCTGTCCAAACCCCCTTTAAATTCCGTAAGACCAGCTGCTGTCACTACATTCTCCGGCAACGAGTTCCAGAGCCCAACTACACGCTGAGTAAAGAAAAACTTTCTCCTGTTTTTTTTTAAATCTACCATATTCTAGCTTCATCTTGTGTCCCCTGGTTTTGTTGTTGTTTGAAAGTGTAAACAAATGCTTCACATCTGTCCGCTCTAATCCGCTCATTATCTTGTAGACTTCTATCATATCACCCCTCAGCCGCCTTTTCTCCAAGCTGAAGAGCCCTAACCTTCTCAGCCTTTCCTCATAGGGAAGTCGTTCCATTCCCTTTATCATTTTTGTCGCCCATCTCTGCACCTTTTCTAATTCCTTTATATCTTTTTTGAGATGCGGCGACCAGAATTGGACACAATACTCGAGGTGCGGTCGCACCATGGAGCGATACAACAGCATTATAACATCCTCGTGTTTGTTTCCCATCCCTTTCCTAATAATACTCAACATTCTGTGCGCTTTCTTAGCCGCCGCAGCACACTGAGCAGAAGTTTTTAACGTCTTATCCACGATGACTTCCAGATCCCTTTCTAGGTCCGTAACTCCTAACGCGGAACCTTGCATGACATAGCTGTAATTCGGGTTCCTCTTACCCACCTGCATCACTTTGCACTTGTCAACACTGAACTTCATCTGCCACTTGCATGCCCAATCCCCCAGTCTCGCGAGGTCCTCCTGTAATCTTTCACACTCCTCCTGCGACTTGACGACCCTGAATAATTTTGTGTCATCTGTGAATTTAATTACCTCACTAGTTACTCCCATCTCTAGGTCATTTATAAATATGTTAAAAAGCAGCGGTCCCAACACAGACCCCTGCGGGACCCCACTAACTACACTTCTCCACTGAGAATACTGACCATTCAACCCTACTCTTTGCGAGTGTGCAACATCATGTATTCCATAGGTCTTTGCAGCTACATAGAGAGCTTGTAAAGGACTTCAAATCCCCATTATGAACTTAGAGCAAAACACATCTTTTGTGTTGTTAACTTGTAGCTGATTAAATATTTTTCTATGTAATTTTTATCCAATAGAAATACAATGAATCTGCCCAGAGTGCTTACATAATGTATATTTAGTAATGTGTAAGGAAGATTTTAACCAAATATAAGTCATTCGAAAATAATTTTCACAGAGTGCCAATTTGGCCAATTGCTGTAAAAAATCAGGCGGAATATCATGAGGTCTTTGTCTGGACTCTAACACCTTCCAAATGACTGAGAGAGCTTCATCTTGAGGTTTTATGGTGTATAAAGACCTTACATCCAAGGCTGCCATCAAAATCCGCTGTTCAAATGGACAATGTATCTCCGTAAGAATTCTCAAAAAATGAGAGGTGTCTTTAATGTAGAAAAAACTCTCATAAAAACTGGGAAATAGTGAAAACGCATCTTGTGTTTGCCCAACAGTGACTAAGGGTGGCTTTTTAAGAATATCAAAGAACTTTTGTGTCCCACTCAGCTACCTTCTGTGAATGGCTTTCAGTCATTGAATAATGTGCCCGCTGGTCATTTAAAATGCAGGAACCCCAGCTGTAAAACACATGTGGTTACTGAAGAGACCATTAGCTTCACAAATCCTATCACTGTTGATAATAAAGTATTTCAGCTAAAGCATTCTACTACATGTCTTACTGACCATATAATACACATTTTGCGCTGTACCTGCAATAAGATTTATGTGAGGAAAACTAGATCATCCCTCCATGTATAAATGCATGCATGGGCGGAAGCATTTCAGCTGAAACTCAATGCAGAAAAAACCCAATGCCTAATACTCACCTCGCAACATAACACGAACAAATTCACCACCATTAACACACCAAAGCTGAATCTTCCAATTTCGGACACCCTAAAAATTCTTGGAGTTACCACTGATCGACACCTAACACTTGAGAGTCACACGAAAAACAAAACCAAGAAGATGTTCCACTCAATGTAGAAATTAAAAAGAGTAAGACCTTTCTTCCCAAGGACCGTCTTCCCCAACCTGGTACAATAAATGGTACTCAGTCATCTAGACTACTGCAACGCACTCTAAGCTGGCTGCAAAGAGCAAATAATCAAGAAACTTCAGACAGCCCAGAACACTGCAGCTAGACTCATATTCAGTAAAACAAAATATGAAAGTGCTAAACCCCTACGAGAAAAGCTACACTGGCTCCCACTTAAAGAACGCATCACGTTCAAAATATGCACCCTAGTTCACAAAATCATTCACGGAGATGCCCCAGCCTACATATCAGACCTGATACCCTTGCCACCCAGGAATGCTAAAAAATCATCCCGCACATTCCTTAATCTTCACTTCCCCAACTGTAAAGGTCTAAAATACAAACTAACGCATGTGTCAACCTTTTCTTACTTGAGCACACAATTCTGGAACGCGCTGCTGCGCAACTTAAAAACAATCTATGAACATATATATATATATACTGATGATGTAACGATCTTCATCCCATTCAAACAAGATCTAAGGGAAATCTCCAACGAAATCAAGCATAGCCTACACATCATGAACTCCTGGGCAGACGCATTTCAGCTGAAACTTAACGCAGAAAAAACCCAATGCCTTGTTCTCACTTCGCAATACAATAAAAATAAATTCACCACCATCAACACACCTAATCTAAACCTACCAAGGTAAGGTATACACATATGTTTGTCTTGTTGGGCAGACTGGATGGACTGTGCACGTCTTTTTCTGCCATCATCTACTATGCTACCAGTTTCGGACACCCTAAAAATTCTTGGAGTCACCATTGATCGACACCTAACACTTGAGAATCATACTACAAACATAACCAAGAAGATGTTCCACTCAATGTGGAAACTAAAAAGAATTAAACCATTTTTCCCAAGGTCTGTCTTCCGCAATCTGGTACAATCACTAGTACTCAGTCATCTGGACTACTGTAATTCACTATACGCTAGTTGCAAAGAGCAAATACTTAAAAAAACTCCAGACAGCCCAGAACACAGCAGCCAGATTAATATTCGGCAAATCAAAATATGAATGCGCGACACCACTACGAGAAAAACTACACTGGCTCCCACTTAAAGAACACATCACGTTCAAACTTTGCACCCTAGTCCACAAGATCATCCATGGAGACGCCCCAGCCTACATGTCAGACCTAATAGAACTACCTCACAGGAACGCAATAAAATCTTCTTGCACATTCCTCAATCTTCATCCTCCCAATTGTAAAGGTCTGAAATACAAATTGTTGCGTCTACCTTTTCCTATATGGGCACGCAGCTATGGAACGCACTACCACGCAACCTGAAAACGGTCCATGAACTGGCCAATTTCCGCAAACTACTGAAAACTTGTCTCTTCGAAAAAATATATCACAAAGAACAACATGTGTAACTACACAATCTTTAATATAGATAGGAATGTCTTATAACGTCTTTGCTGTAATACAACCATGTACTTCACCACCATGTAACCCAAACCCTCTATAAACCAAATGTATATTTATCTATTTTCAATATCCACGATGAATTGTAAGCCACATTGAGCCTGCAAAGAGGTGGGATAATGTGGGATACAAATGCAATAAATAAATAAATAAAAATAAATAAATAAATAACTTCCGCAAACTACTGAAGACCCATCTCTTTAACAAGGCATATCACAAAGATCAACAGATGTGAACTCCTATACATACATCCAGAATTGTCTTACAATATTTGCTTGTTATACTACTATCATGTTTTATCATTATCATGTTACCCAAGATCCTTCTGTAATATTAAATGTATATTTTCTTATATATTTCCACCATTCATGATGTATTGTAAGCCACATTGAGCATGCAAAGAGGTGGGAAAATATGGGATACAAATGCAATAAATAAATAAATAAATGTACGTATTAATGAACACAGGACCTGCACCACAAGAAAAAAAAGCTTGGTGCTCCTTTAGTGCAACATTGCTTAGCCTTTCCTCACAGTTTTGATGATTTTGTGTGTTTTGCCGTAGATAGAGTGGCTCCCTTGGTACGAAGGGGCAACACTGACAACCTTTTGCTTCAAAAAGAACTTTATTAGATGTTTCATCTTAAATCCCTGGAACCATATTGGTTGAAATACCAACATGAATTGTGGTTGTTATATGTGATTTTTATTTTTTTCTATTGTCATAATGTAATTTCCTGTTCCCCTCCTAGCATTTGCTGCTGGGCTTTTAAAATGACAATGCCATATTAGCAGTACTTGGTGGCACGAGTGAGACGAGTCCTGTTGCACTGTATGCATGGCGTTCTCGATTTTTGTCTGTCATTTCATAAGTACATAAGTAATGCCATACTGGGAAAAGACCAAAGGCCCATCAAGCCCAGCATCCTGTCCCCGACAGTGGCCAATCCAGGTCAAGGGCACCTGGCAGCTTCCCAAATGTACAAACATTCTATATATGTTATTCCCGAAATTGTGTCTTTGTCCAAGTCCATTTAATAGCGGTCTATGGACTTGTCCTTTAGGAAACCATCCAAACCCTTTTTAAACTCTACCAAGCTAACCGCCTTCACCACATTCTCCGGCAACGAATTCCAGAGTTTAATTATGCGTTGGGTGAAGAAATTTTTCTTATATTTGTTTTAAATGTACTACACTGTAGTTTCATCGCATGCCCCCTAGTCCTACTATTTTTGGAAAGCGTGAACAGACGCTTCACATCCACCTGTTCCACTCCACTCATTATTTTATATACCTCTATCATGTCTCCCCTCAGCCATCTCTTCTCCAAGCTGAAAAGCCCTAGCCTCCTTAGTCTTTCCTTATAGGGAAATCGTTCCATTCCCCGCTATCATTTTCGTCGCCCTTCGCTGCACCTTTTCCAATTCCACTATATCTTTCTTGAGATGCGGCAACCAGAATTGGACACAATACTCAAGGTGCGGTCGGACCATGGAACAATACAATGGCATTATAACATCCTCACACCTGTTTTCTATACCTTTCCTAATAATACCCAACAGTCTATTCGCTTTCCTAGCCGCAGCAGCACACTGAGCAGAAGGTTTCAGTGTATTATCAACGACAACACCCAGATCCCTTTCTTGGTCCGTAACTCCTAACGTGGAACCTTGCATGACGTAGCTATAATTCGGGTTCTTTTTTCCCCCCCACATGCATCACCTTACACTTGCTCACTTTAAACATCATCTGCCATTTAGCCACCCATTAGTCTGGATTGGTCTAGCTGGATAAAGAAGATTAAGGTTATTGTACTTATTGATATAAACTGCCATGGGGGGGGGCGTGTCAAGATGGCAATGTGGTGAAAGCAAGAAGCATCTCTTGGCTCAGCGTTTTTCCTTTTTCTTAAGAATTCTCTTTTCTTTTGAACTCTAAAATGCCTCATACTAAAAGGAAAGGCTTGGTGAGGTCTATCCCCCCACCTACCTTAACCTCGTCGCCGAATCAACAGAGTTTAGATCGCTTCCTAGCTTCCTAACGAAGGCTTCTCGAAGTGAACAGGGGGCGGGAAATCCCTTAGCAGAGCCCTCCGGAGAAGCGGAGCTCCTGCTGGGAGTTGAGGCGTCCCTCTCACTGCCCTCAATCTCTAATACTCCTCCGTGCTCAGCACTGGCTGCACTGCAGGCGAGGAATCCACAAACCTCCGAAGTGGTGGGGAAAGATTCCCCTGGTGGGGGGCCTACACTGTCGGCTCAGTGCTTGGAGTCAGAGGTACTAAAGACACCTGAGACTTCTGTAAGTAACACCGAGGTTAATCTGGAAAAGATTTGGCTTAAACTTAACAAAATGGTCTCTACATTACAAAAATCTTCTGCTGAGGTAAATGCTTTATCCCTCAAGTTTGATGAACTGGTTAACAATGTGGAAGTTTTGAAAAAGGACTTAATTATAAGAGAAACTCAAATGGGAAAAGAATTGGAACATTTGAAAAGTTTTAAAGTAGCAGTGGCTAAAGATAAGATTGTGCTGAACAGAAGGATTGAACAAATAGAAAATTATAATAGAAGGCTGAATTTACAAATATTGAATTTTCCTAAAATTTCTGGAATGTTACCTATTGATTTATTTAAGAAATTCCTGATAGTAACATAGTAACATAGTAGATGACGGCAGAAAAAACCTGCACGGTCCATCCAGTCTGCCCAACAAGACAACTCATGTGTGCTACTTGTGTGTATACCCTACTTTGATTTGTACCTGTGCTCTTCAGGGCACAGACCGTATAAGTCTGCCCAGCACTATCCCCGCCTCCCAACCACCAGCCCCACCTCCCAACCACCGGCTCTGGCACAGACCGTATAAGTCTGCCCAGCACTATCCCCGCCTCCCACCACCGACTCTGGCACAGACCGTATAAGTCTGCCCAGCGCTATCCCTGCCTCCCAACCTCCAGTCCCGCCTCCCACCACTGGCTCTGGCACAGACCGTATAAGTCTGCCCCGCACTATCCCCGCCTCCCAACCACCAGCCCCACCTCCCAACCACCAGCTCTGGCACAGACCATATAAGTCTGCCCAGCACTATCCCCGCCTCCCACCACCGACTCTGGCACAGACCGTATAAGTCTGCCCAGCGCTATCCCCGCCTCCCAACCTCCAGTCCCGCCTCCCACCACTGGCTCTGGCACAGACCGTATAAGTCTGCCCCGCGCTATCCCCGCCTCCCAACCTCCAGCCCCGCCTCCCACTACCGGCTCTGCTATCCAATAGAAAATTTAAAAATGCCTAAAGAAACTATTCCTCCTATAACAAAGTTATACTATATACCGCAAAAATCAGCTATGAAAGAGGGACAATATGAATGTGTAAATGAACAGCCTAATATTGATGTTGACAATCTCTCTGCTTTTTCGGAGCAATCAACTGAAACAACAACGATCAGAGCCACTTTGCTAATTACATTTGTGTTTGAACAGGACTTAAATGCAATCTTGAGACTTTACTTTAAATTGCCAAAGACCCCTTTTTATGGGGAGAAAATCTGGATTTATCCCGATGTTACTCGACAAAGACAGAAGGAAAGATTTTTTGAAAATGAAACAAGAAGTTCTGAAACTGGGAGGGACATTTTTCCTAGCATATCCCTGTAAATGCTTGGTCCGTTTTGCTGAAACTAAATATTCCTTTTTTGTTCCAGAACAGTTGAAATCTTTTCTAGATACTAAACAACTGAGATAATATAAGAATCATGTGATGCCACCACGTGTAGCTTTATTATATGTTAAATTAATCCACAAATAACTCTTCTCAAGTTTTGACTATGTCCCCGAATAGTGGTCTAAGGAAACGTTGAATATATATATAACTAGTAAAAGAGGCCCGTTTCTGGAGCAAATGAAACGGGCGCTAGCAAGGTTTTCCTCCCCAACCCCCCCCCCCCCCCCCACTTCTCCCTCCCTCCCTCACTCCCTACCTGCCGACCCCTTCGTCGTTCTGACGCCATTGCACTGCACCTCCTGAACGCACCGTATGCCATTGCTCCGCCCTCGACGCTATCACGTTTGACGCGAGGGCGGGACCCCGAGACTTGGCGATTTCGGTAGCTTCACCACCACGAACCCTTCGAACCCGTCTTGAGGGAAGTGACGTCAGTGTCTTCAGAACGTTGAGGGTGAGTTTTATTATATAAGATGATATGTTATGAATAACAATGTATGATATTTCCTTTTCGGCTTATATTTAACGTTGTATTTCTGTACAAGTAGAATGCTTGTTTAAATACTGAAACTAATAAATAGATTTAAACATAAACTGCCATGGGAGTATTCTGGAAGAGGAACTGATACATCTGAAATAAAACAAATAGGAAAATTCTTGTAGTCAAGATGCAGCGTTCAGACGCATGATTCTGATTGGGTTACAAACAGCAAGTAGTAGTTTCTTCCAAACAGCATGAATAACAATTTTCATGAGGAAATGTGAAAGTTTATCTGCTTCTCAACAAAGCTCTCAAACTGTTTGCCAAAAGGTGTCCCACACCCACTATGCATTAAAATACCATTTTAAACACTGTGATGCATAAATAATGAGCCACTTCACTGATCCTGGCTCTTCTCCCAAGCCTTTAATACATAGGGTAACTGACTATACACTCATTCTGCACCTCAACTAGCTTGCTACACACGCTAACTTACATCAGTTTCTTATCTCTTAACTATACAAAAAAACGTGCCTTGAGTTTAGCTAGCCATCAAATTATCCCAACTGACTCTGTACCACACATCTTGTTCCCATCCTATAGCTGCTCTTGGTCCCTCAGCTATATGGTAAGCCGTATTGTAGAAAACCTTTAGCATCATATCTATCTTAGTTTAATGTTCTAATGCTTATTAGGTGTATCATTAATATTATGCTAACATCTCTGGTATTTGAATTCCAGTGCTGTTAAATGTGTATATTTTTGATACTGTTTCACAGTAGTTCTATTATTAAGTTTCAATCTACTTTATTCAAGTTTACCTCATTTATTGTATTTAGTTTATTCTTGGTTATTTTACTATTGTTATTCTGTTAACAAAATTGTAAGTTTTATGTTAAACTGTACCTGCTGTGCATCGCCTTGTGTGAATCTCTTCAAAAAGGTGGTTAATAAATACCAATAAATAAATAAATAGAATCTCTCCCAGTGCATTACTAAGACCATATATTTAAGGCTTCTGTTATTATAGGTGTCTGAGGTGTTTATGGTTCTCAGTCTCCATCTGCTGGTTGGAGTGCACAACCCATCTATGCCAGTCTGGAGGGATGCTATGGGATTTGTTATAAAACAAGTTGTAATTACTCAATCCTCATTTATCTTGTTATTACCACTTAATGTATACTATCCTGCATCACTTTGTGTACAGTTAATCACAATAAGTTGTTAGCCACATTGAACCTGATCTGTTGGGATGCGAGATATAAATTAAATAAGAAAAACAAGTTCACTATAGGAGGATTTCAATTATGGACCACAGCAAGCAACTGAAATGTGTGCTCCAATGCCATCCATATAGTTAGCAACGCAAAGGGATTACAGCTAAAGAGTACAGTACAGTTACTCTAAGTTTTCCAAACAGTTGCTTATGATACTTTTTGTTTTTTCAAACTAAATTTCAAGAGCGCTAATATCTCCCAATATACATTGGCACAACTATCAAATTATTTTTATCACAAGGCATTCTGCAGGTTACTGTTCCAATGTATTTAAAAAGTATTTCAAGACTGAAAAAAGTGTAGTCCTAGCTGGATTCCTACAATTCATAAAGGCTTTGGAAAGCTCAGTTTTCTTTTAGAAACATGTCGGCAGATAAAGGCCATATGACCCATCCAGTCTGCCCATCCTCTGTAACCCCTAATTCTTCCTGTTTTAAAAGTAACAGGTTCAAGTCCTGAGGCTTTAGTATGTCCATAAGCAAGGCCTTTCACCCTCCACTGCCTTAGAACAGCAGACAAAGTCCATTTGAATGGGAAAATTTGTAATTTACTTGTATTTTAGAAATCCAATCTCAAGGTAAGTTACAAGCAGGTATACATCTGAAATCCAAGTCGTCCTTCTCAATAGCAGCATTTGTGAATCTCACCAGTAAAGGGATAGACACAAGCATGCGACTGATGAGGGACAATTGATGTAAGTAACACGGTTCACTTAAAGGTAAAGTAGATGTCACTGGGGCTTTAAACCCAATAAATATTAGGTGTTTGTAACTTGTAAATTTGGATATTTATTTTCCAGCTAAATAGGAGGGGTTTTTGAGTGTGTACTGCAGTGCAGACTGAATCAAATACATATATATTTGTAGTTTATTTGCTAATCCGTTACTCTCAGCATACTACTTCATTATTTTTGAAATTCAAACTCTGTAATTTTAATCTAAACTGTCAAGGGACCTATTGGAAGAGAATAAGAAGTTAATTTTGAAAGCATATTTTGGTATGAAAATGGTCTCTTTCTTTGGACAAAAGATTATGGATTTTCCCAGATGTTGCAAAAACTACTTAATTAAGACGTAATACCTTCCTACAGTTAAGACCAAGAGTCTTGACTTTGGGGGTCTCTTTTTTTCCCTGAAGTTTCCTTGTAAGTGTCTGGTGACATTTGGGAATAGTTCTTATATATTTTTAGATTCAACTCATTTTTTTGTTAGAGAAGGAAAAGCTGAAATAATTTCCTTTTTTTTAATGGCAGGTAAATAGGATTTACATAATAATTTGTGTCTCACTGTGTATGCTTTTTGAACAGCATCTCGGACTAATGTGTGATGCTTGTTGCTCATTTGGCTCTTAGTACATAAGTACATAAGTAGTGCCATACTGGGAAAGACCAAAGGTCCATCTAGCCCAGCATCCTGTCACCGACAGTGGCCAATCCAGGTCAAGGGCACCTGGCACGCTCCCCAAACGTAAAAACATTCCAGACAAGTTATACCTAAAAATGAGGAATTTTTCCAGTCCATTTAATAGCGGTCTATGGACTTGTCCTTTAGGAATCTATCTAACCCCTTTTTAAACTCCGTCAAGCTAACCGCCCGTACCACGTTCTCCGGCAATGAATTCCAGAGTCTAATTACACGTTGGGTGAAGAAAAATTTTCTCCGATTCGTTTTAAATTTACCACACTGTAGCTTCAACTCATGCCCTCTAGTCCTAGTATTTTTGGATAGCGTGAACAGTCGCTTCACATCCACCCGATCCATTCCACTCATTATTTTATACACTTCTATCATATCTCCCCTCAGCCGTCTCTTCTCCAAGCTGAAAAGCCCTAGCCTTCTCAGCCTCTCTTCATAGGAAAGTCGTCCCATCCCCACTATCATTTTCGTCGCCCTTCGCTGTACCTTTTCCAATTCTACTATATCTTTTTTGAGATACGGAGACCAGTACTGAACACAATACTCCAGGTGCGGTCGCACCATGGAGCGATACAACGGCATTATAACATCCGCACACCTGGACTCCATACCCTTCTTAATAACACCCAACATTCTATTCGCTTTCCTAGCCGCAGCAGCACACTGAGCAGAAGGTTTCAGCGTATCATCGACGACGACACCCAGATCCCTTTCTTGATCCGTAACTCCTAACGCGGAACCTTGCAAGACGTAGCTATAATTCGGGTTCCTCTTACCCACATGCATCACTTTGCACTTGTCAACATTGAACTTCATCTGCCACTTGCACGCCCATTCTCCCAGTCTCGCAAGGTCCTCTTTGTAATGTGAATTAGTATGCATTGTGGTTTTTTTTTTTAATATGGATTTGTATTGTTTCAATGCATATTTCTGGATACATTTAGATAAATGTACATTTAAAATTTCAATGTAAAAAAAAATTGGTAATAGTTGATATAATACGAAAACAAATAGTCTGTTTTACAGATAATATATTTTCAAACTATCTGAAAACCGAATAAAAACTGCCAGACTTTGGCATTGTCCTCACCTGGGTGATCAGGGTTCAGGTCTTCTACTGCAATCTGAACCACTTCTGCTAAATCCTGTTCTGACATCATTTGGAGTCATGTAGTAATAACAATGGAAAAGGCAGGTATGGCAACTTGCAACTCACAGCTCTGTCAATGTTTGGTAATCTGTACAAAATGAAGAGAGAACAGTGAATTAGAGGGTCTGCTGGGCACAGTGATAACTTACAAAATCCAAAAACAAGTGTGTATGTAGATATATATGAGTTAGCATTAAACAAACTTTTTGATGTTGATGTTACAGATAGACCTCTTTCCTTTTAAATTTATAGTGATAAGAATGCCTCCCTGCGTGTTGATACAGTACACTGCCACTTGATTGTCAGTCTGTATTAATACTACTTTTTTTCTCCAACACACAGAGCAAAAATATGGAGAGTATTTTAGAGAATCTTACAATTCTAGCTGGTTGATGAGTAGCAATGACCTGGACTGCATACATCATGAGACAACTCTGCATGTTTGCAGATGGAGTCAGTGGACAAAGTAGCTTAGTGGTTAGAGCAGCAGGCTGAAAATCAGAGAAGCCAAGGTTCAAATTCCACTGGTGCTCCATGTCATCTGGAGGAAATCACTTCACCTTCTGTTGCTTCAGGTACACAAATTAGGGGGATGTTTACTAAGCCACGTTAACAGTTAGCGTGAGTTTTACTGCATGTTAGACATTAGTGTGCACATGGGCTAACCTTTAACATGTGCTAAAACAGCTAGATGCTTAATACGTTGAGTGTGACAGGGGCCAAGCAGGGCCATGGCTAGCCCTCATGACTGCCAATAACGCAGCTATACTTAGCACCATCTCAAGAGGAAGCACTAAGTGCAGTCATGTCAGGTCCTGCACAACTCACACCCACACAAATTCCCCCTCACGATCCAATCCTCCCCAACAGAATCATCCCCAACCCCTCCCCCAAACAAAATTACATAGAAGCACCATCCCATTCTCACAACTTCTCCCCCAAGAGGCAGTCGGACTCCCCTCATGTCCACCCGGACCCCCCCCCCCCCCCCAACCTCCCCAGAATTTACCCAGAGGCTGACACTGGCAAGCTACTAGAACGGAGCAAAAGCGGTCCATTTCTTTTTCTGCTGTGTTGAGCTCTGGCAACAACATGACCAACATGACACTAGCAGTAGTCTCACGGTATTACCACTAGGGGACAGCCTAGTCATTGAAGGCTGACTCCTAGCAGTAGTACCATGAGACTACCACTAAAATCGTGGTGACCATACTTTTGCCAGAGCACGATGGGGCAGGAGCAGAAGAGGACTGCTCCTGCTCCATCCCACGAACAGCACACCAAGAATGGCTCCTGGGGATTCCGGGGGGGGGGGGAGGGGAGGGGGAGGGGATCTCGGTAGGACTCTGGGTGGGAGGGGGAGCCAATTGTCTCTCAGGGGAGGGGGTGCGAGAATGGTCAAGGCTTTTATAGAATTTCTTGTTTGGAAGAGGAACTTTCAGGGATCTATCAGATGAGAGTGGTCTTTCTGGGGAGGGGGATCTAATCAGATCGGGATGTGGGAATCTTGTTGGGAGGATCAGATCGGGAGTGGGATGACCTTGCGGGAGGAGGTGATTGGAAACGGGGGAATCTGGTATTGCTGCTGTCAGAGAAAAGCATGAGCTTTTAAAAAAAAAAAAAACATGAATACGATGTCTCAAGGGTTGGGATTAAGGGTGGGCAATTAGAAACTAAGGTCAGCAGTTTTGTTGAGAGATTTTTTGATTTCTCTTATGACTTATCTTCTTAGCCAACTGCAGGTTATTTATCTTTCTACTAATCTCAGACTCCTTCCTCCACTTTCTATCTCAGTTGATAACACCCTCATCCTCCCCCCGTCTCCACCACTGCCAACTCCAGGCTCCGCTCATTCTGCCTTGCCTCACCCTATGCCTGGAACAATCTTCCTCAACCCCTACGCCAAGCCCCCTCCCTACCCATCTTCAAATCTCTGCTTAAAACTCACCTCTTCAATGCTGCTTTCGGCACCTAACCTTTCGTGAAATATAGTATGCCCTATCAGACTGACTCTACACTTGTCTTTAGATTGTACACCTGTCTTTTAGATTGTAAGCTCCTTGAGCAGGGACTGTCCTTCCATGTTAAATTGTACAGCGCTGCGTAACCCTAATAGCGCTTTAGAAATGTTAAGTAGTAGTAGTAGTCTCATCTGCCCGCAACCTCAGAGTCATCTTTGACTCCTCCCTCTCCTTCTCTGCGCATATCCAGCAGATAGCCAAGACCTGTCGCTTCTTCCTCTTTAACATCAGCAAAATTTGCCCTTTCCTCTCTGAACACACCACCCGAACTCTAGTCCACGCTCTCATTACCTCTCGCATTGACTACTGCAACTTACTCCTCACCGGCCTCCCACTTAGCCATCTATCCCCCCTTCAATCTGTTCAGAACTCTGCCGCACGTCTTATATTCTGCCAGAACCGATATACTCATATCACCCCTCTCCTCAGGTCATTTCACTGGCTTCCAATCAGATACCGCATTCAATTCAAGCTTCTTCTTCTTACCTACAAATGCACTCAGTCTGCTGCCCCTCACTACCTTTCTACCCTCATCTCCCCTTACGTTCCCGCCCGAAACCTCCGTTCACAGGACAAATCCCTCCTCTCTGTACCCTTCTCCACCACCGCCAAACTCCAGGCTCCGCTCATTCTGCCTTGCCTCACCCTATGCTTGGAACAACCTTCCTGAGCCCATAAGCCAAGCCCCCTCCCTGCCCATCTTCAAGTCTCTGCTTAAAACCCACCTCTTCATTGCTGCGTTCGGCACCTAACTCTTACCGTCCAGTAAATCCAGACTGCCCCAATTTGACCGTTCACTTGTCTACTAGATTGTAAGCTCTTTGAGCAGGGACTGTCCCGCTATGTAAATTGTACAGCGCTGCGTAACCCTAGTAGCGCTTTAGAAATGTTAAGTAGTAGTAGTAGTAGGTAGGCCCTGTGGGCCAAAACACAATTCATGTCAAGTCTATTGAAGATTTAATAGAGAAGTTGGTAGCATCTTTGGTGTGAGAATTTTTGTTTTGTCACCTACAGTGTTTTGTTTGTTTTTTTAACCTTGATTTACCAGTTTATCACCCCATGCCCTGGTAATTAGAGCAAATATTACAATTGTATAAGCCACAGCAAAATTTAAGGTCTGAATTCAGTAAACGTGTGTTTGTACTAGGTCTGAATAAGATTCATTATGTTGAAAGATCTGCATGTGCATTTTCCATAGCAGGAACAGAATATGTATGTATGTATGTTTTTGTAAATTTTTTTTCTGTTTAAAAAAGTGCTGAAAACAAGTTTGTTTTTGCAGGCACTCTTTTAAAAAGAGTAATCTTTTTTTTTTTCAAATTATGTAATCTGAGCAGACTTTACTGTTAGGTCTTTATTTTTATGTACTATTTTTAATTATGCATGTTTGAATTATAAGCTGTTTAAGTTTTTTTTTTAGGCAGGTTAAAAGATTTAAAAATAAATAAACAAATCAACCAAGATACGCTAACCGCTGTAACTACATCCTCTGGCAACAGGTTCCAGAACTTAACAATTCCTTGAGTGAAAAAATATTCCCTTTTTTGAACCTTTTCTAATTCTACTATACCTTTTTTTGAGATATGGTGTCCAGAATTGGATGGGTGCTCCATGCATCAGATGGAGGAAACAGAGAGGGCACTGGGACATCTAGAATCTAAGAATAAAATTTTGCATTTTGTAAAGTCTTTGTGCATTGTGTATCAATGAGGCATGCTGGAGCCGAGAATTAACAATTTTTGGATATACCCCACCTCCTGGAGGGGAGCAAACAGGCAGAGAGGTAACAAGAAGAGCTACCAAAATGATAAAGGAGATAGAACGTCTCTCAGATGAGGAAATGCTAAAGAGTTTAGGGCTTTTCAGCTTGGAAAAGAGATGGTTGAGGAGAGATATGATTAAGATATACAAAATCCTGAGTGGTGTAGAACGAGTAGAAGTGAATCAATTTTTTTAATTTTTCAAAAAGTACAAAGACCAGAGGACACTCAATGAAGCTACATTGAAATATTTTTAAAACAAATAGGAGGAAATATTTTTTCACTCAACAAGTAGTTAAGCTCTGGAACTCACTACCAGAGGATGTGGTAACAGCGGTTAGCGTATCTGGGTTTTAAATATTTCCTGGAGGAGAAGTCCATAGTCTGCTATTGAGATACACAGGGGGAAGCCACTGCTTACCATGGAGTTGGTAGCATGGAATGTTCCTATTATTTAGGTTTATGCCAGGTACTTGTGTCCTGGATTGGCCACTGTTGGAAACAGGATATGAGGCTAGATGGACTATTGGTCTGACCCAGTATGGCTATTCTTATGTTCTTAAGTCACCATATGTTGGTGAGGTTACATGGCAGGCCAACCACCTTTGAAGTTAGATGACTCTTGAAGCAGTGCAGTGAAGTTAAGCAGCTCAAGCCTCAATAAACAAGCTGCCACCCCACTGCCAGTTCCGCAAATCAAGTGAGAGATGAGGCTTGCAGGAAGAAACCGGCTATAGCTGCTGCCTCACCAGTGCACAGAGTCAAGTGGAGGAAGAAGCCACAGACACTCAACAAACTTCTCTCGCTGTGCCCTGCCCCTTTCTCAACCTCCCCCACCATGTGCAAAGTCAAGTGAGTTCCTTCTTGATTCATCTGTTGGATCAAAGTGGAATATAAGCCGCTGTGGCCTGGATTGGCCGCTGTCGTGGACAGGATGCTGGGCTCGATGGACCCTTGGTCTTTTCCCAGTGTGGCATTACTTATGTACAATATAATACAATACAATCTCTACTCTCTCACAGTTGCTATCCTTCAAGAAGCAGCTGGGACGACAGGGGCTGCAGGGCCTGTTGTGCTGCCTAGTTGGGCAGTGGGAGTGGAGGTTCTGAACTACAGGGGATGGGGAATGCTGTTTACCCAGCTAGGCCATGAGGGAGACCAGGAGTTAACTTCTGAACCTTGGGGAAGGAGGAGGGAAAGGGCAGTTAGATACCAGACAAAGGGGGCAAGAGATGCCTGAATGTAGGGAAGGTGCAGAATGAAAGATGCTCCACCCCTAAACTATACTTAAAAAAACAGCAATAACAGACGAGACAAAGTAGAAGTTTCACTTTTCCAAATGAATTTTATTACTTATGGCCATAATTTTAAATAGATCAATTAATTCATTTTTTTTCTTTTTACAAAAGCACATACAAAACAGACACTAACTTGTCTTGTTAAAATGTTGCTCTACAATCACTGACCCAGCATAGAGCTAAGTTACTTACCTATACTAGATGTTCTCTGAGGACAGCACGCATATATTTTCACATGTGGGTGACATCGCCCATGGAGCCCAATGCAGATACTGCCAAGTGCACTGTCAACTTTAAATCTTTGAGGCAGTGCCCCACTGCACATGCACGTCCTGCCCAATACTCGAGCCCTGTACCAGCAATACAGTACTAAAGCTAAAAAGACAACTCTAACGGGAGGCAGGAGGGATATGAAAATATGTGCCTGCTGTCTTCACCTGCTACAGATAACTTAGCTTGCTCAGAGGACAAGCAGGCATAATTTTCTCACATGTTGGACTCAACAGCTACCAGGCTAGCAACATAAATGAATTTTGCAACTAAGTGATAACAGTGATCATAATATGATCAGATTCTTGGAGTAAGTATACACAGGAAATCCAATATGTTAGCTAACTTTCAAAAAGGAGAATATGGAGAAGAACGGTGGGAAAAAAAAAACTTAGAGGAGCGACTGCGAGGGTCAAAAATTTACAACAGGTGTGGATGCTGTTCAAAAATACCATCCTGGAAGCCAAGGCCAAATATATTCCGTGTATTAAAAAAGGAGGGAGGAAGACCAAGCAACAGCCGGCGTGGTTAAAAAGTGAAGTGAAAGAAGCTATTAGAGCTAAACGAAAATCCTTCAAAAAATGTAAGAAGGAACCAACTGAAAATAATAAGAAACAGCATAAGGAATGTCAAGTCAAATGCAAAGCGCTGATAAGGAAGGCAAAGAGGGACTTTGAAAAAAAGATTGGGTTGGAGGCAAAAAACACAGCAAAAAAATTTTTTAGGTATATTAAAAGCAAGAAGCCGGCAAAAGAATCGGTTGGACCGCTAGATGACCGAGGGGTAAAAGGTGCGATTAGGGAATACAAAGCCAGAGCAGAGAGATTAAATGAATTCTTTGCTTTGATCTTCACCAAAGAAGATTTGGGAGAGATACCAGTGCCAGAAATGGTATTCAAATCTGACGAATCGGAGAAACGGTATGAAATCTCTATAAACCTGGAGGATGTAATGGGGCAATTTGACAAATTGAAGAATAGCAAATCTTCTGGACCAGATGGTATTCATCCCAGGGTAATGACAAAAACCTCCTGCAAATCTTCTAGAAGAAGAGATAGCAGACCTTTGTGGCCCAGACAGAGTTTTAATAGTATTTGTATGTTTTTTTAATTAGGTCACAGCAACCAAATAGTGGAGATAACCAAGGACCAGGGTGTACCTAAAATTATTTCTTGGTTATCTCCACTGTTCAGTTGTTGCTCTTTTATTCATAGAGATTTGTCCCTCTTGTTTGCTTTTAATTAGGTTGGTCACTTCCTCAACTTTGTTACTGAACAAATTTTCTCCATGACAAGGGACCTAGAGGCTCCTGTACAGCAGATTTCAGCCACATAGCTCACATCCAGAGCCAGGAAAGATGCCACATTGCTACTCCTAAGGTGGAAATGCGTGAAGAGACATCAAAGGTTTACCTTGCCAAATATTTACAAGTCCAGAAGTTTCATGTAAAGCTTATGAAATTTGTCCACCTTCTCAGGTGGAAGAAATTCTGCAAAGGAGAGTGTATTAGAGATTTTAAGTAAATTATGGAATAAAGTTAATAATCTAAGATACGATTGGTTAGCAATGAAGCTTGAAAAGTTTTTCTGACAAAAGAGTCTAATATTCTAGCGAGTTTTCTCAAACCCAGTGCATTTCTGTATTCTATACATTCTATCAATTCTCTTTGGAGCGACCTGAACTGTCAATGGAGTCTCAGAGTTTTTGATTAGAATATTTTCTACATTGTATGACGCAGAACAGTGATTCCTTCTCTAGGAGGAGGTCATAATCTAGTACCTCAGAGTTCTGAATGAGGTTCTTCCTCTGTCTCTAATTTGAAAGGTATGGCTTGAGCCATCTTACAGACAAGGCCAGGAAACGATATACATTCTGGAGGAGATGTACATCTCTCAGGTGGAACAGAAGAATCAGACAGGATGCCATAGAATGCCTCATGTGGGATGTTCTGTGGGTCCTGATCCATCTCCCAGGAGAGGTCTGAGTCTGACACTTCGAAGTTCTGTTCATGGGAAGTACACGGAAGAGAGTGTTTACTACAGTGTTAGCTCTGCATCGAATTGCATCAAGGCAGATGAATCTCCAAGGTTGGAGAAAGTTCCTCTGTCAACAAAAACGCATCCGTCAGTCAGGTTTGTGATGGCCCTGACAATCGGCATCAAGCCAGTGTGGGATCTCTCCTATGACTACCTCTCTGATATATTAATGGGCTGGGCTGAGACTCATGCAAGCACCCTGTAAGCCTGTAGAAACTGCGTATGCAGTAGCCCTGAGAGCTCTTCTTTGAGCACTGCCTGGATTTCATCCTGTAGAGTAGGCGTCGGTACCGGCTCAGTAAGTAGTGTGGATGCAGCTCGTATCGAGGATGTCAATGAAGGGGAGGTGTTGGTAGAATGCCTAGAGGGAGAACGATGGCGATGCTTCTTAGCTTTGTTTTATGCTGCATGTCCCTTAATACACGCAAAACCAACGAAGAGCGAATAGAGTCCTTGCATAGCTGAAGTACTGAGTCTGACATCAGACCATCTCAATGTTGTATTGGTGCACCCAATGTCAATGCCAACACAGGTTCCACGTTGAGTACCAAATCCCTTGCCATGTTCGATGCAGATGTTGGTGTCAATGAAGAACCAAAAAATTTTTCATGCTGAACTCCGCAGGCTTTAAGGGTCCTCGCTTGCCATGTGCAGGCAGAGGGTACACTGTATGTCTCAGTGTTCTGGACCCAAGCAGTTATGGGGGTCTATGCCTGAAATAGTCCTATTGCATTGAATACACATCTTAAAGCCACTCAGCACCCTCATTGACATGGAAGGAAAAATGGCTAATGCAAGGTCAAAAGGCTCACTGGCCCGGACACCTCGAATAGTCACGTACCCAAAAATGGTCAATGTTTCTCAGGCAAAAGATGGGCTCAGAGGGCCCAAAGTCTGAAAATTGAAAAATGAAAAATAATTGAGAAAAATGAATAAACTGAATATAGAAAAAAAAAAATATGAAGAAAACAATCCCTTTCAAAACAATCCCAAAAAAGGAAAGGCACTAAAAAGGCAAACGTTTGATGCATGGAGGAAAGATTTTATAAAACAACCTTTCTGCTCCACGGAAAATGACATTATTAGTCCCACAGGTAGGAAGGCAGCCGCGCATGTGCAGTGGAGGCACTGTCTCAAAGATTTAAAATAACAATGCACTTGGCAGTGTGCACACCAGGCTCCGTGGATGACATCATCCACATGTGAGAATATTATGCCTGCTTGTCCTCAGAGAACAAGAAACACTATTCAGAAATACTTACTCAGCAATACTGGACAATGCTCAAAGTCTTAGGCGCCTGATTCAGGCAAGTCTATTTATCCTTCCCTCCACAAGCAATGAAAGAGACTCCCGATCAACAAAGTCTAATAGGAAGGCCCATTGTCCATTACCTGAATCTGAAGGCAGGTCAGATTAGGCACAGTGACATCAGAATGGTCCCTGGGCAAACATAGAGACTACTCTGTAGTGGTCCTGCTCATAACTGTATGGGACAAACATAGAAGATCCCTAAATAGCAGGAGTGGAATTTTAGTGTAGAGCTTTTGCACCCAAAGCAAAATTTAAATGACTTTCTGAACTTCACAAAACGACACGGAGGGAATAATTTTGGCAGGTAGGGCAGAACCCTGCAGTACCCCCTTCTCTATGTGGGGTGCTGCATCCCCTTGTGCTTTCACTGTCACTCATTTACAGTCCAATGGACGAGTACTCTCTACCAAAGATTTATTAATAAATAATCAACCACCATCCTTTTTAGACTATATTTGGGATAATCAATGTTATAGTATTTTTATGCCTTTTAAAAGTCTTCTTGTGTGAAAATCCCATGACCTGGGAGAAGAAGTATAAATGTATGAAAGCTGAGCAAGAATGTCTGAATGATATGAAGGCAAGCTTTTGTGTACCAGCCCTTGAAGTGCTATTTGTAAGTACCTGATTTTTGTTCTTGTTGCATGAAGGTTTTTTAACTGTTTACTTTGTTTGGTTTTGAATTTGATTTATTGTATTTTTTTTAGGCATTTTACCATTTTTTGTCTGTTTTGGAAGACTCTACTTACTATTAGGTATGTGTGCCCTGTGGGACCCTAACAGGTTTGTGTCCCCTTTTTAGCTATTTTAGTTTAGTTTATTTATGTACATTATGATTTTGCTTCACTTTCCTTTTTAAATGGACTTATTTGAGTAAGCTAAGACGGACCAACTAATATGTATTAGTGTGTCTGCGTATTAAGATTTATGCCTTAAGTTACAATTGATATAATTTTTTAATGTTTTAATTACCTTTAGTTTTTATAATTATATTTTATTAATCATATACAATGTATTATTATATTTGGTTTTATATATATCTGCTGTTTATTTTGAATTTTATTATATTAGTTGTAGCTCCTGATGCAGCCTCTAGGAAGCAAAATGTGGCCAAGTCAGACTATCAGCCTTATTTTCGAATGTGATGGGCACCCATATTTCGACCCAAATCGGTATAATCGAAAGCCGATTTTAGGCGCCTGCAACTGCACTCTGTCGCGGGAACGAACAAAGTTGACGGGGGCGTGTCGGAGGCGTGCTGAAGGCGGGACTGGGGTGTGTTTATCGGTCAAGCAGAGATGGGCACCTTTGGCCGATAATCGAAAAAAATGGAAGTTTTTAGCGAGAATTTAGGTCACTTTTTTTGGACCCTTTTTTTTTCACGATCAAGTCCCAAAAAAGTGCCCTAAATGACCAGATGACCACCGGAGGGTATCGGGGATGACCACCCCTGACTCCCCCAGTGGTCACCAACCCCCTCCCACCAAAAAAAAAAAAACAACTTTAACAACTTTTTTTTCCAGCCTGTATGACAGCCTCAAATGCCATACCCAGCTCCATCACAACAGTATGCAGGTCCCTGGAGCAGTTGTTAGTGGGTGCAGTGGGCATCAGCCAGGTGGACCCAGGCCCACTCCCCCCCACCTGTTACACTTGTGGTGGTAAATGGGAGCCCTCCAAACCGCCCCCAAATCCCACTGTACCCACATCTAGGTGCCCACCTTCAGCCATAAGGGCTATGGTAATGGTGTAGAGTTGTGGGCAGTGGGTTTTGGGGGGGGATTTGAGGGGCTCAGCACCCAAAGGAAAGGAGCTATGGACTTGGGAGATATTTTACTTTTTTTTTTTTTTACTTGTTACAAGTGCCCCCTAGGGTGCCTGGTTGGTGTCTTGGCATGTGAGGGGGGCCAGTGCACTATGAATCCTGGCCCCTCCCACGACCCAATGCCTTGGATTTGTTCGTTTTTGAGCTGGGCGCCTTCGGTTTCCATTATCGCTGAAAAACGAAACCGCCCAGCTCAAATCCACACATATCTGATGCATTTGCCCGGCACAAACCGTATTATCGAAAAAAAAAGATGGGTGCCCATTTTTTTCAAAAATACGGTCTGTCCCGCCCCTTCGCGTACCCGTTCTTGGACATAGACGCCCATGGAGATGGGCGTTCGCGTTCGATTATGCCCCTCTATGTGTACTTGACAGACTGGAATAAAGTGTGTTCAACATTAGAAGACGTGTCTTCTGCTCTTTATGGACTGCTTCCTGAACCATACCAGATTCTGAAGGCTTATGAATGGATGGAATACATCTCATTCTCTCAACAAGAAAGTGAAGCATCTTAGGGTCAAAAGAATTACCACTTTGATATGCAAGTTTAAGCCTGTAGATTGAGCTGAATCTTGGTGACATCCTATAACGGCTGAACAATTGCCTAAATCATGTGTTAAACAGAGGCATAACACACAGACCCCGTGCTCACCTTTGATGCCCATCTTTCTATCACAAATGGAGCTCCTCTTAAAAGTTGGCTTTTCCTTTGACATATTGAAAAGCATAGCAACTAGATCAAACTCAGTGAATAACAAAAATGATCTAAAGGGTAAAAAGTGGGCTTGTCTTTTTTTCATTTTGTTTGGTTTTGTTTTATCTTTATTTATGCCTCTGGACAGTAAAAAGTGGCAAAAGACAGGGGCTGAGAGAGCTACAAAGCACATCCATTAGGCAGAGGGGATAAGAAAAAACTGAAGTGCCTCCATGTGGGTGTAATGCACTGGAATAGACACAGGCAAAGGTTTTCCAAGACAGCTGCTCCATCCCATCTCCAGCAGATATCATCAACCACTTATGTGGAAAGCAGGCAGGTAGAATTCAATTGAAGAATTGCAACAAAATGCTTTGTGGTTAGACCAAGAAGAGCCAAAACCGAGCTTCTCATCTTTCCCCCTAAACCTACCTCTCCTCTCCCCCCCTTTCTCTATTTCTGTGGATGGAACTCTCATTCTCCCTGTCTCATCTGCTCGTAACCTTGACTCCTCTCTCTCCTTCTCTGCTCACATTCAGCAGATTGCCAAAACCTGTCATTTCTTTCTCTATAACATCAGCAAAATCAGTCCCTTCATCTCCGAGCACTCTACCAGAACCCTTATCCACACTCTTATCACCTCTCGTCTTGATTATTGTAACCTGCTTCTCACCGGCCTCCCTCTTAGCCATCTCTCTCCTCTTCAATCAGTCCAAAACACTGCTGCGCAACTCATTTTCCGCCAAAGTCGCTATGCTCACATAGCCCTCTTCTTAAGTCACTTCACTGGCTCCCTATCCGTTTTCGCATTCAATTCAAACTTCTCTTATTGACGTCTAAGTGCATTCACTCTGCCGCTCCCCGGTACCTCTTCACTCGTCTCTCCCTACACCCCCCCCCCTTGGGTACTCCGTTCTGTTGATAAATCTCTCTTATCTGTCCCTTTCTCCTCTACTGCTAATTCCAGACTCCGTTTCTTTTATCTTGCTGCACCTCACGCCTGGAATAAACTTTCCAAGCCTGTACGTCTAGCCCCCTCTTTGGCCGTTTTTAAGTCCAAACTCAAAGCCCACCTCTTTACCACTGCTTTTGACTCCTAACCACTGCTCATTTGCCCTATCCTTTATCTTCACCTCTTTATTCTCCTACCCTTAATTGTTATGTCTGTCTCCTGTCTTATCTAGATTGTAAGCTCTTTGAGCAGGGACTGTCTTTTTGTGTATGGTGCACAGCTCTGTGTATGCCTTGTAGTGCTATAGAAATGTTAAGTAGTAGTAGTAGGTATCATCAACCACTTATGTGGCTGTTTCATCTTGCTCATCAACAGAGAAAATAAAATAGCTGAAAATATAACACATACATGTTACACTGTTAGACTAACACTGCTCTTTAACCAAGTGTGAATACTTAGCCTTCTTTCCTTACTTTCTACTTAATAAAGAAAGGAAAGCAGGCAGGTAGAATCCAGTTGAAGAACTGCAACAAAATGCTTTGTGGTTAGCAAAGATGTCTAAACTTGGCTTCAGCAGATGAGAATCTATGTCATAAACTATTCTGAATGGGAACACCATCCAGTGCTAGAGTTATTTATCCAATATCATTTCAGCGCCAATAAAAACTATCTTCCAAAATTCAGATCATGGTCAGTCTATACTGCTGTCCCAAAAGTTCTATGAAAAAGCCCCCAAGGCACCTGGCAACAGAACAATGCATTTGCATGCTATTTTGGCAAAATAGATCTACCATTCCTCAGAAGTCCTTGGGAATCAGCTAATGTTATACTAGACTCGATGTTTCAAATTCTCACTAACTGCAAAGAACTTTGTACATCCAGGCGTGCCATTTGGCCTAGACTTCAAGCACAAAGGGAGCCATAAATGTAAAGTTCTGCTCATTTTAATTAGTACATTTTCACAGAAAAGGGCTAGAAAAGCATTTGGAGTACGGTTCATGGGATTCTCTCCAACCCCTCTGTGTTTATGAATGTAGGTATGGATGTATAGCTGTAGGAGTCTCACTCAGAGGAAAGGATGGGACAGCTTAGTTCGTGACTTTCTCCCCCACTCTTCACCCCTCCCAGAAGTAGCATAGAGTAAACTGAAAGGCCAAGTTCTGAATAAAGCAACAAGTGAATGTGGTGACTGTGTAGGCACTCACTCTCTGAATGAAGTGGCTTTGTGATTACAGCAGTGGGCTGATAACCAGGGAAACTGGACAAGTCATTTTCCTCTTCAGTTGCCTTTGGTTCAAACCAGAGATGCCAAGCAGAGTGAGATTTACAGGCAATGTGCAGGGCTATAAATCTG
Organism: Microcaecilia unicolor; assembly: GCF_901765095.1. NCBI lineage: Eukaryota > Metazoa > Chordata > Amphibia > Gymnophiona > Siphonopidae > Microcaecilia > Microcaecilia unicolor. Next base: position 352,295,243 of record NC_044035.1, on the reverse strand, counting down.
GAAATATTTAAGTGTAAAAAAAGGCTTCACAAATCACAGAAAAGTATATTTAGCTTTCTTTGGTCCCTTTCAAAGGACACAGAGCGCAGGCAGTATTAAGCCAGTTTTTGAAAGGAATCTGGGCAGCTAATTAGTCACATGGGTAAATTCATCAGACTGAAAAGTTATTTCCATTTAGTATATACATCACTACATTTGTAGCAGTAGACTACTCCAGGCCAAATTTTCAAAGGGAAGCTCTATGAATATAATAATGGCCTCACCAGAGAAAGACACACAAAACACACACACTGGATTTTCACACATGCACACGTTTCTGGCATTTTGCTGTTGCCTACTGCTTAGCTCTGCCCATCATCGTATAATGTTCTTGCAATTAGTGACAACTCTCTACTTCAGTCAGCAGCACTCCCCCCACCCCCTGGCACTCCTCTCATCCATGTTAGCTCAGTGCCTCAAAAGCAGGGCTCAGTCTCCTCATGCATAAAAGCATTACTACTTATACAGTCCTGAGAAGCTCTCCCCCAGGTATACCAGTTCCCTTCCTGTGACTGGACAAGCCTTCAAGTACTCTGGCCCCAGTGCTCTCCCGTTGGCTGGATCCTTCCTCCAGTCTCTACTGTTGGAGACACTGGAAGAGTACAGGAAAGCTGCAGATAGAGGTTTCAAACTGAGAAAGCAGTCCAAATACATTTGTCATCCTTCTAAATTCTGCACATTAAAGCAAGTATCTATAGAATCCTGAAAAAAATAAAAAAGAGACAGCAATCTTAGCCTCATGAGTCTACAGCCAATTCAATTCTTGTATACCGCTAATATCCCCTTTCCAGGGTTCAGTGCGGTTTATAGTCTAGGTGAGACAAAGGCAGATAGTGTTAGTGTGAGGTATGAGAAACATTAGAGACCATTGGTGTCATGCATGAGACTAAAAACATTGAAGGAAAGGATAATGGATGATACTAGGAAGTAGAAGTCATGATGCATTACTATGAAGCAGTCTTTGGGAAGAGAAAGGTTTTTAGCCTCTTCCTGAAGTTGAGGTACCTGTTTTCTGTTTTAATGGGACTTGGGGAAAATCCACTATTTCTGGGATAAGCAGTATAAAATGTTTTGTACTTTTTTGGGATCTTGCCAAGTATTTGTGACCTGGATTAGCCACTGTTGGAAACAGGATACTGGGCTTGACGGACCTTTGGTCTTTCCCAGTATGGCAATACTTATGTACTAAGATAGAGAGGTCCATATTTTGACTCCAAGTATAGGGAATAAAGAGCTGAAAATTTTCTGATTTCGAATTGCCTTTTCAAATGGCGATGCTACCATTAGTTGCTGTTTCAGTCTGTTAGACTGGACCAGATATAGCAAAGTGGTCTTAGTCAGTAATTCAGAGGTAAAGCCCTCTAAACAAGCAGTTTTTAACCCGAGTCTTTCTGCTATAGTGCAGTTTGTTTAGATGAGCCGAAAAACACTAGTAGATCTATTCAATCTGTATATTAGTCTTGCAGCTGTATGGAGTGGCCTAGTGGTTAGGGTGGTGGACTTTGGTCCTGGCGAACTGAGGAACTGAGTTCGATTCCCGGCACAGGCAGCTAGCTCCTTGTGACTCTGGGCAAGTCACTTAACCCTCCATTGCCCCATGTAAGCCGCATTGAGCCTGCCATGAGTGGGAAAGCGCGGGGTACAAATGTAACAAAAAAAAAAAAATTCTGTATGATTTGCAGTTTTTTCTGTTATTCACACTTAATACCAAGAACTAGAGCATTACAGTAATCCAAGTGAGGTAGGACTAACATTTGAACTAGTAGTGTGAAGGCTTTTTGGTTGAAAAATGGTCTGACTCGACGTAGCTGTCTCATTTTGAATAGTGTTTTCTTCCATAGCTGATTAATATGGGAAGAGAAGGTGAGTAAAGAATCAAGCAAGACCCCTAAAACTCTGGTTTCAGATTTGACTGTAAAGCTTTGACCGCTGCACAAAGATGCTGATGATGGGACCTCAACTCCCTTATTTCGGAACCACAGGACCTTGGTTTTTTGTGCATTCAATATTGGTCAGGGCCCAGGTGCTAACAGCAGTCATACCATTTGCTACAGGACTGAGTTGGTAAGAGAAGCAGGATGTCATCCACGTAGGACAACAGTAGTTCATTAAGCCCCAGGTGTATTGAGGCAAGGGATGAAATAAAGAGGTTGAATTGGATCGGTGAGAACTTTAAATATCCTCTGTTTGAGAGCACCTCACTACCCTGTCTGCCTATCATATCCAAAAAAAAAACAGGTTCTAGCTTCACCATGTCCAATTGTCTCTAAATTCATAAGCGGTCTCCTTCATATCAAACTTTCAAATCTATAGTCGATGGCCTCATGTATGTTACAATCCAATTTATTATTCAGGAACCTTCATGCAATACCATAATGTATTCTTCTTCTTTACTATGTATGTATGCACATGGTATATATATATACAGTGGGGGAAATAAGTATTTGATCCCTTGCTGATTTTGTAAGTTTGCCCACTGACAAAGACATGAGCAGCCCATAATTGAAGGGTAGGTTATTGGTAACAGTGAGAGATAGCACATCACAAATTAAATCCGGAAAATCACATTGTGGAAAGTATATGAATTTATTTGCATTCTGCAGAGGGAAATAAGTATTTGATCCCTCTGGCAAACAAGACCTAATACTTGGTGGCAAAACCCTTGTTGGCAAGCACAGCGGTCAGACGTCTTCTGTAGTTGATGATGAGGTTTGCACACATGTCAGGAGGAATTTTGGTCCACTCCTCTTTGCAGATCATCTCTAAATCATTAAGAGTTCTGGGCTGTCGCTTGGCAACTCGCAGCTTCAGCTCCCTCCATAAGTTTTCAATGGGATTAAGGTCTGGTGACTGGCTAGGCCACTCCATGACCCTAATGTGCTTCTTCCTGAGCCACTCCTTTGTTGCCTTGGCTGTATGTTTTGGGTCATTGTCGTGCTGGAAGACCCAGCCACGACCCATTTTTAAGGCCCTGGCGGAGGGAAGGAGGTTGTCACTCAGAATTGTACGGTACATGGCCCCATCCATTCTCCCATTGATGCGGTGAAGTAGTCCTGTGCCCTTAGCAGAGAAACACCCCCAAAACATAACATTTCCACCTCCATGCTTGACAGTGGGGACGGTGTTCTTTGGGTCATAGGCAGCATTTCTCTTCCTCCAAACACGGCGAGTTGAGTTCATGCCAAAGAGCTCAATTTTTGTCTCATCTGACCACAGCACCTTCTCCCAATCACTCTCGGCATCATCCAGGTGTTCACTGGCAAACTTCAGACGGGCCGTCACATGTGCCTTCCGGAGCAGGGGGACCTTGCGGGCACTGCAGGATTGCAATCCGTTATGTCGTAATGTGTTACCAATGGTTTTCGTGGTGACAGTGGTCCCAGCTGCCTTGAGATCATTGACAAGTTCCCCCCTTGTAGTTGTAGGCTGATTTCTAACCTTCCTCATGATCAAGGATACCCCACGAGGTGAGATTTTGCGTGGAGCCCCAGATCTTTGTCGATTGACAGTCATTTTGTACTTCTTCCATTTTCTTACTATGGCACCAACAGTTGTCTCCTTCTCGCCCAACGTCTTACTGATGGTTTTGTAGCCCATTCCAGCCTTGTGCAGGTGTATGATCTTGTCCCTGACATCCTTAGACAGCTCCTTGCTCTTGGCCATTTTGTAGAGGTTAGAGTCTGACTGATTCACTGAGTCTGTGGACAGGTGTCTTTCATACAGGTGACCATTGCCGACAGCTGTCTGTCATGCAGGTAACGAGTTGATTTGGAGCATCTACCTGGTCTGTAGGGGCCAGATCTCTTACTGGTTGGTGGGGGATCAAATACTTATTTCCCTCTGCAGAATGCAAATAAATTCATATACTTTCCACAATGTGATTTTCCGGATTTAATTTGTGATGTGCTATCTCTCACTGTTACCAATAACCTACCCTTCAATTATGGGCTGCTCATGTCTTTGTCAGTGGGCAAACTTACAAAATCAGCAAGGGATCAAATACTTATTTCCCCCACTGTATATAGCATGATCTGTTCCATGTATATTACGTTCCATGTATGTTACCATGTACGTATGCAACTTAACGCAATACCATTTGTAATTCTGTTACCCGGAAATACCAACCACCACTATGGCAAATATAAGCCACATTGAGCCTGCAAATTGGTGGGAAAATGTGGGATGCAAATGCTACAAATAAATAAATAAAAAGGTACCAGTCCCATGGAACCTGAATATTATGTTTTCTTCACTCATGACACCACCTTTTTGAACTGATGGGAGTCCTTGTCGCTGTAAGTATCTCACATGTAGCTAGCAGAGAGCGCAACCTGAAGAATCAGTGAGCTTCAAGTCTTAGTCATACACAAACATACACAATTTATGTGGTCCTATTTATGCAGTTACTTTGGCCAGTTAAGTGCTCAATATCAGCACTTATTTGGCCAAGTGCTGATTCTGCCCCCCCCCCCAAAAAAAAAAAATAGTTGGTTTTGAAATAGGTGCTAACCGGACATTTTCAGTGTCACTGAAAATGACTGGTTAGTCCCAAACAAACAATTTAACCAACCAGGAGACGTTTCTGGTTGGTCAAATCGTTTTGAATATCGACTTGTAACATAGTAACATAGTAGATGACGGTAGAAAAAGACCTGTACGGTCCATCCAGTCTGCCCAACAAGACAACTCATATGTGCTACTTTTTATGTATACCCTACTTTGATTTGTTCCTGTGCTCTTCAGGGCACAGACCGTATAAGTCTGCCCAGCACTATCCCCGCCTCCCAACCACTGGCTCTGGCACAGACCTTATAATACTGCCCAGCTCTATCCTCGCCTCCCAACCACCAGCCCCGCCTCCCACCACCGGCTCTGGCACAGACCGTATAAGTCTGCCCAGCACTATCCCCGCCTCCCAACCACCAGCCCCGCCTCCCGATCTCGACTAAGCTCCTGAGGATCCATTCCTTCTGCACAGGATTCCTTTATGCTTATCCCACGCTTGTTTGAATTCCGTTACCGTTTTCATTTCCACCACCTCCCGCGGGAGGGCATTCCAAGCATCCACTACTCTCTCCGTGAAAAAATACTTCCTGACATTTTTCTTGAGTCTGCCCCCCTTCAATCTCATTTCATCTCTTTAGTGATGTGAAAAGGTATTTTATTTATTTAACACATTTATACCCCACATTTTCCCACTAGTTGTCGGCTCAATGTGGCTTACACAATACCATAGTGCAGGCTACAGTTAGTAAAATACAATTAAACAATGTAATAATAAGATAGTAATCGAATAGGTATACTGCCTACCTCCTACCCTAAGCCTCACACACATCAAACGTGAGAAAGCTCTCCTCACTCTGGACTGTGAACAAGCTCTTGCACACTACATGACAAGAACTGACTTCATCAAAAAGTCCGTGGAGCTTTTCATCTCCTTTCACTTCAAAGTTGTTGAAGTTTTTTTGGCTTCAAGTCAGGTAATAGAAGACAACCAAGCAGGGTTATGCTGATTCTTTAAACACTGAAAAACTTCCCTCACAGCAGTGATGATATTCACTGTATGCTGCACAAAAAGTCTTTGCAGAGCCCTGTTGTTGTTGACGTAACTGCTGTATTTGATACAGTTAATCATGATTTGCTGTTCAATGGGTTATCTCTGATGGGGATGGGGAAGATGTTTTACAGTGGTCTAGACTCAAATGTGGAGTGGAGGTGTGGCCTAGTGGTTAGGGTGGTGGACTTTGGTCCTGGGGAACTGAGGAACTGAGTCCGATTCCCACTTCAGGCACAGGCAGCTCCTTGTGACTCTGGGCAAGTCACTTAACCCTTCATTGCCCCATGTAAGCCGCATTGAGCCTGCCATGAGTGGGAAAGCACGGGGTACAAATGTAACAAAACAAAAAAAAAAAACAGAAAAGGCAGCCTTCTTCTACATGAAAAAAGTAATAAATGACATTTATGATTTTGTAAACCGCTTTGACCTGCAACTCAGAAAAGGCAGTATATCAACTTCACTAACAATTCAGAAATCTAGCTCAGAATACGAATGCAGATCAGCAATATTGTTTTGTCCACACCAATCCAAAAATATTTTAATCACTAAATGCAGGTGAGACCATTAAGGTTAAATTAAAATTAACTATATACACACCAAGGCTGCCTCTAGAAATGCTGATATCTCTAGCACCTATTTTTCAAATCTACCTTTTTTCTGTCTCCCCTATATCAGTTACAAATTATACTTAAAGATTATAGAAGTTGGTTAAATTAAAATTAACTATATACACACCAAGGCTGCCTCTAGAAATGCTGATATCTCTAGCACCTATTTTTCAAATCTACCTTTTTTCTGTCTCCCCTATATCAGTTACAAATTATACTTAAAGATTATAGAAGTTGGTTATGCTAAACTTCTAATTCAGAATATCACAATTTATACTTATAGCTGATTGGTTCACAATGTTATGTCATCATTTGTGGAACCATAAGCAATAGTTACCAAACCCCAATATGGGAAAATTAGGTTCTTACCTTGGAATTTTCTTTCCTTTATTCACAGCAGATGAATCCATTACGAATGGGTTGTGTCCACCTACCAGCAGGGCGAGATAGAGAACACTGAAAACCATAGTGCCTCTAGGATGGCTAGCTCCCATCTGCTTCTCAGTATTTTGACGCTTCCAAAGCAGTGTTAAACCGCAAAGTAGCATCACATGAACTTTCCTCACAGCAAAAGAATGCCCCAAAACAGGAGCAATAATACAAAGGAAGGACGAACTCAACCTCCTGTAGAAGAACAGAAATCCTGAAGACTGTTTTTCAACTTCTCCCAATGAGGGAACAAGTCTGCAGGTAAAACTGAACACGAAACAGAGTCAATCAGGGAGGGATCATGGATTCATCTGCTGTGACTAAAGGAAAGAAAATTACCAAGGTAAGAACCTAATTTTCCCTTCCTTGTCAGCAGCAGCAGATGAATCCATTACGAATGGGATGTAGCAAAGCAATCCCTAAATAGAGCAGGAACAAGCCACACCACGCGCAAGCACTTGTGCTCCAAAAAGCGCGTCCCTCCTGGCAGCCACATTCAGCCTATAATGACAGGCAGAGAGCTTAGAAGCCCAAGTAGCTGCACTACATATCTCTTGAAGAGAGAGTGCTCCCGTCTCAGGCCAAGAGGAAGAAATCGCTCTTGTGGAATGTGCCTTAAAGACGGCAGGCGGAGGCCGGCCAGACAGCAGATATACAAAAAAAATGGCTTCCTTAAGCCAATGGGCTATAGTGGCTTTAGACGCTGGAGACCCTCTACGAGGACCTGACAACAATACAAAAAGGTGATCAGAGGTCCTGAAAGCATTAGACATCCGAACCGCAGTGGGATCATCCAGAGCCAGTGGCAAACCGGCACCTTCCTCTGACTCCTCAGACCACGAAGGCCTGCCAGATCCCTCAGAGTCCCCATAGCCCGACCATGGGGGGGGGGGGGGGGGGGGGGGGGAAGGGGGGTGCGCCACTCTCCGACGGGAAATTTACCCATCTATGTTTAGCGTGCATTCAACGTTCAGGGGAATCCACGTCTGATATCAGCCCCGGGCCATCATGAGTTGGAGGGGGACCAAGTAGCAACACAGTGTCAGACACCTGCGGCAGAGCTCTTTTCAGCATGAAGGCTTTATGTAAAATAAGCACAAACTCCGGGGAGAAAAACTCACCCTGACCTCCCGTCTCCGAATTAGGAGCCACGGGGAACGGAGCTCCTCTGGTAGCCTCAGCCCGAGGCACCCCTCTGCTCTCAGACTCCTCCTCAACCGCGGGGGTTGAGCCATGTGGCGCTTCCAAGATGGCGCCCGCTGCCAGCTCCATCGAGCGGGAAGAATCATCGCTCGCCATGCTCGTACTGGCTCTACCGTCTAAACAGCACGTTTTACAGAGCCTCGCTGCTGATCTGCGCTTGCCACAACGGGAACAGTGCTTAGCTCCCTCAGCAGCCATTGCTGAAAAACAGCGGAATAAAATTCAAAATGGCGGCTTCGCACCAAAATCACCCCGATCGGAACGCTGTCCGCAGGCCCTACCCGGAGGAGCTGAGTACCGCTCTTACCTCAAAGGATCGAGTCAACGAGCTCCGGTCACGCTGCACAGTCAGGAAAAGCCTCAGAAATAGCCGCGCTGAAAAGCGTGGGGTTTTTTTTTTTTTGTTAACGCTGTGAGGAAAGTTGGAGGCAAACAGCTACAGAGGCACTCCGGAGGCAGAAGAGGGTGGGAAAGGCAGGGAAAGGGCGAACCTATATGCCTGCACACACAGGGGGAAGGGTAAGGCAGGGAAAGGGCGAACCTATGTGCCTTTAAAGCGGGCTCCACTTAGCCACAACACCCCTGCTATAACTGGCAAAAGCACAGGAGCAACCCCAAGCAGAATTTTCAGGAGCTGAACAAGCTGCATCCAACCCTGCTGGGAGATAGAGAAATACTGAGAGGCAGATGGAGCTAGCCATCCTAGAGGCACTATGGTTTTCAGTGTTCTCTATCTCCCCCTGCTGGTAGGTCGACACAACCCATTCGTAATGGATTCATCTGCTGCTGATGACAAGGAAATGTCCAATTTGAGAATGTACATCTTATTTGCACTGGGTATACGGGAGCTTACAGAAATTATAATGGAAAAAAAATCACAAGTTATTTTTTTCTCCTATACTGGTATAGTATTTTCAATGATGGTGTGGCTACCATATGGGGGAAAAAAAAGGATGATGACCCCACCCATAATAAGTACCGGTACCTTCTTTCCTACAAAAAAAAGCGCTGGTCCTACTTCACTTGGATTACTGTAACATTCTATTTCTTGGTATTGTCAATATCAGAAAAAAAAACTTCAAATCATACAGAATAGAGCTGCTAGACTAATATACAGATTGAATAGATATACTAGTGTTTTAACTCATCTAAACAAACTGGCTTCCCATAGCAGAAAGACTCAGGTTCAAAGCTGCTTGTTTAGTTTTTCAAATCCTACAGGGCTTCACCAGACCACTTCGCTATATCTGGTCCAGTATAACAGACCTAAAACAACAACTGAAGCTAGCAACTGTGAATTTAGACAAACTTTATACAAATAATTTATTAGTAGTTATTTGCAACCGTCAGGGGGCTACCATGGGTTTTACATCCTTTAGGAGGTTCAGGCTTCCATGTAAACCCAGGAAAGTCAGTGGCCTTGAGTGTTATGAAAGGGGAGGAGTCAAATTAAGAGAGAGTCTTCCCATTAGTGCAGGAGAAGGAGTCTGTTAAATAGCTAGGATTGTGAATCCCTCACCAGTTCTCGACTATAAGCTTTGAATGTACCTGTTCTTCAAAATACTCAAGCTTTAATGACTAATTAGAATTCTTTTCCTTTATCTTTGAGTGTGAAATTTCATTTAGTGAGAATGATTCTTTTGCCCAAGTGGCATGTATTGCCTCTGATTTTGATGCATTTGGATCTTCGCAAATGGCACAGATCCCTTATTTTTTGTCAGGTAACAGGAAGGCTCAAATATGCATGGCCTTGTTGCAGCTGCATCAGAATGAGAGTGGCTTAGGTCTCTCCAACCTGTGGATTTATAACATGGCTGGACATTTACATCAGGCCTGAGACTGGGTTTTTGATACAGAGAACTGTGATGTTACACTGGAGAGACAAATTAGTGCATCTTATCATCTATCCTATGGGTTGCTTGCCTAGATGGCAGTGTTGCCAAGGCATGTACGACATCATGTTTTAGTTCACACACTACAGTGGGCCTGGAGTGTAGTGCACAGGCACTTTGGCCCACCACTGGCTGGTTCCAGATACCTGTCCCTCTCCAGGAGCAGGGACTTTGAGCCAGGACAGAGGGGTAATAGTTTCAGCAATGGCACTGGAGGGATTTACACACACATACCCTTGGATTGGTTTACCAACAGGTACATCATGTCATCTCAGTGGTTTATGACCATATGACAGGTATGTGGGATAAACTTTTTGATGAAAAATGGCCCTTAAGTGCAGTGAGTAAGGGACTGTTGGGTGGATATTATAAGACTGTTGGGAGGGAATTCCACAAAAAGAAGTGAACAACCTTTCTACACAGAGGGATGCATGAATGTCAGTACTATCATAGTGAGCCACATTACATAATGTTAAAACCAGAAATACACAGAGCTCCACAGAATTTCCATTTCTAATTAACATTTGGAAAGTGAGTTAGGATCCTTTTAAGTGTTTATTATTTGAGAAAAATGTGCACTATTCTTTGGGATAACTATGAGGAGGAATGATCATGGGAATGGAGAATACATAATGAAATTGTGTTTTGTTACATTTTTATCCCACATTTTCCCACTATTTGTAGGCTCAATGTGGCTTACATAGTACCGGAGAGGCGTGATGTTGTGGTAAGATAAAGTTCATGTGGCACAGCCACATTATGGAATCATAGAACGGAGGAGTTGTGTTATGTCCATTACGTGCTTTAGTTTTGTTGTGTTGCAGAGATTAGGCATTTAAGTTGGATCGGTAGTGTATGCCTTTTTAAACAAGTTAGTTTTTAGTGATTTCCGGAAATTTAGGTGGTCATACGTCGTTTTCAAAGCTTTTGGTAATGCGTTCCACAGTTGTGTGCTTACGTAGGAAAAACTGGATGCGTAAGTTGATTTGTATTTAAGTCCTTTGCAGCTTGGGTAGTGCAGATTTAGATAAGTTCATGTTGATTCGGATGTGTTTCTAATTGGTAAGTCGATCAAGTCTGTCATGTATCTCGGGGCTTCACCGTAGATGATATTGTGAACCAGGGTGTAGATCTTGAAGGCAATGCGTTCTTTGATTGGGAGCCAGTGTAGTTTTTCGCGGAGGGGTTTTGCGCTTTCAGATCGCATTTTTCCAAATATAAGCCTAGCTGCAGTGTTTTGAGCGGTCTGAAGTTTCTTTGAGGTTTGTTCTTTACATCCCGCATAAATTCCATTGCAGTAGTCTACGTACATAAGTACATAAGTACATAAGTAGTGCCATACTGGGAAAGACCAAAGGTCCATCTAGCCCAGCATCCTGTCACCGACAGTGGCCAATCCAGGTCAAGGGCACCTGGCACGCTCCCCAAACGTAAAAACATTCCAGACAAGTTATACCTAAAAATGAGGAATTTTTCCAAGTCCATTTAATAGCGGTCTATGGACTTGTCCTTTAGGAATCTATCTAACCCCTTTTTAAACTCCGTCAAGCTAACCGCCCGTACCACGTTCTCCGGCAATGAATTCCAGAGTCTAATTACACGTTGGGTGAAGAAAAATTTTCTCCGATTCGTTTTAAATTTACCACACTGTAGCTTCAACTCATGCCCTCTAGTCCTAGTATTTTTGGATAGCGTGAACAGTCGCTTCACATCCACCCGATCCATTCCACTCATTATTTATACACTTCTATCATATCTCCCCTCAGCCGTCTCTTCTCCAAGCTGAAAAGCCCTAGCCTTCTCAGCCTCTCTTCATAGGAAAGTCGTCCCATCCCCACTATCATTTTCGTCGCCCTTCGCTGTACCTTTTCCAATTCTACTATATCTTTTTTGAGATACGGAGACCAGTACTGAACACAATACTCCAGGTGCGGTCGCACCATGGAGCGATACAATGGCATTATAACATCCGCACACCTGGACTCCATACCCTTCTTAATAACACCCAACATTCTATTCGCTTTCCTAGCCGCAGCAGCACACTGAGCAGAAGGTTTCAGCGTATCATCGACGACGACACCCAGATCCCTTTCTTGATCCGTAACTCCTAACGCGGAACCTTGCAAGACGTAGCTATAATTCGGGTTCCTCTTACCCACATGCATCACCCTGCACTTGTCAACATTGAACTTCATCTGCCACTTGCACGCCCATTCTCCCAGTCTCGCAAGGTCCTCCTGTAATCGTTCACATTCCTCCTGCGACTTGACGACCCTGAATAATTTTGTGTCATCGGCGAATTTAATTACCTCACTAGTTATTCCCATCTCTAGGTCATTTATAAATACATTAAAAGCAACGGACCCAGCACAGACCCCTGCGGGACCCCACTAACTACCCTCCTCCACTGAGAATACTGGCCACGCAATCCTACTCTCTGCTTCCTATCTTTCAACCAGTTCTTAATCCATAATAATACCCTACCTCCGATTCCATGACTCTGCAATTTCTTCAGGAGTCTTTCGTGCGGCACTTTGTCAAACGCCTTCTGAAAATCCAGATATACAATATCAACCGGCTCCCCATTGTCCACATGTTTGCTTACCCCCTCAAAAAAATGCATTAGATTGGTGAGGCAAGACTTCCCTTCACTAAATCCGTGCTGACTTTGTCTCATCAGTCCATGTTTTTGTATATGCTCTGCAATTTTATTCTTAATAATAGCCTCCACCATCTTGCCCGGCACCGACGTCAGACTCACCGGTCTATAATTTCACGGATCTCCTCTGGAACCTTTCTTAAAAATCGGAGTAACATTGGCTACCCTCCAGTCTTCCGGTATTACACTCGATTTTAGGGACAGATTGCATATTTCTAACAGTAGCTCCGCAAGTTCATTTTTTAGTTCTATTAATACTCTGGGATGAATACCATCAGGTCCCGGTGATTTACTACTCTTCAGCTTGCTGAACTGACCCATTACATCCTCCAAGGTTACAGAGAATTTGTTTAGTTTCTCCGACTCCCCCGCTTCAAATATTCTTTCCGGCACCGGTGTCCCCCCCAAATCCTCCTCGGTGAAGACCGAAGCAAAGAATTCATTTAATTTCTCCGCTACGGCTTTGTCCTCCTTGATCGCCCCTTTAACACCATTTTCGTCCAGTGGCCCAACCGACTCTTTGGCCGGTTTCCTGCTTTTAGTACCATTGATTGCATCAGGTTGCAAAATGTGTCCCTTGGGAAGAATTGTTCCACGCGTTTGAGTGGAACATTTTCTTTGTTGTGGATGCCACTTGGCTCTCCAGTGGTAAGTTACAGTCCATTGTAACGCCGAGGATTTTCAGGCTTTCTGAGATAGGAAGGGTGTGATCTGGGGTGTTGATATTTGTGGGGTTGTCCACGCTGTATTGGGATGAGAGGATGAGACAATGTGTTTTTTCTTCATTGAGTTTTAGTTGGAATGCATTTGCCCATGAGTCCATGATGTTCATGCTGAGCTTGATTTCGTTGGTGATTTCTGTCAGTTTGGTTTTGTAAGGAATGTATATTGTGACATCATCTGCATATATGAAAGGGTTAAGGCCTTGGTTGGATAAGGACTTGGCAAGTGGGGTCATCATTAAGTTGAATAGGATCGGTGATAGTGGTGATCCTTGTGGTACTCCATAGTCTGCTTTCCACGGTGATATGATGTTTGAATTTGATTTTACTTGATATGTTCTTGTGGTTAGGAAGCCCTTGATCCAGCTAAGTATGTTACCATCAATCCCGAACTTGTCTAGTAATCTTATTAATATATTATGGTTTACCATGTCAAATGCACTAGACATGTCAAATTGGAGGAGAAGGATGTTTTTGCCTGTAGCTGTTTCCTGCTTGAATTTGGCTAGAAGAGTAATACTGTTTCAGTGCTGTGGAGGGAGCGAAATCCTGACTGTGATTCGTGTAATATTGAGAATTTGTTTATATAATCTGTAAGTTGTTTGGTTACCATGCTTTCCATCAGTTTAACCACCAACGGGATAGATGATACTGAATGGTAGTTAGTGATTTCATTTGTTTTTTTCTTGGTGTCTTTTGGTATTGGGGTGAGTAGAATATTGTCATTTTCCTAAGGGAAGAGGCCTTGCTGAAGCATGTAGTTTAGGTGGGATGTGAGGTCTGCTATGAAGCGGTCAGGGGCGGATTTCATTAGGTAGCTGGGACAGGTATCTAGTTTACAGTGAGTGTTGGAAACCTGCTAATCGCCTTGGTAACTGTTTCGACGGTAAGGAGGGCGAAGTTTAGCTAGGTCCGGTCTGCCGGGTACTCTCCAATGGTTGGGTCCAACTCATTAAGGAAGTTTTCAATGTCAGTGTTGTTCTGGGGTAGCGTGTTGCGTAGGTTTACAATTTTTTCATTGAAATACTTAGCAAGTTTATCTGCAGATGGGATATCTGTATTCGTGGTAGTGACCAAGTTGGTGTCGAGTTTGTTCACAAGTTGGTATAATTTCTTCGTGTCTTTGTAATCTGTCCCTATTTTGGTTTTATAGTATGATGTTTTGGTCTGTCTTATTGCGTATTTGTATTTTCTTTGTATTTGTTTCCATGTGTTGAGTGTATGTTCATTTTTTGTTTTACTCCATGCTCGTTCGAGTTTCCTGGTCTGTGTTTTTAGCTTTTTCAGTTCATCATTGAACGATGGTGTCGAGTTATGCTTGCGTGAGGATCTTGTTCATAAGGGTGCAATTTCATCTAATATGCCTTTGCATCTTTTATCCATTCTATGAGGTAGTATATAGAGTCTAGTTGTACTGTCCATTCGTTATTGTATATCAGTTGCCAGAATGTTTTCGTGTCTACTTGACCTCTTGTGCCGTAGGATCTGTGTTCTTGTATTCGCTGTAAACCCTTCTTCCGCCAATGTATGGATAGGTTTAGTTTGTAGTGGTCGGTCCACGGTATTTCTGTCCATTTAGTATCTGTTATTGTTAGGCTCTGGTCTGTTGAGAATTTGTGTGAGATGATATTGAGTGTGTGCCCTTTGATGTGGGTTGCTTGCATTTATGGCCATTTGACATCCCATAGACGGAGGAATTCCTTGCATTCTCGTGCGTTGGTAGAGTTCTGGTCTTCTAAGTGAAGGTTGATGTCTCCTAATACTAGTATATTGGAGTTGGTTACACATGTGTTTGATATGAAGTACATGAGGTTAATCTGGCCTTCATTCCAATTACCTGGAGGTCTGTAAAACAAGACACAATTCAAATGATCGCGTAGGGTTTTGTTGTGGATTCTCATTGAGTCAATTTCAAGTTGAGGTGTTATGGACTCGGCAATGGTTTTGGTGGTAAAGTGGGATCAATAGATTAGTGCTATGCCTCCGCCTCTTTCTTCTTTTCTGGTCCAGTGTGTGATTTTGTATCCTGGAGGATATTGTGTCTGGATGTGTTAGGATGTGAAGAAAGGGAAGGAAAATTGTATCTCATGAATAAGTGGATGGGTGTATTGTTAACTTGTGTTTTATGCTTATGGTTTGTTTTTGCTAAATTTGTATTGTTAACTGCTTTGATTTATGTAATGTAGTACACCAAGAATTTCTATAGTAATCTGTCATCCTCCTAGGGATAATGGTAAATTTGATCATGACACCACACTATCACCATGAAAATCCACCAACACTACCTGTCGCATCAGGTCCTGTATTTAAATAAGAACTAGATCTAAAGTAACTTCCCTCCCTCAGCAGTTTCAGGATCAGTAGTTTCAAAAAGCAGTAATTTACTCAGTGGTGTTCCTAGGGGGGCTGACACCCGGGGTGGATCGCAGATGCGCCCCGACCCCCAGATGCAGCGCGGACCCCCCCCCCCCCGGGTGCACGCCACTGGGGGGGGGGTGCTGCGCGCGCCTGTCCTCCGTTGTTCCATGCTTCTTCTCTGAGAAGCATGGAACAACGGAGGACAGGCGTGCGGCGCACCCCCCCCCCCAGCGGCATGCACCCGGGGCGGACTGCACCTACCGCCCCCCCCCAGGAACGCCACTGAATTTACTGCACCTTGATACTTTCCCTGCTTTGTATGTTTTGATGAGATATCTACCCAATCAATATTAGAGTAATTGAAATACCTTTACTAAATGTTTTAGCCATCCTAACTTGTTAGTATTTCACTCTCTCTCTCTTCACCCTGCCCAGCTGGACTTCAGTATACCTCCACCACACACAGACTTTCTACCATAAAGATTCTATTCATTGTATGCTGTTTCCTGCAGGTCTTTTTTTATCCCATTTGAGTCTGTCTCATCTTTAAAATGTAATGCCACCCTTACATTTTATCATTTCAATATAATTTGTATCCTAGAATCACAGTTTCACACCGATTATTCTCTTATCACAATGTCTCAGACGCATCATAAGAACTAGAATGTATGTCACTGCTAAAAGGAAACTGATTTCCCCAGTTATATATTCTACCATGATTATCATTTCTTCTCAGTATTGTCTAAATAGCTTTGCATCCCCAAAAGTTTTAGAATGCTCTGCCACCTCTAAATTCTCTTTCAGTTCAATTCATCTGCTTTGACAGAAATCAAAGTACAGGATTAGTCCTGCAAGGAAAAATACCCACAGAAAGTTTAGGAAAACTTTTCCCACATTTTTCTATAATTATTGTCAATTGAAATTTCAAACATCCACAAGTGTAAGCCAGTTTCAACACTTCACAAGTGAGGCTTCAGCCAAGAGTAACAAGTTTTTATGCACGCTTTGTCAGACCTTGACAGTTAAAAACACTGATTTTTAACAAATGCTCAATGATAACATGCTGCCAGAAAAATTCTCTACTTTTGGCTGAAATATGAAAGGATAATATTTAGTTTTAAAGAGCTCTCCTAACCTTGGTACATCATAGCAGCAGTTCAAATCCAAGATTAAAACCAGATAAAATCTAATTGCAGCTAGAGATGTGTAGAAGCAAATATTGTAATGCTGCATCACATGGTTAAAAACCACCTAGTATTAAAAAAAAAAAAAGGAAATTAAGTTAGAAAAAACTGTGTGAATGGTCAATTGCAATGGTATAACTTCCACCCAAACAAGCACTACATTGCAAGCAGGCCCCACTTAAGAGTGTTTCCATATCTTCAGAGTGGATGCTGTTTCCTCTAGGGGCCCTTTCTGAAATTGTGTCTGGAAGTCCTTAATTTGAACTTCTACTACTGATAGGTAGGTCTAATTGATGCACAGCTTTCAGTGAGGAGCACTGGCTTACCTGTTATGTATCCAGACGTAAGAAGAGCCGGGCAACTGTGGTTAGGATCCCTGAGTTACATGAAGTGCAGCCAGGGTAATGCATACTGGCATACCCTCAGTACAAATAGCCTCCAATTTACTCATTTTGGTTTCCATTACAAGCATTGGACCTCCCTGTTGCTGTTGAGTGGCTCCCTGCTATAGTACCGCAAAGGCTTTACTGGGCTTTTTGTTTTCACTCACCATTCTAACTCTATATGGGAACAAGCCCCCATGCCAAAGATCCAAACAGGTTTTACTCTGAGCTAGGTTCAATCTTTCTGCACAAGCAACTTTACAAGTGTACAAATCACACACCTGGACCAACTAATAAACTTCCTAGCTCACCTTCCAAGCACCCTGATGAGGAACAGTCAGAAACCAGGCCAGTAGGCCTGGTTAAAAATAAGAGTTTGGCTATATAGAAGCATGTGTTTTCTGGGTGAAAGTCCCAAGCCAAGCTCAAAGTAAAAAAACCTTTTTTAATTCTACATGAATACCCTTCTCTTGAATTTTATTTTTTAAGCGTATGCACCTTACTCCTTGCATAGGTAGTACCTGTCAGAAAGGGGACCCAAAGAATGTTTTCTTTCCTACAGCTCCAGGAAAGGGTTGAACTGACAAGCCCTGGCATAGGTCTTTCAAAAGTACCACATGCCAACCATTTGTACTCACAATACTGTAGACATTCCATCCACCTAGTATGACACCTTTCAATCCTGCAGCCCCTTACTTCAGTACTGCTGCTCCAAACCCAGTAAAAAGAAGAGAGGAGGCTAGTCTCTAACAAGGAAGTAACCAGAGCTGCCTTGCTCATTTGCACTGCCGAACAGCTGATTGTGTGGCTGCCTCTCCCTACCTATACTGTTCTTCCCTTGAAGAGACTGAGGCAAAACATTTAGGAGCACAGCATCATTGGGATGCTAGGGAAGACATGGGGGGAGGGACCCAGCCGCCCGAGTGTGACACCTCTGAGGCTGTAAGAGACCCCCGCGGACCTCAGCCTCCAACCACAGGTAAACTCCCGGATGCACAGAAGAGAATAATTATCACACTTAAAAGACTAAACTCTGGTAACCCAAGCTATGCTGTACAGTAAAAAGAGATAGAGAACACAGAGAGAAATAAGACTGAAGGGCTCACCACTTTCCACCTGCTGGAGACTGAGAATACTGGCTCTAGCTGGCAGGGGCTCTTATTGGCTCTCCCTAGAGTCAGAGTTCTGTCTCCACCTGCTGGAAGGCATGTACAACCCATCAATCGTTCTGGGCTGGTCCGGAAAGTCGCTAAGGAAGGGCGTGTTAAGGCCACTTTTTGCTGCAGCTTTGTAAAAGGGTCCCCAAGTATTTAACTCCTCAAAATGTTTAAACTAGAGCAAAACTACAAACAGTATAGTTGGGAGCTACACTGGACTGGGAGGAACCTGGGATTTTTTGCAGGCTGTGATAACTTTTATTGCAACAAAGCAATTATCCAAAGATGATGAACACATTTGATGAAGATTCCTTTATAGACTTGGAGGCTCACATACAGCATATCTCTAGCCTAATAAAATAAAGTATCACAACCTGCAAAGAATCCAGTGAAGCCAAGCATATGGAGTCATGACTAACCAATGCCCTGATTTCCTCTCCCTCTCATATCCACATATTTAGGTTCTAGGAATTTAAGAAACATTTTGGAAACTACAGACTGGACAAATAAGGCTTTTGGGTCAAACAACTTTCAGCTGGTTCCTCTTTATATATACAGTGTTGTTCCTATCACTTCTGCAGTGATGTTTTATGTTCCTCCGTTTCTTAAAGTAATATCATCATGTAGTTAATACCATATAGGTTGATATTCAAAGTGATTCTGTGGCACTATCCAGTTAATTGCCACTAAATATCTACTCTGACCATCAAAGCACTCTCCAGTTAATACCAAGGCAATCCAGTGACTACTATTATTTAACATTTCTAAAGCGCTGCAAGGGTTACGCAGCGCTGTACAATTTAACAAAGAAGGGCAGTCCCTGCTCAAAGGAGCTTACAATCTAAAGGACAAAAAATGCAGTCGATCAAATTGGGGCAATCTGGATTTCCTGGATAGAGGTCCAATGGTTAGGTACCGAAAGCGACATTGAAGAGGTGGATTTTAAGCAAGGATTTGAAGATGGGCAGGGAGGGGGCTTGGCATATGGGCTCAGGGAGTTTATTCCAAGCATAGGGTGAGGCGAGGCAGAAAGGGCGGAGCCTGGAGTTGGCGGTGGAGGAGAAGGGCAATCCAATGACAGACCTGGAATTTATCCAGGCACCACAGATAGATATCCAAGCATGTTGGACTGTAAAAAAAGGCTATCCTAACTGTGTGAGTACAGAACTGAATACTGGCTGTACCCATAACATCCAGGCACCACCAGAAACTTGGATATTCAGTACCTGTGCCCAGATAAGCACAAAACACTGATTGCCAAATTAGCCCAATAGTAAATACTTAACTGGTTATGGAGTGGCCTAGTGGTTAGGGTGGTGGACTTTGGTCCTGGGGAACTGAGGAAGTGAGTTTGATTCCCAGCACAGGCAGCTCCTTGTGACTCTGGGCAAGTCACTTAACCCTCCATTGCCCGCTGCATTGAGCCTGCCATGAGTGGGAAAGCGCAGGGTACAAATGTAACAGATAAAAAAAAAAAAATTGGGCATTGTGCTTTAATGAAATCAGATCAAATGATATCTAAAATACTATCACTATCTCATGTTTTGTTTTCTTCATCCAGCTGTTTTTACTTGATCCCTCTTACTTCCAGCTCAGCTAGAACCAGAGCTGGGATCTGGTGCCATGAGCCTCCATTCACAGATACCATGGGTTTTTTCCCTTAATCTTTTCTCCCCCCCCCCCCCCCCCCCCCCGGCACACCTAGTTTGGCTACTGCGATGCCTGTGGCAAGGGCCAGGGCTCCTTCTAGAACCATGCAATTATGGTCCCTGAATCTGGCCTCTAGGTGTCACCCTTAAGCAATGACCACAGCTCCCTCAACCAGAGACTGACCAGTCTCCACAGCATCCCTAGCTGACCAAGAGGGAAATCCGGGGATCTTCTGCCACCAGGCCAGCCAGTATTACTATTTCTAGCAACATAATAGCACTTAAGGCACATTTTGATACATGCAAACTGGTAAATGTTTTGTAAAAGATAGCATTAATGTAACATCTAAAACTTCACTCTTCACAGAAGTGACATGATTGTCATGAAAGTTGAAGGAATCCATGCAAACACAGTGTCCTCAAGGACTGAAAAATGGCCTTGAATCAATCATTCTATAATTAAGTTTGGTGACTTTGAACCCTCGGAATAACAACTGGATGTAGATGTCCACAGAACTAGTTACTATTTTCAGATTCGTGACTAAAACTAGCTGTGTATACTATTACCAAGTATATTCATACACAATATATATTTTTAGAAAACTAAAATCCAATAGTCAGAACTCCCAAAGACGGAGCTGTTGTTTGTATAGCACATCAGAGACACACGGCACCCAGTCGTAAGAGCCCTGACAAAACAGCTTTGTAACAAAATAACCCTTGACATTTCACACCCTAACAAAATTGCCCTTGACAAAAGGGCCCCTCCCACAAAACAACCCTCGACAAAATTGCCTCTACACAAAACAGCCCCTAAGAAAAAAATAACATCACAAAAAAATATAATAAACTACAACTGAAATCTTCACTGATGTGGAGGGGCATTTTCGAAAGGGACGTCCAAGTTTCGATTTGGACGTCCTTGCAAAACGTCCAAATCCAGGGGCGGGGAAACCCGTATTTTCAAAACAAGATGGACGACCATCTTTCGTTTCGAAAATACCATCAGGAACATCCAAATCCTTAAAATTGCCATCTCTAGATTTGGGCGTCCCTAGACATGGAAGTTTCTGATTTTTGCCGATTTTTGAAACCAAAAACGTCCATCTCAGAAACGACCAAATGCAAGCCATTTGGTCGTGGGAGCAGCCAGCATATCTAGTGCACTGGTCCCCCTGACATGCCAGGACACCAACCGGCCACCCTAGAGGGCACTGCAGTGGACTTCATAAAATGCTCCCAGGAACATAGCTCCCTTACCTTGTGTGCTGAGCCCTCCAAAACCAACTACCCCAACTGTACACCACTACCATAGCCTTTACGGGTGAAGGGGGGGCACCTAGATGTGGGTACAGTGGGTTTGTGGTGGTTTTGGAGGGCTCGCTGTTTCCTCCACAAACGTAACAGGTTCCGATTTATGTCGAAAGATGGGCGTCCTTCTCTTTCGAAAATGAGCCCAAAACACTCCTACCAACATTCAATTGCATAAAGCATATATAAACAAAATTCTATAGCTACAAACTGGTATTCATGATCTGTTCAGCTATTTAAAGAAACCATTGTTCCATCAACATGCTAATAAATAAAAAACAAACAAACAATATTGTCATCATTTTCAGTCTTACCAACTTTATCCTGATTGGCAAGGTAAAATTATTAGGAAAAAATGCAGTCCCATATTCTGGGCAGCCTGATCGGGCCCTTTTGTCGGGGGGCTAACTTGTCAAGGGTTATATTGTGGGCAGGCCATTTTGACAGTGGCTGTTATGTCATGGACTTTTATGTCAGGAGCTTTTTTGTCGGGGCCATTTTGTCGGGGTTATTTTGACCAGGTACCCAGATATACATAATAGACTACAAGTTCAAGAAAAGGACTAAGAAAGACAAACACAAAACACCGGGGGGGTGCAAGAAGCAAGGTCTCAAGAGAGGAAGGCGAAAGATTTCAACTCCACTATCACAGCCTCTGAGTAAAGTATGTGAAAGAAAAGATAGCCTCCATGACAGAACGCAATGACTAAAGCAGATTCATAAGAACAGATTCCTAGCTAGCAATGAAAAATGAAGAAACCAAGTGTGATGAGCAATAAGATTTAATAGAGAGTAGGCTGTTGATTCAGTTAGAGCAGAGTAAAGGCAGTTCCCAAAGCCACTTTTTATATTCTGTTTTGGTACTGCTTCATCTATACACCTCTGCAAAGGGTAAACAGTGCTGCACGGGCCACTGTTCTGTCGAGGTCACAATCCAGCCAAGACAGAATGGATAAGTAAGAATTTGGGAAGAACCAGGAGTAACAACTTGTTGTCTAGTGTACCGGTTCCCAAACTTTCTTGGTTCAAGGCACCCTTAGGGTGTCAGTAATTTTTTCATTGCACCCGAGTCAAAAGAGATACTGTAACACAAAACAACAGCTATGCTTAATAGTTAGGAATAACCAACTGAACTGAAAGAAAAATAATTCTTTTATTCTTAAATAAATGCCTTCCTGGAACAGATGACCAACGTTTTGCTTTTTCAGCCATTTCTCAATTCATATGACCATGAATGGGTCATGGATGTTAAAGGACATGTTCCTAACAAAAGATATTAAAATACACTGCTGCTTGAGTTATCTTAGTCCACCTTTCCAATTAGAAAAATGCTCCGAGCGTTTATAGTTACAGCAACATTACTGCTGAACCACTCACAATTTGAGAATCCTGTCAAATATAAGCCTCCCATTGCTAATGAAAAGGAAACAAACATCAGATCCCATCAGCAGAGAAACCACATGTCAAGACTGGTACACTGCTGTAGTGTTGGGAGGATGGAGATTACATGCAATTACATATGTGATAGAAGGGCTCTTTTTTCTTTTCCTTTTGTGGTAAAAGCTGTTATAACTCCCAAGCTTGTAAAGCTCTGGTCTTTCAAAAGATGTGGAACTGTGTACAGGAGCCTTCTAGGACACCTTACATAGTAACATAGTAGATGATGGCAGAAAAAGACCTGCATGGTCCATCCAGTCTGACCAAGACAAACTCATATGTGTATACCTTACCTTGAATTTGTACCTGTCCTTTTCAGGGCACAGACCATATAAGTCTGCCCAGCAGTATTTCCCGCCTCCCAACCACCAGTCCCGCCTCCCATCACCGGCTCTGGTACAGACCGTATAAGTCTGCCCTCCCCTATCCTCGCCTCCCAACCACCACCCCCTCTTCCCCCCACCTGCTCCGCCACCCAATTTCAGCTAAGCTTCTGAGGATCCATTCCTTCTGCACAGGATTCCTCTATGCATATCCCACGCATGTTTGAACTCCGTTACCGTTTTCATCTCCACCACCTCCCGCGGGAGGGCATTCCAAGCGTCCACCACCCTCTCCGTGAAAAAATACTTCCTGACATCTTTCCTGAGTCTGCCCCCCCCTTCAATCTCATTTCATGTCCTCTCGCTCTACCGCCTTCCCATCTCCGGAAAAGATTCGTTTGCGGATTAATACCTTTAAAATATTTGAACGTCTGTATCATATCACCCCTGTTCCTCCTTTCCTCCAGGGTGTACATGTTCAGGTCAGCAAGCCTCTCTTCATACGTCTTGGAACGTAAATCCCATACCATCCTCGTAGCTTTTCTTTGCACCGCTTCCATTTTTTTAACATCCTTCGCAAGATACGGCCTCCAAAACTGAACACAATACTCCAGGTGGGGCCTCACCAACGTCTTATACAGGGGCATTAAAACCTCCTTTCTTCTGCTGGTCACACCTCTCTCTATACAGCCTAGCAACCTTCTCGCTACGGCCGCCTTGTCGCACTGTTTCGTCGCCTTCAGGTCCTCAGATACTATCACCCCAAGATCCCTCTCCCCGTCCGTGCCTATCAGACTCTTCCCGCCTAACACATACATCTCCCTTGGATTTCTACTCCCCAAGTGCATCACTTTGCATTTCTTCGCATTGAATTTTAATTGCCAAACGTTAGACCATTCTTCTAGCTTCTTCAGATCTTTTTTCATGTTTTCCACACCCTCCGGGGTGTCCACTCTGTTGGAAATCTTGGTGTCATCCGCAAAAAGGCAAACTTTACCTTGTAACCCTTCGGCAATGTCACTCACAAATATATTGAACAGAATCGGCCCCAGCACCGATCCCTGAGGCACTCCACTACTCACCTTTCCCTCCTCCTTAGGGGAGATAGTTAATTATCCTCATATAAAAAGGAGGAGGAGAGTGGGTGGTTGCTCAGAATGAGAAGCTCACAGATCACCAGCAAAGCACTGTGGTTCTATCACATCAGACATTACCACTTCCAGAAATGCAATACTAGCTTAAGAGCTATCTTTTCTAGATTTATCACCATCTTTTCCTTAACAACTCAAACCAGTATTTGGCCCATGGGCCTACTCTTCCTCCCCTGACAAGAGCAACATCTATCTGGAAGGAACAGACCCAAGTTGGAAGCCAATGTCCAGCGATCCACAAAAGCTGCCTGCTGATGCCCCAGGGGCAGGAAGCGGCAGGTAGCGTGTGGTAATCGCTGCCACTGCTGTACTGAATTCATCTGAAAACTCCCAGAGTTTGATAGGTTTGCATGTTATTTAGACTTTCAAACTCCAAGAGTTTTCAGGTAACTTCAGCACAGTAGCAGCAGTGATTATCACATACTGCCTGTCGCTTCCTGTCCCCGGGGTAGCGGCAGACAGAATGTGTGAATTGCTGCCGCAGACCCGTTAAAGCAGGAGCGGTGTTGGATAAAGAGGCAGTCAATAAAGAAAATCAAATGAAGAACTACTTCTCTGGCCCACCCGTGACTACGTATACATTTATTTCCCAAGATCAATTCACGTAAGTAGAAAAAGCTAAACAAGAGGTGGCAGAGACCCTAAATAAATGTCACTTGCATTTGAAAGTGTATTACCTTCTCTAAAACCAAGATTAGCATTAAAACAACTAAACAATGGTACAAGAATTCTTACTAGGACCTCAATGCAGTAAGTGCTGCATTAGAACACAGTGCGAAGCTTCATAACACAGCTCTCTAATGCACGCACTAAAGCAAATTTTTACTCATAAGAACATAAGCATTGCCATACTGGTATAGACCGAAGGTCCATCAAGCCCAGTATCTTGTTTCCAACAGTGGCCAATCCAGGTCACAAGTATCTGGCAAGATCCCAAAACAATACTCAATACATATTATGCTGATTATCCTACAAATAAGCAGTGGATTTTCCCAAGTCCATCTTAATAATGGATTACGGACTTTTCTTTTAGGAAGGTATCAAAAACCTTCTCTAAACCCAGTAAGCTAACTGCTTTTACTACATTCTCTAGCAACAAATCCCAGAGTTTAATTATAAGCTGCGTGAAGAAATATTTTCTCCAATTTGTTTTACATTTACTACCTTGCAGCTTCATTACATGCCCCCCTACTCCTAGTATTTTTGGAAAGAGTAAACAAGTGATTCATATGTACCTGTTCCACTCCACTCATTATTTTATAGACCTCTGTCTTATCTCCCACCAGCCGTCTTTTCTCCAAGCTGAAAAGCCCTAGCCACTTTAGCCTTTCCTCATAGGGAAGTCGTCCCATCCCTTTAGCATTTTCTTCGCCCTTCACTATACCTTTTCCAATTCAACTATATCTTTTTAGAGATGTTGTGACCAGAATTGCACACACCATGGAGCAATACAGTGGAGGAGTGGCCTAGTGGTTAGGGTGGTGGACTTTGGTCCTGGGGAACTGAGGAACTCAGTTTGATTCCCGGCACAGGCAGCTCCTTGTGACTCTGGGCAAGTCACTTAACCCTCCATTGCCCGCCGCATAGAGCCTGCCATAAGTGGGAAAGCGCAGGGTACAAATGTAACAAAAAAAAAAAAATACAAAAGGCATTATAACATCCTTATTATTGTTTTCCATTCCTTTTCTAATAATATCTAACATTCTAATTGCTTTCTTCGTCGAAGCTGCACACTGAGCAGAGAGTTTCAATGTATCGTCAATGTAGTAACTGATGGCATACAAATTACCAGTGTTCAAAACCATGCACTAGTGGGAAAAAACAGTGCACACCACTGCAGTAATATACAGCTATCTGCTGCATCAGAAGTAAAAATCTCCCTTGCTATCACAGCATGAGCAACTGGCTCATGGAATGACAAGAAGGATGATATATATAGATACACAAGACACTGAACTCCCAGGACCTCCTCTGAGCCCACCAACAATGGTTCCACAATGGCCCCTTGTCCCTGATGCCCCCACAATAACTCTGGTAGCCCATGGTCCCTGGTCTCCAACCCAAAGATGTCTCTAGTGGTCAATGGCCCCTGGTCCCCAACCCAAAGATGTCTCTGGTTGTCAATGGCCTCAACCCAAAGATCTCTAGTGGTCAGTGGACCCTGTAGCCAACCCTCCCCATATACCCTGAGGGCCCATGTGACCCCCTCCCCAGAACCTCCCAAGCACATAGCACACTTATAACTGCCTCTGTGCCACTATCTTGAAAAATGGCAGTATATGACCCCACACATGGGCTATAGTCTGCCAAATACGGTAATTGTCTTTTTTAGTAGACTGACCTCGGAGTCTGCCAAATAAAGCAATGATTCCATAATTTACCAGGCTGATCCCCAAAGCACCATACAGAGTCAGGTGCCACAATTTTCCAAGATAGTGGTACAAAAGCAGGAGGTAGTCAGCATCACTTGTGCCTCCCAAGTCTAGAGGCATGCTTGAGAGTCCACGCAGAGTATCAGGGGATCCACTCAGGCCCCCACGGTATTTTTGGTTGGGGTGGGGGGAGGAAGAAACATCTTCAGGGAGGAGTTGGGGTCCCTAAGGCAGGTAAAAAGAGTTTTTTAAAAAACTGCAATAGATTTTAGCACACGGTTTAGGGTTTTGGTTTTTTTTTACATTGTGAACAATATTTTATGTAGCATTGTATATTCCCACCGGGCTACCTTTTAGCCCAGTGGTTTTACACTGATTCTCACATGCTAACCTTTCTTCCTGCATCAAGAGTAAGATTAGCATGAGAAAATCAAATGGAAGTGCAGCTTACTGCATCGGGCCTTAAATGTTCTACATGCTGCATGGGATAGAACCACGACAACTGGTGGTCAGCCTGATGGATCATAGTCCAAGTGCTACGCAGTAGAGGACCTCAGTTTAATTCCCAGGTGAAGTCTAAAAGGAAGTAGCAGTCCTGGAATGCTATGAAGAAAGGATTCACAGCTCCTGGGAGGGAAATGAAGTCAATCATTAATAGGGACATCTAGTGGACAGGCTTCAGTGCACACATACCAGATGCTTAAGGAAGCCAAACCCGTCCAGTATGAAGACTTGAAACTAAGCAAATCCTCAAGACATTTTAAGAAATAGCAAAAAATATTTGATGTTCCAATTCATTTCAAAAACAGTAAAACCTCCTGGCAAAATATTTGAAAAATAAACCCAAAATAAATATACTGTGTCTGGAGATACCAAATCAATCTGAGCACTTTAGACACTTGTAGTCTATTGAATTATATGTATGTTCTTCCTCGTAGACTATTGCAAAATTGAATGTTTTATGTAATAACTAGCCGTTGAGCCCGTTAAAACGGGCTACTATTGGAATGGGGGTTTTCCAAGCCCCCCCCCCCTGAGGTCGCCGCTACCAGTACCCCCCCCCCCCCCGAGTCGCCACCACCCCTCCACCCAGCCCCCTCTGTTCGCTATTAATTCAACTTACATCGCCGCAGCACACAGATCAGCTGAGCTCCCGTCGGCCTGGCCTTCCTTCTCTGCCTGTGTCCCGCCCTCGTGTGACGTACCGTTGGCGAGGGCGGGACACAGGCAGGGAAGGAAGGCCAACCGGAGCTCAGCTGATCTGCGTGCTGCGGCGATGTAAGTTGAATTAATTGCGATCAGAGGGCCCAGGCCGGGTGGAGGGGTGGCGGCGGCAACTGGAGGGGGGGGGGCTGGTACCGGTGGCAGCGACCTCGGGGGGGGGGGGGGAGCGCAGTTTCCCTCTCTGTCCCGCCCCCGTCATCACGTATTGACACGGGGGCAGGACAGAGAGGGAAGTCTCTACTGCGCATTTGCGAGTGAGTTCGGTCACTCGCCATTTATATACTTTAGCATCTTTGAAGAACTACAAAAGGTATATAGAAAAGACTTACTTGCTACTATTAAAAAGACAAAATAAATTCAACAATGACTCAAATACAAATATCAGAGGACATCTAACCACTCACACTGCCTGTTCATGTCAATACTGTTGCTATCCACACCTATTTCACTACAGTGGAAGTTTTTTAGCCTTTAGTTTTTTTTTCTACTGTAGAAGTGTGTTACTTTTCATATGTTCAGGAAGCATAAACAGCTTATTTTGGCCCTTTAATGACCCTTTAACGAACAAATTTTCAACTGTAGCATGCATTAAAGGCCATTTTCCGACGACGCTAGCAGCTAACGAAAACGGAATGCAAACGAGTCACTTCCAATTGAAATGTGAACAATTCGCAATGCACTAACCATAACGACGATTGCAACGAATCATTTACCGTAGTATATTTAACGTGAAGTCAGACCTGTCGTTAAGGCCTGAGCTGTCATACAGACACTGCTCCCCGCTTCTCCCTGCAGCATAAAAATCCAAGCTGGCATGTTTGAAAATAAAAAAAATCCACACGAGCACGTGGCTCCCCGCTTCCCCCTGCATAAAATTGAAAAAAAAAACCCAAAAAGCAAAAAAGGATCGGGAGGGGGCAAAGGTGCTCGTCAGGAGCATCCTGTATGGACGCCCTTGCCCCACCCCAGGTTGACGCTGCTCCCCGCTTCCCCCTGTATTAAATAAAATCAAAAGAAAACTCAAAACTGTAGCAGCCACGGTCCCCCTCCCTTCCTTTCTCTCTATTTCTCCTTCTCCCACAGCTCCACCTCCTGCCATCCTCCGCCCCCCGTGCCCCGCTCCCCTGAGGTCGTCACCGCCGCTCCCCCCTCTCCGCCTTCATGGCCAGAATTCAGAGGACCTTGTGATCTTGCTTGAGATTCCCTTCTCTGGTCGTAGCTCTTGCTTCCCTCGCACCTTTCGAATAGGTTACCCTGCTTCTAAAAATATACGTTTTAAATCTATTCTTGAATACTCTTTTCCATTTCAGGCGGCAAGAATTTAGAATATATGTCCTCGAGTACTAAACTGCTTACCTTCATATCTATCCTTTAGAAAGGTTTTGAAAACTTTTTTATTTGAAAATTAACACTCTGCTCACCTCTGAAGCCAATTTCCCGGTTCTGTAAACTACTACTACTACTACTACTATTTAGCATTTCTATAGCAACTTTAAGCTGCCCCGGTCCCCCTCCCTTAAACGTAATTTTCTAAAAAATTTTTGCAAATTCACACGAATATCAAAAGGGTTATGAAATTGTGTCGGGACAAACGATAAACCAAGACTTAACACTTGTAATTGATATTGGCTTAATTGCTTGGAGGACAAATTGAAAACTATCGTCAAGTCTTCTTGCCCTGCCTCTTCGGTCGCACGACCGGTTGTGTTGTTTTTGTATTTTGAAAGTCTTGAACACCCGATGCTAAAAAAGACTTATTATATGCCTGTCCTTCCCTACCACTAGAGGCAAGTAAACAGGAACTAGATCAAAAATTAGAAATGCTTAAAATGGCTAGTTCTCCTGAGAGTTTTGAGTCAAAATTTAAAGAACATACACAGTTGATTGAACGATATAGGCAGGAGATTAGGTCACAAAAAATCTCTAAATACAAACGTGACGAACTCGATTATACCAAGGGATTTGTTTATCCCTGGATGAACCAGGGTAGAAAATCCAGGAGAAACAGGAAAGGCAAGAGAGTCACGTTTATCAATTCATCTAGTGACTCATCAGGAGAGGAACAGCAAGTAACAGATAGCTGTAAGAGCATAGGCAGCAGTGGAAGGGAAGGACAGGCATATAATAAGTCTTTTTTAGCATCGGGTGTTCAAGACTTTCAAAATACAAAAACAACACAACCGGTCGTGCGACCGAAGAGGCAGGGCAAGAAGACTTGACGATAGTTTTCAATTTGTCCTCCAAGCAATTAAGCCAATATCAATTACAAGTGTTGAGTCTTGGTTTATCGTTTGTCCCGACACAATTTCATAACCCTTTTGATATTTGTGTGAATTTGCAAAAATTTTTTAGAAAATTACGTTTAAGATTACATTTTTTTTGACGATGATAATGTTGAAACTGATAGTAATTCACAAACTGAAACATTTTTGCAAAAATATCATCTTCCATCCACATGGGTCCCTTGTGGCCCAGTGGATTCAGTAGTTGCAACCTTTCAACAATGGGTTATGCATGATGTAGAGCAACTTGAAACACGCATGGGTAAACAGTACAGTAATTTAGCATTTTCACATCGCCAAGCTTTGACTGAATTACAAAATGATACAAGTATAATAATTATGCGTGCCGACAAGGGTGGCGGGGTGGTTGTTCAGGATGTAAGTAAATATAATGAAGAAGCTTTAAGACAATTGGCAGATCAAACATTCTATGCAGTCTTGATACAAGATCCTACAGAACAATATCAAGATCAGGTCCATCAATTACTGAATACAGCGGTTAAAGATGGAGTCATAACCATCCAGGAATACCGCTATTTATTTCGTCAATATCCTAGAGTTCCGATAATTTATTTTACTCCTAAAATACATAAGGATAGAGTCAACCCCCCTGGGCAGCCCATTGTGTCGGGATGTCAATCATTATTTGAAACTTTATCTCAATATCTTGATTTTCACTTGCGCCCTTGCTTACAGTCCATCACATCTTATGTGCGAGACTCAACACATCTTTTGGAAATATTGGATCAACTTAAAATTTCAGAGAAAGCGCAGATATGTCTGGTGACGTTGGACGTCACAGCTCTTTATACAAACATACCGCAGATAGATGCGATACAACTAATAGATAGTTTGTTGGAGAACTTGCCTCTGTCAGCCTCTAAAATTCAGTTGTTAGGCAGGATGGCGAGATTGGTGATATATCACAACTATTTCAAGTTTCAGGACACATTTTACTTACAAATAATAGGAGTAGCAATGGGCGCTACTGTAGCCCCTACTATTGCGTGTTTATATATGGATCAATTGGAAAAGAAAGGTATTTACACATCTCAACACTTTGGAGGGGTAGTTAAATGGCTACGGTATATTGATGATATACTATTGATATGGCAAGGCACTGAATTGGAATTAAAAATGTTTTTGCAAGAATTAAATGAAATTAGTGATCACATCAAGTTTGTGCATTATATAGGAGTCAGTGAAGTCAATTTTTTAGATATCAACATTCGCTGGGATAACAATAGATTTCATACCCGACTATATCGTAAAAACACTGACCGTAATAGTATGTTTCATTACCGTAGCCATCACCCAAAAGCATTAAAAGATAGTATCCCTACAAGTCAATTGTTACAAGTACGTAGAGCATGTAGCTCTAGGGAAGAATTCTGCACTCAGGCAGAACAGATGATCAGTAGGTTTCGGGTTCGAGGCTATCCCCACAAAGTTTTGAAAAATGCCGCTAAGCGAGTATTTAATTATCATCCTGAATGGGAATGGAAAGTGAATAAGGTTAATGAATGTAAACCTTTAACGTGTGTTTTACCTTTCACCAGAGCATCTAATGATATTATAAACATCATTCGTCGATATTGGCCCATGTTAAATATTCATCCTGCATTTAAGGTCACACCCCGGTTTGCTTTTTCTAGGGGTATGAATCTAGGTGAACAATTGGCTAAGAAAAGATGTAACCGTGATAGTTCAGTGGGAAATAGTGGCCACCATAGATGCAATCAATGTACATATTGTCAGTATGCTATGGAAGTTACTCAAATTCAAATTCCTCACTCTGAGAAAATACATCATCTTTATCAAAACACAAATTGCAACACTATAAATTGTATATAAGGGGTGATTTGCCCTTGTGGTTTGTGGTATATTGGCCTGACTTCTCGGAGGATTAAATTGCGTATTTCACAGCATTTAAGTAACATACGTACAGCTCGTTTGGAAGCCCCTATTGTAGCCCACTGGTTGGAAATGCAACACAATTTAGAGGAGTTTCGATTTGTTGTCCTTGATTGTGTTAAGTTAGAAAGGGGTGGTAACATGCCTCAGGCACTACTTAGGAAGGAGCAACGGTATATATTTCAATGGAACACGGTAGCTCCAGCTGGACTCAATAAAGAGATTGAGTGGTTGAACCTCTAGAGTACTTAACCTCTGTGTTTGCTGATAACCATCTATGCGTTTGGGAGAGCAGTTCTAGCTCACCACCGCATCGCTGGTATTTGACTACCCCACCACCTGGATGAGCCAGTAAGTGTATCTATGATAGCATGATAATGTGTAATTTTGAGAGTTTTTAACAATGATACATATTAAGTAGAATTATAGTTAACCCACTGTTATTGTGTTTAGAATTCAAGACCCCTGATGACACTTTTATAGCGAAACATGAGCATGTTGGGTCCTGGTCGTATGGTGGAATACTATAAGAACAGGAGAGATTGAAACTCTAATACAAATGTAACAACATTTTCAAAACATATATATATCTGGAACATATGATACTGCTAACAGAGAAAATGGACAATTTTGGATGTTGCTGACTGACATCATCAATGGTTGTTCAAGATTTATCACTAACGTTACAACGGTTTGTTGGAAAAAAGGATAGAACTATTTTACAAGTTGGTGATTCAATGAGTCTGATTTGAAGCAAGGCTGAATCTTGTGGGAGACTCTGGAGCAGTGGATTAATACATGATTAAAGAGCTATGATCACACATTGATGTAAAAGATTGCCAGATATATGTTATTTGAATATGTAATGAAAGAGTATTGTGGAGAATTGTTTGGTTTTAAATGTATTGGTGTATGGATTGGTTAATAACTAAGGGTTAAGGGAATGGATTTTATTTTAGAAAAGTTGTATTGTTCTATTAATAAAGAAATATATTTTATAATGTTAAACAGTTACTAGTGAGTAATTTGTAATATAATGTGTAACTAATTATAGAGTTGAGACCTAGATTATAATTGTTGATCCTTTGAATGAGACACCCCAGAAAAGGCTACAAAGAAAATGTATAAAGAAATTCCAGCGGCCAAAGCTGAAGAACAACATTTATGCTCTCTGCTTTGTGATCCTTCCTGAGACTGAAGAATCTTGGAACCTTGGAATTGAGAGATGTTGCCATGAGATCCATGACCAGAAGCCCCTAGCAATTGATGATGACTTGAAACCCTGTTGCACTGAGCATCCATTCTCCTGGGTCTAGAGTGTGGAAACTGAGAAAGTCCACCTGAATGTTTGCAGTTCCCGCTATATGCGACACCAAAAGACCCGTGAGATGATGCTCCGCCCAAACCATGAGAAGCGCCATTTCCTGTTCTAGCAATCAACTCTTTGTCCCTCTTTGTCAGCTGACATAAGCTACCATTGTGGCATTGTCTGAGAGGATGCGGACTGGGTTGCCTTCAAGAAGGGACCGAAACATCTCTGTCAACCGGATTGCTCTGGTTTCCACGAGATTGATCAAGCAGTTCGTCTCCTGCCGGGACCAAAGGCCCTGTGTAAAACGCCCTACATAGTGAGCTCTCCAGCCTCTGAGGCTGGCATCAGTTGTGACCATTATCCATTGAAGTGGTTCCAGAGGAACTCCTTTGGTCAGATTGGCCGTTCACAGCCACTAACGGAGACTGCCATGCTCCAGAGGTCTGAGTGGTAGCCTTATAGTCAGGGAATCCGTCTGCAGGAACCATCGGCACAAGAGAAACTTCTGCAGAAATCTCATGTGGGCCTGGCCCAAGGTACCACCTTTATCGTCGCTGCCATGGATCCTAGAACCTGAAGATAATCTCTCGCACACAGTACCAGCTTCCACAGGAGTGTTCAAACTTGATCCTGAAGTTTGAGAATCCTGCTCTGAGGAAGGAACATTCGACCATGCAGCGTACTGAAAGACACCCCGAGACAGTTGAGTGTCTGAGATGGTACTAGGCAGCCCTGGAGAGAGTTGACTATCCAACCGAGGGACTGAAGGAAATGAACCACCCAAGCAGTGACCTGCAGACTCTCCCGATACAACTCTGCTCTGATCAACCAATCGTCCGGGTAAGGATGCACTAAAATGCCCTCTTTCCTCCGAGCCACCGCAACCACTACCATGATTTTCGTGAAGGTACGAGGAGCATTAGCGAGGCTGAAAGGCAATGTTTGAAACTGATAATGCTTGCCCAAAACAGCAAAATGAAGAAATTGCTAGTGGATTGGACGAATCAGAATGTGCAGATAAGCCTCTGTTAAGTCCAATGCCGTCAAAAAATCCCCAATCCGAACAGCTACTATTACCAAGCGAAGTTTCCATATGAAAGCTGGTGACCTTGAGGGACTGACTGACCGCATTGCGGTCCAAACTTTTTTTGGAAGCAACCCTCTTTCTTCAGGACGACAAAAGTAAATGGAATAACAACCTTGTCTATGATGCAGGAACTGGACAGACAGCCTGTAATTCGAGAAGCCTTCCCAGAGTATCCCTGGCCGCACCCATCTTGAGGCTAAAACAAAAGGGGAAATCCAGGAAAGCATCTGGAAGATGATGCAAACTCTAAGGCATGCCCATTGTGAATAACCTTGAGAATCCACTGACTGGAAGTAATCTGGGCCCACCTCCAATAAAACTGTGTTAAGCAAGCTCCCACAGGAATTAGAGGTTGGACCCGGACACCTTCATTGGGAGGGATGGGATGGGGGAAGGAGGATCCCACATCTCTGCCTCCACGTCTGGCACCACAAGAGGGCTGAAACCGTAAAAAGAACCAAGACATCAAAACTATTCTTTAATAGTCTCCATACAGCAACCTTGAACATTCTTAAGAGCCGTGTCTCCATCCTCAGGTACTGTATTTCGTTTGGTAACAGTGGAGACAACCGCATCAACCACTGGAGGCCGGAGGAGAGATTTATCTTGATCGTGAACCGGATAGAGACGAATCATGGACTGTGGGAGTCAGAATGGAGAATCCAGCACATCCCATCTGATGGCTTGATGCATAGGAAAAGTCCTTGCCAGGCTAATACCCTTTACCAGAAGATCCACCTTACAGCCCTCCATGGCCATGGATTCTTCCTCAAAATGTAGGGTAGAAGAAACTAAAGAGATGAGCGCCTGTAAATCTTCCTTATGAAAAATTCTTACTGATCTTCCCCAGAAAGCGTCATCTCTGCGCTGGGATCTGCCGCACTGGAATCTTCAGAAAAGGTAGTGTCTCCCATATAGTCATCTTTTTCACGAGAAGGCATCTCTGGGTCTGCGTCTGAGACACGACCTTCTTCCAGATCCCAGGATACTCTGGGCCACTTAAAAGAAGATAAAGGATTGTCTGATAACACAGAAGGAGCTCCTGAAACAGGACTAGACTTACATAAGTACATAAGTATTGCCATGCTGGGACAGACCAAAGGTCCATCAAGCCCTGCAAGAGAAAAGCCCGAAACATCTGGAGAACAAATTCAGGAAGGAATCCACCCTCAGGAACTCCCATTAGCTCAGTCATGGGCACTGCAGCAGGCTTAGGGAAGTGCATCGGAACAGAAACAGGCCGGCCCCCCTGAGACGGACTGCTGTTCTAAAATGGCGGAGTTTCCCACCGAAAAGGGAGCCCGTGTCTCACTGGCACCCGAGTTCACCTTAGAAGGTGGAGGGTGAAGCCGACGCGGGCTCTGACAACCCTGAAACTGGCAGTATTTCGGCAGCGGTACAATATTTGCAAACACCTGCTGCCAAAAGGCCCCGCTGCTGACATTTCACATAGCATCGGAGCTTTTCAGTCATAGCGCAGTCCCTGTTTTTTGGAGGCATTTTTTTTTAAACGAACTCCCGAAGGGCCGAAAAAAGAAATACAAAACCAACTCACTCCAATACAGTAAGGGCCGAAACAGAACTGCCCTGCTCATTTGCGCCTCTTGATTCTTTATTATTATTTTTTTTAACATGGTTGTCTCTCCCAGGCCTGCAAACACTCTTCCCTCAAAGAGATTCAGGCTATCGCTTCAGCATATAACGAAGGCAGTTCTTGCCTGAACAAAGACTACAAAGGGAGGATGGGGAGGGGAGGGTCTCGGCCACCCGAGTGTTACACCCCCAAGGTGCACAGATTACCTCCGTAGTCCTCAGCCTCTAAGAAAAGCAAGAATCACCGGTGCACAGAGGAAAAAAATAACTCTTTATTATATTCACAGAAGTAATGAAACACTGCTTTTTTTTTTTTTTTTTTATAAAAGACAGAAAAGAACAAAGAGTAAAGCAAGAGACTGAAGGGCTCGCCACCTTCCACCTGCTGGAGACTGAAAATACTGAATCTAGTTAACCATGGCTCTTATTGGTTCTCTCGAGAATCAGAGTTCTCAGTCTCACCTGCAGGAAGGTGTGAACTGGGCCGGTCCGGAGGGACACTAAGGAATATCCTATACAATAAAATCCACCTCCAACTTTCTGAAGCTGCCTCCCTGGTGGACCATGGCTGAAGCTTCCTGCACTGTCACGTTATGTACTTCCACTTACGTCAGCCGCAGCAATGACCAACAGCACACCAGCATGAGGCCCTGCCCCTGCCGCAACGCCACATCCCCCCAGGTCTGCGCCCCCAGGCTTGCACGCTCGGCCCTTCTCTCTCTGTTAGCTCTGGTCCCACCCTCATTTCCTGTTTTCAAAATTAGGGCGGGACCACTGCTAACACAGAGAGAAGTGCTGACGCTGCACCTGCACGCCATTTAACAATGCTTTTGCTTTCCTGTGAAGAGGATTTCTACAATTTGGAGCGAGTGCGCCTGGAACCATGGTACTCGGAGGGAGGGAGGGGAACCCTGGAACTCGGAGGGAGGTGGGATGCAGCAACTCGGAGGGCAGGGAGGGAGGGAGACCCTGGAAATTGGAGGGGGGCGACCCTGGAACTCGGAGGGAGGGAGAGGGGGGCCACCCTGGAACTCGGAGGGAGGGAGACCATGGAACTCGGAGGGAGGGAGGGGGAGGCGACCCTGGAACTCGGAGGGAGGCGACCACCCTGGAACTCGGAGGGAGGGGGGTCGACCCTGGAACTCGGAGGGAGGGAGGGGGGCGACCCTGGAACTCGGAGGGAGGCAACCCTGGAACTCAGAGGGAGGGAGGGGGACGACCCTGGAACTCGGAGGGAGGGAGGGGGACGACGACCCTACAACTCGGAGAGAGGCGACCCTGCAACTCAGAGGGAGGGAGGGGGATGACCCTGGAACTCGGAAGGAGGGAGTGGGGCCCACGGCACACACTCTCATTCTCACACACACACTCGCACCCAGTCTCACTCTCTGTCACACACTCACACATTCACTCTCTCTCTCTCTCTCACACAGTCTCAGACACTCTCTCTCAAACATACACACTCCGAGGACAACCTTGCTAGCGCCCGTTTCATTTGTGTCAGAAATGGGCCTGATTTACTAGTACTTAAATAAAAAGTGTGGGGGTCCGTTGATTAGTTTGTTCCCAAGCTTACCCTTCTACCTCATAAGACAGATGAGGGATACAGGTATTAAAAACTACAAAGCAGTCGAAGTAAAGGGGAAAACCACATAGCAATCTGTCAAAGAAAAGACACAAAAAACTTCTCAGTCAATATTCAACTGGCATCAGCAAGCGCCGACCATCACCGGCTAAACTAGCTCCAAATACCGCCACCAGCATTGAATATCCTGCTCTCACAGAACATGACTAGCTGTGGGAAGTTATGCAAGCCTCAGCTGATAAGATGGTCAGGACCCCCGTCTCAGCTAGTAGCGCTTTAGAAATGTTAAGTAGTAGTAGTAGCAGCTCAATATTAGCAGGGCACCACATAAGGAATCTATACGTCCTCCCTCCACACACTCAAGTCACAGCAGGTCCCCTGGGTGTACCCAAAGAGGCCTGATGGTCTAGCAGTCATCAGGGCATAAGAGAACTCCGCTCTGTCCCTAGCAGCTCCTGCACTGCGTACATCTTGTAGCGCTAAAGAAATAATTAGTAGTAGCTCCTGATACACAATGGCCAACGTGACCTCTAGTGAGAGTCTTCTGAGAGGGAGATCGGAGTGATGTTGGAGGAGGGAAGAAGGAGGATCAATTTCAGGCCACCACCTGGTAACTATTAAGGTGCTGATTGATATTCAGTACCTGCACCTGCATAGCTAAGCGGGTCCAGATTAGTTGCTTAGCTATGCAGGCACCAGCACTGAATACTGCCGGCACCCACATAGCTACCAGCTCCTCCCCAGCTCCACCCTCAGAAAGCCCCTCTCCTATCCTCTTTCAAAATGGCTGCTTGGTGCCAATATTTAGCAGCACTGCCTGGTTAAGTTCCATTGAACATCGGCAGCCAGCCTGCGGAGTGTGATTTAGAGGCATATTTTCAAAGCACTTAGCCTTCCAAAGTTCCATAGGTTTCTATGGAACTTTGGAAGGCTAAGTGCTTTGAAAATATGCCCATTAGGCTGTCTGCTTTAATCGCTTCAAATATCAAGCCCTTTCTGTATTACTGTACTTCCAAGC